>NC_141014.1:44141956-44834456 GCF_052327205.1 Somniosus microcephalus
CCGGGTGTGAATTGCAGCAAAGTTTCCAATCGTTGCCAAATGTAGTTACTTTGCCTGTCAGACCAGAGAACACAGCGACACAAATAAGGACTCTTAAAGGGACAGGCACATTTCTCCACTTGAGCTGAGTTTGAGAATTTGAATTCACTTTTTTTAAATCTGGAAATTAAACTCGGGTCTCAGTAAAAGTGACCATGAAGCTGGGTTCACTAATGTACTTGCGGGAAGGAAACCTGTCGTCCTTACCCGGTCTGGGCCTGTATGTGATTCCAGTCCCTCACCAATGTGCTTGACTCCTAACTGCTCTCTGAAATGGCCCAGCAAGCCCCTCAGTTCAAGAAGAAGGCCCACCATTTCCTTCTCAGGGCAATAAGTGCCTGCCTTATAACAATTTCAGGAGATCAGCAACGCACTCATTTGTATGTCAACTGTAGCCAAAAGTGCAATTACAAAACGAATATTACAGAACCCAAATCACACATTAGGAATCGTGATTTAATGTGACTGTGAAAACCCCTTAAATAGCTGACAAGTATTTTATTACTAAAAGCACTACTATATTTAAAATGTGTGCTGACTATATTGTGAGTTACAGAAGGTACAACATTAGCAATTGTGCCCAAACAGGCTGTTCACAACCTCACCATCCTTTCTGTCACCGAGCTGAGTGTTCAACCCCAGCGCCTGACCAACAACGTTCCCTAGTGCCTCAATTTTAAAATTCTCACCCTCATATTTAAATCCCTTCTGGGTCTTGCAATCTAATCTCCTCCAGCCCTACAACCGCCCTGCCCCCAAGATCTCCGATCCTCTGGCTCTTGCATCCAGTGAATCGCCCCATCCTCTGCCCGACCATTGGCAGCTGTGTCTTCAGCTGCCTAGGCCCCATGTTCTGGAATTCAATCCCTAAATCCATCGGCCTCTTCATCTCCCTCTTCTCCTTTAAGACCCTCCTTAAAACATCTTGGACCAAGGTTTTGCTCATCCCTCCTATTGGTTCAGTATCCATCTGTTCATTATGCATCTTTGAAGCAATTTTGGACATTTCCCTACGTTAAAAGTGCTGTATAAATGCAAATAATTGTTGTCATCACTGATGGTAACCAAGTAAAACTGGTGAAAGCTGAATAGAAAAATAGGAGTAGGCCATTTGGCCCTTCGAGCCTGCTCCGCCATTCAATATGATCACGGCTGATCCTTTATCTCAATACCATATTCCCGCTCTCTCCCCATACCCCTTGATGCCTTTTGTGTCTAGAAATCTATCTATCTTCATCTTAAATATATTCAGTGACTTGGCCTCCACAGCCTTCTAAAATCTAGTGAATACAGGCCTAGTCGACCCAATCTCTCCTCATACGACATCCCAGGAATCAGTCTGGTGAACCTTTGCTGCACTCCCTCTATGGCAAGTGTTAGATCCGTGTATCTTGATGTTGTGTGTCCTTCAATAACTAGACAGAGACTGCAGGGGAACAATCAACAGGTGTTTACTGGATGAGGGTTACTCTAAAACTAACAGTACAGATCCCTACTCAGGGTTTATATACAGGTGTGGTCACTGCCAGTACTACAGTATACAGGAGCTGTAAAAAGTAGTTCTCCCCTTAAAGGTACATACACTACAATTCCTCCCCTTTTAGATTAACAGTACCATAACATTTATTTAACAATTAACACTTTTAACATGCAACATTAACTGAAAATAGACCATTTATAAATTCAGTCTTTGGGGCGGCTTCCTGATCCTTTCTGGATAGCGCCTTTCCTGAGTGTCTTGCTCTTGGTGCGGAGGCGATTCTGGCCCCCTGTCGTCGGTTGGTTCATCAGCTTCTGATGCTACTGTTTCTGGGGTAGATGCTACCTGTATGTCGGGTTCATCACCAGGTACGCGAGACATGGGGTTGACTCGTTCCTGTGACTCTAGGATCTGGTCGACATGGCATCTCACAATGATCTCCCCAACATCCACTGTGTACATTAGTGGCCCCTGCCGTGTGCATATCGTTCCTGGTTGCCATTTCCCTGTTCGGTAGTCGCGGGCCAAAACTGGTTGCCCTACATTGAAGCTCCTTGTCGGCTTCTCATTGATGTGCTGGAATTGCTTATTCTCAACATCTCTTCGTACATTTGGTCTGAGCAAATCCAGACGAGATCTCAACCTTCGGTTAAAGAACATTATGGCCGGGGTCTGGTTGGTGACTGCATGTGTTGCATTTCTGTAGGCTAACAGGAAATTGTCCACCTTATGCTGCAGTGGAATGTCGTCATCGCACATGGCCCTTACTGCCTTTTTAAAGGTTTGTACGAACCTCTCAGCCAATCCATTTGTGGCTGGATGATACGGGGCAGATGTGTAATGCCTTACCCCATTCCTTTTCATAAATTTCCGAAACTCTTCGGACACAAACTGTGGTCCGTTATCAGAGCAAATCTGCTCTGGCAAGCCGTTCCTGGCAAATATGGTCCGTAGGACTCCAATCGTTTTCTCCGTGGTGGTGGAGGACATTTTGATCACCTCAGGCCATTTCGAGTGCGCATCCACGGCTATTAAAAACATTGAGTCCATCAATGGACCAGCAAAATCAATATGCACCCGTTGCCATGGAGAGGAGGGCCACTCCCATGGGTGTAGAGGGGCATGTGGTGGTGCATTTTGGACCTTCTGGCATCCTGAGCAGCTCTTTGTCAGGTCCTCGATTTGCTGATCGATCCCCGGCCACCACACATAAACCCTAGCAAGGCTTTTCATTTTCACCCCTCCCAGATGGCCTTCGTGAAGCTCATTGAGCACTCTCTCCCCTAACTTGGGTGGAATTACCACTCGGGATCTACACATCAAGGGCCCCTGGCATACTGACAGCTGTTCTCTTCTGGATGAGAATGCTGGCAACAGTGAGTCGCCATGTGTTGGCCATCCCTTCACCGTCAAGTCATATACCCGAGACAGTGTCAGGTCATTTCGGGTCTCCTTCTCTATATCTGCGTTAGTTACTGGCAAGCGTTCAATTATAGTCGAATAAAATATTTCGACAGGGTCCACTGCTGGTGCTTCCTCCGCAGTAGGCAGTGGCAGGCGTGATAGCCCATCAGCGTTTCCATGCTGTTTCGTGCCCTTATACTCTATTTCATATTGGTTCGCCCCTAGAAAAAGGGACCATCTTTGTAGCCGTTGCGCAGTCATCACCGGAACGCCCTTCTTTGGATTAAAGATGGAGACAAGTGGTTGGTGGTCAGTCAGCAAGGTGAACTTCTGCCCGTGCAGATAGTGGTTGAACTTTTTCACTCCCCACACTAGGCTGAGGGCCTCCCTGTCAATCTGGGCGTAGCTACGCTCGGCTGAGGTTAGTGACCGAGACGCAAAGGCTACTGGCCTCTCCGAGCCGTCCGGAAATTTGTGCGACAGCACCGCTCCCATACCATAGGGTGATGCATCACACGCCAACCGAATTGGTAGTGCTGGGTTGAAATGAGCCAACACCTCTTTTGATGTGATCAATTCTTTGCACTTCTGGAAAGCTCGTTTACATTCGTCATTCCACTTCCATGGTACCCCCGTTTGCAGTAGGGTGTTCAGTGGGTGTAGTACTGTAGACAAATTCGGCAAGAACTTATGGTAGTAGTTCACCAGCCCGAGGAACGACCTCAGTTGTGACACATTTTCTGGTGCTGGAGCCTTGACTACTGCCTCAATCTTTTCAGGGGACTTATGTAACCCCTCTTCATCAATAACGTGGCCACAATATGAGATCTGCTTCTGGAAAAACTCACATTTGTGGCGATTAGCTCGGAGCCCATATTCCTTCAATCTAGTGAGCACCTGCTCCAGGTTGGCGAGTTGATCACTGTCATTTTCGCCCGTGACCAGGATGTCATCCAAATAACACTGGGTCCCTGGAATCCCTTGCAGGACTTGATCCATTGCCCTTTGCCAAATAGCCGGAGCTGATGCTACCCCGAACACCAGCCGGTTGTATTGGTAGAGACCTTTGTGAGTGTTGATCGTGAGGTACTGTTTCGAGGCTTCTACCTCCATTTGCAGGTACGCCTGGGCCAGATCAATCTTAGTGAAGCGTTTTCCTCCAGATAGCGAGGCGAAAATATCTTCAATCCGCGGAAGAGGATATTGTACCGTGTGAAGGACTGGGTTCACTGTCACCTTAAAGTCCCCACAGATGCAAACCTTCTTTGGTTCCCCAGGCGTGCTGCTCAATGATTTCTTCATTACAGGAACGATGGGTGTAGCCCACTCGCTCCAGTCCACTTTGGACAGTACTCCAGAACGTTCCAAACCTTCCAGCTCTGCTTCGACGGCTGGGCAGATTGCATAAGGCACCGGTCTGGCCTTAAAAAACTTTGGGCTTGCATTTTCCTCTATTTTGATCGTCGCTGTTATGCCTTTTAGTGTTCCGAGTCCCTCCTGGAACACTTCTTGTGCGTCAGTTAGCATTTTTGACAGTCGTCCAGGTGTGACGTCGTCATCCTTTTTGGCATCTACCATCAGTGCTTGTATGGAATGCCAATCTAACTGTATCTTCCGGATCCATTCACGTCCTAGTAATGGTGGTCCTCCATCTGGCAATACATATAGGTCCATTTTTGGTGTTTCCTTGCCGTTATATATAACATTCACCCTTATTTTTCCTTTGGGGTAGACTTTTTGCCCCGTGTACGTCTTCAAGACAATCTCTGTATCTCTCAAGGGTATATGTGAGAATAGCCGCTTGTAGTCCCTTCGGTTTATGACTGTTAGGGCTGATCCTGTGTCCAATTCCATTTTCACTTGGACTCCATCTATCTTGAGCGTGACCCAGATAGTTTGGTGATCCTCCATTTTGATTACATTATGTAGTTTCAGACAACCCAGCTCCTTGCTTCCGGAGTCTGTATCACTTTTCTGTTCGTCTGAACTACTCTCCGTCACCTTATGTACCTTCTTGTACTTCTCCTGTGGAGATTTCTTGCTGCTGGTTTTCTTTCCCGACCTGCAGACTCTTGCTATCTGTCCTACTTTTCCACACTGTCTGCACACTTGGTCCTTGAACCAACAATCCTTATGGTCGTGTGTTGTCCTGCCGCAGCGATAGCACTTCACTGCTCCGTATGACATTTCATTTGTGCCATATTCTTGCGGTCTCCGTTGTATCTCTGCAGTGCCCCGTGCGGCTACTTCGTGTGATACTGCCATGCTGAAAGCCTTGTCCAGCGTAAGATCCTTTTCTGATAGAAGCCGTTTCTGGGTTCCTTCACTTTGAAGCCCACACACAAACTTGTCCCTTAAAGTATCTGCTAGTCCCGTTCCAAACTGGCAGTGTTTCGATAGCTTGCGCAGTTCCGTTAAATACTCAGCATTACTTTCATCTTTATGCTGGTTCCTTTTGTGAAACTTAAATCTTTCTGCTATCAGCAGCGGTGTGGGGTTTAAGTGGTCCTGTAGGATTGCCACTATGCTTTCAAAATCCTTTTCCACTGGCTTCTCTGGGGTTACTAGGTTTCGCAGTAAGCCATACGTTTTTGCACCCATGGAATTCAACAATACCAGTGCTTTCCTGTCATCTGGCACTTCATTCACCTTGCAGTACACTTCTATGCGTTCGACATATGTCGCCCAATCTTCGACTTCATTGTCGAACGCTGTGACACTGCCACTCTTCGGCATCCCTGGGTGTGGTTAGACTGGCTAAAAATGGCGTCTCCCGCGCTCTCCCTTCTCCGCTGTGGCTCAAAATGGCGTCTCCTGCGCTTTCCTTTCTTCCCGCGCTCTCCCTTCTTCTCCGCTGTGGCTCAAAATGGCGTCTCCCGCGCTCTCCCTTCTTCTCCGCTGCGGCTCAAAAAAAAATGGCGTCTCCTGCGCTCTCCCTTCTTCTCCGCTGCGGCTCAAATGGCGTCTCCCGCGCTTCCTTTCTTCCCCGTGGACGCTGCTCAGCCCTTGAACACCGGCTGCGCTCTGCGCGTTTTCCTGCGCGTTTTCCTGCGCGCTTCTCTCGTTGACGCCGCTCGGTCCTGAACACCGGCTGCGCCCTGTGCGCTTTACCCTCTCTCTCTTCTCCCGTCGACGCCGCTCGGTCCTGAACACCGGCTGCGCCCTGTGCGCTTTACCCTCTCTCTCTTCTCCCGTCGACGCCACTCGGTCCTGAACACCGGCTGCGCCCTGTGCGCTTTACCCTCTCTCTCTTCTCCCGTCGACGCCACTCGGTCTTGAACACCGGCTGCGCCCTGTGCGCTCTACCCTCTCTCTCTTCGACGCCGCTCGGTCCTGAACACCGGCTGCGCCCTGTGCGCTCTACCCTCTCTCTCTTCTCCCGTCGACGCCACTCGGTCCTGAACACCGGCTGCGCCCTGTGCGCTTTACCCTCTCTCTCTTCTCCCGTCGACGCCACTCGGTCTTGAACACCGGCTGCGCCCTGTGCGCTCTACCCTCTCTCTCTTCGACGCCGCTCGGTCCTGAACACCGGCTGCGCCCTGTGCGCTTTACCCTCTCTCTCTTCTCCCGTCGACGCCACCCGGTCTTGAACACCGGCTGCGCCCTGTGCGCTCTACCCTCTCTCTCTTCTCTCGTTGACGCCGCTCGGTCCTGAACACCGGCTGCGCCCTGTGCGCTTTACCCTCTCTCTCTTCTCTCGTTGACGCCGCTCGGTCTTGAACACCGGCTGCGCCCTGTGCGCTCTACCCTCTCTCTCTTCTCTCGTTGACGCCGCTCGGTCTTGAACACCGGCTGCGCCCTGTGCGCTTTACCCTCTCTCTCTTCTCTCGTTGACGCCGCTCGGTCCTGAACACCGGCTGCACCCTGTGCGCTCTACCCTCTCTCTCTTCTCCCGTCGACGCCGCTCGGTCCTGAACACCGGCTGCGCCCTGTGCGCTCTACCCTCTCTCTCTTCTCCCGTCGACGCCACTCGGTCTTGAACACCGGCTGCGCCCTGTGCGCTCTACCCTCTCTCTCTTCGACGCCGCTCGGTCCTGAACACCGGCTGCGCCCTGTGCGCTCTACCCTCTCTCTCTTCGACGCCACTCGGTCCTGAACACCGGCTGCGCCCTGTGCGCTCTACCCTCTCTCTCTTCGACGCCGCTCGGTCCTGAACACCGGCTGCGCCCTGTGCGCTTTACCCTCTCTTCTCCCGTCGACGCCACTCGGTCTTGAACACCGGCTGCGCCCTGTGCGCTCTACCCTCTCTCTCTTCTCCCGTCGACGCCACTCGGTCTTGAACACCGGCTGCGCCCTGTGCGCTCTACCCTCTCTCTCTTCGACGCCGCTCGGTCCTGAACACCGGCTGCGCCCTGTGCGCTTTACCCTCTCTTCTCCCGTCGACGCCACTCGGTCCTGAACACCGGCTGCGCCCTGTGCGCTTTACCCTCTCTCTCTTCTCCCGTCGACGCCACCCGGTCTTGAACACCGGCTGCGCCCTGTGCGCTCTACCCTCTCTCTCTTCTCTCGTTGACGCCACCCGGTCTTGAACACCGGCTGCGCCCTGTGCGCTCTACCCTCTCTCTCTTCTCTCGTTGACGCTGCTCGGTCCTGAACACCGGCTGCGCCCTGTGCGCTTTACCCTCTCTCTCTTCTCCCGTCGACGCCACCCGGTCTTGAACACCGGCTGCGCCCTGTGCGCTCTACCCTCTCTCTCTTCTCTTGTTGACGCCGCTCGGTCCTGAACACCGGCTGCGCCCTGTGCGCTTTACCCTCTCTCTCTTCTCTCGTTGACGCCGCTCGGTCTTGAACACCGGCTGCGCCCTGTGCGCTTTACCCTCTCTCTCTTCTCTCGTTGACGCCGCTCGGTCTTGAACACCGGCTGCGCCCTGTGCGCTTTACCCTCTCTCTCTTCTCTCGTTGACGCCGCTCGGTCTTGAACACCGGCTGCGCCCTGTGCGCTTTACCCTCTCTCTCTTATCCCGTCGACGCCGCTCGGTCTTGAACACCGGCTGCGCCCTGTGCGCTCTACCCTCTCTCTCTTCTCTCGTTGACGCCGCTCGGTCTTGAACACCGGCTGCGCCCTGTGCGCTTTACCCTCTCTCTCTTCTCTCGTTGACGCCGCTCGGTCTTGAACACCGGCTGCGCCCTGTGCGCTTTACCCTCTCTCTCTTATCCCGTCGACGCTGCTCGGTCTTGAACACCGGCTGCGCCCTGTGCGCTCTACCCTCTCTCTCTTCTCCCGTCGACGCTGCTCGGTCTTGAACACCGGCTGCGCCCTGTGCGCTCTACCCTCTCTCTCTTCTCCCGTCGACGCTGCTCGGTCTTGAACACCGGCTGCGCCCTGTGCGCTCTACCCTCTCTCTCTTATCCCGTCGACGCTGCTCGGTCTTGAACACCGGCTGCGCCCTGTGCGCTCTACCCTCTCTCTCTTATCCCGTCGACGCTGCTCGGTCTTGAACACCGGCTGCGCCCTGTGCGCTCTACCCTCTCTCTCTTCTCCCGTCGACGCTGCTCGGTCTTGAACACCGGCTGCGCCCTGTGCGCTCTACCCTCTCTCTCTTATCCCGTCGACGCTGCTCGGTCTTGAACACCGGCTGCGCCCTGTGCGCTCTACCCTCTCTCTCTTCTCTCGTTGACGCCGCTCGGTCCTGAACACCGGCTGCGCCCTGTGCGCTCTACCCTCTCTCTCTTCTCCCGTCGACGCTGCTCGGTCTTGAACACCGGCTGCGCCCTGTGCGCTCTACCCTCTCTCTCTTATCCCGTCGACGCTGCTCGGTCTTGAACACCGGCTGCGCCCTGTGCGCTCTACCCTCTCTCTCTTCTCCCGTCGACGCTGCTCGGTCTTGAACACCGGCTGCGCCCTGTGCGCTCTACCCTCTCTCTCTTATCCCGTCGACGCTGCTCGGTCTTGAACACCGGCTGCGCCCTGTGCGCTCTACCCTCTCTCTCTTCTCTCGTTGACGCCGCTCGGTCCTGAACACCGGCTGCGCCCTGTGCGCTCTACCCTCTCTCTCTTATCCCGTCGACGCCGCTCGGTCTTGAACACCGGCTGCGCCCTGTGCGCTCTACCCTCTCTCTCTTATCCCGTCGACGCTGCTCGGTCTTGAACACCGGCTGCGCCCTGTGCGCTTTACCCTCTCTCTCTTCTCTCGTCGACGCCGCTCGGTCCTGAACACCGGCTGCGCCCTGTGCGCTCTACCCTCTCTCTCTTCTCTCGTCGACGCCGCTCGGTCCTGAACACCGGCTGCGCCCTGTGCGCTTTACCCTCTCTCTCTTCTCTCGTCGACGCCGCTCGGTCTTGAACACCGGCTGCGCCCTGTGCGCTTTACCCTCTCTCTCTTCTCCCGTCGACGCCGCTCGGTCTTGAACACCGGCTGCGCCCTGTGCGCTTTACCCTCTCTCTCTTATCCCGTCGACGCTGCTCGGTCTTGAACACCGGCTGCGCCCTGTGCGCTTTACCCTCTCTCTCTTATCCCGTCGACGCCGCTCGGTCTTGAACACCGGCTGCGCCCTGTGCGCTTTACCCTCTCTCTCTTCTCTCGTTGACGCCGCTCGGTCTTGAACACCGGCTGCGCCCTGTGCGCTTTACCCTCTCTCTCTTCTCCCGTCGACGCCGCTCGGTCTTGAACACCGGCTGCGTCCTGTGCGCTTTACCCTCTCTCTCTTATCCCGTCGACGCCACTCGGTCTTGAACACCGGCTGCGCCCTGTGCGCTCTACCCTCTCTCTTATCCCGTCGGCGCCACTCGGTCTTGAACACCGGCTGCGCCCTGTGCGCTCTACCCTCTCTCTTATCCCGTCGACGCTGCTCGGCCTTTTTCTGTGCTGTCAGTCGGTTCTAGCCGCCGCTGTCCGGGAAGGGTCTGCGCCGTACCTGTTGCCAGCCGTTTCGCTGGACCACCGTGACTGGAGAACCAAGCCCAGCTCTCAACAGCCTCCTCTGCGATGCTCAAGTCTCCGCTGGATGGTCGATGCCCGTACTTCTGGACTCGGCCTTCTTCTTGCACTGTTCTCCAGGAGCGAATCCCTGGGAGGTGATGCAGAGTTGCAGGTAGGTTCGAATCGACTCGTTGCCAATGTTAGATCCGTGTATCTTGATGTTGTGTGTCCTTCAATAACTAGACAGAGACTGCAGGGGAACAATCAACAGGTGTTTACTGAATGAGGGTTACTCTAAAACTAACAGTACAGATTCCTACTCAGGGTTTATATACAGGTGTGGTCACTGCCGGTACTACAGTATACAGGAGCTGTAAAAAGTAGTTCTCCCCTTAAAGGTACATACACTACAGCAAGTATATCCTTTCTTAGGTAAGGAGAGCAAAACTGCACCCAGTACTCTAGGTGTGGTCTCACCAAGGCCCTGTATAACTGTAGTAAGACATCCTTGCTCCTGTACTCGAATCCTCTTACAATGAAGGCCAACACACCATTTGTCTTCCTAACTGCTTGCTGCACCTGCATGTTTGCTTTCAGTGACTGGTGTACAAGAACACCCAGGTCCCTTTGTACATCAACATTTCCCAATCTATCACCATTTAAATAATACTCTGCCTTTCTGTTTTTCCTACCGAAGTGGATAACTTCACATTTATCCACATTATACTGCATCTGCCATGTATTTGCCCACTCACTCACTTGTCTAAATCGCCTTGAAGCCTCTTTGCATCCTCCTCACAACTCACAATCCCACCTAGTTTCGTGTCATCAGGAAACTTGGAAATATTACATTTGGTTCCCTCATCCAAATTATTGATATGTATTGTGAATAGCTGGGGCCCAAGCACTGATCCCTGCGGTACCCCACTAGTCACCCCCTGCCACCCCGAAAAAGACCCATTTATTCCTACACTCTGTTTCCTGTCTGTTAACCAATTTTCAATCCATGCTAGTATATTACCCCCAATCCCATGTGCTTTAATTTTGCACACTAACCTCTTATGTGGGACTTTATCAAAGGCCTTCTGAAGATCCAAATACACCACATCCATTGGTTCTCCCTTATCTATTCTACCAGTTACATCCTCAAAAAACTCCAGTAGGTTTGTCAAACACGATTTCCCTTTCGTAAATCCATGTTGACTTTGTCTAATCCCGTTGATATTTTCTAAGTGTCCTGTTATCACATCCTTTATAATAGACTCTAGCATTTTCCCTACTACTGATGTTAGGCTAACCGGTCTGTAGTTCCCTGTTTTCTCTCTCCCTCCTTTTTTAAATAGTGGGGTTACATTTGCCACCCTCCAATCTGCAGGAACTATATAGAATTTTGGAAAATGACAACCAATGCATCCACTATTTCCATGGCTACCTCTTTTAGTACTCGGGGAATTTATCGGCTTTCAGTCCCATTAATTTCTCCAGCAGTATTTTTTTACTAATACTAATTTCCTTTAATTCCTCCTTCTCACTTGACCCATGGTCCCCTAGCATTTCTGGGAAGTTATTTGTGTCCTCTTCCGTGAAGATAGATTGATCCTACAGTAGAGACTGTAAAGTCTACAATGGCCAATAGGGTTATTCTGTTACAAGAACAGATTATCAATTCAATAACGTGGCTCAGTGGTAGCACTCTCGCCTCTGAGTGAGAGCGATGTGTGTTAAAGCTCTGCTGCAGGAATTGAGCCCCAAAATCTAAGCTGACACCCCAGGGCGGTACTGAGGGAGCGCCGCACTGTCGGAGGGGCAGTACCGAGGGAGCGCGGCACTGTCGGAGGGGCAGTACTGAGGGAGTGCTACACTGTCGGAGGGGCAGAACTGAGGTAGTACTGTACTGCCAGAGGGGCAGTACTGAGGGAGCGCCGCACTGTCGGAGGGGCAGTACTGAGGGAACGCCGCACTGTTGGAGGGCAATACTAAGGGAGCGCTGCACTGTTGGAGGGCAATACTAAGGGAGTGCTGTGCTGTTGGAGGTGCCGCCTTTCAATGAGAAGCTCTGTCCAGGTGGATGTCGTGGCTTATTTGAAGAAGAGCAGGGAGTTCTCCTGGTGTTCTGGCCAACATTATTCCTTTAACCAACATCACCAAAGCAGACTAACTGGTCATTTGTCTGCGCTGCTATTTGTGGGATCTTTCTATGCACAAATTGGCTGCCACATTTAACTACATAAATGCAGTGACTGAACTTCAAAAGCAATTAATTAGCTATAAAGCGCTTTAGGGCATCCTGGGGATGTGAACAGTGTTGATAAATGCAAGTCTTTAAATTAGCAACAAAGCAGCATTATTTCCAGCTTGGGTTAACTCCAGTAAAGTAACTCTGAGGTTCCATTTGCTGGTCTCCATCCCATCAGTTGGTATTACATTTTTATTGGCCAACCATTTTGAAGGGTGTGGGATGTTACAGGATTGTAAAATGTGCGACCAATACCAGACATTAGGGTGAGCATCCCAGGGTGTCAAACCGAATAAAAATAAACTAAACTAAAAACTTGGAGCCTCTTCCAATCATAACTCTACTACTACCCATTATTTCAAAATAGATTTTACCAGGAGCTCCTGGTGAAGTTCATAGAATCATAGGGAGGAAAGTTCAGTGGTGCCCCCTTTGGGGCGCTAACTTTTATTAGCGCCCCGAAAAAGTTAGCGCCCCTGTGCCGTAAATTCAGTAGTAGCGCCCCCAGCAGGAGGCGAGGTGCTTCCCCTCCTTCTTGGGGCTATGTGCAGCAGCGCCATGCGCGTTGGCACGTAGTGCTGCATCATTGCAAGTCTCCCTCCCCTGATTAACGGGGAGGGGCCTAGCGCTGCACGCACCGGGGCCCTGCTGGACCACCGGGGAGCAGGGTGCACTTCTCAATGCTTCTGGTGAGTCTGACTGTCAGCACTAGAACCTGCTGGTGAGCTCCAACTGGAAGTCTATGGTTCTGCTGTGAAGTTTTACTAAGAATTGCCGGTTCTGCTTGTGTGGTTTTGCTAGGAGTTTACAGTTCTACTGGTGAGGTTCTACTAGGTGCTGATGGTATCGCTGATGAGATTCTAATGGCATCTCACTGTTCGGCTGGAGTAGTTTTGCTAGCAGCTCTTGTTCCTGCTAATGAAGTTATACTGTTAATTCTCAGTTCTGCTGGTGTGGTTTTAATGGCATCTCACTGTTCTGCTGGTGAAGTCTTACTGGGGCTTTCAGTTCTAAATTGAGATTCCACTATCATCTCATAGTTCTGGTGAAGTTTTACTGGAAGCATTCGATCCTGCTGGTGAGGTTTACTGGGGGCTCTGTTTCTGCTGGTGAGGTTTACAAGAGCTTTGGTTTCTGCTGGTGAGATTTACGGGGGCTTGGTTTCTGCTGGTGAGATTTACAGGGAGCTCGGTTTCTGCTGGTGAGGTTTACAAGGGCTTCGGTTTCTGCTGGTGAGGTTTACTGGGGGCTCGATTTCTGCTGGTGAGGTTTATGGGGGCTTGGTTTCTGCTGGTGAGATTTACAGGGAGCTCGGTTTCTGCTGGTGAGGTTTACAAGGGCTTCGGTTTCTGCTGGTGAGGTTTACTGGGGGCTCGATTTCTGCTGGTGAGGTTTATGGGGAGCTCGGTTTCTGCTGGTGAGGTTTATAGGGGGCTCAGTGTCTGCTGGTGAGGTTTAGGGGACTTGGTGTCTGCTTGTGAGGTTTACGGGGGCCTCATTTTCTGCTCTTTAAGGAAATTACTCAAAGCCGCAGAGCAGGACATTTTCTGAAGTGTTCAAACCAATGAGGTGAAATTCTGGTATAGTATTTAAATAGAGTGGCTTGCAGTTTTACCATCACTGTACTTTGGACTTCCACACCACGCCTTGTGCAGAATAGGTGAAGCCACTGTAAGAAAGGGTAAATAATGTCACCTGTTATAAAAACACTCTCAATATACAGGTAAGTACTTTAGGAGTTTGTAAATATGAACAGGCCACATTCAGGTGCGACTGGGATTTCTGTGAGCAAAGCTGCACGATACAACACCACCACCAGAGGGCAGCGGTATTCCACACACTGACCCAAGGTTTACTGCAGAAGTTGCAGGAGGTAAAGCAGTTTTATATCACAGTGAATCACACAGCTGGAGCTTCTTATCTTGTTCTTCCACCTATTCCCCGACACAGATAGCCACTGGTCACCCTGTTCCCAGCAGACCTGATCCTTTATTGTGCAACGAGAAAGGGTTAATTAATAACCTTGTAGTAAAGGGATCTTTAGGGAAGAGTGACTATAATATGATAGAATTTTATATCGAGTTTGAAAGTGATTTAGTTAAATCCAAAAATAGGGTCTTAAATCTAAACATAGCAAACTATGTAGGTACGATGGGTGAGTTGGCTAAGGTAGATTGGGAAACTACATTAAAAGGTGTGACGGTAGACAAGCAATGGCTAGCATTTAAAGAATTAATACATAATTTACAACAAATATACATTCCTTTAAGGCACAAAAACCCCACAGGTAAAGTGGTCCAACCGTGGCTAACAAGAGAAGTTAAAGATAGTATTAGATCAAAGAAAGAGGTATGTAATGCTGCCAAAAAGAGCAGTAAGCCTGAAGATTGGGAGGATTTTAGAATTCAGCAAAGGAGGACTAAGAAATTGAGGAAGGGAAAATAGAATATGAGAGTAAACTAGCGAGAGACATAAAAACAGACTGTAAAAGCTTCTATAGGTATGTAAAAAGGAAAAGATTAGTGAAAGTAAATGTGGGTCCCTTACAGGCTGAGCCATGAGAAATTATAATGGGGAATAATGAAATGGCAGAGAAATTAAACAAATACTTTGGGCTGGGTTTTCTCAATGGAGACGTGCTGGAGGCGGGACTTCTGGTTTCCGGGTTTCAGTCCCGCCCCCAGCGATGTCTGACCAACCCATGCTATTTTCCCTTGATTGGCCTTGTTAAGCCCGGCCTGTGAGCTTACCGGCCAATTAAGGGAAAGCCGGTGACCGATGACGTCAGTGTTTGACAGCTTTGAGAAGCTGCCAAACACTGACAATCTCTGTTCTAAGGTGAGCCCTTGCACATAAGCTCACCAAGACCTCTCTCAGCAGAAAGCAGATGGCTGCTGCATCTGAGAATGCAGTAGCTATTCTGTCATCTCTGCCATTGAGATGAGGCACCTCCAGATCCTCAAAGGTTGAAGCCTGCAGAAAGAAGCAAAGGTAAAGAAACTTTTTCCAACACTTTACACTCACCCCTCATACTTACACCACATCGTCCACACTTGCACCCATCACTCACCTCTATAGCTGACATTTCGAGCCCTCTCACCCCCACAGACCCACTATTTGCCTCGCTGACCCTGGCGGGGTTTCCTGACATCGGGAAGCCCGCATCAGCAGGCATAAAATGGTGAAAAACCTCTTAACTGCCTGTTAACTACCTGTTAACAGGCAGTTAATTGGCTCTAATCCCCTTCCTGCCGCTAGGAGCTGGTGTTGGGGCTGATCGTGGTATTCCAAGGACCAAGGTGAGAGAGTATAAAGGGTACCCGTACTGATGGAATAGATGGCAGGTGAATTAGAGATGACAGAAGCGATCTGTCAATGGTGAGAGAGGTAATGAGGTCAGACTGGATGGAGACTTGTGTAAAGACTTGCAACATGGTGAATCTGTTGTGAAAATGCAGTGAGGAAGTGCTTGTGGCTGAGGGAAGATATCTCTAAGGTGGGAGCTTTTACTTGACATTTGAAGTTGTCAACTCATCAGCTGATTCAATGGCCACTGACCTCCCGCTTCAGCTTCACAGACGTGGTCTAGCAACAGCGTGAAACCTGTGGGCGAGCTGCCTAATTCAAAATGTCAGTTTAAAAATTGTTAAGTGGCTGTAAACAAACCACTAATCATTTAAATTGGCTCCCCCGCCGCTGCGTGTCAGGTCTGCTCAGCGCTGATAGACCGACATTTGGTAAAGGCACGTGGCGACAGCATCACAACGGGGTCCTGACCTGCTGGGGAAAGAAAACACTTTCCCACCTGACCCGCCACCAATCACACCCGTTGACCTCCCAGAAAATCTCGGCCTACCTTTTTGACCAAGCTTTTGGTCACCTGCTTTAATTTCTCCTTATGTGGCTCGGTGTCAAATCTTTTGTCTTCTAATACTCCTGTGAAGCACCTTGGGATGTTTTACTATGTTAAAGGCGCTATATAAATATATAAGTTGTTAAACATAAGAAAACATAAGAAATAAGAGTAAGAGTCGGCCACACGTCCCCTCGAGCCTGCTCCGCCATTCAATAAGATCATGGCTGATCATTGACCTCAACTCCATTTTCCCGCCCGATCTCCATATCCCTCGATTCCCCTGGAGTCCAAAAATCTATCATCTCAGCCTTGACTTTACTCAAAGGCTCAGCATCCACAGTCCTCTGGGGCAGAGAATTCCAAAGATTCACAACCCTCTGAGTGAAGAAATTCCTCCTCATCTCAGTCATCTTGGCCGACCCCTTATCCTGAGACTATGCCCCCCGGCTCTAGACACTCCAGCCGGGGGAAACAACCTCTCACCATCGACCCTGTCAATCCCCTTCAGAATCTTGTATGTTTCAATGAGATCACCTCTCATTCTTCTAAACTCCAGAGAGTATCGGCCCATTCTACACAATCTCTCCTCATAGGACAGCTCTCTCACCCCAGGAATCAATCTAGTGAATCTTTGTTGCACCGCCTCCAAGGCAAGTATATCATAGATAGAGTCATAAAGTCATAGAGTTATACAGCACAGAAAGAGGCCCTTCGGCCCAACGTGTCCGCGCCGGCCATCAAGCCCTGTCTATTCTAATCCCATTTTCCAGCATTTGGTCCGTAGCCTTGTATGCTATGGCGTTTCAAGTGCTCATCTAAATGCTTCTTGAATGTTGTGAGGGTTCCTGCCTCTACCATTCTTTCAGGCAGTGAGTTCCAGATTCCAACCACCCTCTGGGTGAAAAAGTTTTTCCTCAAATCCCCTCTAAACCTCCTGCCCCTTACCTTAAAACTATGCCCCCTGGTTATTGACCCCTCTACTAAGGGGAAAAGTTCCTTTCTATCTTCCCTATCTATGCCCCTCATAATTTTGTACACCTCAATCAGGTCCCCCCGCAGCCTTCTCTGCTCTAAGGAAAACAACCCCAGCCTGTCCAGTCTCTCTTCATAGCTGAAGCGCTCCATCCCAGGTAACATCCTGGTGAATCTCCTCTGCACCCTCTCCAGTGCAATCACATCCTTCCTATAGTGAGGCGACCAGAACTGCACACAGTATTCCAGCTGTGGCCTCACCAGCGTTTTGTACAGCTCCATCATAACCTCCCTGCTCTTATAATCTATGCCTCAGCTAATGAAGGCAAGTATCCCATATGCCTTTTTAACCACTTTATCTACCTGTCCTGCTGCCTTCAGGGATCTATGTACATGCACACCAAGGTCCCTCTGATCCTCTGTCCTTCCTCGGGTCCTACCATTAAGATAAGGAGACCAAAACTGTGCACAGTGCTCCAGGTGTGGTCTCACCAAGGCCCTGTACAATTGTAGCAAGGCTTCCTTACTCTTATACTCCAGCCCCCTTGCAATAAAGGCCAACATGCCATTTGCCTTCCTTATTGCTTGCTGTACCTGCAGGCTAGCTTTCTGTGTTTCTTGCACGAGGACACCCAAATCTCTCTCAACACCAACATTTGAAACTTTCTCCCTGATGCGCTATCAATTACTCATAAAAGACTGAGGCCTAGAAATTGAGTGGGCTTTGCGGCCATTTTGCGGCGCTAGAGGTCATTGCGCTGGACTTACAGCCGGTTCAGAAATTCCCTGGGGCCCTACCATCGGCGGTAGACCGGTTGCGCTGCGCCGGCATCGATGACGTCATCGGTGTGCGCAGCGTCCCGGTTGCCGTGGTGACGGGCCCCAGCGCCGAAATTGAGTTGCGGCCGCCTCGCCCGTGGCAGCTGCAACTAAGACTCTGGCAACCGAGTCTTACAGGAGTTTGCGCCGGCGCATTAAGGTCGCGCGGCGGCCGGCCGCTTTCCCGCCGGCCGCCTGCCCGCACCTCCCTCCCCGGACTCCTCCACCGCCCCCCCCGCGGAACAGATGCTTCTGGGCTGCGAGCCCGGCACTTCCCCGAGGTGCCGGGCTCATTTTTGTGAAGATTTTACCGGCCAGCGGGCGGGTGCAGGCAGCTCCTCCTTAACTGAAGGAGGAGGCCTGCACTTCCCGAGCCTGCCGCACCGCATCGGGCGCCGCAGCGCCGGAATAGCGCCGGAATGCGGCAGGTAGCGCCAATTTTCAGGCGCAAACACCCTTCAGTAGCGCCGGCAGCCGTTTGGGCGCGGCGCTACTGAATTTTTGGCGCGTGCAGGGGGACTTAGCGCCGGCACTAACTTTCCGGCGCTAAAGCCCTGGCGCGGTGCCAACTGAATTTCTAGGCCTGAGAGTTAAGAGAGTAACTAAAGGCTTTTATTAACAAAAGAATGAAGGTCTGCCTCGAGTAGTCGACCGGTCCAGAAATACAAAGGGCTGGGGAGCAGTCACCTTTATAATAGGACTTGTGGGAGGAGTCAGCCGAGGCATGTCCAGGCATGTACACAGTGGAATACAAACAGTGGTTTACCACATTCACCCCTTGTTTAAAATTGAGTCCGGCGGGGTGAAGTGTATTAAAAGTTAGTGTATTGGAGTCTCTCCGGAGGTCTTGTCTGCCGCTGTGATCGGCGTGGCGACGGCAGGGGTAGTGGAGCTTCCGGCGTCGAGTCCTGCGTGGGCTGTGGCACAGGCGTGTCGTCCTCGTAGATGTCAAGCGGGTCGCGGGGCCCAGGCCTGCCGTCTGCTGGGGCTGGATATCGGATCGTGGAGGGGGGTGGTAGTGAGTAGTGGGTTACTGCGGCCCCCGAGGGTGCAAGGTCTCTTATGGAGACTGTGTCCTCCCGCCCGTCCGAGTATGCAATGTAAGCATACTGGGGGTTGGCGTGGAGGAGGTCGACCCTCTCGACCAGGGGGTCCGTTTTATGGGTCCTCATGTGCCTTCTCAGTAGGACCGGCCCTGGGGACGTCAGCCATGGCGGTAGCGATGTCCCCGATGTGGACTTCCTTGGGAAGACAAACATTTTCTCATGAGGGGTGGCGTTAGTGGCAGTGCAGAGCAGTGACCGAATAGAGTGGAGCGCATCGGGGAGCACATCCTGCCAGCGGGAGGTTGGAAGGCCCCTAGACTTTAAGGCTAGCAGGACGGCCTTCCAAACTGTCGCATTTTCTCTTTCCACCTGTCCGTTCCCCCGGGGGTTGTAACTGGTGGTCCTGCTTGTGGCAATACCCCTAGTTAACAGGTACTGACGGAGTTCGTCGCTCATAAACGATGAGCCCCGGTCGCTATGGATATAGCTGGGGAAACCGAACAGGGTGAAGAGGTCGTTCAGACATTTAATGACCGTGGCACTGGTCATGTCCGGGCAGGGGATGGCGAACGGGAAACGGGAGTACTCATCAATAATATTGAGGAAGTACACATTGCGGTCGGAGGAGGGGAGAGGCCCTTTAAAATCAACGCTCAGGCGCTCGAAGGGGCGAGTGGCTTTTATCAGGTGGGCCCTGTCTGGTCTATAAAAGTGCGGTTTGCACTCAGCGCAGACTTGGCAGTTCCTGGTCATGGTCCTGACCTCCTCAATAGAGTAAGGCAGGTTGCGGGCCTTGATGAAGTGGAAGAACCTGGTGACCCCCGGGTGGCAGAGGTCATTGTGGAGGGCCCGCAGTCTATCGATCTGCGCGCTGGCGCAGGTGCCACGCGATAGCGCATCCGGGGGTTCATTGAGCTTCCCGGGCCGGTACAAGATCTCGTAATTGTAGGTGGAAAGTTCGATTCTCCACCTCAAGATCTTGTCATTTTTGATTTTGCCCCTCTGCTTGTTGTTAAACATGAAAGCAACTGAACGTTGGTCAGTGAGCAGGGTAAATCGTTTTCCGGCCAGGTAGTGCCTCCAATGACGCACAGCCTCCACAATCGCCTGGGCCTCCTTCTCAACAGCGGAGTGTCTGGTCTCCGGGCCTTGGAGGGTTCGTGAAAAGAAGGCCACGGGTCTCCCCGCCTGATTGAGGGTAGCGGCCAGGGCAAAGTCGGACGCGTCGCTTTCCACCTGGAAGGGGATGGATTCGTCCACTGCGTGCATGGTGGCTTTGGCAATGTCTTCCTTGATACGGTGGAAGGCTAAGCGGGCCTCTGCCGTCAAGGGAAAAGAGGTGGACTTGATCAGCGGATGGGCCTTGTCCGCATAGTAGGGGACCCACTGGGCATAATAGGAGAAAAACCCTAGGCACCTCTTCAGGGCCTTGAGGCAGTGGGGCAGTGGGAGTTCCATAAGGGGACGCATCCGGTCGGGGTCGGGGCCGATGACTCCGTGTTCCACAACACAGCCAAGGATGGCGAGGCGGTTTGTGCGGAATATGCACTTCTCCTTGTTATATGTCAGGTTCAGGAGTTGGGCGGTGCAGAGGAATTTTTCGAGGTTTGCGTCATGGTCCTGCAAGTCACGGCCGCAGATGGTCACATTGTCCAGATATGGGAAAGTGGCCTGCAACGCATTTTGATCTACCATCCGGTCCATCTCCCTTTGGAAGACGGAGACCCCGTTGGTGACGCCAAAGGGAACCCTAAGGAAGTGATAGAGGCGGCCGTTTGCCTCAAAGGCAGTATACTGGCGGTCCTCAGGGCGGATAGGGAGCTGGTGGTATGCTGATTTCAGGTCAATGGTCGAGAAGGCGCGGTACTGCGCGATCTGGTTGACCATATCAGCTATGCGGGGGAGTGGGTAGGCGTCCAGCAGGGTGTAGCGATTTATTGTCTGGCTGTAGTCGATGACCAGGCGCTGCTTCTCGCCGGTCTTAACGACCACAACCTGGGCTCGCCAGGGGCTGGTGCTGCCCTCAATAATCCCTTCCTTCAGGAGCCGCTCCACTTCGGTTTTAATGAAAACCCTGTCCCCGGCACTGTATCGCCTGCTCTTTGTGGCGATGGGCTTACAGTCGGGGGTGAGGTTAGCAAACAGTGGGGGGGGGGGGTGACTCTGAGTGTGGAGAGGTTGCACCTGGTGCGCGGCGGGCAATTTGGGAGCTGCTGGCTGCGGACTGTGACTGGGGGTAGGGGTCCACCGTACGCCATCGTAACACTTTTAAGGTGGCACTGAAAATCTAACCCCAGCAGGACGGCAGCGCAGAGGTCGGGCAGGACCAGAAGTTTAAAATGATCGTACACGGTCCCGTCTACTACGAGTGTCACTACGCAGTAGCCGCCGATGTCCGCTGACTGGGACTCGGAGGCCACAGAAATCCGCTGGTGCGCAAGCAGGACTGGGAGAGAGCAACGCCGCACCGTGTCGGGGTGGATGAAGCTCTCCGTGCTCCCAGAGTCAAAAAGGCAGATTGTATCGTGGCCATTTACCTTAATGTCCATTGTGGAACTGGCCAGCTGGTGCGGTCTCGCTTGGTCCAGTGTAACGGATGCCAGCGTAGGGGTCGGTGTGTCGCTGCGGGTATCAGATGAGGCGGTGTTGGGGGCCTGCTGCGTTCCGGCTGTCGTCCAAGATGGCGGCGTCCATGATCCCCATGTGGCTGGAGGCGTCCAAAATGGCTGCTGTACCGGTGGTTCGCACATGGCCGGGGAGGCCCAAGATGGCGGCCCGCATGGCCCACACGCGGCGCTGCTGGGGTTCGGGGTGGCTTTGGCCCTGCAGACGTTAGCGTAGTGTCCCTTCTTCCCGCAGCCCGAGCAGATCGCGTTTTTCGCCGGGCAGCGCGCTCTGGGGTGTTTTGCCTGGCCACAAAAGTAGCATTTCTGGCCTTGGGGCACTGCTGTCTGGCCTTGGGACACTGCTGCGGTAGTTGGGCCGTTGCTGGGGTGTGGCTGGGGTGGCACGGCGCTATGAGGCTGTCCTACCGTGTCCCAGGCTGTCATTCCCCGCAGCGTCCACGGTGCAGAGGAGTAGGCATCCATGTCCCGGTAGGCTGCATCCAATGATAGTGCGAGTTCAGAGGCCTTGTTGAGGTTGAGGTCACTCTGCTCCAACAGTCGCTGTCGGGTGTAATTGGATCTGTGGCCCGCTACAAAAGCATCCCGGATAAGTTCCTCTGTGTACACGGCGGCCTTTACATCCTTACAACCACAGGCCCGGCCAAGCACAGACAGTGCCTGAAGGTATTCCACAGTCGATTCCCCAGGTTGTTGTTTACGACTCCCCAGAAGGTGCCTGGCGTACACTTCGTTCACTGGGCGCGTGTACTGGTCCTTGAGGAGCTTGATAGCGTCCGCGTACGAGGTCGCGTCTTGGATGACCGAGTACACTCGGTGGTTCACTTTGGAGGTCAGGACATCCAGTTTGTCCTCGTCCGATTTGATTGCTGCGGAGGCGGTCAGGAATTTTTCGAAACACTTAAGCCAGTGAGTAAACTTGGTGGATGAGTCCGCCTCCCGATGATCTAAGTCCAGGCATGCTGGTGTGAGGATCTTCTCCATTATAAAAATTTTGTTAATAAAATTGATGCGCTATCAATTACTCATAAAAGACTGAGAGTTAAGAGAGTAACTAAAGGCTTTTATTAACAAAAGAATGAAGGTCTGCCTCGAGTGGTCGACCGGTCCAGAAATACAAAGGGGCTGGGGAGCAGTCACCTTTATACTCGGACTTGTGGGAGGAGTCAGCCGAGGCATGTCCAGGCATGTCCACAGTGGAATACAAACAGTGGTTTACCACACTCCCCATTTAAAAAAGATTCTGTTTTTCTATTCTTCCTACCAAAGTGAATAACCTCACCTTTCCCCACATTACACTCCCTCTGCCACCTCACTGCCCACTCACTCCCTCTGCCACCTCACTGCCCACTCACTCCCTCTGCCACCTCACTGCCCACTCACTCCCTCTGCCACCTCACTGCCCACTCACTCCCTCTGTCACCTCACTGCCCACTCACTCCCTCTGCCACCTCACTGCCCACTCACTCCCTCTGCCACCTCACTGCCCACTCACTCCCTCTGCCACCTCACTGCCCACTCACTCCCTCTGCCACCTCACTGCCCACTCACTCCCTCTGCCACCTCACTGCCCACTCACTCCCTCTGCCACCTCACTGCCCACTCACTCCACCTGCCACCTCACTGCCCACTCACTCCCTCTGCCACCTCACTGCCCACTCACTCCCTCTGCCACCTCACTGCCCACTCACTCCCTCTGCCACCTCACTGCCCACTCACTCCACCTGCCACCTCACTGCCCACTCACTCCCTCTGCCACCTCACTGCCCACTCACTCCCTCTGCCACCTCACTGCCCACTCACTCCCTCTGCCACCTCACTGCCCACTCACTCCACCTGCCACCTCACTGCCCACTCACTCCCTCTGCCACCTCACTGCCCACTCACTCCACCTGCCACCTCACTGCCCACTCACTCCCTCTGCCACCTCACTGCCCACTCACTCCCTCTGCCACCTCACTGCCCACTCATTCCCTCTGCCACCTCACTGCCCACTCACTCCCTCTGCCACCTCACTGCCCACTCACTCCACCTGCCACCTCACTGCCCACTCACTCCCTCTGCCACCTCACTGCCCACTCACTCCCTCTGCCACCTCACTGCCCACTCACTCCATCAACCACCTCACTGCCCACTCACTCCCTCTGCCACCTCGCTGCCCACTCACTCCACCTGCCACCTCACTGCCCACTCACTCGCTCTGCCACCTCACTGCCCACTCACTCCCTCTGCCACCTCACTGCCCACTCACTCCCTCTGCCACCTCACTGCCCACTCACTCCCTCTGCCACCTCACTGCCCACTCACTCCGTCTGCCACCTCACTGCCCACTCACTCCGTCTGCCACCTCACTGCCCACTCACTCCGTCTGCCACCTCACTGCCCACTCACTCCATCAGTCACCTCACTGCCCACTCACTCCCTCTGCCACCTCACTGCCCACTCACTCCCTCTGCCACCTCACTGCCCACTCACTCAGTCTGCCACCTCACTGCCCACTCACTCCCTCTGCCACCTCACTGCCCACTCACTCCATCTGCCACCTCACTGCCCACTCACTCCCTCTGCCACCTCACTGCCCACTCACTCCCTCTGCCACCTCACTGCCCACTCACTCCGTCTGCCACCTCACTGCCCACTCACTCCGTCTGCCACCTCACTGCCCACCACTCCCTCTGCCACCTCACTGCCCACTCACTCAGTCTGCCACCTCACTGCCCACTCACTCCCTCTGCCACCTCACTGCCCACTCACTCCCTCTGCCACCTCACTGCCCACTCACTCAGTCTGCCACCTCACTGCCCACTCACTCCATCTGCCACCTCACTGCCCACTCACTCCATCTGCCACCTCACTGCCCACTCACTCCATCAGCCACCTCACTGCCCACTCACTCCCTCTGCCACCTCACTGCCCACTCACTCAGTCTGCCACCTCACTGCCCACTCACTCCATCTGCCACCTCACTGCCCACTCACTCAGTCTGCCACCTCACTGCCCACTCACTCCATCTGCCACCTCACTGCCCACTCACTCAGTCTGCCACCTCACTGCCCACTCACTCCATCTGCCACCTCACTGCCCACTCACTCAGTCTGCCACCTCACTGCCCACTCACTCCCTCTGCCACCTCACTGCCCACTCACTCCCTCTGCCACCTCACTGCCCACTCACTCAGTCTGCCACCTCACTGCCCACTCACTTCCTCTGCCACCTCACTGCCCACTCACTCCCTCTGCCACCTCACTGCCCACTCACTCCCTCTGCCACCTCACTGCCCACTCACTTCCTCTGCCCACTCACTCCCTCTGCCACCTCACTGCCCACTCACTCCCTCTGCCACCTCACTGCCCACTCACTTCCTCTGCCACCTCACTGCCCACTCACTCCCTCTGCCACCTCACTGCCCACTCACTTCCTCTGCCACCTCACTGCCCACTCACTCAGTCTATCGATATCCCTTTACAGACTCTTTGGCTGCGATTTCGTCGGTTCTCAGAGACGCGGGTCAGAGGTTAAAGACTTATTGATTGACGGCGGATCCTGAACCTGCCGTCAACCCGCCTCCAAACAGCCTTCCCAAGTCCCCGATTTGCGAATGGATCCGACACCTAGCGGCGGGAAAAAGATTAAAGGCAATTACCTGCCTATTAACAGTTACTTGTCAGTAGTGTTCAGCCTGTTTTTCGATTTTCCCGCTTTCCAGGTAAGTGTGGCGTGTTGTGAGCCTGGTCTAATGTTTGTGGAATGATGACAGCTGCAGAAGTGGTGTGAAGGATGCAATGTTGCACATGGTGAGTTTCAGAGGTAAGAAAATGTTGGCTACTGCATTTTTAAAACATATACAGATTTCTTTAGCTTACAAGTTTTTAAATCCAGCTATATGTTCAGTGCCACCTCATTGGGCGAACCTCTCTCACCAGTGACAAACCATTTCTGCCATCTCACCTGTAGCTGCCATCTATTCCAGCATATGGAGGGAGTCATTGGAGAGCCTGGGTGCAAGAGTTCACCCTTGTGCAGTAATTGTCAAACACTGAGAAATCAACTGTCAAAATAAAATTGTGCGTGGTCCCTTTAAGGAAACCAGCAGATGACGCGTCATCAAGTGACGTCATCAGACCCGCTTCCTGTTAATTGGCAGGGTGAGCTTAACAAGGTCAATCAAGGGAAAATCATGACCGGAACCCGGAAACCAGCTGACCCACACCCATCCCGACACCGAATGCAAAATCGCGGCCTTTGTGTTCTCCTCACAGCTTATTGTCCCACCTAGCTTTGTATCATCAGCATGTTGTTGTTGTTGAGTTGGTGCAGTGCTAGTTAGTGTTGACACGGGGCAGTGCTAGTTAACTGTTGACACGGGGCAGTGCTAGTTAACGGTTGACACGGGGCAGTGCTAGTTATTGTTGACATGGTGCAGTGCTAGTTACTGTTGACACGGGGCAGTGCTAGTTAGTGTTGACACGGGGCAGTGCTAGTTAACTGTTGACACGGGGCAGTGCTAGTTAACTGTTGACACGGGGCAGTGCTAGTTAGTGTTGACACGGGGCAGTGCTAGTTAACTGTTGACACGGGGCAGTGCTAGTTAGTGTTGACACGGTGCAGTGCTAGTTACTGTTGACACGGTGCAGTGCTAGTTACTATTAGTGCAGTGCTAGTTATTGTTGACACGGTGCAGTGCTAGTTAGTGTTGACACGGTGCAGTGCTAGTTAGTGTTGACACGGGGCAGTGCTAGTTAACTGTTGACACGGGGCAGTGCTAGTTAACTGTTGACACGGGGCAGTGCTAGTTAACGGTTGACACGGTGCAGTGTTAGTTATTGTTGACATGGTGCAGTGCTAGTTACTGTTGACATGGTGCAGTGCTAGTTATTGTTGACACGGTGCAGTGCTAGTTACTATTAGTGCAGTGCTAGTTATTGTTGACACGGTGCAGTGCTAGTTAGTGTTGACACGGTGCACTGCTGGTTACTGTTGACACAGTGCAGTGCTAGTTAGTGTTGGCATGGTGCAGCGCTAGTTATTGTTGACACGGTGCAGTGCTAGTTAGTGTTGACAAGCTGCAGTGCTGGTTAACTGTTGACACGGTGCAGTGCTGGTTATTGCTGACATGGGGCAGTGCTAGTTAGTGTTGACATGGTGCAGTGCTAGTTACTGTTGACATGGTGCAGTGCTACTTACTGTTGACATGGTGCAATGCTAGTTACTGTGGACATGGTGCAGTTATTTAGCATGGATATGTGCAGTGCTAGTTACTGTTGACATGGTGCAGTGCCAGTTAGTGTTGACACGGTGCAGTGCTGGTTAGCGTGGATACGGTGCAGTGCTAGTTACTGTTGACATGGTGCAGTGCCAGTTAGTGTTGACACAGTGCAGTGCTGGTTAGCGTGGACATGTGCAGTGCTAGTTACTGTTGACATGGTGCAGTGCCAGTTAGTGTTGACACAGTGCAGTGCTGGTTAGCGTGGACATGTGCAGTGCTAGTTACTGTTGACATGGTGCAGTGCCAGTTAGTGTTGACACAGTGCAGTGCTGGTTAGCGTGGACATGTGCAGTGCTAGTTACTGTTGACATGGTGCAGTGCCAGTTAGTGTTGACACAGTGCAGTGCTGGTTAGTATGGACATGGTGCAGTGCTGGTTAGTATGGACACGGGCAATGCTAGTTACTGTTGACACGGCGCAGCGCTGGTTAGCGTGGACATGGGCAGTGCTAGATACTGTTGACATGACGCAGTGCTGGTTAGTGTGGACACGGTGCAGTGCTAGTTACTGTTGACATGGCACAGTGCTGGTTAGCATGGACACGGTGCAGTGATAGTTACTGTTGACACGGTTCAGTGCTGGTTAGCGTGGACACGGACGGTGCTAGTTACTGTTGACACGGCACTGCTGGTTAGCGTGGACACGGTGCAGTGATAGTTACTGTTGACACGGCACAGTGCTGGTTAGCGTGGACACGGTGCAGTGCTAGTTACTGTTGACACGGCACAGTGCTGGTTAGCGTGGACACGGTGCAGTGCTAGTTACTGTTGACATGGTGCAGTGCTGGTTAGTGTGGACACGTGCAGTGCTAGTTACTGTTGACACAGGGCAGTGCTAGTTACTGTTGACACGGTGCAGTTCCAGGATCGCCCTCTTCTTGGATGGCCCCCGAGGCGCAGCAGAGCAGAGCTAGGAGACTCCTGCGCCCTCCGACGAGGAATTTCCCTTCTGCCACTGTCTCCACCATCTGCTCTGCTCACTGTGCTGGTTTGCATTCTGTGAGGTGACGCTGTGCCCTCAGAGGCAGGAGGCTCTCCTGAGGAGTCTTGTTCCTCTTGCTCTTGGACAGTAGGGTGGGGGGGGTGCTCTTGATGGACCTGTTGGAGAGTAAAGATATGATTTAAATATATGACATCTTAAGTGGTGACACATGTATGGATAATAATTCTGTCACCAGCTTCTTCTATTGAGCCCCTCTCTCCATCCCCCACTTCCAGAACCTCCACCACACCAGCAATATCGAGTGCTGCCTCCTCCGCGCTTGACAAATGAAAGATGGACTGAGCGCCTCCTCCCGTTCTCTCCCTCTCCCTCTTATTGTGGGCAATCTTTTCCTGCAAGGAGGCAATTAAGAGAAGGTTTAAAGAGACTGATGGAATGACTGTCATTAATGGAATGGCATACAGCTACACAGGGAGACTTTGATGGAGCGGCTTGGTGATACCAAGTTGCCTCCTTTTGAGCTGTTACTTGCTGTCATTGCATAACAACGATGCTGAGTGTGAGGGATGGAAATTAAGATGGGGACCTTATAATGTAAATAGAGAGAGATGGATGGATGAAGGTCTCAGGGATCTGGGGCTGAGTAACTTTGTGCAGTAGTATGGTTGGCAATGCACAGTGGTGGGGATGTGATGACAGGCACAGCATCATCAAGGTAAGTGTAGGTTTATACTTACTTTTCCTGATCTTAGAAGATCATTAAACCTTTTTCTGCACTGTACCCAGGTGCGACACACTACTGAATTCGTTGTTATCTCTTCGGCTAAACTAAGCTATGCTGACTTAGTCTGTTGGGGAGGCCTCTTCCTGCCATCCGCAGGGTAGAGAACCTTCCTACGTGTCCTCACTCCCTCAACAAGATGCTGGTGGGACTCATCATTGAAACGAGGCGCAGATCTCTGCCTTTCAGCCATCATGGTACAGACCTCCGCTTTCTAACACAAGCTTCACAAAAGAAAATCCAACTGTTTAAATATCCCGGCAAGAAGCGCGTTATCCGGTGACGTCACTGGACCCGTTCCCAGTAATTGGAATGGGAAACGCGCAGGGCGGGCCTAACAAGGCCCTTAATTATGGCCGGGATCGCCACAGGAGCGGGTTTGTCACCCGCTGCCACCATCTCCCACTTTCACCCCGCCAAGGTTGGGGAAATCGTGGCCTGTGTGTGGGTTTGGAGCTAGATCGATCTGTGAAATGCTTTGCTTGAACCCATT
Organism: Somniosus microcephalus; assembly: GCF_052327205.1. Classification (NCBI taxonomy): domain Eukaryota; kingdom Metazoa; phylum Chordata; class Chondrichthyes; order Squaliformes; family Somniosidae; genus Somniosus; species Somniosus microcephalus. The sequence goes on from NC_141014.1 coordinate 44,170,775, forward strand.
AGTCATATGTTGTGAGAATTTTTCCTCATGGGATTTGGTGACTGAAAAAAAAATAAGCATTTCCATTCTGACTATTTTGAGGGGAAGAAGGTTTTTTGATTGTGGCTCAGTGGAGACCTTGTTAAAGGTTCAGAGCCGAGTGTGAGCGGGCTGTTAGTGCCACCTGAATCCAGGCGTAAGGTGAAAGCCTTGAAATCAATCATTTTAAATCGGCTGTAGTAGATGTTGTGGGGGATTTTAGCTCCAGGTTCTAGCAGAGGCAGAAAACCAGGCCACAGGAAGGATGAACTGTCCACACGGACTGACTAACTATCTCGTTTATCAAATAATAATCAGGAAATAAAACTCTCAGTGCAGAATATTGCTGAAATATTTGTGGCTGTTAATTCAAATGTCAGACAGTCCAGGACTCCAATCTGCTGCTGTCCCGAACTGCCATTAGAGTCATAGAGAGTCATAGAGTAATACAGCACGGATAGAGGCCCTTCGGCCCATCGTGTCCGCGCCAGCCATCAAATGTCAGACAGTCCAGGACTCCAATCTGCTGCTGTCCCTAACTGCCATTAGAGTCATAGAGAGTCATAGAGTAATACAGCACGGATAGAGGCCCTTCGGCCCATCATGTCCGCGCCGGCCATCAAATGTCAGACAGTCCAGGACTCCAATCTGCTGCTGTCCCTAACTGCCATTAGAGTCATAGAGAGTCATAGAGTAATACAGCACGGATAGAGGCCCTTCGGCCCATCGTGTCCGCGCCGGCCATCAAATGTCAGACAGTCCAGGACTCCAATCTGCTGCTGTCCCGAACTGCCATTCTGGGGAGTTTCATCAATAATTCATCGTATTTTACATTCAAAAAAAGTACAACATTTTCTAGAATTCAGCAGCTTTTCAATACCTGGGTGCTGGGGTTTCGAGGCCGACTGATCGCAGCTTTCAGCTTTTCTTTGCCTCAAAAGCAGCAAAATTGGAAACTACATTATGTGCAATAAACAAATAATTCCTTCTCTCAGGCATTGTGTTCTGGTTCCAGCATCGCTTCAATCTTCAATTTCCATTTCATGCACTTTCCTGTCACATTAGCAATGTTCCGATAAATCCTTACCCTGTCCCATTCATTCCTGCCACATATATTTATCCTCTTTATGCAGCTGTCTTATTCATTTTGCTTCAATATTCCATTCAGATTAATAATACAAAGTAATCATCTTATAATTTTAATTCATCATATCCTGAAAGTATGTTTCAACATTTAAATTCATTCCATTTTTCAGCCTAAGATTAATTGGTTCCATTAACTATTGGTGTATCAGGACTAAGATATTGCTGTATTTACACAATGGTCTAAATGACATGATTTTGCTTAATCTTGATCCAGTTCCCACATATCCCACAACAACAACAGAAACAACAACTTGCATTGATACAGCGCCTTTAACATAGTGAAATGTCCCAAGGTGCTTCACAGGAGCGATTATCAAATCACATTTGACACCGAGCCACATAAGGCCAGATGACCAAAAGCTTGGTCAAAGAGGCAGGTTTTAAGGAGCATCTTAAAGGAGGAGAGAGAGGCGGAGAGGTTTAGGGAGGGAATTCCAGAGCTTAGGGCCCAGGCAGTTGAAGGCACGGCCGCCAATGGTGAAGCGATGAAAATTGGGGTTGCTCAAGAGGCCAGAATTGGAGGAGCGCAGAGATCTAGATGGTGGGGGTGGGGGTTTGTGGGGCTGGAGAAGGTTACAGAGATAGGGAGGAGCAATACATTTCCCAGATTGTCTAGGACCTTTAATTCTCAATATACCAGAAATTGCCAGCTTCCTGCCTGATTCCTTCTAGAAACAATTATATGACAGTTAGTCGCCTCCTTTAGATTGAATTGCTGATTGGCTAACTCAACTGAATGGAAGATTTGCAAAGTGACTATTTCTGCTTCTCCTAGTTTCTCTTGGCAAACGAGATGCTTGTTTATGGGTTCGAGTGTACAGTAACTGCAAATGTTGAGAATGCTGAATCCTTTCTTCCCGAGTATCTAACCGCATTGTGCTTGTAAACATGCACAGTAACAAGTGCACTGCCAGTAATTTGCTGGATAATTGCTTCATTTTAGCACTGGTGCATACAAGGGCCATTTTGCCTCCCCCTCTTTAACCTCTCTGAGTAGGATGTTAATTACACTGCAGTGATTGCTGTAATGGTGCTGTTGTTCCCACAGGTGACTAATTATTTCCTTTGTTGAGTTTATTATAAGATAAAACTCGCTTGAATGTTGAAAAAGGAAGATTTTTATTTATTTATTTTTTCTTCTCTTTTCTAGCCAATTTTCTTCCCTCCCTTCCAGAAGGCCTTTTGCCATTTCTGGCGATTACACGACACCCTATTTGTGATCCCAGACAGTAAGATCTGGCAGGATATTTGAAGCAGAGTCCAAATCTGTCTAACCCAACACTTCCCAGCAGAAGTCTCTCTGTGCAAGGTGCAAGGTGACCTATTGCTGCACAAGTATGAGAATGGATTGGCGGCTAACATAAAAGGGAATCCAAAGGTCTTCTATAGGTATATTAACATTAAAAGGGTTGTCAGAGAAGTGGTGGGGCTGATTAGGGACCAAAATGGGGATCTATTGGTGGAGGCAGAAGGCATGTCTGAGGTACTAAATGAGTACTTTGCATCGGTGTTTACCAAGGAAGAGGACTTTTCCAAAGCTACAGTAAATGAGGAGGTTGTCAGGATACTGGATGAGATAAAAATAGGTAATAGGAGGTACTGAAAAGGCTGGCAAAAGTGGATAAGTCACCCGTTCCAGATGAGATGCATCCTAGGTTGCTGAAGGAAGCAAGAGTAGAAATTGTGGAGGCTCTGGCCACAATCTTCCAGTCCTCTTTAGATACCGGAGTGCTGCCAAAGAACTGGAGGATTGCAAATGTTACACCCTTGTTCAAAAAAGGGGAGAAGGATAAACCCAGCAATTACAGGCCAGTCAGTTTAACATCGGTGCTGGGGAAGCTTTTGGAAACAATAATCTGGGAGAAAATTAACAGCCACTTGGACAAGCATGGACTAATAAAGGAGAGCCAGCATTGATTTGTTAAGGGCAAATCATGTTTGACTAACTTGATTGAGTTTTTTGATGAGGCAATAGAGAGAGTGGATGAGGGCTGTGCAGTTGATGTTGTGTATATGGACTTTCAAAAGGCGTTTGATAAAGTACCACACATTAGATTTGTTAGCAAAATTGAAGCCCATGGTTTAAAAAAAGGCAGTAGCAGCATGGATACAAAATTGGTTAAGGGATAGAAAACAGAGAGTTGTGGTGAACGGCTGTTTTTCAGACTGGAGGGAGGTATTCAGTGGAGTTCCCTGAGGTTCAGTACTAGGACCACTGCTGTTTTTGATATACATTAATGACTTGATCTTGAGTGTACAGGGCACAATTTCAAAATTTTCAGATGACACAAAACTTGGAAGTGAACAGTGCGGAGAATAGTAATAGACTTCAAGAGGACATAGACAGGCTGGTGGATTGAGCGGGCACACGGCAGGTGAAATTCAACGCAAAAAGGTGTGAGGTGATCCATTTTGGTCGAAAGAACGAGGAGAGACAATACAAGCGAAATGGTAGAATTCTAAAGGGGCTGCAAGAAGAGAGAGACCGGGGGGTGTTTGTGCTCAAACCTTTGAAAGTAGCAGGACAGGTTAACAAAGCAGTTATTGAAGCATGTGGAATGCACTGCCTGATGGGGCGGTGGATACAGGTTCAATAGGAGCCTTCAAAAGGGAATTGGATCAATACTTGAAGGAGAAACAATTGCAGAGATATGGGGAAAGAGCGGGGGGAGTGGGGCTAACAGGATTGTTCTGTGAAAGAGCCGGCGCAGACTCGATGGGCCGAATAGCCTCCTTCTGTGCTGTACCATTCTATGATTCTATGCTGAGACTGTTCAACAGGACAGGGATACGTGTCAATTTTTGACATTAGATTTCAGGTTTGTTTGACATTTTTAATTAAGTAATGTTTTAATAATTAGAAAATAATTCTACTTGGAGAAGATTGGTAAATGTGTAAACAGAACATTCCCTGAGCTCGTGGATTGCAAGGGGAGACAGGCGTGAAGTTGCTTTGACACATTCACGAAAAAGGTATTCTGAAGTTGATGAAATGTCAATATTAGGTGTACTCTTTTGTGTGGACACTAAACCAAATAGACTGTAACTAATAAAACTTTAAAAGAACCTTAACAAATTAAATTAAAATTGTGTTGGCCGGGGTGATGATGCTCTCCAGTCCCCGCGGTGCCCACCAGTCGCAGAAGGCCTCGAGAGTCCAGAACAAGGGGCATAACCTTAAAATTAGAGCCAGGCCATTCAGGGGTGATGTCGGGAAGCACTTCTTCACACAAAGGGTAGTGGAAATCTGGAACTCTCTCCCCCAAAAGGCTGTTGAGGCTGGGGAGCAATTGAAAATTTCAAAACAGAGATTGATAGATTTTTGTTGGGCAAGGGTATCGAGGTATATGGAGCCAAGGCGGGTAAACGGAGCCACTATCAAACTGAATAGCGGAACAGGCTCGAGGGGCTGAATGGCCTCCTCCTGGTCCTATGTTCCTAAGACACAGAGCTCAGTATTTGACAGAATCTTCTGTAAAGCCAGCTGTACCATTGGTGCTGCAATGAATTTGTGAATTGTGCCTCACCTGCTAGATTTTTTATAAGATGCAGTACTTGACAGAACTTTCACAATTTGCTAGTAGCCTTTCAGTTTTAAATAAACCCTTTGAGCAATGAAAGAAAATTTAAATTAAGTGGAAAATGTAATAGTTAAGAATTCAGCTTCAGTAAATGATAAAATATGGAGTAAACTTTGTGACAGGGTTATTTAGGTGAGATTGTAAAGTACATGTCGTTTATTCTGAAACAGCCTGTGTGCCTCAGGACCGAAGAACATCATTAAGAGGAAGAGAACAAAGGAACAAAGAGATGTGTGGACTTTGTGAATCAAAGTAATTACTCCTTTGCATGCCCTTAAATGTCACACAGAAACCTCACCACTAATACAGACACCACAAATTATAATCATTACTTTAATTGCAGATGCTTTAAGTGACACTGCGAATGGGTCAGTTGTCACTTTAAAAGTGGCCACAGTCACTCTGGATATTGATCATTTTAATAGTCACGACATGAATGAATGTTTTACCTAATTCCGAGGAGGCAGCTGCCTTGTCAAGGCAAATGTTTTAGGCGCAGTCTCATTTCCTCATGTCTGACTAATACATTTCATCTATTGCTGTTACGGAGGCTCTTGATTGTAAAACTATTTTTTTTAAGTATATACTTTACCAGGGTATTATGAGGAGAATGTAAACATTTTAAAGGAAAGTGGATAAGTATTTGAAAATGAGAAATGTGTGGGGAAAGAGCAGGGAATGAGGTATCGGGATGATGCAGTACCTCCATTAGAAAGGACCCCACTGCTGTAAAATGTGATGATTCTGTGATATTAAAATATGAACAGAATTTATTAATTTTCAAAATATTTTAATGACTCTTCTATTATAGAAATGGGGAGGGGGATTTTTTTCTGGTCTGTGTGTTAATAAACATAACGGAAACTTTCCCCTGTCTCTATTCTGGGTTTTCTTCCCATTTGGAGTATGTACCCGGGCACATACCCCAGTACCCGGCCACATACTCCAGTATCCGGGCACATACTCCAGTATCCCGGCACATACCCCAGTACCCGGGCACATACCCCAGTACCCGGGCACATACCCCAGTATCCGGGCACATACTCCAGTACCTGGGCACATACCCCAGTACCCGGGCACATACCCAGTACCCGGGCACATGCCCCAGTACCTGGGCACATACCCTAGTACCCGAGCACATACTCCATGGGAGAAACACAATGGAATGACCCAAGTGAAGTGTTATAAACTAACACGTTGAACAGAAACATTAAAAGAGGCATGTGCCTTTGAAAAGATGACATCAAGTAAAAGAAACACCTGCTGGTCCAATAGTTTTTATGTTAGACTTGGAAGACAGGAGACATAATTCTTAATACAACCATTGAGATAGCTAGAAAACAAGCAAACTCCCTAGTTGAAGTGTTTTTAATTTACATGTTGTAAATATGATACCAACAGAACACTTTGAAGATATGACTTCAATAGATGCACCAAGCAATTACATTGTGTTTGTATTGAACTTGGAACACCATAGACAGGAGTACAGGAGTCTGCTAATAACCAGTTAAGCCAATATTAAGAATTGAATGGAAGCCCTTCGATAAGAATATTGTTTTTTATGATAAGTTTTGAAACACCTAAACAACAGACAGAAGTCTGCAAGCTAACAGTTGAATTGGCAGTAAGAATAGAAAAAAGTCAACAGAGAGATGACTAGAGATAATTAGCTTACATCAGCAGAAAACTTCAAAGGATAAACCACTAAAAAAAGGTATAAAATAGAGCTTTTTCAGATAGACAGTCAAAAGTCGCTGGAAACGGGCAAGCGATTGTTGGCTTCAGAACCACTCTGTAAGCCTACAACTCTGAGTCTCAGGTAATCAAGGTATTTGATTTTTGTGGATATCCTGAATTAGAATTAAGAATAAGAAATGTAAAAATGTACGAAGTTAAGATTTGAGAATAAGGACCTCTGAGGATAAGAAATGTAAGTTATTTGTTTTTGAACTGTTAATGTTGCGATTGACTCAAAAGCTGTTAACTGTATGCCAGCTCTTAAATAAATCTATATATTTTTAGAATTGTCTCAAGTAGTATTTCTGTATCAATCTCTCGAACTCAATTTCTGTACACTCTTTTGTAAAGAGTTGCAGAATTCTGGGGGGTATTCCGGACCCTCATAATATCTGGAAGGTTACAGCCTAGTTAAACTTATTAAAAGTGCTATCCGGAGGACGGTAACATCTTCAAGTCGTTTCTTTCCTTTAGGGAGAGATAGTCTGAACCTTTAGACCCAATTAAGCGTCTCATAGAATTCGGCTATCTCTAACTTTAGTTGAAGGTGAACGTCCAGGGAATATGCCTGATCTGGGGTAGCCCGAAAAGGGCTAGGACTAGTAATTATCCCTTCAAAGTGACAGTGGGAGACCAACCGGCCCCGGAATTAATGAGTGCAAAGATGCTTCTCTTGGGCAGTTGAATGTCTATCGGAATTTAGGACAGGGAATAATTCCTTGGAGTGTACAATATTTGCCGGAGTCTCTGGGATTGTGTCAGTATTTCCAGGGTGGTGTTACAGGGAACAGTACCTTGACTGGAAGTGCTTCCCATGACACTCTCTCACTTCAACATCCTTCATTTGATGAGCTTAAAATTAAATTCTTAAAAAACACAGAAAAGTGATTCACTTGTGAGAAAATTCCATTTGACAAACAACCTCAGGGACCATTTCATTTACAAATTGGCCACTGGGTTAATTTTGCATCAATCAAAGCTTTGCCAGAATAAATCTCAGAATTGCATTTAGATAATAACACTCCATATAATTCTGTCAGCACTTGTCCTAACATTTCCAGCAGTGACATTGGCATGTCGAATTCTTTAGGATAAGAGGATTTAATTAGAGTAACAGCAACACACATAAAACTTCATACAGGTGAAAGTCATCTTTGGTGGGATTGCGAAATGGGAGGCAGTGGATTGGCTGCAGATTTCACCCCCTATAGGGGCAGCTTTTTCTCAATTCCTCGATAGATTTTTGGATACTAAGGGAATCAAAGGATTTGGGGATAGTTTAGGAAAGTGGAGATGAGGTAGGAGATCTGCCATGATCTTATTGAATGGCGGAGCAGGCTCGGTGGCCAACTCCTGCTCTTATTTCTTATGTTATTAGTGACCAAAGATCTATCGATCTCAGCCTTGAACATACTCAACGAATGAGCATCCACAGCCCTCTGGGGTAGAGAAATCCAAAGATTCACCACCCTCTAAGTGAAGAAATTTCTCCTCATCTCAGTCCTAAATGGCCGACCCCTTATCCTGAGACTGTGAGCTAGAAATTCACTATCACCCCAGTTGGGGCACTAACTTTTGAGAAGTTGGAAGTTTAGCGCCAAATGTTAATCAATCTCACTGCCTGCTAAATTCAGTCTCAGTGCTCAAAGAATGCAGGGGAGCGCTAAATCAGGCGCTAATGGCGTAGGTGGGTGGCGTTAGGCTCCAAGCGATACCGAATATGAGGTGTTGTGTAATCGGGAGTGAGCATTGGTGCAGGCACCTTCCAGCCATTAAAGGGGAGGGTCACTGGAGTCTGCACACCAGCCCTCAGTGATTCGGGGAGTGCAGAACGGCGATATGCTGAGAGATAAAATGCAAAGTGCTTTGACGACCCGCAACACTCTGGGGACTAAGCAGCCTTTATTTGGCTGCAGATACATCCTGCGTTCTCTGCCACTCATCACTGACCTTTGGAACAGAAGTTCCTTGACATCTGGGGCGCATCCCTTTAAGTAGCGCCCCATCAGCCGCCAGCTGGCTGGTTCACGCCTCCGCTCCCTGGCGCTGTTGGCACGAGGTGGTAAGGCAGGGGGCACTACTGAAGTTTGCAGATCGAGCGCCCAGCGAGCGTTGCACACTCACTGACGTTACGATCTGCATGGTGAAAGGGACCGAGGCGCTAACTCCGCCTCTCCCCTCTCTCCGCCTCTCCCCCCTCTCTCCGCCTCCCCCTCTCTCCGCCTCTCTGCTCTCTCCGCTCCCCCCTCTCCGCCTCTCCTCTCTCCGCCTCTCTCCGCCTCTCCCCTCTCTCCACCTCTCCCCCCTCTCCGCCTCTCCCCTCTCTCCTCTCTCCGCCTCTCCCCTCTCTCCGCCTCTCCCCTCTCTCCGCTCCCCCCTCTCCGCCTCTCCCCTCTCTCCGCCTCTCCCCTCTCTCCACCTCTCCGCCTCTCCCCTCTCTCCTCTCTCCGCCTCTCCCCTCCTCTCTCTGCCTCTCCCCCCTCCCCGCCTCTCCCCTCTCTCCGCCTCTCCCTTCTTGTGATGAAATATTCCATTCATCACTCATCAGTATTTGCCTGTGACTGTGGTTGGTTTCAGTTTCATTTCCATTGTATTGTACTGTGTGTAGGGCTCCGCCCATACCTGGCTCCTATGTAAGCTGGCCCAGCCTGCAGCACATCCAGTACGGCAGACCTCTGGATGGAAGATACATTCTCCTCTGTGTGTTACCTTCTAAGTCAATAAAAGCCTTGTTTTGTTTCGCTAACATCGAGTCTCGGATTTATTGAGGCACTTCAATTTTATTGACTTAATTTTCAACACAATGGATCAACTCTTGAAACCTGAACGTTTGGATTTGGACCAGCATGCTTCGGACGCATCGGCACGCTTCGGACACTGGTTTATGTGTATGGAATTCTTCCTGGACAATTCCGCAGCCGTCAAAGACGCTACGGACGCTGCGAGTATGAAACTCGGAATTCTGCGGAATTGGGTAAGCCACCGGGTTTACCCCCTCATCCAAGACGCCGACACGTACCCGGCCGCCTGCGACATCTTAAAGGCGCATTACCAGCAGCCTACGAATGAGGTGTATGCTAGGCACCTGCTCGCTACTCGCGCACAGCGACCTGGGGAATCGGTGGAGGAGTTCCTAGGCACCCTGAAAATGCTTGGCAAAGACTGCAAGTGCCAAGATGTAAAAGCCGCAGTGTACACTGACGAGCTTGTTCGCGATGCCTTTATCACAGGCCTCAGCTCCACTTACATCCGGCAGAGACTGCTGGAAAAAACGGGATTGGACCTGAAACAGGCTGCGGACACAGCACGATCCCTGGATGTGACCCAGAGAAACTCGGACGCCTACTCTTCAGCCCGCGCCGTCCACGCCACCACGTGTGCACCAAGGGCGCCGCCATCTTGGAAGGCATCTTCCCCGCCCGGCAGCCCGACACCGTCGGGGCCCCGCTCTCCCCCCAGAAGCCCTACGACAGCTGCGACGCGTCGGGGACCCAACTGCTACTTCTGCGGGCAGCCGAAGCACACCAGAAACCTGTGCCCGGCGAAAGGCACCACCTGCTTTAAGTGCGGTAAGAAGGGGCACTTCGGGAAGGTGTGCAGAGGGAACCCCGCCGGAAAACCCGCCACCGCTGCGTGCGCGCCGTGGGAGCGGCCATCTTGGACGCCATCTTGCCCGACCTCGTGGGGTCTGCCATCTTGTGAGCAGACAGCGTGGACGCCATCTTGTCTCAATCAGGGCCCTACAGTGGCATCGGTCACAGTGGACCAGACCAGGCCGCACCCGCTATCCAAATCAATGGTGGACATCGAGGTAAACGGGTGCAGGGTTAAATGTTTAATTGACAGTGGAAGCACGGAGAGTTTTATCCACCCTGAACTGGTACAACAACTCTCCCTAAAGGTGGTCCCTACTCGGGGTACCATCTCCATGGCTGATAAAACCCAGACATCGACCATTATGGGTTACTGCACGGTACAATTGTCCGTTAACGGAACTGTATACGATAATTTTAAAGTATTAATCATGAAGAATCTATGTGCGAGCGTGATCTTGGGCCTGGATTTCCAGTGCTACCACCAAAGCATCACGCTCAATTACGGTGGGTCCCAGCCGCCCCTCACAGTGTGCGGTCTGGCTACCCTGAAGGTAAAGCCGCCTTCGCTATTCGCGAACCTTACCCCTAACTGCCGGCCAATAGCGACCAAAAGCAGGAGGTACAGCTGGGAGGACAGGCGGTTTATCGCGACCGAGGTAGACAGGCTCCTGAAAGAGCGCATTATTGAACGCAGCAATAGCCCGTGGAACGCCCAAGTGGTGGTGGTAAGGGGTAGCGAGAAGAAACGGATGGTGATCGACTATAGCCAAACGATCAACAGGTACACCCAACTAGACGCCTACCCGCTACCCCGCATATCAGAAATGGTGAACCAAATCGCCCAATACCGGGTGTTCTCCACCATCGACCTCAAGTCAGCGTACCACCAGCTCCCTATCAGACCAGAGGACCGCCCGTACACCGCCTTCGAGGCGAACGGACGCCTCTACCAATTCCTCAGAGTCCCCTTTGGGGTGACGAATGGGGTCTCGGTCTTCCAGAGGGAGATGGACCGCATGGTCGATGACCACCACTTGCAGGCAACCTTCCCCTACCTCGACAACGTCACCATCTGCGGTCACAACCAGCAGGATCACGACTCGAACCTCGAGAGGTTCCTGAAAACCGCACAAAAACTCAACCTCACCTACAACGAGGACAAGTGCGTTTACAACACCACGCGCCTCTGCATACTAGGCAGCGTGGTGGAGAATGGGGAAATCGGACCAGACCCCGACCGATTGCGCCCCCTACGGGAGCTGCCCCTGCCCAACACTCCCAATGCCCTGAAAAGGTGCCTGGGGTTATTTTCTTATTATTCCCAATGGGTCCCCAACTACTCTGACAAAGCCTGCCCCCTCTTGAAAGCATCCTCTTTTCCGCTCTCTGCTGAGGCCCATGCCGCCTTCAAAAGCATTAAGCAGGATATTGAGCGGGCCATGCTACAGGCAGTGGACGAGAACACTCCCTTTCAAGTGGAAAGTGATGCGTCTGACTTTGCCTTGGCGGCCACCCTCAACCAGGCGGGGCGGCCCGTAGCTTTCTTCTCGAGGACCCTCCAAGGGCCCGAGATCAGACACTCCTCCGTAGAAAAGGAGGCCCAAGCCATCGTGGAGGCAGTGCGCCACTGGCGCCACTACCTAGCCGGCAAACGCTTCACCCTACTTACCGACCAGCGGTCGGTAGCGTTTATGTTCAATAATAAACAGAGGGGGAAGATTAAAAATGATAAGATTCTTAGGTGGCGGATCGAGCTCTCCACCTTCGATTATGACATCATTTACCGGCCAGGGGCCCTTAACGAATCCCCCGACGCTCTCTCACGAGGGATGTGTGCCAGCGCCACCGGGGATCGGCTACAGACCCTCCACAATGACCTCTGCCACCCAGGGGTCACGCGGCTGTTCTACTTCATAAAGTCCCGCAACTTACCCTACTCGATTGAGGAAGTTCGGTCCCTGACCAGGAACTGTCGCACTTGCGCTGAGTGCAAGCCTCGGTTCTACCGCCCAGATAGAGCCCACTTAATCAAAGCTACACGGCCCTTTGAGCGGCTCAGCTTAGATTTCAAGGGCCCCCTCCCGTCCGTCGACCGCAATGTTTACTTCCTGAACATTGTGGACGAATACTCCCGGTTCCCATTCGCCTTCCCCTGCCCAGACATGACCAGCGCCACGGTCATTAAATGCCTCAACAGCCTGTTCTGCCTGTTCGGTATGCCGAGCTACATCCATACGGATAGGAGGGCGTCCTTCATGAGTGAAGAGCTACGCCAATACATGCTGTCCAGGGGGATCGCCACGAGCCGTACCACCAGCTACAACCCCCGGGGTAACGGTCAAGTGGAGCGAGAGAACGGGACAGTATGGAAATCAGTCACTCTAGCTCTAAGGACCAAAGGCCTCCCTATCTCCCGCTGGCAGGAAGTCCTCCCAGATGTGCTCCATTCGATACAGTCGCTATTGTGTACTGCCACTAATGCCACGCCTCATGAGCGAATGTTTGTCTTTCCCCGGAAATCCACCTCAGGCGTATCCATGCCGTCATGGCTCTCCATCCCAGGTCCGGTATTCGTGCGAAGGCATGTGAGGGGCCACAAGACGGACCCTCTCGTGGAGTCAGTGCACCTACTCCACGCCAACCCCCAATACGCGTATGTCTGGCATGCCGACGGAAGGGAGGACACCGTGTCCATAAAAGACGTCGCCCCAGCCGGTAACGACAACAACCACGACAACAGCAGCAACAATGACCACAGCAACTCTTACCCACCCACTACTCTTTCATCACCCCCGGAAGAACATCGACCAACGGTACCCCCACCAACTACCCCTTCAACAACCCTGGCGGCACCCCCGGCAGAGACCCAGGAGGCCACCGGGGACACCCAGCCGACACCCGCGGCACCACAACAGCCACGTCGGTCGCAGAGGACTATCAAACCCCCGAACAGACTAAATCTATAGAAGGGGTGAATGTGATGAAATATTCCATTCATCACTCATCAGTATTTCTCTGCCTGTGACTGTGGTTGGTTTCAGTTTCATTTCCATTGTATTGTACTGTGTGTAGGGCACCGCCCATACCTGGCTCCTATGTAAGCTGGCCCAGCCTGCAGCACATCCAGTACGGCAGACCTCTGGATGGAAGATACATTCTCCTCTGTGTGTTACCTTCTAAGTCAATAAAAGCCTTGTTTTGTTTCGCTAACATCGAGTCTCGGATTTATTGAGGCACTTCACTTCTCTCCGCCTCTCCCCCCTCTCTCCGCCTCTCCGTTCCCTCCGCCTCCCCCCTCTCCGCCTCTCTCCCCCCTCTCCGCCTCTCCCCTCTCTCCGCTCCCCCCTCTCCGCCTCTCCCCCCTCTCCGCCTCTCTGCTCTCTCCGCCTCTCCCCCCTCTCTCCGCCTCTCCCTTCCCTCTGCCTCCCCCCTCTCCACCTCTCTTCCCCCCTCCGCCTCTCCCCTCTCTCCGCTCCCCCCTCTCCGCCTCTCCCCCCTCTCCGCCTCTCTGCTCTCTCCGCCTCTCTCCTCTCTCCGCCTCTCCCCCCTCTCTCCGCCTCTCCCTTCCCTCCGCCTCCCCCCTCTCCGCCTCTCTCCCCCCTCTCCGCCTCTCCCCTCTCTCCGCTCCCCCCTCTCCGCCTCTCCCCTCTCTCCGCCTCTCTCCCCCCTCTCCGCCTCGCCCCCCTATCCGCCTCTCTGCTCTCTCCGCCTCTCTCCTCTCGCCACCTCTCCCCCCTCTCCACCTCTCCCCCTCTCCGCTCCCCCCTCTCCGCCTCTCTCCGCCTCTCCGCTCTCTCCGCCTCTCCCCTCTCTCCGCCTCTCCCCTCTCTCCGCCTCTCCCCCCTCTCCGCCTCTCCCCTCTCTCCTCTCTCCCCCCCTCCGCCTCTCTGCTCCCCCCTCTCCGCCTCTCCCCTCTCTCCGCTCCCCTCTCTCCACCTCTCCCTTCCCTCCGCCTCTCCCCCCTCTCCGCCTCTCTCCGCCTCTCCCTTCCCTCCACCTCCCCCTCTCCACCTCTCCCCTCTCTCCGCCTCTCTGCTCTCTCCCCTCTCTCCGCTCCCCCCTCTCTCCGCCTCTCCCCTCTCTCCGCCTCTCTCCTCTCGCCGCCTCTCCGCCTCTCTCTGCTCCCCCCTCTCCGCCTCTCCCCTCTCTCCGCCTCTCCCCTCTCTCCGCCTCTCTGCTCTCTCCGCTCCCCCCTCTCCGCCTCTCTGCTCCCCTCTCTCCGCCTCTCTGCTCTCTCTGCTCTCTCCGCTCCCCCCTCTCCGCCTCTCCCCCTCTCCGCTCCCCTCTCTCCACCTCTCCCTTCCCTCCGCCTCCCCCTCTCTCCGCCTCTCCCCTCTCTCCGCCTCTCTGCTCTCTCCCCTCTCTCCGCTCCCCCCTCTCTCTGCCTCTCCCCTCTCTCCGCCTCTCTCCTCTCGCCGCCTCTCTGCTCTCTCCCCTCTCTCCGCTCCCCCCTCTCTCCGCCTCTCCCCTCTCTCCGCCTCTCTCCTCTCGCCGCCTCTCTGCTCTCTCCCCTCTCTCCGCTCCCCCCTCTCTCCGCCTCTCCCCTCTCTCCGCCTCTCTCCTCTCGCCGCCTCTCCCCTCTCTCCGCCTCTCTGCTCTCTCCCCTCTCTCCGCTCCCCCCTCCCCTCTCTCCGCCTCTCTCCTCTCACCGCCTCTCCGCCTCTCTCTGCTCCCCCCTCTCCGCCTCTCCCCTCTCTCCACCTCTCCCCTCTCTCCGCCTCTCTGCTCTCTCCGCTCCCCCCTCTCCGCCTCTCTGCTCTCTCCGCCTCTCCCCTCTCTCCGCCTCTCTGCTCTCTCCGCTCCCCCCTCTCCGCTCTCCCCTCTCTCCGCCTCTCCCCGCCTCTCTGCTCTCTCCGCTCCCCCCTCTCCGCCTCTCTGCTCTCTCTGCTTCCCTCTCTCCGCCTCTCTGCTCTCTCCGCTCCCCCCCTCCGCCTCTCTGCTCTCTCTGCTCTCTCCGCTCCCCCCTCTCCGCCTCTCCCCTCTCTCCGCTCCCCTCTCTCCACCTCTCCCTTCCCTCCGCCTCCCCCTCTCTCCGCCTCTCCCCTCTCTCCGCCTCTGCCCTCTCTCCGCCTCTCCCTTCCCTCCGCCTCTCTCCTCTCTCCGCCTCTCCCCTCTCTCCACCTCTCCCCCCTCTCCGCTTCTCCCCTCTCTCCTCTCCCTGCCTCTCCCCTCGCTCCGCTCCCCCCTCTCCGCCTCTCCCCTCTCTCCGCCTCTCCCCTCTCTCCACCTCTCCCCCCCTCCGCCTCTCCCCTCTCTCCTCTCTCCGCCTCTCCCCTCTCTCCACCTCTCTCCGCCTCTCTCCGCCTCTCCCCCTCTCCCCTCTCTCCGCCTCTCCCCTCTCTCCGCCTCCCCTCTCTCCGGCTCTCCCCCCTCTCCGCCTCTCCCCTCTCTCCGCCTCTCCCCTCCGCTCCCCTCTCTGCGCCTCTCCGCCTCTCCCCTCTCTCCGCCTCTCCCCGCTCTCCGCCTCTCCCCTCTCTCCGCCTCTCCCCCCTCTCTCCGCCTCTCCCTTCCCTCCGCCTCCCCCCTCTCCGCCTCTCTCCCCCCTCTCCGCCTCTCCCCGCCTCTCCCCCCTCTCCGCCTCTCCGCCTCTCTGCTCTCTCCGCCTCTCCGCCTCTCCCCCCTCTCCGCCTCTCCCCCTCTCCGCTCCCCCCTCTCCGCCTCTCTCCGCCTCTCCCCCCTCTCCGCCTCTCTGCCTCTCTGCTCTCTCCGCCTCTCCCCTCTCTCCGCCTCTCCCCCCTCTCCCCCTCTCCCCTCTCTCCTCTCTCCGCCTCTCCCCCCTCTCCGCCTCTCCGCTCCCCCCTCTCCGCCTCTCCGCTCCCCCCTCTCCGCCTCTCCCCTCTCTCCGCTCCCCTCTCTCCACCTCTCCCTTCCCTCCGCCTCTCCCCCCTCTCCGCCTCTCTCCGCCTCTCCCTTCCCTCCGCCTCCCCCTCTCCGCCTCTCCCCTCTCTCCCCCCTCTCCGCCTCTCTCCGCCTCTCCCTTTCCTCCGCCTCCCCCTCTCCGCCTCTCCCCTCTCTCCCCTCTCTCCGCCTCTCCCCTCTCTCCGCTCCCCCCCTCTCCGCCTCCCCCTCTCTCCGCCTCTCTGCTCTCTCTGCTCCCCCCTCTCCGCCTCTCTGCTCTCTCCCCTCTCTCCGCTCCCCCCTCTCTCCGCCTCTCCCTTCCCTCCGCCTCTCCCCTCTCTCCGCCTCTCCCTTCCCTCCGCCTCCCCCCCTCTCCGCCTCTCCGCCTCTCTCTGCCTCTCTCCTCTCTCCGCCTCTCTGCCTCTCACCGCTCCCCCCCCCGCCTCTCTCCGCCTCTCTCCTCTCTCCGCCTCTCACCGCTCCCCCCCGCCTCTCCGCCTCTCTCCTCTCTCCGCCTCTCACCGCTCCCCCCCTCCGCCTCTCCCCTCCCTCCGCTCCCCTCTCTCCGCCTCTCCGCCTCGCTGCTCCCCCCTCTCCGCCTCTCTGCTCTCTCCGCCTCTCCCCTCTCTCCACCTCTCTGCTCTCTCCGCTCCCCCCTCTCCTCCTCTCCCCTCTCTCCGCCTCTCCCCCTCTCCGCCTCTCTGCTCTCTCCGCTCCCCCCTCTCCGCCTCTCTGCTCTCTCCGCCTCTCCCCTCTCTCCGCCTCTCCCCTCTCTCCGCGTCTCTGCTCTCTCCGCTCCCCCCTCTCCGCCTCTCTGCTCTCTCTGCTCCCCTCTCTCCGCCTCTCTGCTCTCTCCGCTCCCCCCTCTCCGCCTCTCTGCTCTCTCTGCTCTCTCCACTCCCCCCTCTCCGCCTCTCCCCTCTCCGCTCCCCTCTCTCCGCCTCTCCCTTCCCTCCGCCTCTCCCCTCTCTCCGCCTCTCCCCTCTCTCCGCCTCTGCCCTCTCTCCGTCTCTCCCTTCCCTCCGCCTCTCCCCTCTCTCCGCCTCTCCCCCCTCTCCGCCTCTCCCCTCCCTCCGCCTCTCCCCCCTCTCTGCCTCTCCCCTCTCTCCGCCTCTGCCCTCTCCCCTCTCTCCGCCTCTCCCCCTCTCCCCTCTCTCCGCTTCTCCCCTCTCTCCGCCACTCCCCCCTCCCCTCTCTCCGCCACTCCCCTCTCTCCGCCTCTCCCCCTCTCCCCTTTCTCCGCCTCTCCCCTCTCTCTGCCTCTCCCCTCTCTCCGCCTCTCCCCTCTCTCCGCCTCTCCCCTCTCTCCGCCTCTCTCCGCCTCTCCCCTTTCTCCGCCTCTCCCCTTTCTCCGCCTCTCCCATCTCTCCGCCTCTCCCCCCTCTCCGCCTCTCCCCTCTCTCCGCCTCTCCCCTCTCTCTGCCTCTCCCCCCTCTCCGCCTCTCCCCTCTCTCCGCCTCTCCCCTCTCTCTGCCTCTCCCCTCTCTCCGCCTCTCCCCTTTCTCCGCCTCTCCCCTCTCTCCGCCTCTCCCCTTTCTCCGCCTCTCCCATCTCTCCGCCTCTCCCCCCTCTCCGCCTCTCCCCTCTCTCCGCCTCTCCCCTCTCTCTGCCTCTCCCCTCTCTCCCCTCTCTCCGCCTCTCCCCGCCTCTCCCCTCTCTCCGCCTCTCCCCTTTCTCCGCCTCTCCCATCTCTCCGCCTTTCCCCCCTCTCCGCCTCTCCCCTCTCTCCGCCTCTCCCCTCTCTCCGCCTCTCCCCTTTCTCCGCCTCTCCCATCTCTCCGCCTCTCCCCCCTCTCCGGCTCTCCCCTCTCTCTGCCTCTCCCTTCTCTCCGCCTCTCCCCCTCTCCCCTCTCTCCGCCACTCCCCTCTCTCCGCCACTCCCCCTCTCCCCTCTCTCTGCCTCTCCCCTCTCTCCGCCTCTCCCCTCTCTCCGCCACTCCCCTCTCTCCGCCACTCCCCCTCTCCCCTCTCTCTGCCTCTCCCCTCTCTCCCCGCTCTCCGCCTCTCCCCTCTCTCCGCCTCTCCCCTCTCTCCGCCACTCCCCCTCTCCCCTCTCTCCGCCTCTCCCCTCTCTCCGCCTCTCCCATCTCTCCGCCTCTCCCATCTCTCCGCCGCTCCCCCCTCTCCGCCTCTCCCCTCTCTCTGCCTCTCCCCTCTCTCCGCCTCTCTGCCCTCTCCACCTCCCCGCCTCTCCCCCTCTCCCCTTTCTCCACCGCTCCCCTCTCTCCGCTGTCCAGCGACAGGTCTCTCAAGAGCAGGCTGCTGCTGGTGCTGGTCATATTGTTCCTGGTCTGAGGTTTAATCTAAGGCAGCCAAGGCACCACCCATCCTGATATGATTCAGAAAACCTCCAAAGTGTAGAAAGTAAACTCTAAAAAGTACTGAGAACAAACCCTTTCCCATCTGACCTGAACAGGAGTGGCAGCTTAAAGGAAGTGGAGCAGCGACTTAAAGACAAAAAAGCAGGAGTGTGGTCACAGGACAGCAGGTAGGTGATTGGTTGGTGAGTATTACAGCTCTTTTGCTCTCTAGGTTAGGTAAGTGGATTAAATTCAGAGCTGGGAGAGTATAAACTGCATAACTTTATTGAATTAATAACTTAAACTAAATTAACTAATTAAAACTAAAAATTAAAACTAAAAATAATCATTTGAATAAATACTGTAACTAATTATATAAATAAAATAAGGCAAGATAGAGATGGCCGTGTAGGCGGTGGGCCGTAACTGCAGCATGTGGGAGTTTGTGGAGACAGTGAGCTCCCGAACAACCACATCTGTGGTAAGTGTCTGCAGCTCGAGGAACTTGGGCTCAGAGTTGTTGAGCTGGAGTCCGAGGTGCAGACATTGCGGGGCATCAGGGAGGGGGAGAGTTACCGGGACACTTTGTTCCAGGAGGCAGTCACACCCCTTAGGTTAAGGAGTACTTTAGAGTTTGTCAATGGTCAGGGACAGGAGGGTGTGACCGCGAGTCAGGAAAGTATGGGGACCCAGGACGTAGTGATAGAGGAGCCTCAGCCCTTGACCTTGTCCAACAGGTATGAGATACTTGCTGCCTGTATGGATGAGAACAAGGACTGCAGGGAGGATAGGCAAACTGACCATGGCACTGTGGTACAGGAGGCCATTCAAGTGGGGGGGGGAGTAAAAAGGAATGTGGTAGTGGTAGGGGACAGTATAGTCAAGGGGATAGATACTGTTTTCTGCAGCCACGACAGTGAGTATCAAAGGCTGTGTTGCCTGCCCAGTGCCAGGGTTAAGGATATCTCCTCACGGCTGGAGAAAAACTTAGAGTGGGAGGGGGAGGATCCAGTTGTCGTGGTCTACGTAGGAACCAACGACATAGGTAGAACTAGGAATGAGGTTCTGCTGGGGGAGATTGAGGAGCTGGGATCCAAATTAAAAAAGAGAACCTCAAAGGTAATAATCTCTGGATTGTTACCTGAGCCACGTGCAAGTTAGCATAGGGACAAACAGATTAGAGGTTTAAATGTGTGGCTCAGAGTGGTGTGGGAGGAATGGGTTTCAGTTCATGGGCACTGGCACTAGTACTGGGGATAAAGGGAGCAGTTCCGAATGGACAGGCTCCACTTAAACCGAGCTGGGACCAGTGTCCTGGTGAACCAAATAACCAGGGCAGTAGAAAGGGCTTTAAACTAATGAAGGGGATGGGGGGGGGGGGGGAAGTGGGAGGATTCAGGAAAGAGTAAATTTAAAAGCAGCGAGAGAAATGTCAAGGCTCTAGAGCGGAGTAGAGGTTTGGGTAAAAATAAGCAGCGTGGGTCAGGAAGGGACAGAGAGAGTAACAAAGGTCATAGGGCATCAGTGACTAAGGTGACATCAGGGAAAAATAGAAAAAAGTCAAAGCTAAAGGCACTTTATCTGAATGTGCGAAGCATTCGCAACAAAATAGATGAATGAATAGCGCAGATAGAAATTAATAGGTTTGATCGAATAGCCATAACAGAGACGTGGTTGCAAAGTGGCCAAGGTTGGGAACTAAATATTCCAGGATACATAACTTTTAGAAGAGATAGGCAAAATGGAAAAGGAGGAGGGGTAGCCCTGATACTAAAGGATGGGATAAAGACAGTAGGGAGAAAGGATCTTGGCTCCGAAAATCAAGAAGTAGAATCAGTTTGGGTGGAGCTAAGAAACAGCAAGGGGCAGAAAACATTGGTGGGAGTTGTTTATAGGTCCCCAAACAATCGTTGTAATGTAGGGCAGAGTATAAATCAGGAAATTAGAGGCACATGTAACAAGGGTAATACAGTAATCATGGGGGACTTTAATCCACATATAGACTGGGCAAACCAAATTTGCAGTAATAGTGTGGAGGACGAATTCATGGAATGTATACAACTCCTCAGATAATGAAGCAGTCCATGCCCGCATGCAACAAGACCTGAATGACATTCAGGCTTGGGCTGATAAGTGGCAGGTAACATTTGTGCCACACAAGTACCAGGCAATGACTATCTCCAACAAGCGAGCATCTAATCACCGCCCCTTGACATTCAATGGCATTACCATCTGCGGCGAGTGTCTCACCTCCTGACTCCCCAAAGCCTTTCCACCATCTACAAGGCACATATAAGGAGTGTGATGGAATACTCTCCACTTGCCTGGATGAGTGCTGCTCCAACAACAGTCAAGAAGCTCAACATCATCCAGGACAAAGCAGCCCGCTTGATTGGCACCCCATTCACCACCTTAAGCATTCACTCCCTCCACTACCGGCGTACCGTAGCTGCAGTTTGTACCATCTACAAGATGCACTGCAGCAACTCGCCAAGGCTTCTTCGGCAGCACCTCCCAAACCCACAACCTCTGCTACCAAGAAGGACAAGGGCAGCAGGCGCATGGGAACACCACCACCTCCAAGTTCCCCTCCAAGTCACACACCATCCTGACTTGGAAATATATCGCTGATCCTTCATCGTCGCTGGGTCAATATCCTGGAACTCCCTACCTAACAGCACTGCGGGAGTACCTTCACCACATGGACTGCAGCAGTTGAAGAAGGCGGCTCGCCATCACCTTCTCAAGGGCAATTACGAATGGGCAATAAATGCTGGCCTTGCCAGCGACGCCCACATCCCATAAATGAATTTAAAAAAAGATAGTTTTCTAGATCAGTATTTTGAGGAACCAACTGGGTTTTAGATCTAGTATTGTGCAATGAGAAAGGGTTAATTAATAACCTTGTAGTAAAGGGGCCTTTAGGGAAGAGTGACCATAATATGATAGAATTTTATATTGAGTTTGAAAGTGATTTATTTAAATCTGAAACTAGGTTCTTGAATCTAAACAAAGCAAACTACGTAGGTATGAGGGGCGAGTTGGCTAAGGTAGATTGGGAAACTACATTAAAAGGTATGACGGTAGACAAACAATGGCTAACATTTAAAAAATGAATACATAATTTACAACAAATATACATTCCTTTAAGGCACAAAAAACCCACAGGAAAAGTGGACCAACCGTGGCTAACAAAGAAGTTAAAGATAGTATTAGATCAAAGGAAGAGGCTTAAAATGCTGCCAAAAAGAGTAGTAAGACTGAGGATTGGGAGGATTTTAGAATTCAGCAAAGGAGGACCAAGAAATTGATAAAGAAAGGGAAAATAGTATATGAGAGTAAACTAGCGAGAGGCATAAAAACAGACTGTAAAAGCTTCTATAGGTATGTAAAAAGGAAAAGATTAGCAAAAGTAAACGTGGGTCCCTTGCAGGCTAAGAAATGAGAAATTATAATGGAGAATAAGAAAATGGCAGTGAAATTAAGCAAATACTTTGTGTCTGTCTTCACGGAAGAAGAAGCAAAAAACTTCCCGGAAATAGTGGAGAACCAAGGCTCGAGCGAGAATGAGGATCTGAAAGAAATTAGTATTAATAAAAAAATAGTACTGGAGAAATTAATGGGACTGAAAGCCAATAAATCCCCTGAACCTGATGGCCTACATCTTAGGGTTTTGAAAGAGTTGGCTACAGAGATAGTGGATGTATTGATTAACATCTTCCAAAATTCCACTGATTCTAGAACGGTTCCCACGAATTGGAGGATAGCAAATGTAACCCCACTGCTTAAGAAAGGAGGGAGAGATAAAACGGGGAACTACAGACCGATTAGCCTGACATCAGTAGTAGGGAAAATGTTAGAATCTATTGTTAAAAGCAATTAGAAAATAATAATAAGATTGGGCAGAGTCAACACGGATTTATGAAAGGGAAATCATGTTTGATGAATCTGTTAGAGTTTTCTGAGGTTGTAACTAGCAGAATAGATAAGGGGGAACCAGTGGATGTGGTGTATTTGGATTTTCAGAAGGCATTCGATAAGGTGCCACACGAGAGGTTATTAAACAAAATTAGGGCTCGTGGGATTGGGGGTAATATACTAGCATGGATTGAGGATTGGTTAACGAACAGAAAACAGAGTAGGAATAAACGGGTCATTTTCAGGTTGGCAGGCTGTAACTAGTGGGGTACCACAAGGATCAGTGCTTGGGCCTCAGCTATTCACAATCTACAGCAATAATTTGGATGAGGGGACCAAATGTAATATATCCAAGTTTGCTGATGATACAAAGCTAGGTGGAAGGATGCAAAGAGGCTTCAAGGGATATAGACAGGCTAAGTGAGTGGGCTAGAACATGGCAAATGGAATATATTGTGGAGAAATGTGAAGTTATCCACTTTGGTAGGAAAAATTTAAAATCTGAGTATTTTTTAAATGGTGAGAGATTGGGAAATGTTAGTGTTCAGAGGGACCTGGGTGTCCTTGTACACGAATCACTGAAAGTTAACATGCAGGTACAGTCAACAATTAGGAAAGTAAATGGTATGTTGGCCTTTATTACAAGAGGATTTGAGTATAAGAGTAAAGACGTCTTACTGCAATTATATAGGGCCCTGGTGAGACCACACCTGGAGTATTGTGGACAGTTTTGGTCTCCTTACCTAAGGAAGGATATACTTGCCATAGAGGGAGTGCAATGAAGGTTCACCAGATTGGTTCCTGGGATGGGGGGATTGTCCTATGAGGAGAGATTGAGTAGACTCGGCCTATATTCTCTAGAGTTTAGAAGAATGAGGGTGATCTCATTGAAACATACAAAATTCTTACAGAGCTTGACAGGGTAGATGTAGGGAGGATGTTTCCCTTGGCTGGGGAGTCTAGAACCAGGGGTCACAGTCTCAGAATAAGGGGTCGGCCATTTAGGACTGAGATGAGGAGAAATTTCTTCACTCAGAGGGTGGTGAGTCTTTGGAATTCTCTACCCCAGAGGGTTGTGGAGGCTCAGTCAGTCATTGAGTATATTTAAGACAGAGATCGATAGATTTTTGGATATTAAGGGAATCAAGGGATATGGGGATAGTGCAGGAAAGTGGAGATGAGGTAGAAGATCAACCATGATCTTGTTGAATGGCGGAGCAGGCTCAAAGGGCCAAATGGTCGACTCCTGCTCCTATTTCTTATGTTCTTATGTTCCCACATGTAGGAAGCAGCTGTGAGTGCTGAATATTTAGTGCAGTATTTCTAGGAGTTTGAATTAGCCCCTCAGTTGCCGCTGTGCTCTTGCCTTACTTTCACTGGCGAGTTTTAGGAACCCACCAGGGGATGTGACGTTAAAGTTAAAACTGCGTTAAAATATTGCTCCAATTGAGCGATTAGCATATGTTAATAGGCAACCTGCCTCTCCCGAGGGGTCACGCACAACAACCTAACACGCTGGAGTTAAACGCAGAAGTCGGCGGGTTGGATCCGGCTTCCCGACACGTTTCCAGTTTTGCTAGATTTAACCCCCCACCCCCACCCTGTGATAAAAACTCCCCCCAGTGTCTTAGACTGGGGTACGGATATGGAGGGAAGGCAAAGAGAGACTGCAGCAAGGAACGTTCTGTCCTGTCGGTTCCTTTCTATTTTCAAAAAGAGAATGATATAGGAGGTTGAAAAAGAAGCGATTAAAGTGTACGGGGAATGGGTTAGCTTGGGATGCTGTAACATTGTCCGATTCTCTGGACAGGGAAATGAATGGGAAGTTTGTAGAGAAACCAGCAGCAGAGGGCCACTGGAGGAGACTGTGCTGTGTAACGAGAGAGTTAAAAAAAAGCAGAGGAAATCAACTTGAAAGAAGAGAAACAGAACAAGAGCTAAATGGAGAATGTCAGCTGTATGTTCAGCGTTTGCTCCAAAGCCATTATCTCCTGACGCTGGATGTGTTTGTCATGCGAGCAGTGATTGTTCCCATCCTGAGCACATAATGGCAATGATTTTTTTCTGTCTGCACTGTTGCTAGGTCACACTCTGAGTATAAACAACACAGTCGGTTGCATCAGGGGAGCAAACCGAGACCACATTACAGCAACACTGCTCTCCTCCTCCCCTGAAGTCTAAGACTCGCTGGTTGTACAGGTGTTGACTAGTATTCCATTGTTGATGTCTGAGCCTCGACATTAACCTGCTGGCGCCACGGCCTGGGTCTGTCTCACCTGATGTCCACATCAGCACGTTTTCTGGCAGGACTCGTGAATGGTAATCAGTAGAGAGATTTGGTTGATTTCATTTCCCTCCTTACCCCACAGGTGCTGAGCCCAGTTGTGGTACCGCAGCTAACTCTACACAGACCAAGGATCAAACTTCCTCCACCCACCACGGTACTCTCCCCACAGCCCATCCCTCCAGTACACTGCTATTCTTCAAAGCTCACCCCTCTCCCCCAACCTTATGCCTCCAGTATCAATATAACTGCACTTTCATGGCTCCGAACCCAGTATGTTTGGCTCTGTTACTTTCCTGGGAACTGTCTGAAACATTTATCACTCTTTGACATCTCTCACTCTTCCTGCGCTTTGTTTTAAAAATGATGGTTAGAGACAGGGATATGAATTTTTTAATCCACCCTCCATAAACTTCAGCTCACCCAAAACCTGCTGCCCATATCCTACCCCAATCCAAGTCCTGCTCGCCCATCACCCATGTGCTCGCTGACCTACATTGGCTCTCAGTCCCACAATTTACATTTCTCAATCTTGTGCTTAGATTTCTTCAAGGCCTCTCCCCCTCTTCATCTCTGTAACCTTCTCCAGCCCTACAAGCACCCCACCCAACTCTTCATTTCTCTAACTGGCCTCTTGTGCAACCCCTTCCCTTCGCCCCACCATTGGCGGCCGTGCCTTCAGCTGCTTAGGCCCTAAGCTCTGGAATTCCCTCCCTAAACCGCTTCGTCTCGCTGCCTCTCTCTCTTCCTTTAAGACCATCCTTAAAATCCAGCTCTTTGACCGTGCTTTTGGTCACCTGTCCTAATATCTCCTTTTTCAGCTTGACATCCTTTTATTTTGATTGCAGTCCTGTGAAGCACCTTGGACATTTTTCTATGCTTTATTAATGCAAGTTGTTGTAATGTTAAGCATTAAGGATTACACTAAGTTCTTGGTCATATGTTACTAATCAACAATGTCTAAGTCACATTAACTGAAGTATGTCACAGTATCCCAGCCTTAGCTGGGGGTTCCTGAATAACAGTGTCACAGAAATAGGTTCAATGCCCACCATTGCAGTGCGGTTTACCAAAGTTAAGTGCACAGTTTGTATTCAGTGTATCCCTGATCAATTCCTGCATTCAGATTTCCCTCTCTGATATAAGCATAACATTTACAGCTTCCTCCTTTTGGTAGTTTGACTGCAGTACTGGGCGCTTCTACATTGCAGTGGATCCTTGGCTTCTCCTCTGTTAACCGCTGTGATGCAATTTGCAGGTTTTAATTCTGTTTAACTAAATACTTTGCCTTCCTTAATCCTCCAAATGTATTCTTTGCAAAATCGCTTCAAAAGTCCATTGCAATTTTTTTTTAAATTAATTAATTCTCGGGATGTGGGCTTCGCTGGCAAGGCTGGCATTGATTGCCCATCCCTCATGGCTCTGAGAAGGTGGCGGTTTGATACGACGGAGTGGCTCGCTGGGCCACTTCAGAGGTCAGTTAAAATCAACCAGGTTGGTGTGGGACTGGAGTCACATATAGACCAGACCGGGTGAGGACGGCAGGTTTCCTTCCCTAAAGACATCAGTGAACCAGGTGGGTTTTTACGACAATCCAACAGCTTCATGGTCACATTTACTGATCCCAGCTTTTTAAAATTTTAAAATTATAAATCAAATTCAAATTCTCAGCCTGCCTTGGTGGGATTTGAACTCTCGTTCTCTGGATTACTCCCGTACTCTGGATTATTCCCGTTCTCTGGATTATTCCCGTTCTCTGGATTATTCCTGTTCTCTGGATTATTCCCGTACTCTGGATTATTCCCGTTCTCTGGATTACTCCCGTACTCTGGATTATTCCCGTACTCTGGATTATTCCTGTTCTCTGGATTATTCCCGTACTCTGGATTACTCCCGTACTCTGGATTATTCCCGTTCTCTGGATTATTCCTGTTCTCTGGATTACTCCCGTACTCTGGATTATTCCCGTTCTCTGGATTACTCCCGTACTCTGGATTACTCCCGTACTCTGGATTATTCCCGTTCTCTGGATTACTCCCGTACTCTGGATTATTCCCGTTCTCTGGATTATTCCTGTTCTCTGGATTACTCCCGTACTCTGGATTATTCCCGTTCTCTGGATTACTCCCGTACTCTGGATTATTCCCGTTCTCTGGATTATTCCTGTTCTCTGGATTACTCCCGTACTCTGGATTATTCCCGTTCTCTGGATTACTCCCGTACTCTGTGATGTAAGAAAAAGGAGACTTACCATCAAGTAACTTTAAAGTAAGCTTTAAGTAACTTATAAACACACTATATACAAGAGAGGTCTTTACCATGCCTCTGGTAGAAGCCTCTTACAATACTGAACAGACCAGTATTTATACCAGTCCAACAGGAAGTGACATTTACAGGAAGTGAGGTATGTACACAGTTCATAGTTCATAGTTCACAGGAAGTGATGACATAACTTCCCGGAAGTTAGCATTTTTATCACATTCTTCCCTCCTGCAGGATTAGGAGGCTGTGGTCTACCTTTTGGTCCGCAGCCGCCGAACAAGGAAGAGTCGCACCCGTTTGGATTCCCGTCGTAGAGGGTCGCTGGTCCGCTTACATGCGGTTGGCCATTGGTCAGAGTCTGTGTGGCCTGGACTGCCCTGTGAAGGGTCGGGGAGATCATGGCTTCGAGTACGAGCCCCAATAGGTTCAAAGTCGGACTGCCTCTGTTCAGAGGGAGGTGCAGAGCTGGTCTGTGGCGGATCAGTACTTTCATGCGCGGTACTGGAAGGGTCGCAACCTTGAGCACGGGGTTCTACCGGCACCAAGCTAGTTGGTGTCTGATCAGGATCCTGGAGAGGGGTACCCGATAGGTCCCAAGAGTTTCCTGGTGAAATGCCATCACCCGATGTCCCACTAGGTCCTGGTGGGCAGGGAGCCAGATCCCGTAATGATACGGTAGATTCTCGGCCGTCGGAATATCGTATGTTTGCATAGGTGGGGTTGGCATCGGTTAGTTCGACCTCGTCTACAAGAGGGTCATTTTTAGACGTCCGAACGTATCTTCGGAGTAATACAGGTCCAGGAGTAGTTAGCCATGACGGGAGTGATGTTCCATGAGATGAGCGACGCTGGAATCCAAAGAACCGCTCATGAGGTGTAGTATTTGTGGCTGTAGAAAGCAGGGACCGTATAGAGTGCAATGCATCCGGAAGCACTGTTTCCCATTGCTGGTCTGGTAGGCCCCGAGATCTTAAAGCGAGACGTACGGAATTCCAGATGATACCGTTATACCTCTCTACCTGCCCATTTCCGATGGGATGGTATGGTGTTGTTTTGCTTGTAGCAATTCCCCGTTCTGAGAGGTAGTCCTTGAGTTCCCTTGACATAAAGGATGGACCCCGATCTGAGTGAATATAAGCCGGCATGCCACAGAGAGAAAATACCTGCTCAAGGCAGCAGATTACTGTGGACGCCAGCATATTGGAGCAGGGGAAGGCAAACGGAAAACGTGAATATTCATCGATCATGGTGAGCAAATATGTGTTCCGAGTTGAAGAGGGCACTGGGCCCTTAAAATCGATGCTAAGTCGTTGCATCGGTTGGGTTGCATGTATGAGTATACCATCTGAGGGGCGGAAGAACTGAGGTTTTAATTCCGCACAAAGCCGGCATTCTGAGCATATTTTCTTTACATCTCCAGTGGAAAAAGGGAGATTCCGTGATCGTACGAAATGTAGCATGCGCGTAACGCCAGGATGACACAAACCATTGTGGACATCCATGAGAGTGGAGGATGACATAGTGGAGCAGAATGCCCGTGTGAGGGTGTCCGGGGCCACATTCTCCTTGCCAGGCCGATAGAGAATGGTATAACCAAAAGAGGCCAGTTCCATCCTCCAAAGTTGTATTTTATTATTCTTAATTTTGGTTCGTTTTCGATTATCGAGCATGAAGGCGACTGATCGTTGGTCCGTGATCAATGTAAAGTGCTGGCGAGCTAGAAAATGGTTCCACTTCCGTACTGCCTCTATGATGGCTGTGGCTTCTTTCTCAACCGGAGGATAATGTAGCTCGGCACCTTGTAAGGTCCTGGACATAAATGCTACAGGACGACCTTCCTGATTCAGAGTAGCCGAGATCGCCACCTCCGAGGCATCACATTCAACCACGAAAGGGAGATTCTCATCGATGGAGTGAAGAGCCGCTTTCTCCAACTGTTTTTTGAGAAGGTTAAAGGCTGCAACAGCCGCTGTTCCCAGTGGAAATGATCTAGCATGCAGCAAGGGTTGGATTTTGTCCGAAAAATGAGGAATCCATTTAGCGTAGTATGCAAACAGACCGAGAGCCCGACGTAAAGAAGCCGGATTCTTAGGTGACGGGAGCTCTTGGAGCGGGCGAAGTCTTTCTGGGTCTGGCTTAATGATACCATTGCCTACGCAGTAGCCAAGGATGTTGATGGTCGGTTGCGACTCAACAGATTTGGATTCATTCAGGGTCAAATTACGGCGATGGAGGGCATCCCGAAATTTTTGGAGGTTGGAGTCGTGTTCCTGTTGATCGTGACCTGCAATGGTAATGTTATCAAGATAGGGAAAAGTGTCCCTTAGGTTTTCCTGCTTAACCAGGCCATCCATTGCCCGTTGAAAGACAGCCACTCCATTAGTAACCCCGAATGGGAGGCGACGAAATTGGTACAGCCGTCCATTAGCCTCAAAGGCTGTGTACTGCTTATCTGAGACCTTCAAGGGTAACTGATGATAGGCACTTTTTAAATCGTAAGTTGAGAACACTTTGTATTCGGCCAGTTTATTAACCATATCATCAATGCGTGGCAATGGGTAGGCGTCCAAGTCGGTATATTGATTGATGGTTTGCGAATAATCGATGCATAGTCGCTGTTTGTGAGGTTTTAGAGGGTTCTTGACAATGACGACTTGAGCCCGCCAGGGCGACGAACATGGTTCAATGATATCCTCTGCTAGAAGTCGAGAGATTTCAGCCGCAATAAAAGATTGGTCTCCCTGATTAAAGCGCCGCGATTTCGTTATTATCGGTTGGCATTGAGGCGGAATACTGGCAAATAATGAGGGTTCATCAAGTGAAGCTGCTGATAATGCACAAAATGGTAATTTAGATGGTATATTAGAAATAGTAAGTCCGGGTTTGGATCCACCAAACTCAATGGTGAGTTTCTTATGCTGTTTTTGGAAGTCCAGCCCTAAGAGGAGATCACTACATAAGTCTTTGAGCACTGAAAGTCGGGTGGAGGGATACATACGACCATGAAGTGTCATATCAACAACACAAAAGCCGGAGATTCTGGTATTAAGTGATGACTGGGCCATCGCAATTGCCTGGTCCGATGGGAAGACATGTAGTTTCAATTTCGCAACAATCTGTTCCTTAATGAAACTATCAGTACTTCCTGAGTCAATTAAGGCATCTAAGGTATGCCCTTTAATTGAAATTTTTGTGGCTGCCTGAGACAGGTTCTGTGGGCAAGCAGCTGTAATTGGTGTCGTTGCACAGAGAGTGGCTAAAACTCTCGGTGTGCTTCTTCGGGAGAGAGCTCGAGAGGAAGCTTGATAGGTCCTAGCTGGAGCATCTTGATAGGCCCTAATTGGGGCAGTTCGGTAGGCCTTAGCTGGATTGGCCCTCGTAGAGGCCCTTGATAGGCAAACTTTAGCAAAGTGTCCTTTTTTCCCGCAATAACTGCAGATTGCATTGCGAGCAGGGCAGGTTTTCCTAGGGTGAAAAGCATCTCCACAAAAGAAGCATTCCTTCCTAGATTGCCAAGAGGCTGCTAAAGTGGGGTCGTCCTCCTCTTCTTCATCAGAATTATCAGAATTAGATTCCCCCATGATAGGGTTCACCTGAGACCGCTTGAATTGTCTGGTTGCAGCTACAGCAGCAGATCGAGATCTGGGCAGCTGATAGAGGTCTGCATTTCTCTTTGCCAAATCCAGTGAACAAGCTAGTTCAAAAGCTTTTTGTAGCTCAAGTGTTTTACTTTCTAGTAGACGCTGGCGTATAAATGGAGAGGCAATCCCGCAGATGAAAGCATCACGAATCATTTCTTGGCGGTACAGCTCAGCTGAGGCTGCCTGAAAGTTACAATCTACGCTGAGCCTGCGAAGTTCTTGCAGGAATTCGTCAATTGATTCCCCTGGCCCTTGTCGGGCTGTGGCCAGTAGATGTCTAGCATAGACCTCATTTGGGGTCTTCGCATACAGTTTCTTAAGTGCCCGAATCACCTCTTCGTAATTATCCCAGTCATCAACATATTCGAACACTTTTGGGGTCACATAATTGACAAGTATCTTCAATTTAGCAGGAGCATCCACTTTACATTCATCCAGAAAATTCTCAAAAGTACGATACCAATGCTTCCATACCCTGCCAGCTGCTGGTGTATTCGGGTCCAAGTCCAGACGAATAGGTCTAAGGATTTTCTCCATGATGGGTGGTTCCCTGGATCCTTAACTTCCGAGTTTGTCTGAAGGTCTAGTATTTGTCAGTGTAAATACTAAGTTACTTAAATTGATGTAAGAAAAAGGAGACTTACCATCAAGTAACTTT
Source organism: Somniosus microcephalus (assembly GCF_052327205.1). Taxonomy (NCBI): domain Eukaryota; kingdom Metazoa; phylum Chordata; class Chondrichthyes; order Squaliformes; family Somniosidae; genus Somniosus; species Somniosus microcephalus. Next base: position 44,201,754 of record NC_141014.1, read on the forward strand.
AAAGTAAGCTTTAAGTAACTTATAAACACACTATATACAAGAGAGGTCTTTACCATGCCTCTGGTAGAAGCCCCTTGCAATACTGAACAGACCAGTATTTATACCAGTCCAACAGGAAGTGACATTTACAGGAAGTGAGGTATGTACACAGTTCATAGTTCATAGTTCACAGGAAGTGATGACATAACTTCCCGGAAGTTAGCATTTTTATCACACTCTGGATTATTCCCGTTCACTGGATTACTCCCGTTTTCTGGATTATTCCCGTTCTCTGGATTATTCCCGTTCTCTGGATTATTCCCGTTCTCTGGATTATTCCCGTTCTCTGGATTATTCCCGTACTCTGGATTATTCCTGTTCTCTGGATTATTCCCGTTCTCTGGATTACTCCCGTACTCTGGATTATTCCCGTTCTCTGGATTATTCCTGTTCTCTGGATTACTCCCGTACTCTGGATTATTCCCGTTCTCTGGATTACTCCCGTACTCTGGATTATTCCCGTTCTCTGGATTATTCCCGTTCTCTGGATTATTCCCGTTCTCTGGATTATTCCCGTTCTCTGGATTATTCCTGTTCTCTGGATTATTCCCGTTCTCTGGATTATTCCCGTACTCTGGATTATTCCCGTTCTCTGGATTATTCCCGTACCCTGGATTATTCCCGTTCTCTGGATTATTCCCGTTCTCTGGATTATTCCCGTACTCTGGATTATTCCCGTTCTCTGGATTACTCCCGTTTTCTGGATAACTAGTTGGGATTTTAATGAGGCCAGTGGTCCTGGGCCTCTTGCTTGGAGCAGTGGATGAATCTTGAACCGACACCAAACTCACTGCCAGAAACTGTTCCATTGTTAAAATTGGAGCCATAATTTTTGTAACTATTTGACTTTTAAAAGTCCTGGTAATACGATATTTGCTTTAAGCCTCAGAAGATGTTTTCAAATAATAGTGAGGATCTTGGGTAAGAGGCAAGAGACCACACATCTGCCTGAAAGTTCAAATCTCCCAGTCAGAGTGGAGATGTCTTCTGACAGGAGTAAGTGGGTGGATTGGCTTCCGAGAACAGGTTGTTACGCCTCACGATGACAGTAAGAGAGAAACTGACAGTCAATTTACACTTTACAAAAGTGCATCCACTGCCAAGTGATGACAGAATGATGGACATAGTTATGGAAAAGCCTCCGCTGTGGAGCGGGTCAACCCGCCCTCTCGACCTGAGGCTTGACCCGCCCTCTCGACCCGAGGCTCGGCCTGCCCTCTCGACCCGCCCTCTCGACCCGCCCTCTCGACCCGAAGCTCGACCCGCCCTCTCGACCCGCCCTCTTGACCCGAGGCTCGACCCGCCCTCTCGACCTGCCCTCTCGACCCGCCCTCTCAACCCGAGGCTCGACCCGCCCTCTCGACCCGCCCTCTCGACCCGCCCTCTCGACCCGAGGCTCGACCCGCCCTCTCGACCCGAAGCTCGACCCGCCCTCTCGACCCGCCCTCTTGACCCGAGGCTCGACCCGCCCTCTCGGCCCGCCCTCTCGACCCGCCCTCTCGACCCGAGGCTCGACCTGCCCTCTCGACCCGAGGCTCCACCCGCCCTCTCGACCCGAGGCTCCACCCGCCCTCTCGACCCGCCCTCTTGACCCGAGGCTCGACCCGCCCTCTTGACCCGCCCTCTTGACCCGCCCTCTCGACCCGCCCTCTCGACCCGAGGCTCGACCCGCCCTCTCGACCGGTGGCTTGACCTGCCTGACAATGTGGAAAATTGCCCATGTATGTCCTGTCCACAAATCTAATCCGGGCAATTACTGCCCCATCATAATCAGTTTGGGTTCCACCAGGACCACTTGGCTCCAGACCTCATTACAGCCTTAGTGCAAACAGGGACAAAAGAGCTGAATTCCCAGAGGTGAGGTGAGAGTGACTGCCCTTGACATCAAGGCAGCATTTGACCGAATCTGGCACCAAGGAGCCCTCGTAAAACTGAAGTTAGTAGGGATCCCATGACCTTAGCATTGCTGGGGTGCTGAGGCAGCACAGGGCATTCTCAGCTTCCTGCATCAGTTTCCTGCATTTAAGCTCGTGGGATGCCTAGACACAAGGCTGCTCTAAGAAGCTGGTCCTGGGACCTTCCTCAGAGCAGAGGGTCTGGGGGACCAGCAGCAAACTGAAAAGGAGCTCCAGGGTAAGTGGGGTTGTTGTTTCCCAGCTCCCATCAGAACTTCACGCCTCGCTGCTTCTCCAGCTGTATTCCTGTTGCTGGCCCTTGATCCTGAGGCAAGTGGGCAGGGGGCTGGGATCCTGGGCCAGGCCAAAGGTCTGGGACATAAAGGTTGCGTGCAGGGAGGTATTGATGGGTGCAAGGCACTCCCAGTGTATCGTGGCTCCCTAGTGCTCCAGAGGATAATTGACTCCATTATTGCTGGTGTTTCTCTCTGGTTCTTAATGCTGATATTTTCAATTTAGAGAATGGTCCTAGGTGAGATGGAAGACTCCATGTGTGGAAAATCCTGGACATATCTGTGACATACTGTAGCTGAATCAGGAAGGAGCGATTCTGTGCCATCAAGCGTGGGGTTTAAAAGCTGATAAAGGAAAGACTGACAAAGCAGGAATTCAGGGACATACGCCTGAATACCTCAAGTCCACAATTGTAATAAAACTGAACGGGACTCCCTGTGCAAAGGCAGTGCTAGAGATATGTACGCAATTCATGATTTTGCAGTTAAGAAACATTTGGATGAAGAGTTGAAGTAGCTCACAGAGATGAGTTGTGGCTGTCCAACTCTGGGAGTGAGTCCCACACCTCTGAGCGGAGGCAGCAATTGCAGGCAAGTAACTCCTTGTCTCCAGTGTCAAACACTAACACAATGAGAGGTCTAATTACACACTGATCTTTCTGACTGGAAATGATAATCATGCAAACTAGTTATTCCCTTATTCCCCTGGGGAATAGCATGGAATGCTTCTCTGAGAACAGTTGCCAGAGCCCTGCAGTGTAAATAAAGTTGTTTAAACTGCAATGCATACAGGGGACTTTGGGAGAGGGGAGTAAAAGATTGTGTTATAAAAACAGAAAGTGCTGTAAACACTCAGCAGGTCAGGCAGCATCTGTGAAGAGAGAAACAGAGTTAACGTTTCAAGCCGATGACCTTTCATCAGAAAAGTTTGTGTTTCCTGCTGAGCCAAGCGTCAAGATGATGTTACACCACACGAACAATGTGATTATATTGTGGATGTTACACCACACGAACAATGTGATTATATTGTGGATGTTACACCACACGAACAATGTGATTATATTGTGGATGTTACACCACACGAACAATGTGATTATATTGTGGATGTTACACCACACGAACAATATTATATTGTGGATGTTACACCACACGAACAATGTGATTATATTGTGGATGTTACACCACACGAACAATGTGATTATATTGTGGATGTTACACCACACGAACAATGTGATTATATTGTGGATGTTACACCACACGAACAATGTGATTATATTGTGGATGTTACACCACACGAACAATATTATATTGTGGATGTTGCCATCTCACTTATAAAGCTGGTTTCACAGAATGGTTCATTAATGAGTTTCAGGTAAAGGATCCTGACATCCTCCCAGGTCCAGTCTGTTTCTGACTTTAATCCACACTCAGGGGGCAATTGTAACCTGCCCTTGTCCTTCTAGGTGCTGGGGGTTGTGGGGGGCTGGGGGTCACGGGTTTGCGGGGTGCTGGGGGTCGCAGGGGGCTGGGGGTCACGGGTTTGTGTGGTGCTGGGGGTCACAGGTTGCTGGGGGTCACAGAGTGCTGGGGGTTGCGGGGGGCTGGGCATTGCGGGGAGCTGGGGGTCACAAGGTGCTGGGGGTCGTGGGGTGCTGGGGGTCGTGGGGGGCTGGGGTCGTGGGTTTGCGGGGTGCTGGGGGTCGCGGGGGCTGGGGTCACAGGTTTGCGGGGTGCTGGGGGTCGTGGGGGGCTGGGGGTCGCGGGTTTGCGGGGTGCTGGGGGTTGCGGGGGGCTGGGGGTCGCGGGTTTGCGGGGTGCTGGGGGTCACTGGGTGCTGGGGTCACAGGTTTGCGGGGTGCTGGGGGTCGCGGGGGGCTGGGGGTCGTGGGTTTGCGGGGTGCTGGGGGGCTGGGGTCACAGGTTTGCGGGCTGCTGGGGGTCGCGGGGGGCTGGGGGTCGCGGGTTTGCGGGGTGCTGGGGGGCTGGGGGGCTGGGGTCACAGGTTTGCGGGGTGCTGGGGGTCGCGGGGGGCTGGGGGTCGCGGGTTTGCGGGGTGCTGGGGGGCTGGGGTCACAGGTTTGCGGGGTGCTGGGGGTCGCGGGGGGCTGGGGGTCGCAGGTTTGCGGGGTGCTGGGGGTCGCGGGGTGCTGGGGAAGAAGCCGCAGCCAGTTGCTGCTGGGCATCCTGGGTCTGTTTGCTGTAGGGCCTGGAGGGAGGCGCTGAGGAGAGTTTGCACTGCAGAGTCTTGCCTCCCGGACCGGCCGGTTTCACTGAGAGTCCCGAAGCCCCCACAGCAGACCATTAGGGGACTGGAGTGCATCATCACCACCGAAATAAAATTTTAATTTGATTTGTTGAGGTTCCTTTCAAATTTATGTTAATTTACAGTTTTTATTGGTTGTGCCCCAAGGCACATGGTTGACTTTTATTAGGCAATTGCCACATGAAGTAGTGTCACAGGCCCAATGACATCACAGGCCCAATGACATCACAGGCCCAATGACATCAAAGGCCCAATGACATCACAGGCCCAATGACATCACAGGCCCAATGACATCACAGGCCCAATGACATCAAAGACCCAATGACATCACAGGCCCAATGACATCAAAGGCCCAATGACATCACAGGCCCAATGACATCAAAGGCCCAATGACATCACAGGCCCAATGACATCAAAGGCCCAATGACATCACAGGCCCAATGACATCAAAGGCCCAATGACATCACAGGCCCAATGACATCAAAGGCCCAATGACATCACAGGCCCCGATTTATGTGTATTACTGAATCAGGTGGCATCGCGGCCGCCTAAACAAAGGCCCAGTTCCCACGGGGAATGAAGAGAGAGAGAGAGAGAGAGAGTGTGAGAGTGAGAGAGAGTGTGAGAGGGAGAGAGTGTGAGAGAGAGTGTGTGAGAGAGAGAGACTGAGAGAGAGAGAGTGAGAGAGAGAATGAGAGAGAGAGTGAGAGAGGGGGAGAGACAGAGAGTGTAAGAGAGTGAGAGAGAGTGAGAGAGATAGAGAGTGAAAGAGAGTGAGAGAGAGAGAGTGTGAGAGAGAGAGAGTGAGAGAGAGAATGAGAGAGAGAGTGAGAGAGAATGAGAGACAGAGAGTGTAAGAGAGTGAGAGAGAGTGTGAGAGAGATAGAGAGTGAAAGAGAGTTAGAGAGAGTGAGAGAGAGAGTGTGAGAGACAGTGTGAGAGAGAGAGTGAGAGAGTGAGAGAGAGAGCATGTGAGAAATAGAGTGTGAGAGTGAGAATGAGAGACAGAGTGTGTGAGAGAGTGTGAGAGTAAGAGAGCAAGAGAGAGAGAGTGAGAGAGAGTGAGAGAGTGAGAGAGAGTGAGAGACAGAGTGTGAGAGAGTGTAAGAGAGAGAAAGAGTGTGAGAGAGAGTGTGAGAGTGAGAGAGCAAGAGAGAGAGAGTGAGAGAGAGAGAGAGAGAAAGAGTGTGAGAGAGAGTGAGACAGAATGTGTGTGAGAGAGAGTGTGAGAGAATGAGAAAGAGCGTGGGAGAGAGAGTGAGAGAGAGAGAGAGAGTGAGAGACAGAGAGAAAGAGAGAGAGACAGTGAGAGTGAGAGAGAGAGACAGAGTGAGAGAGAGAGAGAGTGAGAGACAGAGAGAAAGAGAGAGACAGTGAGAGTGAGAGTGAGAGAGAGAAAGAGTGTGAGAGAGAGTGAGACAGAATGTGTGTGAGAGAGAGTGTGTGAGCGAGAGAGTGAGAGAGAGTGAGAGAGAGAGAGTGTGAGAGAATGAGAAAGAGAGAGTGGGCGAGAGAGTGAGAGACAGAGTGAGAGAGAGAGAGAGAGTGAGAGACAGAGAGAAAGAGAGAGAGACAGTGAGAGTGAGAGAGAGAGAGAGAGAGAGAGAGGGTGAGGGAGAGAGAGTGTGCGAGAGAGAGTATGAGAGAGAGAGAGAGACAGAGTGTTGTAAAGTCTGTGGGTTATATGGTGAATTAATACACAGACTACAAGAGTAACTTTAACAGGACTTTACTATTCGAAGGTCAGGGCGAATCTGCCCAATAAATCCTTACACAGCACTTATATACCGGTGTGGTCACTCCCGGTATTACAGTATACAGCAGCCAAGATAAAGTAGTGCAACACCTAAAATAGTTCTCTTAAAGGTGGACGGTTACATACAATAGTTCTCTTAAAGGTAGAACGGTTACATACACTACAAGTGTGTGTGCCGGTGTGCGAGAGCTCACACCCAATGGATGTTCACGGCTTGGGTCGATTTAAAGGAACATTTCAAAAAATGAAAAATGTGACATGAATAGTTTACATTTAAAATTTGTATCAGGGGCATAAACAATCTCAGTAAAAGTCCTCGAACTTTCTGTGAGACTGGCATTCAACAAGTTAATATCATTAGATTAAAAGAACATTAAAAAAATAATAAGGTAACTTATCTCAGCAAAGACCTGCTTATATTCAACATCTTCGGTCAATGCAAGTTCACTTAGTTGCCATCGAGTAGCTCCGACCCTCAGTCGCTGGTTCGCACTGTCAAATTATTATCTGGTGTTTGTGAGGGCATTTTGATTGCTCACATTTAATTGCAGTTATTACTGCAAAAATTTATCTAAGGAAATAATGGAACAACAATTACTGGGTGAAAGAAACCTGCCATTGAGAGACAGGCACCCACTGCAATGCACTCAGTGCCCGATTGTCAGTGGTGATGGTAACCCTGAAAATGGAGCAATTAAGCACACAAGATAGCCAGTGCCTGTGAGCGGAAGAAATTCTTCATCTTTTAAAGAACTGAAATGATTCATTCAGCAGGAGATGTCACATCAGAGAGGAATCGCACAAACTAATCAATAGAACAGACGGTTAAGAGCTTTCTGTATTTGTAAGTGCAGAACATTGCAATAACATTTATGTTTCAGTGCAGTTCCCTGTATTGCCTGTGCATCACTAGAGCTACGAGCAGCTGTACAATCACATCACCCTTCATATCTGGCGCTACAAATTTATCATTCTTATTGAAGTGGGAGCACTCTCCAGCTCTGCACCTCCATCACCCTCCAACCCTGAACCTTCATCACTCTACAACCCTGAACCTCCATCATCCTCCAACCCTGAACCTCCATCACCCTCCAACCCTGAACCTCCATCACCCTCCAAACCTGCACCTCCATCACTCTACAACCCTGAACCTCCATCACTCTACAACCCTGCACCTCCATCAACCTCCAACCCTGAACCTCCATCAATCTCCAACCCTGCACCTCCATCACCTTCCAAACCTGCACCTCCATCACCCTCCAACCCTACACCTCCATCACCCTCCAACCATACATCTCCATCACCCTCCAACCCTGAACCTCCATCACCCTCCAAACCTGCACCTCCATCACTCTACAACCCTGAACCTCCATCACTCTACAACCCTGCACCTCCATCATCCTCCAACCCTGAACCTCCATCAACCTCCAACCCTGAACCTCCATCAATCTCCAACCCTGCACCTCCATCACTCTACAACCCTGAACCTCCATCAATCTCCAACCCTGCACCTCCATCACCCTCCAACCCTACACCTCCATCACCCTCCAACCCTACACCTCCATCACCCTCCAACCCTGCACCTCCATCACTCTACAACCCTGAACCTCCATCATCCTCCAACCCTGCACCTCCATCACCCTCCAACCCTGCACCTCCATCACTCTCCAACCCTGCACCTCCATCACCCTCCAACCATGAACCTCCATCACTGTCCAACACTGAAACTCCATCACCCTCCGACCCTGCACCTCCATCAATCTCCAACTCTACACCTCCATCACTCTACAACCCTGAACCTCCATCATCCTCCAACCCTGAACCTCCATCACCCTCCAACCCTGCACCTCCATCACTGTCCAACCCTACACCTCCATCACCCTCCAACCCTGCACCTCCATCACTCTACAACCCTGAACCTCCATCATCCTCCAACCCTGAACCTCCATCACCCTCCAACACTGAACCTCCATCACCCTCCAACCCTGCACCGCCATCACCCTCCAACCCTACACCTCCATCACTTTCCAAACCTGAACCTCCATCACCCTCCCACCCGACACCTCCATCACTCTCCTACTCTGCACCTCCATCACCCTCCAACCCTGCACCTCCATCACCCTCCAACCCTGCGCCTCCATCACCCGCCAACCCTGCACCTCCATCACCCTCCAACCCTGAACCTCCATCACCCTCCAACCCTGAACCTCCATCACCCTCCAACCCTGCATCTCCATCACCCTCCAACCCTGAACCTCCATCACCCTCCAACCCTGAACCTCCATCACCCTCCAAACCTGCGCCTCCATCACCCTCCAACCCTGCACCTCCATCACTCTCCAACCCTTCACCTCCATCACCCTCCAACCCTACACCTCCATCACCCTCCAACCCTTCACCTCCATCACCCTCCAACCCTGAACCTCCATCACACACCAACCCTGGACGTCCATCACCCTCCAACACTACACCTCCATCAACCTCCAACCCCGAACCTCCATCACCCTCCAACCCTGAAACTCCATCACCCTCCAACCCTGCAGCTCCATCACCTTCCAACCCTGAACCTCCATCACCCTCCAACCCTGAACCTGCATCACCCTCCAACCCTGCACCTCCATCACCCTCCAACCCTGCACCTCCATCACCTTCCAACCCTGCACCTCCATCACCCTCCAACGCCATCACCCTCCAACCCTACACATCCATCAAACTCCAACCCTGAAACTCCATCACCCTCCAACCCTACACCTCCATCACCCTCCAAACCTACACCTCCATCACTCTCCAACCCTGAACCTCCATCAACCTCCAACCCTGCACCTCCATCACCCTCCAACCCTGAACCTCCATCACCCTCCAACCCTGCATTCCATCACTCTACAACCCTGAACCTCCATCACTCTACATCAATGCACCTCCATCAACCTCCAACCCTGAACCTCCATCAATCTCCAACCCTGCACCTCCATCACTCTCCAACCCTGCACCTCCATCACCCTCCAACCCTGCACCTCCATCACTCTACAACCCTGAACCTCCATCATCCTCCAACCCTGCACCTCCATCACCCTCCAACCCTGCACCTCCATCACTCTCCAACACTGCACCTCCATCACCCTCCAACCATGAACCTCCATCACTGTCCAACACTGAAACTCCATCACCCTCCGACCCTGCACCTCCATCAATCTCCAACTCTACACCTCCATCACTCTCCAACCCTACACCTCCATCGCCCTCCAACCCTGAACCTCCATCACCCTCCAACCCTGCACCTCCATCACTCTCCAACCCTGAACCTCCATCACCCTCCAACCCTGAACCTCCATCACCCTCCAACACTGAACCTCCATCACTCTCCAACCCTGAACCTCCATCACCCTCCCACCCGACACCTCCATCACTCTCCTACTCTGCACCTCCATCACCCTCCAACCCTGCACCTCCATCACCCTCCAACCCTGCACCTCCATCACCCTCCAACCCTGCACCTCCATCACTCTCCAACCCTGAACCTCCATCACCCTCCAACCCTGAACCTCCATCACCCTCCAACCCTGCACCTCCATCAACCTCCAACCCTGAACCTCCATCACCCTCCAACCCTGAACCTCCATCACCCTCCAACCCTACACCTCCATCACCCTCCAACCCTTCACCTCCATCACCCTCCAACCCTGAACCTCCATCACACACCAACCCTGGACGTCCATCACCCTCCAACACTACACCTCCATCAACCTCCAACGCCGAACCTCCATCACCCTCCAACCCTGAAACTCCATCACCCTCCAACCCTGCAGCTCCATCACCTTCCAACCCTGAACCTCCATCACCCTCCAACCCTGAACCTGCATCACCCTCCAACACTGCACCTCCAACACCCTCCAACCCTGCACCTCCATCAACTTCCAACCCTGCACCTCCATCACCCTCCAACGCCATCACCCTCCAACCCTACACATCCATCAAACTCCAACCCTGAAACTCCATCACCCTCCAACCCTACACCTCCATCACCCTCCAACCCTACACCTCCATCACTCTCCAACCCTGAACCTCCATCACCCTCCAACCCTACACCTCCATCACTCTCCAACCCTACACCTCCATCACTCTCCAAACCTGAACCACCATCACCCTCCAACCCTGCACCTCCAGCACCCTCCAACCCTACACCTCCATCACCCTCCAACCCTACACCTCCATCACCCTCCAACCCTGAACCTCCATCACCCTCCAACCCTACACCTCATCACCCTCCAACCCTGAACCTCCATCACCCTCCAACCCTACAGCTCCATCACCCTCCAAACCTACACCTCCATCACCCTCCAACCCTACACCTCCATCACCCTCCAACCCTGAACCTCCATCACCCTCCAACCCTACACCTCAATCACCCTCCAACCCTGCACCTCCATCACCCTCCAACCCTTCACATCCACCACCCTCCAACCCTACACCTCCATCACCCTCCAACCCTTCACCTCCACCTCCCTCCAACCCTGCACCTCCATCACCCTCCAACCCTTCACCTCCACCACCCTCCAACCCTACACCTCCATCACCCTCCAACACTTCACCTCCATCACCCTCCAACCCTGCACCTCCATCACCCTCCAACCCTTCACGTCCACCACTCTCCAACCCTACACCTCCATCACCCTCCAACCCTTCACCTCCACCACCCTCCAACCCTACACCTCCATCACCCTCCAACCCTGCACCTCCATCACCCTCCAACCCTTCACCTCCATCACTCTCCAACCCTACAACTCCACCCCCTCAACCCTGCACCTCCATCACCCTCCAACCCTGCACCTCCATCACTCTCCAAACCTGCACCTCCAACACTCTCCAAACCTGCACCTCCATCACCCTCCAAACCTGCACCTCCATCACACTCCAACCATGAACCTCCATCACTCTCCAACCCTGCACCTCCATCACCCTCCAACCCTGCACCTCCATCACTGTCAAACCCTGAACCTCCATCACCCTCCGACACTGCACCTCCATCACCCTCCAACCCTACACCTCCATCGCCCTCCAACCCTGAACCTCCATCACCCCCCAACCCTGCACCTCCATAACCCTCCAACCCTGCACCTCCATCACTCTCCAACCCTGAACATCCATCACCCTCCAACACTGAACCTCCATCAACCTCCAACCCTGCACCTCCATCACCCTCCAACCCTTCACCTCCACCACCCTCCAACCCTACACCTCCATCGCCCTCCAACCCTTCACCTCCACCACCCTCCAACCCTACACCTCCATCACCCTCCAACCCTGAACCTCCATCACTCTCCAACCCTGCACCTCCATCACCCTCCAACCATGAACCTCCATCACTCTCCAACCCTGAACCTCCATCACCCTCCAACCCTGCACTTCCATCACCCTCCAACCCTACACCTCCATCACCCTCCAACCCTGAAACTCCATCACCCTCCAACCCTACACCTCCATCACCCTCCAACCCTGCACATCCATCACCCTCCAACCCTACACCTCCATCACCCTCCAACCCTGAACCTCCATCAACCTCCAACCCTGCACCTACAGCACCCTCCAACCCTACACCTCCATGACCCTCCAACCCTGAAACTCCATCAACCTCCAACCCTGCACCTCCATCACCCTCCAACCCTGAACCTCCAGCACCCTCGAACCCTGCACCTCCATCACCCTCCAACCCTATATCTCCATCACTCTCCAACCCTGAACCTCCATCACCCTCCAACCCTACACCTCCATCACCCTCCAACCCTGAACCTCCATCACCCTCCAACCCTGCACCTCCATCACCCTCCATCCCTACACCTCCATCACCCTCCAACCCTGCACCTCCATCACCCTCCAACCCTGCACCTCCATCACCCTCCAACCATTCACCTCCATCACCCTCCAACCCTGCACCTCCATCACCCTCCAACCCTTCACCTCCATCACTCTCCAACCCTACACCTCCATCACCCTCCAACCCTACACCTCCATCACACTCCAACCCTGAACCTCCATCACCCTCCAACCCTGAACCTCCATCACCCTCCAACCCTGCATCTCCATCACACTCCAACCATGCACCTCCATCACCCTCCAACCCTGCACCTCCATCACACTCCAACCCAGCACCTCCATCACCCTCCAAACCTGAACCTCCATCACCCTCCAACCCTGAACCTCCATCAACCTCCAACCCTGAATCTGCATCACCCTCCAACCCTGAACCTCCATCACCCTCCAACCCTGAACCTCCATCACCCTCCAACCCTGAACCTCCATCACCCTCCAATCCTGAATCTCCATCACCCTCCAACCCTGAACCTTATTCATCCTCCAACCCAACACCTCCATCACCCTCCAGCCCTGCACCTCCATCACCCTCCAGCTCTACACCTCCATCACAGTCCAACCCTGAACCTCCAACACCATCCAACCCTGCACCTCCATCACCCTCCAACCCTGCACCTCCATCACCCTCCAACCTTGCACGTCCATCACCCTTCAACCCTGCACCTCCATCACCCTCCAACCTTACACCTCCATCACCCTCCAACCCTGCACCTCCATCACCCTCCAACCTTGCAGCTCCATCACCCTCCAACCCTGAACCTCCATCACCCTCCAACCTTGCAGCTCCATCACCCTCCAACCCTGAACCTCCATCACCCTCCAACCCTGCACCTCCATCACCCTCCAACCCTGCACCTCCATCACCCTCCAACCCTGCACCTCCATCACCCTCCAACCCTGCACCTCCATCACCCTCCAACCCTTCACGTCCATCACCCTCCAACCCTGCACCTCCATCACCCTCCAACCCTTCACCTCCATCACTCTCCAACCCTACACCTCCATCACCCTCCAACCCTACACCTCCATCACCCTCCAACCCTGAACCTCCATCACCCTCCAACCCTGCACCTCCATCACCCTCCATCCCTACACCTCCATCACCCTCCAACCCTGCACCTCCATCACCCTCCAACCCTGCACCTCCATCACCCTCCAACCATTCACCTCCATCACCCTCCAACCCTGCACCTCCATCACCCTCCAACCCTTCACCTCCATCACTCTCCAACCCTACACCTCCATCACCCTCCAACCCTACACCTCCATCACACTCCAACCCTGAACCTCCATCACCCTCCAACCCTGAACCTCCATCACCCTCCAACCCTGCATCTCCATCACACTCCAACCATGCACCTCCATCACCCTCCAACCCTGCACCTCCATCACACTCCAACCCTGCAGCTCCATCACCCTCCAAACCTGAACCTCCATCACCCTCCAACCCTGAACCTCCATCAACCTCCAACCCTGAATCTGCATCACCCTCCAACCCTGAACCTCCATCACCCTCCAACCCTGAACCTCCATCACCCTCCAACGCTGAACCTCCATCACCCTCCAACCCTGAAACTCCATCACCCTCCAACCCTACACCTCCATCACCCTCCAAACCTACACCTCCATCACTCTCCAACCCTGAACCTCCATCACCCTCCAACCCTGCACCTCCATCACCCTCCAACCCTGAACCTCCATCACCCTCCAACCCTGCATTCCATCACTCTACAACCCTGAACCTCCATCACTCTACATCAATGCACCTCCATCAACCTCCAACCCTGAACCTCCATCAATCTCCAACCCTGCACCTCCATCACTCTCCAACCTTGCACCTCCATCACCCTCCAACCCTGCACCTCCATCACTCTACAACCCTGAACCTCCATCATCCTCCAACCCTGCACCTCCATCACCCTCCAACCCTGCACCTCCATCACTCTCCAACACTGCACCTCCATCACCCTCCAACCATGTACCTCCATCACTGTCCAACACTGAAACTCCATCACCCTCCGACCCTGCACCTCCATCAATCTCCAACTCTACACCTCCATCACTCTCCAACCCTACACCTCCATCGCCCTCCAACCCTGAACTTCCATCACCCTCCAACCCTGCACCTCCATCACTCTCCAACCCTGAACCTCCATCACCCTCCAACCCTGAACCTCCATCACCCTCCAACACTGAACCTCCATCACTCTCCAACCCTGAACCTCCATCACCCTCCCACCCGACACCTCCATCACTCTCCTACTCTGCACCTCCATCACCCTCCAACCCTGCACCTCCACCACCCTCCAACCCTGCACCTCCATCACCCTCCAACCCTGCACCTCCATCACTCTCCAACCCTGAACCTCCATCACCCTCCAACCCTGAACCTCCATCACCCTCCAACCCTGCACCTCCATCACCCTTCAACCCTGAACCTCCATCACCCTCCAACCCTGCACCTCCATCACCCTCCAACCCTACACCTCCATCACCCTCCAACCCTTCACCTCCATCACCCTCCAACCCTGAACCTCCATCACACACCAACCCTGGACGTCCATCACCCTCCAACACTACACCTCCATCAACCTCCAACGCCGAACCTCCATCACCCTCCAACCCTGAAACTCCATCACCCTCCAACCCTGCAGCTCCATCACCTTCCAACCCTGAACCTCCATCACCCTCCAACCCTGAACCTGCATCACCCTCCAACACTGCACCTCCAACACCCTCCAACCCTGCACCTCCATCAACTTCCAACCCTGCACCTCCATCACCCTCCAACGCCATCACCCTCCAACCCTACACATCCATCAAACTCCAACCCTGAAACTCCATCACCCTCCAACCCTACACCTCCATCACCCTCCAACCCTACACCTCCATCACTCTCCAACCCTGAACCTCCATCACCCTCCAACCCTACACCTCCATCACTCTCCAACCCTACACCTCCATCACTCTCCAAACCTGAACCACCATCACCCTCCAACCCTGCACCTCCAGCACCCTCCAACCCTACACCTCCATCACCCTCCAACCCTACACCTCCATCACCCTCCAACCCTGAACCTCCATCACCCTCCAACCCTACACCTCATCACCCTCCAACCCTGAACCTCCATCACCCTCCAACCCTACACCTCCATCACCCTCCAACCCTACACCTCCATCACCCTCCAAACCTATACCTCCATCACCCTCCAACCCTGAACCTCCATCACCCTCCAACCCTACACCTCAATCACCCTCCAACCCTGCACCTCCATCACCCTCCAACCCTTCACATCCACCACCCTCCAACCCTACACCTCCATCACCCTCCAACCCTTCACCTCCACCTCCCTCCAACCCTGCACCTCCATCACCCTCCAACCCTTCACCTCCACCACCCTCCAACCCTACACCTCCATCACCCTCCAACACTTCACCTCCATCACCCTCCAACCCTGCACCTCCATCACCCTCCAACCCTTCACGTCCACCACTCTCCAACCCTACACCTCCATCACCCTCCAACCCTTCACCTCCACCACCCTCCAACCCTACACCTCCATCACCCTCCAACCCTGCACCTCCATCACCCTCCAACCCTTCACCTCCATCACTCTCCAACCCTACAACTCCACCCCCTCAACCCTGCACCTCCATCACCCTCCAACCCTGCACCTCCATCACTCTCCAAACCTGCACCTCCAACACTCTCCAAACCTGCACCTCCATCACCCTCCAAACCTGCACCTCCATCACACTCCAACCATGAACCTCCATCACTCTCCAACCCTGCACCTCCATCACCCTCCAACCCTGCACCTCCATCACTGTCAAACCCTGAACCTCCATCACCCTCCAACACTGCACCTCTATCACCCTCCAACCCTACACCTCCATCGCCCTCCAACCCTGAACCTCCATCACCCCCCAACCCTGCACCTCCATAACCCTCCAACCCTGCAACTCCATCACCCTCCAACCCTGAACATCCATCACCCTCCAACACTGAACCTCCATCACCCTCCAACCCTGCACCTCCATCACCCTCCAACCCTTCACCTCCACCACCCTCCAACCCTACACCTCCATCGCCCTCCAACCCTTCACCTCCACCACCCTCCAACCCTACACCTCCATCACCCTCCAACCCTGAACCTCCATCACTCTCCAACCCTGCACCTCCATCACCCTCCAACCATGAACCTCCATCACTCTCCAACCCTGAACCTCCATCACCCTCCAACCCTGCACTTCCATCACCCTCCAACCCTACACCTCCATCACCCTCCAACCCTGAAACTCCATCACCCTCCAACCCTACACCTCCATCACCCTCCAACCCTGCACATCCATCACCCTCCAACCCTACACCTCCATCACCCTCCAACCCTGAACCTCCATTAACCTCCAACCCTGCACCTCCAGCACCCTCCAACCCTACACCTCCATGACCCTCCAACCCTGAAACTCCATCACCCTCCAACCCTGCACCTCCATCACCCTCCAACCCTGAACCTCCAGCACCCTCGAACCCTGCACCTCCATCACCCTCCAACCCTATATCTCCATCACTCTCCAACCCTGAACCTCCATCACCCTCCAACCCTACACCTCCATCACCCTCCAACCCTGAACCTCCATCACCCTCCAACCCTGCACCTCCATCACCCTCCATCCCTACACCTCCATCACCCTCCAACCGTGCACCTCCATCACCCTCCAACCCTGCACCTCCATCACCCTCCAACCATTCACCTCCATCACCCTCCAACCCTGCACCTCCATCACCCTCCAACCCTTCACCCCCATCACTCTCCAACCCTACACCTCCATCACCCTCCAACCCTACACCTCCATCACACTCCAACCCTGAACCTCCATCACCCTCCAACCCTGAACCTCAATCACCCTCCAACCCTGCATCTCCATCACACTCCAACCATGCACCTCCATCACCCTCCAACCCTGCACCTCCATCACACTCCAACCCTGCACCTCCATCACCCTCCAAACCTGAACCTCCATCACCCTCCAACCCTGAACCTCCATCAACCTCCAACCCTGAATCTGCATCACCCTCCAACCCTGAACCTCCATCACCCTCCAACCCTGAACCTCCATCACCCTCCAACCCTGAACCTCCATCACCCTCCAATCCTGAATCTCCATCACCCTCCAACCCTGAACCTTCTTCATCCTCCAACCCAACACCTCCATCACCCTCCAACCCTGCACCTCCATCACCCTCCAGCTCTACACCTCCATCACAGTCCAACCCTGAACCTCCAACACCATCCAACCCTGCACCTCCATCACCCTCCAACCCTGCACCTCCATCACCCTCCAACCTTACACCTCCATCACCCTCCAACCCTGCACCTCCATCACCCTCCAAACTTGCAGCTCCATCACCCTCCAACCCTGAACCTCCATCACCCTCCAACCTTGCAGCTCCATCACCCTCCAACCCTGAACCTCCATCACCCTCCAACCCTGCACCTCCATCACCCTCCAACCCTGCACCTCCATCACCCTCCAACCCTGCACCTCCATCACCCTCCAACCCTGCACCTCCATCACCCTCCAACCCTTCACGTCCATCACCCTCCAACCCTGCACCTCCATCACCCTCCAACCCTTCACCTCCATCACTCTCCAACCCTACACCTCCATCACCCTCCAACCCTACACCTCCATCACCCTCCAACCCTGAACCTCCATCTCCCTCCAACCCTGCACCTCCATCACCCTCCATCCCTACACCTCCATCACCCTCCAACCCTGCACCTCCATCACCCTCCAACCCTGCACCTCCATCACCCTCCAACCATTCACCTCCATCACCCTCCAACCCTGCACCTCCATCACCCTCCAACCCTTCACCTCCATCACTCTCCAACCCTACACCTCCATCACCCTCCAACCCTACACCTCCATCACACTCCAACCCTGAACCTCCATCACCCTCCAACCCTGAACCTCCATCACCCTCCAACCCTGCATCTCCATCACACTCCAACCATGCACCTCCATCACCCTCCAACCCTGCACCTCCATCACACTCCAACCCTGCAGCTCCATCACCCTCCAAACCTGAACCTCCATCACCCTCCAACCCTGAACCTCCATCAACCTCCAACCCTGAACCTCCATCACCCTCCAACCCTGAACCTCCATCACCCTCCAACCCTGAACCTCCATCACCCTCCAACCCTGAACCTCCATCACCCTCCAATCCTGAAACTCCATCACCCTCCAACCCTGAACCTTCTTCACCCTCCAACCCAACACCTCCATCACCCTCCAACCCTGCACCTCCATCACCCTCCAGCTCTACACCACCATTACAGTCCAACCCTGAACCTCCAACACCATCCAACCCTGCACCTCCATCACCCTCCAACCCTGCACCTCCATCACCCACCAACCTTGCACGTCCATCACCCTTCAACCCTGCACCTCCATCACCCTCCAACCTTACACCTCCATCACCCTCCAACCCAGCACCTCCATCACCCTCCAACCTTGCAGCTCCATCACCCTCCAACCCTGAACCTCCATCACCCTCCAACCTTGCAGCTCCATCACGCTCCAACCCTGAACCTCCATCACCCTCCAACCCTGAACCTCCATCAACCTCCAACGCTAGACCTCCATCACCCTCCAACCCTGCACCTCCCTCACCCTCCAACATTGCAGCTCCATCACCCTCCAACCCTGAACCTCCATCACCCTACAACCCTGAACCTCCATCAGCCTCCAACCCTGCAACTCCATCATCCTCCAACCCTAGACCTCCATCACCCTCCAACCCTGCACCTCCATCACCCTCCAACCCTACACCTCCATCACACTCCAACCCTGAACCTCCATCACCCTCCAACCCTGCACCTCCATCACCCTCCAACCTTGCAGCTCCATCACCTTCCAACCCTGAACCTCCATCACCCTCCAACCCTGAACCTCCATCACCCTCCAACCCTGCACCTCCATCACCCTCCAACCCTGCACCTCCATCACTCTCCAACTTTGAGCCTCCATCACCCTCCAACCCTGAACCTCAATCACCCTCCAACCCTGAACCTCCATCACCCTCCAACCCTGCACCTCCATCACCCTCCAACCCTGAACCTCCATCACCCTCCAACCGTACACCTCCATCACCCTCCAACCCTTCACCTCCATCACTCTCCAACCCTACACCTCCATCACCCTCCAACCCTACACCTCCATCACCCTCCAACCCTGCACCTCCATCACCCTCCAACCCTTCACCTCCATCACCCTCCAACCCTACACCTCCATCTCCCTCCAACCCTGCACCTCAATCACCCTTCATCCCTGCACCTCAATCACCCTTCATCCCTTCACCTCCATCACCCTCCAACCCTGCACCTCCATCACCCTCCAACCCTGCACCTCCATCACCCTCCAACCCTTCACCTCCATCACCCTCCAACCCTGCACCTCCATCACCCTCCAACCCTTCACCTCCATCACTCTCCAACCCTACACCTCCATCACCCTCCAACCCTACACCTCCATCACACTCCAACCCTGAACCTCCATCACCCTCCAACCCTGAACCTCCATCACCCTCCAACCCTGCACCTCCATCACACTCCAACCATGCACCTCCATCACCCTCCAACCCTACACCTCCATCACACTCCAACCCTGCACCTCCATCACCCTCCAAACCTGAACCTCCATCACCCTCCAACCCTGAACCTCCATCAACCTCCAACCCTGAATCTACATCACCCTCCAACCCTGAACATCCATCACCCTCCAAACCTGAACCTCCATCACCCTCCAACCCTTAACCTCCATCACCCTCCATTCCTGAACCTCCATCACCCTCCAACCCTGAACCTCCATCACCCTCCAACCCTACACCTCCATCACCCTCCAACCCTACACCTCCATCACCCTCCAACCCTGCACCTCCATCACCCTCCAGCTCTACACCTCCATCACAGTCCAACCCTGAACCTCCAACACCCTCCAACCCTGCACCTACATCACCCTCCAACCCTGCACCTCCATCACCCTCCAACCTTGCACGTCCATCACCCTTCAACCCTGCACCTCCATCAACCTCCAACCTTACACCTCCATCACCCTCCAACCCTGCACCTCCATCACCCTCCAACCTTGCAGCTCCATCACCCTCCAACCCTGCACCTCCATCACCCTCGAACCCTGAACCTCCATCACCCTCCAACCCTGAACCTCCATCAGCCTCCAACCCTGCACCTCCATCACCCTCCAACCCTGAACCTCCATCACCCTCCAACCCTGCACCTCCACCACCCTCCAACCCTAGACCTCCATCACCCTCCTACCCTGCACCTCCATCACCCTCCAACCCTACACCTCCACCACACTCCAACCCTGAACCTCCATCACCCTCCAACCCTGAACCTCCATCAACCTCCAACCCTGAACCTCCATCACCCTCCAACCCTGAACCTCCATCACCCTCCAACCCTACACCTCCATCACCCTCCAACCCTACACCTCCATCACTCTCCAACCCTGCACTTCCATCACTCTCCAACCCTGCAGCTCCATCACCCTCCAACCCTACACCTCCATCACCCTCCAACCCTACACTTCCACCACCCTCCAACCCTGCACTTCCATCACTCTCCAGCCCTGCACCTCCATCACCCTCCAACCCTACACCTCCATCACCCTCCAACCCTACACCTCCATCACTCTCCAACCCTGCACTTCCATCACTCTCCAACCCTACATCTCCATCACCCTCCAACTCTACACCTCCATCACCCTCGAACCCTACACTTCCATCACCCTCCAACACTGAAACTCCATCACTCTCCAACCCTACACCTCCATCACCCTCCAACCCTACACCTCCATCAACCTCCAACCCTGCACCTCCATCACCCTCCAACCCTACACTTCCATCACCCTCCAACCCTGAAACTCCATCACCCTCCAACCCTACACCTCCATCACCCTCCAACCCATAACCTCCATCACCCTACAACCCTGAACATCCATCACTCTCCAACCCTGAACCTCCATCACTCTACAACCCTACACATCCATCACCCTCCAACCCTGCACCTCCCTCACACTCCAACCCTGCACCTCCATCAACCTCCAACCCTGCAGCTCCATCACTCTCCAACCCTGAACCTCCATCACCCTCCAACCCTGAACCTCCATCACTCTACAACCCTGAACCTCCATCACTCGCCAACCCTGCACCTCCATCCCCCTCCAACCCTGAACCACCGTCACACTCCAACCCTGAACCTCCATCACCCTCCAACCCTACACCTCCATCACCCTCCAACCCTACACCTCCATCACCCTCCAACCCTGCACCTCCATCACCCTCCAACCCTGTACCTCCATCACACTCCAACCCTGAACCTCCATCACCCTCCAACCCTACTCCTCCATCACCCTCCAACCCTGCACCTCCATCACCCTCCAACCCTGCACCTCCATCACCCTCCAACCCAACACCTCCATCACCCTCCAACCCTGGACCTCCATCACCTTCCAACCCTGCACCTCCATCACCCTCCAACCCTTCACCTCCATCACCCTCCAACCCTACACCTCCATCACACTCCAACTCTGAAGCTCCATCGCACTCCAACCCTGAACCTCCATCACTCTCCAACCCTGAATCACCATCACACTCCAACCCTGAACCTCCATCACCCTCCAACCCTACACCTCCATCACCCTCCAACCTTACACCTCCATCACCCTCCAACCCTACACCTCCATCAATCTCCAAACCTGCACCTCCATCACCCTCCAACCCTGCACCTCCATCACCCTCCAACCCTGAACCTCCTTCACCCTCCAACCCGAACCTCCATCACCCTCCAACCCTGAACCTCCATCACCCTCCAACCCCAAACCTCCATCACCCTCCAAACCTGCACCTCCATCACCCTCCAGCCCTGCAACTCCATCACCTTCCATCCCTACACCTCCATCACCCTCCAACCCTGCACCTCCATCACCCTCCAACCCTGCACCTCCATCACTCTCCAATCCTGCACCTCCATCACTCTCCAACCCTGCACCTCCATCACTCTACAACCCTGAACCTCCATCACTCTCCAACCCTGCACCTCCATCACCCTCCAACCCTGCACCTCCATCACTCTACAACCCTGAACCTCCATCATCCTCCAACCCTGCACCTCCATCACCCTCCAACTCTGCACCTCCATCAATCTCCAACTCTACACCTCCATCACTCTCCAACCCTGCACCTCCATCGCCCTCCAACCCTGAACCTCCATCACCCTCCAACCCTGCACCTCCATCACTCTCCAACCCTGAACCTCCATCACCCTCCAACCCTGCACCTCCATCACCCTCCAACCCTGCACCTCCATCACTCTCCAACCCTGAGCCTCCATCACCCTCCAACCCTGAACCTCAATCACCCTCCAACCCTGAACCTCCATCACCCTCCAACCCTGCACATCCATCACCCTCCAACCCTGAAACTCCATCACGCTCCAACTCTGAACCTCCATCAGCCTCCAACCCTGCACCTCCATCACCCTCCAACCCTGAACCTCCATCACCCTCCAACCCTGCACCTCCATCACCCTCCAACCTTGCAGCTCCATCACCTTCCAACCCTGGACCTCCATCACCCTCCAACCCTGAACCTCCATCACCCTCCAACCCTGCACCTCCATCACCCTCCAACCTTGCACCTCCATCACTCTCCAACCCTGAGCCTCCATCACCCTCCAACCCTGAACCTCAATCACCCTCCAACCCTGAACTTCCATCACCCTCCAACCCTGCACCTCCATCACCCTCCAACCCTGAACCTCCATTACCCTCCAACCGTACACCTCCATCACCCTCCAATCCTTCACCTCCATCACCCTCCAACCCTTCACCTCCATCACCCTCCAACCCTACACCTCCATCACCCTCCAACCCTGCACCTCAATCACCCTTCATCCCTTCACCTCCATCATCCTCCAACCCTGCACCTCCATCACCCTCCAACCCTGCACCTCCATCACCCTCCAACCCTTCACCTCCATCACCCTCCAACCCTGCACCTCCATCACCCTCCAACCCTTCACCTCCATCACTCTCCAACCCTACACCTCCATCACCCTCCAACCCTACACCTCCATCACACTCCAACCCTGAACCTCCATCACCCTCCAACCCTGAACCTCCATCACCCTCCAACCCTGCACCTCCATCACACTCCAACCATGCACCTCCATCACCCTCCAACCCTACACCTCCATCACACTCCAACCCTGCACCTCCATCACCCTCCAAACCTGAACCTCCATCACCCTCCAACCCTGAACCTCCATCAACCTCCAACCCTGAATCTACATCACCCTCCAACCCTGAACCTCCATCACCCTCCAAACCTGAACCTCCATCACCCTCCAACCCTGAACCTCCATCACCCTCCAATCCTGAACCTCCATCACCCTCCAACCCTGAACCTCCATCACCCTCCAACCCTACACCTCCATCACCCTCCAACCCTGCACCTCCATCACCCTCCAGCTCTACACCTCCATCACAGTCCAACCCTGAACCTCCAACACCCTCCAACCCTGCACCTCCATCACCCTCCAACCCTGCACCTCCATCACCCTCGAACCTTGCACGTCCATCACCCTTCAACCCTGCACCTCCATCAACCTCCAACCTTACACCTCCATCACCCTCCAACCCAGCACCTCCATCACCCTCCAACCTTGCAGCTCCATCACCCTCCAACCCTGAACCTCCATCACCCTCCAACCCTGAACCTCCATCACCCTCCAACCCTGCAACTCCAGCATCCTCCAAACCTAGACCTCCATCATCCTCCAACCCTGCACCTCCATCACCCTCCAACCCTACACCTCCATCACACTCCAACCCTGAACCTCCATCACCCTCCAACTCTGCACCTCCATCACCCTCCAACCTTGCAGCTCCATCACCCTCCAACCCTGAACCTCCATCACCCTCCAACCCTGAACCTCCATCACCCTCCAACCCTGCACCTCCATCACCCTCCAACCCTGCACCTCCATCACTCTCCAACCCTGAGCCTCCATCACCCTCCAACCCTGAACCTCAATCACCCTCCAACCCTGAACCTCCATCACGCTCCAACCCTGCACCTCCATCACCCTCCAACCCTGAACCTCCATCACCCTCCAACCCTGAACCTCCATCAGCCTCCAACACTGCACCTCCATCACTCTCCAACCCTGAACCTCCATCACCCTCCAACCCTGCACCTCCATCACCCTCCAACCCTAGACCTCCATCACCCTCCAACCCTGCACCTCCATCACCCTCCAACCCTACACCTCCATCACACTCCAACCCTGAACCTCCATCACCCTCCAACCCTGAACCTCCATCAACCTCCAACCCTGAACCTCCATCACCCTCCAACCCTGAACCTCCATCACCCTCCAACCCTGAACCTCCATCACCCTCCAACCCTACACCTCCATCACCCTCCAACCCTACAGCTCCATCACTCTCCAACCCTACACTTCCACCACCCTCCAACCCTACACCTCCATCACCCTCCAACCCTACACCTCCATCACTCTCCAACCCTGCACTTCCATCACTCTCCAACCCTGCAGCTCCATCACCCTCCAACCCTACACCTCCATCACCCTCCAACCCTCAACTTCCACCACCCTCCAACCCTGCACTTCCATCACTCTCCAGCCCTGCACCTCCATCACCCTCCAACCCTACACCTCCATCACCCTCCAACCCTACACCTCCATCACTCTCCAACCCTGCACTTCCATCTCTCTCCAACCCTACATCTCCATCACCCTCCAACTCTACACCTCCATCACCCTCGAACCCTACACTTCCATCACCCTCCAACACTGAAACTCCATCACTCTCCAACCCTACACCTCCATCGCCCTCCAACCCTACACCTCCATCACCCTCCAACCCTGCACCTCCATCACCCTCCAACCCTACACTTCCATCATCCTCCAGCCCTGAAACTTCATCACCCTCCAACCCTACACCTCCATCACCCTCCAACCCATAACCTCCATCACCCTACAACCCTGAACATCCATCACTCTCCAACCCTGAACCTCCATCACTCTACAACCCTACACATCCATCACCCTCCAACCCTGCACCTCCATCACCCTCCAACCCTGCACCTCCATCAACCTCCAACCCTGCAGCTCCATCACTCTCCAACCCTGAACCTCCATCACCCTCCAACCCTGAACCTCCATCACTCTACAACACTGAACCTCCATCACTCGCCAACCCGGCACCTCCATCACCCTCCAACCCTGAACCTCCGTCACACTCCAACCCTGAACCTCCATCACCCTGCAACCCTACACCTCCATCACCCTCCAACCCTACACCTCCATCACCCTCCAACCCTACACCTCCATCACCCTCCAACCCTGAACCTCCATCACACTCCAACCCTGAACCTCCATCACCCTCCAACCCTACTCCTCCATCACCCTCCAACCTTGCACCTCCATCACCCTTCAATCCTGCACCTCCATCACCCTCCAACCCTACACCTCCATCACCCTCCAACCCTGAACCTCCATCACCTTCCAACCCTGCACCTCCATCACCCTCCAACCCGTCACCTCCATCACCCTCCAACCCTACACCTCCATCACACTCCAACTCTGAAGCTCCATCGCACTCCAACCCTGAACCTCCATCACTCTCCAACCCTGAATCACCATCACACTCCAACCCTGAACCTCCATCACCCTCCAACCCTACACCTCCATCACCCTCCAACCTTACACCTCCATCACCCTCCAACCCTACACCTCCATCACTCTCCAAACCTGCACCTCCATCACCCTCCAACCCTGCACCTCCATCACCCTCCAACCCTGAACCTCCTTCACCCTCCAACCCGAACCTCCATCACCCACCAACCCTGAACCTCCATCACCCTCCAACCCCAAACCTCCATCACCCTCCAAACCTGCACCTCCATCACCCTCCAGCCCTGCACCTCCATCACCTTCCATCCCTACACCTCCATCACCCTCCAACCCTGCACCTCCATCACCTTCCAACCCTACACCTCCATCACCCTCCAACGCCATCACCCTCCAACCCTACACCTCCATCACCCTCCAACCCTGCACCTCCATCACCCTCCAACACTGCACCTCCATCACCCTCCAACCCTGCACCTCCATCACTCTCCAATCCTGCACCTCCATCACTCTCCAACCCTGCACCTCCATCACTCTACAACCCTGAGCCTCCATCACTCTCCAACCCTGCACCTCCATCACCCTCCAACCCTGCACCTCCCTCACTCTACAACCCTGAACCTCCATCATCCTCCAACCCTGCACCTCCATCACCCTCCAACCCTGCACCTCCATCAATCTCCAACTCTACACCTCCATCACTCTCCAACCCTGCACCTCCATCGCCCTCCAATCCTGAACCTCCATCACCCTCCAACCCTGCACCTCCATCACTCTCCAACCCTGAACCTCCATCACCCTCCAACCCTGCACCTCCATCACCCTCCAACCCTGCACCTCCATCACTCTCCAACCCTGAGCCTCCATCACCCTCCAACCCTGAACCTCAATCACCCTCCAACCCTGAACCTCCATCACCCTCCAACCCTGCACCTCCATCACCCTCCTACCCTGAACCTCCATCACCCTCCAACTCTGCACCTCCATCAGCCTCCAACCCTGCACCTCCATCACCCTCCAACCCTGAACCTCCATCACCCTCCAACCCTGCACCTCCATCACCCTCCAACCCTAGACCTCCATCACCCTCCAACCCTGCATCTCCATCACCCTCCAACCCGACACCTCCATCACACTCCAACCCTGAACCTCCATCACCCTCCAACCCTGAACCTCCATCAACCTCCAACCCTGAACCTCCATCACCCTCCAACCCTGAACCTCCATCACCCTCCAACCCTGAACCTCCATCACCCTCCAACCCTACACCTCCATCACCCTCCAACCCTACACCTCCATCACTCTCCAACCCTGCACTTCCATCACTCTCCAACCCTGCACCTCCATCACCCTCCAACCCTACACCTCCATCACCCTCCAACCCTACACTTCCACCACCCTCCAACCCTACACCTCCATCACCCTCCAACCCTACACCTCCATCACTCTCCAACCCTGCACTTCCATCACTCTCCAACCCTGCAGCTCCATCACCCTCCAACCCTACACCTCCATCACCCTCCAACCCTACACTTCCACCACCCTCCAACCCTGCACTTCCATCACTCTCCAGCCCTACACATCCATCACCCTCCAACCCTACACCTCCATCACCCTCCAACCCTGCACCTCCATCACACTCCAACCCTGAACCTCCATCACCCTCCAACCCTGAACCTCCATCAACCTCCAACCCTGAACCTCCATCACCCTCCAACCCTGAACCTCCATCACCCTCCAACCCTGCACCTCCATCAACCTCCAACCCTACACCTCCATCATCCTCCAACCCTACACCTCCATCACTCTCCAACCCTGCACTTGCATCACTCTCCAACCGTGCACCTCCATCACACTCCAACCCTACACCTCTATGACCCTCTAACCCTACACTTCCACCACCCTCCAACCCTGCACTTCCATCACTCTCCAGCCCTGCACCTCCATCACCCTCCAACACTACACCTCCATCACCCTCCAACCCTACACCTCCATCACTCTCCAACCCTACTCTTCCATCACCCTCCAACCCTGAAACTCCATCACCCTCCAACCCTACACCTCAATCACCCTCCAACCCATAACCTCCATCACCCTACAACCCTGAACATCCATCACTCTCCAACCCTGAACCTCCATCACTCTACAACCCTACACATCCATCACCCTCCAACCCTGCACCTCCATCACCCTCCAACCCTGCACCTCCATCAACCTCCAACCCTGCAGCTCCATCACTCTCCAACCCTGAACCTCCATCACCCTCCAACCCTGAACCTCCATCACTCTCCAACCCTGAACCTCCATCACTCGCCAACCCTGCACCTCCATCACCCTCCAACCCTGAACCTCCATCACACTCCAACCCTGAACCTCCATCACCCTCCAACCCTACACCTCCATCACCCTCCAACCCTACACCTCCATCACCCTCCAACCCTACACCTCCATCACCCTCCAACCCTGAACCTCCATCACACTCCAACCCTGAACCTCCATCAGCCTCCAACCGTACTCCTCCATCACCCTCCAACCCTGCACCTCCATCACCCTGCAACCCTGCACCTCCATCACCCTCCAACCCTACACCTCCATCACCCTCCAACCCTGAACCTCCATCACCTTCCAACCCTGCACCTCCATCACCCTCCAACCCTTCACCTCCATCACCCTCCAACCCTAAAGCTCCATCACACTCCAACTCTGAACCTCCATCGCACTCCAACCCTGATCCTCCATCACTCTCCAACCCTGAATCACCATCACACTCCAACCCTGAACCTCCATCACCCTCCAACCCTACACCTCCATCACCCTCCAACCTTACACCTCCATCACCCTCCAACCCTACACCTTCATCACTCTCCAAACCTGCACCTCCATCACCCTCCAACCCTGCACCTCCATCACCCTCCAACCCTGAACCTCCTTCACCCTCCAACACGAACCTCCATCACCCTCCAACCATGAACCTCCATCACCCTCCAACCCCAAACCTCCATCACCCTCCAAACCTGCACCTCCATCACCCTCCAGCCCTGCACCTCCATCACCTTCCATCCCTACACCTCCATCACCCTCCAACCCTGCACCTCCATCACCTTCCAACCCTACACATCCATCACCCTCCAACCCTGCACCTCCATCACTCTCCAATCCTGCACCTCCATCACTCTCCAACCCTGCACCTCCATCACTCTACAACCCTGAACCTCCATCACTCTCCAACCCTGCACCTCCATCACCCTCCAACCCTGCACCTCCATCACTCTACAACCCTGAACCTCCATCATCCTCCAACCCTGCACCTCCATCACCCTCCAACCCTGCACCTCCATCAATCTCCAACTCTACACCTCCATCACTCTCCAACCCTACACCTCCATCGCCCTCCAACCCTGAACCTCCATCACCCTCCAACCCTGCACCTCCATCACTCTCCAACCCTGAACCTCCATCACCCTCCAACCCTGCACCTCCATCATGCTCCAACCCTGCACCTCCATCACTCTCCAGCCCTGAGCCTCCATCACCCTCCAACCCTGAACCTCAATCACCCTCCAACCCTGAACCTCCATCAACCTCCAGCCCTGCACCTCCATCACCCTCCAACCCTGAACCTCCATCACCCTCCAACCCTGAACCTCCATCAGCCTCCAACCCTGCACCTCCATCTCCCTCCAACCCTGAAACTCCATCACCCTCCAACCCTGCACCTCCATCACCCTCCAACCCTAGACCTCCATCACCCTCCAACCCTGCACCTCCATCACCCTCCAACCCTACGCCTCCATCACACGCCAACCCTGAACCTCCATCACCCTCCAACCCTGAACCTCCATCAACCTCCAACCCTGAACCTCCATCACCCTCCAACCCTGAACCTCCATCACCCTCCAACCCTGAACCTCCATCACCCTCCAACCCTACACCTCCATCACCCTCCAACCCTACACCTCCATCACTCTCCAACCCTGCACTTCCATCACTCACCAACCCTGCACCTCCATCACCCTCCAACCCTACACCTCCATCACCCTCCAACCCTACACTTCCACCACCCTCCAACCCTACATCTCCATCACCCTCCAACCCTACACCTCCATCCCTCTCCAACCCTGCACTTCCATCACGCTCCAACCCTGCAGCTCCATCACCCTCCAACCCTACACCTCCATCACCCTCCAACCCTACACTTCCACCACCCTCCAACCCTGCACTTCCATCACTCTCCAGCCCTACACATCCATCACCCTCCAACCCTACACCTCCATCACCCTCCAACCCTACACCTCCATCACACTCCAACCCTCAACCTCCATCACCCTGCAACCCTGAGCCTCCATCAACCTCCAAGCCTGAACCTCCATCACCCTCCAACCCTGAACCTCCATCACCCTCCATCCCTGCACCTCCATCACCCTCCAACCCTACACCTCCATCACCCTCCAAACCTACACCTCCATCACTCTCCAACCCTGCACTTCCATCACTCTCCAACCCTGCACCTCCATCACCCTCCAACCCTACACCTCCATGACCCTCCAACCCTACACTTCCACCACCCTCCAACCCTGCACTTCCATCACTCTCCAGCCCTGCACCTCCATCACCCTCCAACCTTACACCTCCATCACCCTCCAACCCTACACCTCCATCACTCTCGAACCCTGCACTTCCATCACTCTCCAACCCTACATCTCCATCACCCTCCAACTCTACACCTCCATCACCCTCCAACCCTGCACCTCCATCACCCTCCAACCCTACACTTCCATCACCCTCCAACCCTGAAACTCCATCACTCTCCAACCCTACACCTCCATCACCCTCCAACCCTACACCTCCATCACCCTCCAACCCTGCACCTCCATCACCCTCCAACCCTACACTTCCATCACCCTCCAACCCTGAAACTCCATCACCCTCCAACCCTACACCTCCATCACCCTCCAACCCATAACCTCCATCACCCTACAACACTGAACATCCATCACTCTCCAACCCTGAACCTCCATCACTCGACAACCCTACACATCCATCACCCTCCAACCCTGCACCTCCATCACCCTCCAACCCTGCACCTCCATCAACCTGCAACCCTGCAGCTCCATCACTCTCCAACCCTGAACCTCCATCACCCTCCAACCCTGAACCTCCATCACTCGCCAACCCTGAACCTCCATCACTCGCCAACCCTGCACCTCCATCACCCTCCAACCCTGAACCTCCGTCACACTCCAACCCTGAACCTCCATCACCCTCCAACCCTACACCTCCATCACCCTCCAGCCCTACACCTCCATCACCCTCCAACCCTACACCTCCATCACCCTCCAACCCTGAACCTCCATCACACTCCAACCCTGAACCTCCATCAGCCTCCAACCCTGCACCTCCATCACCCTCCAACCCTACACCTCCATCACCCTCCAACCCTGAACCTCCATCACCTTCCAACCCTGCACCTCCATCACCCTCCAACCCTTCACCTCCATCACCCTCCAACCCTACACCTCCATCACACTCCAACTCTGAACCTCCATCGCACTCCATCCCTGAACCTCCATCACTCTCCAACCCTGAATCACCATCACACTCCAACCCTGAACCTCCATCACCCTCCAACCCTACACCTCCATCACCCTCCAACCTTACACCTCCATCACCCTACAACCCTACACCTCCATCACCCTCCAACCCTGCACCTCCATCACCCTCCAACCCTACACTTCCATCACCCTCCAACCCTGAAACTCCATCACCCTCCAACCCTACACCTCCATCACCCTCCAACCCATAACCTCCATCACCCTACAACCCTGAACATCCATCACTCTCCAACCCTGAACCTCCATCACTCGACAACCCGACACATCCATCACCCTCCAACCCTGCACCTCCATCACCCTCCAACCCTGCACCTCCATCAACCTGCAACCCTGCAGCTCCATCACTCTCCAACCCTGAACCTCCATCACCCTCCAACCCTGAACCTCCATCACTCTCCAACCCTGAACCTCCATCATTCGCCAACCCTGCACCTCCATCACCCTCCAACCCTGAACCTCCGTCACACTCCAACCCTGAACCTCCATCACCCTCCAACCCTACACCTCCATCACCCTCCAGCCCTACACCTCCATCACCCTCCAACCCTACACCTCCATCACCCTCCAACCCTGAACCTCCATCACACTCCAACCCTGAACCTCCATCACCCTCCAACCCGACTCCTCCATCACCCTCCAACCCTGCACCTCCATCACCCTCCAACCCTGCACCTCCATCACCCTCCAACCCTACACCTCCATCACCCTCCAACCCTGAACCTCCATCACCTTCCAACCCTGCACCTCCATCACCCTCCAACCCTTCACCTCCATCACCCTCCAACCCTACACTTCCATCAAACTCCAACTCTGAACCTCCATCGCACTCCAACCCTGAACCTCCATCACTCTCCAACCCTGAATCACCATCACACTCCAACCCTGAACCTCCATCACACTCCAACCCTACACGTCCATCACCCTCCAACCTTACACCTCCATCACCCTACAACCCTACACCTCCATCACTCTCCAAACCTGCACCTCCATCACCCTCCAACCCTGAACCTCCTTCACCCTCCAACCCGAACCTCCATCACCCTCCAGCCCTGAACCTCCATCACCCTCCAACCCCAAACCTCCATCACCCTCCAAACCTGCACCTCCATCACCCTCCAGCCCTGCACCTCCATCACCTTCCATCCCTACACCTCCAACACCCTCCAACCCTGCACCTCCATCACCGTCCAACCCTACACCTCCATCACCCTCCAACGCCATCACCCTCCAACCCTACACCTCCATCACCCTCCAACCCTGCACCTCCATCACCCTCCAACCCTGCACCTCCATCACCCTCCAACCCTGCACCTCCATCACTCTCCAATCCTGCACCTCCATCACTCTCCAACCCTGCACCTCCATCACCCTCCAACCCTGCACCTCCATCACCCTCCAACCCTGCACCTCCATCACTCTCCAATCCTGCACCTCCATCACTCTACAACCCTGAACCTCCATCATCCTCCAACCCTGCACCTCCATCACCCTCCAACCCTGCACCTCCATCAATCTCCAACTCTACACCTCCATCGCCCTCCAACCCTGAACCTCCATCACCCTCCAACCCAGCACCTCCATCACTCTCCAACCCTGAACCTCCATCACCCTCCAACACTGAACCTCCATCACCCTCCAACCCTGCACCTCCATCACCCTCCAACCCTACACATCCATCACTCTCCAACCCTGAACCTGCATCACCCTCCCACCCGACACCTCCATCACTCTGCTACTCTGCACCTCCATCACCCTCCAACCCTGCACCGCCAGCACCCTCCAACCCTACACATCCATCAAACTCCAACCCTGAAACTCCATCACCCTCCAACCCTACACCTCCATCACCCTCCAACCCTACACCTCCATCACTCTCCAACCCTGAACCTCCATCACCCTCCAACCCTGCACCGCCAGCACCCTCCAACCCTACACCTCCATCACCCTCCAACCCTACACCTCCATCACCCTCCAACCCTGCACCTCCATCACCCTCCAACCCTACACCTCCATCACCCTCCAACCCTGAACCTCCATCACCCTCCAACCCTACACCTCCATCACCCTCCAACCCTGCACCTCCATCACCCTCCAGCTCTACACCTCCATCACAGTCCACCCCTGAACCTCCAACACCCTCCAACCCTGCACCTCCATCACCCTCCAACCCTGCACCTCCATCACCCTCCAACCTTGCACGTCCATCACCCTTCAACCCTGCACCTCCATCACCCTCCAACCTTACACCTCCATCACCCTCCAACCCTGCACCTCCATCACCCTCCAACCTTGCAGCTCCATCACCCTCCAAACCTGAACCTCATCACCCTCCAACCTTGCAGCTCCATTACCCTCCAACCCTGAACCTCCATCACCCTCCAACGCTGAACCTCCATCACCCTCCAACGCTAGACCTCCATCACCCTCCAACCCTGCACCTCCCTCACCCTCCAACCTTGCAGCTCCATCACCCTCCAACCCTGAACCTCCATCACCCTCAAACCATGAACCTCCATCACCCTCCAACCCTGCAAGTCCATCATCCTCCAACCCTAGACCTCCATGACCCTCCAACCCTGCACCTCCATCACCCTCCAACCCTACACCTCCATCACACTCCAACCCTGAACCTCCATCACCCTCCAACCCTGCACCTCCATCACCCTCCAACCTTGCAGCTCCATCACCCTCCAACCCTGAACCTCCATCACCCTCCAACCCTGAACCTCCATCACCCTCCAACCCTGCACCTCCATCACCCTCCAACCCTGCACCTCCATCACTCTCCAACCCTGAGACTCCATCACCCTCCAACCCTGAACCTCAATCACCCTCCAACCCTGAACCTCCATCACCCTCCAACCCTGCACCTCCACGACCCTCCAACCCTGAACCTCCATCACCCTCCAACCCTGAACCTCCATCAGCCTCCAACCCTGCACCTCCATCACCCTCCAACCCTGAACCTCCATCACACTCCAACCCTGCACCACCATCACCCTCCAACGCTAGACCTCCATCACCCTCCAACCATGCACCTCCATCACCCTCCAACCCTACACCTCCATCACACTCCAACCCTGAACCTCCATCACCCTCCAACCCTGAACCTCCATCATCCTCCAACCCTGAACCTCCATCACCCTCCAACCCTGCACCTCCATCACCCTCCAACCCTGAACCTCCATCACCCTCCAACCCTACACCTCCATCACCCTCCAACCCTACACCTCCATCACTCTCCAACCCTGCACTTCCATCACTCTCCAACCCTGCACCTCCATCACCCTCCAACCCTACATCTCCATCACCCTCCAACCCTACACTTCCACCACCCTCCAACCCTGCACTTCCATCACCCTCCAGCCCTACACATCCATCACCCTCCAACCCTACACCTCCATCACCCTCCAACCCGACACCTCCATCACACTCCAACCCTGAACCTCCATCACCCTCCAACCCTGAACCTCCATCAACCTCCAACCCTGAACCTCCATCACCCTCCAACCCTGAACCTCCATCACCCTCCAACCCTGAACCTCCATCACCCTCCAACCCTACACCTCCATCACCCTCCAACCCTACACCTCCATCACTCTCCAACCCTGCACTTCCATCACTCTCCAACCCTGCACCTCCATCACCCTCCAAACCTACACCTCCATCACCCTCCAACCCTCAACTTCCACCACCCTCCAACCCTGCACTTCCATCACTCTCCAGCCCTGCACCTCCATCACCCTCCAACCCTGCACCTCCATCACCCTCCAAACCTACACCTCCATCACTCTCCAACCCTGCACTTCCATCACTCTCCAACCCTACATCTCCATCACCCTCCAACTCTACACTTCCATCACCCTCGAACCCTACACTTCCATCACCCTCCAACCCTGAAACTCCATCACCCTCCAACCCTACACCTCCATCACCCTCCAACCCTACATCTCCATCACCCTCCAACACTGCACCTCCATCACCCTCCAACCCTACACTTCCATCACCCTCCAACCCTGCACCTCCATCACTCTCCAACCCTGAGACTCCATCACCCTCCAACCCTGAACCTCAATCACCCTCCAACCCTGAACCTCCATCACCCTCCAACCCTGCACCTCCACCACCCTCCAACCCTGAACCTCCATCACCCTCCAACCCTGAACCTCCATCAGCCTCCAACCCTGCACCTCCATCACCCTCCAACCCTGAACCTCCATCACACTCCAACCCTGCACCACCATCACCCTCCAACGCTAGACCTCCATCACCCTCCAACCATGCACCTCCATCACCCTCCAACCCTACACCTCCATCACACTCCAACCCTGAACCTCCATCACCCTCCAACCCTGCACCTCCATCACCCTCCAACCCTGAACCTCCATCACCCTCCAACCCTACACCTCCATCACCCTCCAACCCTACACCTCCATCACTCTCCAACCCTGCACTTCCATCACTCTCCAACCCTGCACCTCCATCACCCTCCAACCCTACATCTCCATCACCCTCCAACCCTACACTTCCACCACCCTCCAACCCTGCACTTCCATCACCCTCCAGCCCTACACATCCATCACCCTCCAACCCTACACCTCCATCACCCTCCAACCCGACACCTCCATCACACTCCAACCCTGAACCTCCATCACCCTCCAACCATGAACCTCCATCAACCTCCAACCCTGAACCTCCATCACCCTCCAACCCTGAACCTCCACCACCCTCCAACCCTGAACCTCCATCACCCTCCAACCCTACACCTCCATCACCCTCCAACCCTACACCTCCATCACTCTCCAACCCTGCACTTCCATCACTCTCCAACCCTGCACCTCCATCACCCTCCAACCCTACACCTCCATCACCCTCCAACCCTCAACTTCCACCACCCTCCAACCCTGCACTTCCATCACTCTCCAGCCCTGCACCTCCATCACCCTCCAACCCTGCACCTCCATCACCCTCCAAACCTACACCTCCATCACTCTCCAACCCTGCACTTCCATCACTCTCCAACCCTACATCTCCATCACCCTCCAACTCTACACTTCCATCACCCTCGAACCCTACACTTCCATCACCCTCCAACCCTGAAACTCCATCACCCTCCAACCCTACACCTCCATCACCCTCCAACCCTACATCTCCATCACCCTCCAACACTGCACCTCCATCACCCTCCAACCCTACACTTCCATCACCCTCCAACCCTGAAACTCCATCACCCTCCAACCCTACACCTCCATCACCCTCCAACCCATAACCTCCATCACCCTACAACCCTACACATCCATCACCCTCCAACCCTGCACCTCCATCACCCTCCAACCCTGCACCTCCATCAACCTCCAACCCTGCAGCTCCATCACTCTCCAACCCTGCACCTCCACCACCCTCCAACCCTGAACCTCCATCACCCTCCAACCCTGAACCCCATCAGCCTCCAACCCTGCACCTCCATCACCCTCCAACCCTGCACCTCAATCAACCTCCAACCCTGAAACTCCATCACCCTCCAACCCTACACCTCCATCACTCTCCAACCCTGAACCTCCATCACCCTACAACCCTACACATCCATCACCCTCCAAACCTGCACCTCCATCACCCTCCAACCCTGCACCTCCATCAACCTCCAACCCTGCAGCTCCATCACTCTCCAACCCTGCACCTCCACCACCCTCCAACCCTGAACCTCCATCACCCTCCAACCCTGAACCCCATCAGCCTCCAACCCTGCACCTCCATCACCCTCCAACCCTGAACCTCCATCACCCTCCAACCCTGCACCACCATCACCCTCCAACGCTAGACCTCCATCACCCTCCAACCATGCACCTCCATCACCCTCCAACCCTACACCTCCATCACACTCCAACCCTGAACCTCCATCACTCTCCAACCCTGAACCTCCATCATCCTCCAACCCTGAACCTCCATCACCCTCCAACCCTACACCTCCATCACCCTCCAACCCTACACCTCCATCACTCTCCAACCCTGCACTTCCATCACTCTCCAACCCTGCACCTCCATCACCCTCCAACCCTACATCTCCATCACCCTCCAACCCTACACTTCCACCACCCTCCAACCCTGCACTTCCATCACCCTCCAGCCCTACACATCCATCACCCTCCAACCCTACACCTCCATCACCCTCCAACCCGACACCTCCATCACACTCCAACCCTGAACCTCCATCACCCTCCAACCCTGAACCTCCATCAACCTCCAACCCTGAACCTCCATCACCCTCCAACCCTGAACCTCCATCACCCTCCAACCCTGAACCTCCATCACCCTCCAACCCTACACCTCCATCACCCTCCAACCCTACACCTCCATCACTCTCCAACCCTGCACTTCCATCACTCTCCAACCCTGCACCTCCATCACCCTCCAAACCTACACCTCCATCACCCTCCAACCCTCAACTTCCACCACCCTCCAACCCTGCACTTCCATCACTCTCCAGCCCTGCACCTCCATCACCCTCCAACCCTGCACCTCCATCACCCTCCAAACCTACACCTCCATCACTCTCCAACCCTGCACTTCCATCACTCTCCAACCCTACATCTCCATCACCCTCCAACCCTGAACCTCCATCACACTCCAACCCTGAACCTCCATCAGCCTCCAACCCTGCACCTCCATCACCCTCCAACCCTACACCTCCATCACCCTCCAACCCTGAACCTCCATCACCTTCCAACCCTGCACCTCCATCACCCTCCAACCCTTCACCTCCATCAGCCTCCAACCCTACACCTCCATCACACTCCAACTCTGAACCTCCATCGCACTCCATCCCTGAACCTCCATCACTCTCCAACCCTGAATCACCATCACACTCCAACCCTGAACCTCCATCACCCTCCAACCCTACACCTCCATCACCCTCCAACCCTGAACCTCCATCACCTTCCAACCCTGCA
Source organism: Somniosus microcephalus (assembly GCF_052327205.1). NCBI lineage: Eukaryota > Metazoa > Chordata > Chondrichthyes > Squaliformes > Somniosidae > Somniosus > Somniosus microcephalus. Next base: position 44,240,175 of record NC_141014.1, read on the forward strand.
CCTCCATCACCCTCCAACCCTTCACCTCCATCACCCTCCAACCCTACACTTCCATCAAACTCCAACTCTGAACCTCCATCGCACTCCAACCCTGAACCTCCATCACTCTCCAACCCTGAATCACCATCACACTCCAACCCGGAACCTCCATCACCCTCCAACCCTACACGTCCATCACCCTCCAACCTTACACCTCCATCACCCTACAACCCTACACCTCCATCACTCTCCAAACCTGCACCTCCATCACCCTCCAACCCTGAACCTCCTTCACCCTCCAACCCGAACCTCCATCACCCTCCAGCCCTGAACCTCCATCACCCTCCAACCCCAAACCTCCATCACCCTCCAAACCTGCACCTCCATCACCCTCCAGCCCTGCACCTCCATCACCTTCCATCCCTACACCTCCAACACCCTCCAACCCTGCACCTCCATCACCGTCCAACCCTACACCTCCATCACCCTCCAACGCCATCACCCTCCAACCCTACACCTCCATCACCCTCCAACCCTGCACCTCCATCACCCTCCAACCCTGCACCTCCATCACCCTCCAACCCTGCACCTCCATCACTCTCCAATCCTGCACCTCCATCACTCTCCAACCCTGCACCTCCATCACCCTCCAACCCTGCACCTCCATCACCCTCCAACCCTGCACCTCCATCACTCTCCAATCCTGCACCTCCATCACTCTACAACCCTGAACCTCCATCATCCTCCAACCCTGCACCTCCATCACCCTCCAACCCTGCACCTCCATCAATCTCCAACTCTACACCTCCATCGCCCTCCAACCCTGAACCTCCATCACCCTCCAACCCAGCACCTCCATCACTCTCCAACCCTGAACCTCCATCACCCTCCAACCCTGAACCTCCATCACCCTCCAACACTGAACCTCCATCACCCTCCAACCCTGCACCTCCATCACCCTCCAACCCTACACATCCATCACTCTCCAACCCTGAACCTGCATCACCCTCCCACCCGACACCTCCATCACTCTGCTACTCTGCACCTCCATCACCCTCCAACCCTGCACCGCCAGCACCCTCCAACCCTACACATCCATCAAACTCCAACCCTGAAACTCCATCACCCTCCAACCCTACACCTCCATCACCCTCCAACCCTACACCTCCATCACTCTCCAACCCTGAACCTCCATCACCCTCCAACCCTGCACCGCCAGCACCCTCCAACCCTACACCTCCATCACCCTCCAACCCTACACCTCCATCACCCTCCAACCCTGCACCTCCATCACCCTCCAACCCTACACCTCCATCACCCTCCAACCCTGAACCTCCATCACCCTCCAACCCTACACCTCCATCACCCTCCAACCCTGCACCTCCATCACCCTCCAGCTCTACACCTCCATCACAGTCCACCCCTGAACCTCCAACACCCTCCAACCCTGCACCTCCATCACCCTCCAACCCTGCACCTCCATCACCCTCCAACCTTGCACGTCCATCACCCTTCAACCCTGCACCTCCATCACCCTCCAACCTTACACCTCCATCACCCTCCAACCCTGCACCTCCATCACCCTCCAACCTTGCAGCTCCATCACCCTCCAAACCTGAACCTCATCACCCTCCAACCTTGCAGCTCCATTACCCTCCAACCCTGAACCTCCATCACCCTCCAACGCTGAACCTCCATCACCCTCCAACGCTAGACCTCCATCACCCTCCAACCCTGCACCTCCCTCACCCTCCAACCTTGCAGCTCCATCACCCTCCAACCCTGAACCTCCATCACCCTCAAACCATGAACCTCCATCACCCTCCAACCCTGCAAGTCCATCATCCTCCAACCCTAGACCTCCATGACCCTCCAACCCTGCACCTCCATCACCCTCCAACCCTACACCTCCATCACACTCCAACCCTGAACCTCCATCACCCTCCAACCCTGCACCTCCATCACCCTCCAACCTTGCAGCTCCATCACCCTCCAACCCTGAACCTCCATCACCCTCCAACCCTGAACCTCCATCACCCTCCAACCCTGCACCTCCATCACCCTCCAACCCTGCACCTCCATCACTCTCCAACCCTGAGACTCCATCAGCCTCCAACCCTGAACCTCAATCACCCTCCAACCCTGAACCTCCATCACCCTCCAACCCTGCACCTCCACGACCCTCCAACCCTGAACCTCCATCACCCTCCAACCCTGAACCTCCATCAGCCTCCAACCCTGCACCTCCATCACCCTCCAACCCTGAACCTCCATCACCCTCCAACCCTGCACCACCATCACCCTCCAACGCTAGACCTCCATCACCCTCCAACCATGCACCTCCATCACCCTCCAACCCTACACCTCCATCACACTCCAACCCTGAACCTCCATCACCCTCCAACCCTGAACCTCCATCATCCTCCAACCCTGAACCTCCATCACCCTCCAACCCTGCACCTCCATCACCCTCCAACCCTGAACCTCCATCACCCTCCAACCCTACACCTCCATCACCCTCCAACCCTACACCTCCATCACTCTCCAACCCTGCACTTCCATCACTCTCCAACCCTGCACCTCCATCACCCTCCAACCCTACATCTCCATCACCCTCCAACCCTACACTTCCACCACCCTCCAACCCTGCACTTCCATCACCCTCCAGCCCTACACATCCATCACCCTCCAACCCTACACCTCCATCACCCTCCAACCCGACACCTCCATCACACTCCAACCCTGAACCTCCATCACCCTCCAACCCTGAACCTCCATCAACCTCCAACCCTGAACCTCCATCACCCTCCAACCCTGAACCTCCATCACCCTCCAACCCTGAACCTCCATCACCCTCCAACCCTACACCTCCATCACCCTCCAACCCTACACCTCCATCACTCTCCAACCCTGCACTTCCATCACTCTCCAACCCTGCACCTCCATCACCCTCCAAACCTACACCTCCATCACCCTCCAACCCTCAACTTCCACCACCCTCCAACCCTGCACTTCCATCACTCTCCAGCCCTGCACCTCCATCACCCTCCAACCCTGCACCTCCATCACCCTCCAAACCTACACCTCCATCACTCTCCAACCCTGCACTTCCATCACTCTCCAACCCTACATCTCCATCACCCTCCAACTCTACACTTCCATCACCCTCGAACCCTACACTTCCATCACCCTCCAACCCTGAAACTCCATCACCCTCCAACCCTACACCTCCATCACCCTCCAACCCTACATCTCCATCACCCTCCAACACTGCACCTCCATCACCCTCCAACCCTACACTTCCATCACCCTCCAACCCTGCACCTCCATCACTCTCCAACCCTGAGAATCCATCACCCTCCAACCCTGAACCTCAATCACCCTCCAACCCTGAACCTCCATCACCCTCCAACCCTGCACCTCCACCACCCTCCAACCCTGAACCTCCATCACCCTCCAACCCTGAACCTCCATCAGCCTCCAACCCTGCACCTCCATCACCCTCCAACCCTGAACCTCCATCACACTCCAACCCTGCACCACCATCACCCTCCAACGCTAGACCTCCATCACCCTCCAACCATGCACCTCCATCACCCTCCAACCCTACACCTCCATCACACTCCAACCCTGAACCTCCATCACCCTCCAACCCTGAACCTCCATCATCCTCCAACCCTGAACCTCCATCACCCTCCAACCCTGCACCTCCATCACCCTCCAACCCTGAACCTCCATCACCCTCCAACCCTACACCTCCATCACCCTCCAACCCTACACCTCCATCACTCTCCAACCCTGCACTTCCATCACTCTCCAACCCTGCACCTCCATCACCCTCCAACCCTACATCTCCATCACCCTCCAACCCTACACTTCCACCACCCTCCAACCCTGCACTTCCATCACCCTCCAGCCCTACACATCCATCACCCTCCAACCCTACACCTCCATCACCCTCCAACCCGACACCTCCATCACACTCCAACCCTGAACCTCCATCACCCTCCAACCATGAACCTCCATCAACCTCCAACCCTGAACCTCCATCACCCTCCAACCCTGAACCTCCACCACCCTCCAACCCTGAACCTCCATCACCCTCCAACCCTACACCTCCATCACCCTCCAACCCTACACCTCCATCACTCTCCAACCCTGCACTTCCATCACTCTCCAACCCTGCACCTCCATCACCCTCCAACCCTACACCTCCATCACCCTCCAACCCTCAACTTCCACCACCCTCCAACCCTGCACTTCCATCACTCTCCAGCCCTGCACCTCCATCACCCTCCAACCCTGCACCTCCATCACCCTCCAAACCTACACCTCCATCACTCTCCAACCCTGCACTTCCATCACTCTCCAACCCTACATCTCCATCACCCTCCAACTCTACACTTCCATCACCCTCGAACCCTACACTTCCATCACCCTCCAACCCTGAAACTCCATCACCCTCCAACCCTACACCTCCATCACCCTCCAACCCTACATCTCCATCACCCTCCAACACTGCACCTCCATCACCCTCCAACCCTACACTTCCATCACCCTCCAACCCTGAAACTCCATCACCCTCCAACCCTACACCTCCATCACCCTCCAACCCATAACCTCCATCACCCTACAACCCTACACATCCATCACCCTCCAACCCTGCACCTCCATCACCCTCCAACCCTGCACCTCCATCAACCTCCAACCCTGCAGCTCCATCACTCTCCAACCCTGCACCTCCACCACCCTCCAACCCTGAACCTCCATCACCCTCCAACCCTGAACCCCATCAGCCTCCAACCCTGCACCTCCATCACCCTCCAACCCTGCACCTCCATCAACCTCCAACCCCGAAACTCCATCACCCTCCAACCCTACACCTGGATCACTCTCCAACCCTGAACCTCCATCACCCTACAACCCTACACATCCATCACCCTCCAACCCTGCACCTCCATCACCCTCCAACCCTGCACCTCCATCAACCTCCAACCCTGCAGCTCCATCACTCTCCAACCCTGCACCTCCACCACCCTCCAACCCTGAACCTCCATCACCCTCCAACCCTGAACCCCATCAGCCTCCAACCCTGCACCTCCATCACCCTGCAACCCTGCACCACCATCACCCTCCAACGCTAGACCTCCATCACCCTCCAACCATGCACCTCCATCACCCTCCAACCCTACACCTCCATCACACTCCAACCCTGAACCTCCATCACTCTCCAACCCTGAACCTCCATCATCCTCCAACCCTGAACCTCCATCACCCTCCAACCCTGCACCTCCATCACCCTCCAACCCTGAACCTCCATCACCCTCCAACCCTACACCTCCATCACCCTCCAACCCTACACCTCCATCACTCTCCAACCCTGCACTTCCATCACTCTCCAACCCTGCACCTCCATCACCCTCCAACCCTACATCTCCATCACCTTCCAACCCTACACTTCCACCACCCTCCAACCCTGCACTTCCATCACCCTCCAGCCCTACACATCCATCACCCTCCAACCCTACACCTCCATCACCCTCCAACCCGACACCTCCATCACACTCCAACCCTGAACCTCCATCACCCTCCAACCCTGAACCTCCATCAACCTCCAACCCTGAACCTCCATCACCCTCCAACCCTGAACCTCCATCACCCTCCAACCCTGAACCTCCATCACCCTCCAACCCTACACCTCCATCACCCTCCAACCCTACACCTCCATCACTCTCCAACCCTGCACTTCCATCACTCTCCAACCCTGCACCTCCATCACCCTCCAAACCTACACCTCCATCACCCTCCAACCCTCAACTTCCACCACCCTCCAACCCTGCACTTCCATCACTCTCCAGCCCTGCACCTCCATCACCCTCCAACCCTGCACCTCCATCACCCTCCAAACCTACACCTCCATCACTCTCCAACCCTGCACTTCCATCACTCTCCAACCCTACATCTCCATCACCCTCCAACTCTACACTTCCATCACCCTCGAACCCTACACTTCCATCACCCTCCAACCCTGAAACTCCATCACCCTCCAACCCTACACCTCCATCACCCTCCAACCCTACATCTCCATCACCCTCCAACACTGCACCTCCATCACCCTCCAACCCTACACTTCCATCACCCTCCAACCCTGAAACTCCATCACCCTCCAACCCTACACCTCCATCACCCTCCAACCCATAACCTCCATCACCCTACAACACTGAAAATCCGTCACTCTCCAACCCTGAACCTCCATCACCCTACAACCCTACACATCCATCACCCTCCAACCCTGCAGCTCCATCACTCTCCAACCCTGAACCTCCATCAACCTCCAACCCTGCAGCTCCATCACTCTCCAACCCTGAACCTCCATCACCCTCCAACCCTGAACCTCCATCAGTCTCCAACCCTGAACCTCCATCACTCGCCAACCCTGCACCACCATCACCCTCCAACCCTGAACCTCCATCACACTCCAACCCTGAACCTCCATCACCCTCCAACCCTACACCTCCACCACCCTCCAACCCTACACCTCCATCACCCTCCAACCCTACACCTCCATCACCCTCCAACCCTGAACCTCCATCGCACTCCAACCCTGAACCTCCATCACCCTCCAACCCTACACCTCCATCACCCTCCAACCTTACACCTCCATCACCCTCCAACCCTACACCTCCATCACTCTCCAAACCTGCACCTCCATCACCCTCCAACCCTGCACCTCCATCACCCTCCAACCCTGAACCTCCTTCACCCTCCAACCCGAACCTCCATCAACCTCCAACCCTGAACCTCTATCATCCTCCAACCCCAAACCTCCATCATCCTCCAAACCTGCACCTCCATCACCCTCCAGCCCTGCACCTCCATCACCTTCCATCCCTACACCTCCATCACCCTCCAACCCTACACCTCCACCACCCTCCAACCCTGCACCTCCATCACCTTCCAACCCTACACCTCCATCACCCTCCAACGCCATCACCCTCCAACCCTACACCTCCATCACCCTCCAACCCTGCACCTCCATCACCCCCCAACCCTGCACCTCCATCACCCTCCAACCCTGCACCTCCATTACTCTCCAATCCTGCACCTCCATCACCCTCCAACCCTGCACCTCCATCACTCTACAACCCTGAACCTCCATCACTCTCCAACCCTGCACCTCCATCAATCTCCAATTCTACACCTCCATCACTCTCCAACCCTACACCTCCATCGCCCTCCAACCCTGAACCTCCATCACCCTCCAACCCTGCACCTCCATCACTCTCCAACCCTGAACCTCCATCACCCTCCAACCCTGAACCTCCATCACCCTCCAACACTGAACCTCCATCACCCTCCAAACCTGCACCTCCATCACCCTCCAACCCTACACCTCCATCACTCTCCAACCCTGAACCTCCATCACCCTCCCACCCGACACCTCCATCACTCTCCTACTCTGCACCTCCATCACCCTCCAACCCTGCACCTCCATCACCCTCCAACCCTGAACCTCCATCACCCTCCAACCCTGAACCTCCATCACTCTCCAACCCTGCACTTCCATCACTCTCCAACCCTACATCTCCATCACCCTCCAACTCTACACCTCCATCACCCTCGAACCCCACACTTCCATCACACTCCAACCCTGAAACTCCATCACCCTCCAACCCTACACCTCCATCACCCTCCAACCATACACCTCCATCACCCTCCAACCCTGCACCTCCATCACCATCCAACCCTACACTTCCATCACCCTCCAACCCTGAAACTCCATCACCCTCCAACCCTACACCTCCATCACCCTCCAACCCATAACCTCCATCACTCTTCAACCCTGAACATCCATCACTCTCCATCCCTGAACCTCCATCACTCTACAACCCTACACATCCATCACCCTCCAACCCTGAACCTCCATCACCCTCCAACCCTGAACCTCCATCACCCTCCAATCCTGCGCCTCCATCACCCTCCAACCCTGCACCTCCATCATTCTCCAACCCTTCACCTCCATCACCCTCCAACCCTACACCTCCATCACCCTCCAACCCTTCACCTCCATCACCATCCAACCCTGAATATCCATCACACACCAACCCTGGACGTCCATCACCCTCCAACACTACAGCTCCATCAACCTCCAACCCCAAACCTCCATCACCCTCCAACCCTGAAACTCCATCACCCTCCAACCCTGCAGCTCCATCACCTTCCAGCCCTGAACCTCCATCACCCTCCAACCCTGAACCTGCATCACCCTCCAACCCTGCACCTCCACCACCCTCCAACCCTGCAGCTCCATCACCTTCCAACCCTGCACCTCCATCACCCTCCAACGCCATCACCCTCCAACCCTACACATCCATCAAGCTCCAACCCTGAAACTCCATCACCCTCCAACCCTACACGTCCATCACCCTCCCACCCTACACCTCCATCACTCTCCAACCCTGAACCTCCATCACCCTCCAACCCTGCACCACCAGCACCCTCCAACCCTACACCTCCATCACCCTCCAACCCAACACCTCCATCACCCTCCAACCCTGGACCTCCATCACCCTCCAACCCTACACCTACATCACTCTCCAACCCTGAACCTCCATCACCCTCCAACCCTACACATCCATCACCCTCCAACCCTACACCTCCATCACCCACCAACCCTACACCTCTATCACCCTCCAACCCTGAACCTCCATCACCCTCCAACCCTACACCTCCATCACCCTCCAACCCTGCACCTCCATCACCCTCCAACCCTTCACCTCCACCACCCTCCAACCCTACACCTCCATCACCCTCCAACCCTTCACCTCCACCACCCTCCAACCCTTCACCTCCACCACCCTCCAACCCTACACCTCCATCACCCTCCAACCCTTCACCTCCACCACCCTCCAACCCTACACCTCCATCACCCTCCAACACTGCACCTCCATCACCCTCCAACCCTGCACCTCCATCACCCTCCAACCCTGAACATCCATCACCCTCCAACACTGAACCTCCATCACCCTCCAACCCTGCACCTCCATCACCCTCCAACCCTTCACCTCCACCACCCTCCAACCCTACACCTCCATCGCCCTCCAACCCTTCACCTCCACCACCCTCCAACCCTGCACCTCCATCACCCTCCAACCATGAATCTCCATCACTCTCCAACCCTGAACCTCCATCACCCTCCAACCCTGCACCTCCATCACCCTCCGACCCTACACCTCCATCACCCTCCAACCCTGAAACTCCATCACCCTCCAGCCCTACACCTCCATCACCCTCCAACCCTACACCTCCATCACCCTCCAACCCCGAACCTCCATCACTCTCCAACCCTGCACCTCCATCACCCTCCAACCATGAACCTCCATCATCCTCCAACCCTGCACCTCCATCACCCTCCAACCCTACACCTCCATCAACCTCCAACCCTGCACCTCCAGCACCCTCCAACCCTACACCTCCATCACCCTCCAACCCTGAAACTCCATCACCCTCCAACCCTGCTCCTCCATCACCCTCCAACCCTGAACCTCCAGCACCCTCCAACTCTACACCTCCATCACCCTCCAACCCTGAAACTCCATCACCCTCGAACCCTGCACCTCCATCACCCTCCAACCTTACATCTCCATCACTCTCCAACCCTGAACCTCCATCACCCTCCAACCCTGCACCTCCATCACCCTCCATCCCTACACCTCCATCACCCTCCAACCCTGCACCTCCATCACCCTCCAACCCTTCACCTCCACCAGACTCCAACCCTACACCTCCATCACCCTCCAACCCTTCACCTTCCATCACCCTCCAACCCTGCACTTCCATCACCATCCAACCCTTCACCACCCTCCAACCCTACACCTCCATCACCCTCCAACCCTTCACCTCCACCACCCTCCAACCCTGCACCTCCACCACCCTCCAACCCTACACCTCCATCACCCTCCAACCCTTCACCTCCATCACCCTCCAAACCTTCACCTCCACCACTCTCCAACCCTGCACCTCCATCACCCTCCAACCCTTCACCTCCACCACCCTCCAACCCTATACCTCCATCACCCTCCAACCCTTCACCTCCATCACCCTGCAACCCTGAACCTCCATCACCCTCCAAACCTGAACCTTCATCACCCTCCAACCCTGAACCTCCATCACCCTCCAACCCTGAACCTCCATCACCCTCCAACCCTGCACCTCCATCACCCTCCAACCCTGCACCTCCACCACTCTCCAACCCTGAGCCTCCATCATCCTCCAACCCTGAACCTCCATCACCCTCCAACCCTGAACCTCCATCAGCCTCCAACCCTGCACCTCCATCACCCTCCAACCCTGAACCTCCATCAACCTCCAACCCTGCACCTCCATCACCCTCCAACCCTAGACCTCCACCACCCTCCAACCCTGCACCTCCATCACTCTCCAACCCTACACCTCCATCACCCTCCAACCCTACACCTCCATCACCCTCCAACCCTGAACCTCCATCACCCTCCAACCCTGCACCTCCATCACCCTCCATCCCTACACCTCCATCACCCTCCAACCCTGCACCTCCATCACCCTCCAACCCTGCACCTCCATCACCCTCCAACCATTCACCTCCATCACCCTCCAACCCTGCACCTCCATCACCCTCCAACCCTTCACCTCCATCACTCTCCAACCCTAAACCTCCATCACCCTCCAACCCTACACCTCCATCACACTCCAACCCTGAACCTCCATCACCCTCCAACCCTGAACCTCCATCACCCTCCAACCCTGCATCTCCATCACACTCCAACCATGCACCTCCATCACCCTCCAACCCTGCACCTCCATCACACTCCAACCCTGCAGCTCCATCACCCTCCAAACCTGAACCTCCATCACCCTCCAACCCTGAACCTCCATCAACCTCCAACCCTGAATCTGCATCACCCTCCAACCCTGAACCTCCATCACCCTCCAACCCTGAACCTCCATCACCCTCCAACGCTGAACCTCCATCACCCTCCAACCCTGAAACTCCATCACCCTCCAACCCTACACCTCCATCACCCTCCAAACCTACACCTCCATCACTCTCCAACCCTGAACCTCCATCACCCTCCAACCCTGCACCTCCATCACCCTCCAACCCTGAACCTCCATCACCCTCCAACCCTGCATTCCATCACTCTACAACCCTGAACCTCCATCACTCTACATCAATGCACCTCCATCAACCTCCAACCCTGAACCTCCATCAATCTCCAACCCTGCACCTCCATCACTCTCCAACCTTGCACCTCCATCACCCTCCAACCCTGCACCTCCATCACTCTACAACCCTGAACCTCCATCATCCTCCAACCCTGCACCTCCATCACCCTCCAACCCTGCACCTCCATCACCCTCCAACCCTGCACCTCCATCACTCTACAACCCTGAACCTCCATCATCCTCCAACCCTGCACCTCCATCACCCTCCAACCCTGCACCTCCATCACCATCCAACCCTACACTTCCATCACCCTCCAACCCTGAAACTCCATCACCCTCCAACCCTACACCTCCATCACCCTCCAACCCATAACCTCCATCACTCTTCAACCCTGAACATCCATCACTCTCCATCCCTGAACCTCCATCACTCTACAACCCTACACATCCATCACCCTCCAACCCTGAACCTCCATCACCCTCCAACCCTGAACCTCCATCACCCTCCAATCCTGCGCCTCCATCACCCTCCAACCCTGCACCTCCATCATTCTCCAACCCTTCACCTCCATCACCCTCCAACCCTACACCTCCATCACCCTCCAACCCTTCACCTCCATCACCATCCAACCCTGAATATCCATCACACACCAACCCTGGACGTCCATCACCCTCCAACACTACAGCTCCATCAACCTCCAACCCCAAACCTCCATCACCCTCCAACCCTGAAACTCCATCACCCTCCAACCCTGCAGCTCCATCACCTTCCAGCCCTGAACCTCCATCACCCTCCAACCCTGAACCTGCATCACCCTCCAACCCTGCACCTCCACCACCCTCCAACCCTGCAGCTCCATCACCTTCCAACCCTGCACCTCCATCACCCTCCAACGCCATCACCCTCCAACCCTACACATCCATCAAGCTCCAACCCTGAAACTCCATCACCCTCCAACCCTACACCTCCATCACCCTCCCACCCTACACCTCCATCACTCTCCAACCCTGAACCTCCATCACCCTCCAACCCTGCACCACCAGCACCCTCCAACCCTACACCTCCATCACCCTCCAACCCAACACCTCCATCACCCTCCAACCCTGGACCTCCATCACCCTCCAACCCTACACCTACATCACTCTCCAACCCTGAACCTCCATCACCCTCCAACCCTACACATCCATCACCCTCCAACCCTACACCTCCATCACCCACCAACCCTACACCTCTATCACCCTCCAACCCTGAACCTCCATCACCCTCCAACCCTACACCTCCATCACCCTCCAACCCTGCACCTCCATCACCCTCCAACCCTTCACCTCCACCACCCTCCAACCCTACACCTCCATCACCCTCCAACCCTTCACCTCCACCACCCTCCAACCCTTCACCTCCACCACCCTCCAACCCTACACCTCCATCACCCTCCAACCCTTCACCTCCACCACCCTCCAACCCTACACCTCCATCACCCTCCAACACTGCACCTCCATCACCCTCCAACCCTGCACCTCCATCACCCTCCAACCCTGAACATCCATCACCCTCCAACACTGAACCTCCATCACCCTCCAACCCTGCACCTCCATCACCCTCCAACCCTTCACCTCCACCACCCTCCAACCCTACACCTCCATCGCCCTCCAACCCTTCACCTCCACCACCCTCCAACCCTGCACCTCCATCACCCTCCAACCATGAATCTCCATCACTCTCCAACCCTGAACCTCCATCACCCTCCAACCCTGCACCTCCATCACCCTCCGACCCTACACCTCCATCACCCTCCAACCCTGAAACTCCATCACCCTCCAGCCCTACACCTCCATCACCCTCCAACCCTACACCTCCATCACCCTCCAACCCCGAACCTCCATCACTCTCCAACCCTGCACCTCCATCACCCTCCAACCATGAACCTCCATCATCCTCCAACCCTGCACCTCCATCACCCTCCAACCCTACACCTCCATCAACCTCCAACCCTGCACCTCCAGCACCCTCCAACCCTACACCTCCATCACCCTCCAACCCTGAAACTCCATCACCCTCCAACCCTGCTCCTCCATCACCCTCCAACCCTGAACCTCCAGCACCCTCCAACTCTACACCTCCATCACCCTCCAACCCTGAAACTCCATCACCCTCGAACCCTGCACCTCCATCACCCTCCAACCTTACATCTCCATCACTCTCCAACCCTGAACCTCCATCACCCTCCAACCCTGCACCTCCATCACCCTCCATCCCTACACCTCCATCACCCTCCAACCCTGCACCTCCATCACCCTCCAACCCTTCACCTCCACCAGACTCCAACCCTACACCTCCATCACCCTCCAACCCTTCACCTTCCATCACCCTCCAACCCTGCACTTCCATCACCATCCAACCCTTCACCACCCTCCAACCCTACACCTCCATCACCCTCCAACCCTTCACCTCCACCACCCTCCAACCCTGCACCTCCACCACCCTCCAACCCTACACCTCCATCACCCTCCAACCCTTCACCTCCATCACCCTCCAAACCTTCACCTCCACCACTCTCCAACCCTGCACCTCCATCACCCTCCAACCCTTCACCTCCACCACCCTCCAACCCTATACCTCCATCACCCTCCAACCCTTCACCTCCATCACCCTGCAACCCTGAACCTCCATCACCCTCCAAACCTGAACCTTCATCACCCTCCAACCCTGAACCTCCATCACCCTCCAACCCTGAACCTCCATCACCCTCCAACCCTGCACCTCCATCACCCTCCAACCCTGCACCTCCACCACTCTCCAACCCTGAGCCTCCATCATCCTCCAACCCTGAACCTCCATCACCCTCCAACCCTGAACCTCCATCAGCCTCCAACCCTGCACCTCCATCACCCTCCAACCCTGAACCTCCATCAACCTCCAACCCTGCACCTCCATCACCCTCCAACCCTAGACCTCCACCACCCTCCAACCCTGCACCTCCATCACTCTCCAACCCTACACCTCCATCACCCTCCAACCCTACACCTCCATCACCCTCCAACCCTGAACCTCCATCACCCTCCAACCCTGCACCTCCATCACCCTCCATCCCTACACCTCCATCACCCTCCAACCCTGCACCTCCATCACCCTCCAACCCTGCACCTCCATCACCCTCCAACCATTCACCTCCATCACCCTCCAACCCTGCACCTCCATCACCCTCCAACCCTTCACCTCCATCACTCTCCAACCCTACACCTCCATCACCCTCCAACCCTACACCTCCATCACACTCCAACCCTGAACCTCCATCACCCTCCAACCCTGAACCTCCATCACCCTCCAACCCTGCATCTCCATCACACTCCAACCATGCACCTCCATCACCCTCCAACCCTGCACCTCCATCACACTCCAACCCTGCAGCTCCATCACCCTCCAAACCTGAACCTCCATCACCCTCCAACCCTGAACCTCCATCAACCTCCAACCCTGAATCTGCATCACCCTCCAACCCTGAACCTCCATCACCCTCCAACCCTGAACCTCCATCACCCTCCAACGCTGAACCTCCATCACCCTCCAACCCTGAAACTCCATCACCCTCCAACCCTACACCTCCATCACCCTCCAAACCTACACCTCCATCACTCTCCAACCCTGAACCTCCATCACCCTCCAACCCTGCACCTCCATCACCCTCCAACCCTGAACCTCCATCACCCTCCAACCCTGCATTCCATCACTCTACAACCCTGAACCTCCATCACTCTACATCAATGCACCTCCATCAACCTCCAACCCTGAACCTCCATCAATCTCCAACCCTGCACCTCCATCACTCTCCAACCTTGCACCTCCATCACCCTCCAACCCTGCACCTCCATCACTCTACAACCCTGAACCTCCATCATCCTCCAACCCTGCACCTCCATCACCCTCCAACCCTGCACCTCCATCACTCTCCAACACTGCACCTCCATCACCCTCCAACCATGTACCTCCATCACTGTCCAACACTGAAACTCCATCACCCTCCGACCCTGCACCTCCATCAATCTCCAACTCTACACCTCCATCACTCTCCAACCCTACACCTCCATCGCCCTCCAACCCTGAACCTCCATCACCCTCCAACCCTGCACCTCCATCACTCTCCAACACTGAACCTCCATCACTCTCCAACCCTGAACCTCCATCACCCTCCCACCCGACACCTCCATCACTCTCCTACTCTGCACCTCCATCACCCTCCAACCCTGCACCTCCATCACCCTCCAACCCTGCACCTCCATCACCCTCCAACCCTGCACCTCCATCACTCTCCAACCCTGAACCTCCATCACCCTCCAACCCTGAACCTCCATCACCCTCCAACCCTGCACCTCCATCACCCTTCAACCCTGAACCTCCATCACCCTCCAACCCTGCACCTCCATCACCCTCCAACCCTACACCTCCATCACCCTCCAACCCTTCACCTCCATCACCCTCCAACCCTGAACCTCCATCACACACCAACCCTGGACGTCCATCACCCTCCAACACTACACCTCCATCAACCTCCAACGCCGAACCTCCATCACCCTCCAACCCTGAAACTCCATCACCCTCCAACCCTGCAGCTCCATCACCTTCCAACCCTGAACCTCCATCACCCTCCAACCCTGAACCTGCATCACCCTCCAACACTGCACCTCCAACACCCTCCAACCCTGCACCTCCATCAACTTCCAACCCTGCACCTCCATCACCCTCCAACGCCATCACCCTCCAACCCTACACATCCATCAAACTCCAACCCTGAAACTCCATCACCCTCCAACCCTACACCTCCATCACCCTCCAACCCTACACCTCCATCACTCTCCAACCCTGAACCTCCATCACCCTCCAACCCTACACCTCCATCACTCTCCAACCCTACACCTCCATCACTCTCCAAACCTGAACCACCATCACCCTCCAACCCTGCACCTCCAGCACCCTCCAACCCTACACCTCCATCACCCTCCAACCCTACACCTCCATCACCCTCCAACCCTGAACCTCCATCACCCTCCAACCCTACACCTCATCACCCTCCAACCCTGAACCTCCATCACCCTCCAACCCTACACCTCCATCACCCTCCAACCCTACACCTCCATCACCCTCCAACCCTATACCTCCATCACCCTCCAACCCTGAACCTCCATCACCCTCCAACCCTACACCTCAATCACCCTCCAACCCTGCACCTCCATCACCCTCCAACCCTTCACATCCACCACCCTCCAACCCTACACCTCCATCACCCTCCAACCCTTCACCTCCACCTCCCTCCAACCCTGCACCTCCATCACCCTCCAACCCTTCACCTCCACCACCCTCCAACCCTACACCTCCATCACCCTCCAACACTTCACCTCCATCACCCTCCAACCCTGCACCTCCATCACCCTCCAACCCTTCACGTCCACCACTCTCCAACCCTACACCTCCATCACCCTCCAACCCTTCACCTCCACCACCCTCCAACCCTACACCTCCATCACCCTCCAACCCTGCACCTCCATCACCCTCCAACCCTTCACCTCCATCACTCTCCAACCCTACAACTCCACCCCCTCAACCCTGCACCTCCATCACCCTCCAACCCTGCACCTCCATCACTCTCCAAACCTGCACCTCCAACACTCTCCAAACCTGCACCTCCATCACCCTCCAAACCTGCACCTCCATCACACTCCAACCATGAACCTCCATCACTCTCCAACCCTGCACCTCCATCACCCTCCAACCCTGCACCTCCATCACTGTCAAACCCTGAACCTCCATCACCCTCCAACACTGCACCTCCATCACCCTCCAACCCTACACCTCCATCGCCCTCCAACCCTGAACCTCCATCACCCCCCAACCCTGCACCTCCATAACCCTCCAACCCTGCAACTCCATCACCCTCCAACCCTGAACATCCATCACCCTCCAACACTGAACCTCCATCACCCTCCAACCCTGCACCTCCATCACCCTCCAACCCTTCACCTCCACCACCCTCCAACCCTACACCTCCATCGCCCTCCAACCCTTCACCTCCACCACCCTCCAACCCTACACCTCCATCACCCTCCAACCCTGAACCTCCATCACTCTCCAACCCTGCACCTCCATCACCCTCCAACCATGAACCTCCATCACTCTCCAACCCTGAACCTCCATCACCCTCCAACCCTGCACTTCCATCACCCTCCAACCCTACACCTCCATCACCCTCCAACCCTGAAACTCCATCACCCTCCAACCCTACACCTCCATCACCCTCCAACCCTGCACATCCATCACCCTCCAACCCTACACCTCCATCACCCTCCAACCCTGAACCTCCATCAACCTCCAACCCTGCACCTCCAGCACCCTCCAACCCTACACCTCCATGACCCTCCAACCCTGAAACTCCATCACCCTCCAACCCTGCACCTCCATCACCCTCCAACCCTGAACCTCCAGCACCCTCGAACCCTGCACCTCCATCACCCTCCAACCCTATATCTCCATCACTCTCCAACCCTGAACCTCCATCACCCTCCAACCCTACACCTCCATCACCCTCCAACCCTGAACCTCCATCACCCTCCAACCCTGCACCTCCATCACCCTCCATCCCTACACCTCCATCACCCTCCAACCCTGCACCTCCATCACCCTCCAACCCTGCACCTCCATCACCCTCCAACCATTCACCTCCATCACCCTCCAACCCTGCACCTCCATCACCCTCCAACCCTTCACCCCCATCACTCTCCAACCCTACACCTCCATCACCCTCCAACCCTACACCTCCATCACACTCCAACCCTGAACCTCCATCACCCTCCAACCCTGAACCTCAATCACCCTCCAACCCTGCATCTCCATCACACTCCAACCATGCACCTCCATCACCCTCCAACCCTGCACCTCCATCACACTCCAACCCTGCACCTCCATCACCCTCCAAACCTGAACCTCCATCACCCTCCAACCCTGAACCTCCATCAACCTCCAACCCTGAATCTGCATCACCCTCCAACCCTGAACCTCCATCACCCTCCAACCCTGAACCTCCATCACCCTCCAACCCTGAACCTCCATCACCCTCCAATCCTGAATCTCCATCACCCTCCAACCCTGAACCTTCTTCATCCTCCAACCCAACACCTCCATCACCCTCCAACCCTGCACCTCCATCACCCTCCAGCTCTACACCTCCATCACAGTCCAACCCTGAACCTCCAACACCATCCAACCCTGCACCTCCATCACCCTCCAACCCTGCACCTCCATCACCCTCCAACCTTACACCTCCATCACCCTCCAACCCTGCACCTCCATCACCCTCCAAACTTGCAGCTCCATCACCCTCCAACCCTGAACCTCCATCACCCTCCAACCTTGCAGCTCCATCACCCTCCAACCCTGAACCTCCATCACCCTCCAACCCTGCACCTCCATCACCCTCCAACCCTGCACCTCCATCACCCTCCAACCCTGCACCTCCATCACCCTCCAACCCTGCACCTCCATCACCCTCCAACCCTTCACGTCCATCACCCTCCAACCCTGCACCTCCATCACCCTCCAACCCTTCACCTCCATCACTCTCCAACCCTACACCTCCATCACCCTCCAACCCTACACCTCCATCACCCTCCAACCCTGAACCTCCATCACCCTCCAACCCTGCACCTCCATCACCCTCCATCCCTACACCTCCATCACCCTCCAACCCTGCACCTCCATCACCCTCCAACCCTGCACCTCCATCACCCTCCAACCATTCACCTCCATCACCCTCCAACCCTGCACCTCCATCACCCTCCAACCCTTCACCTCCATCACTCTCCAACCCTACACCTCCATCACCCTCCAACCCTACACCTCCATCACACTCCAACCCTGAACCTCCATCACCCTCCAACCCTGAACCTCCATCACCCTCCAACCCTGCATCTCCATCACACTCCAACCATGCACCTCCATCACCCTCCAACCCTGCACCTCCATCACACTCCAACCCTGCAGCTCCATCACCCTCCAAACCTGAACCTCCATCACCCTCCAACCCTGAACCTCCATCAACCTCCAACCCTGAACCTCCATCACCCTCCAACCCTGAACCTCCATCACCCTCCAATCCTGAACCTCCATCACCCTCCAACCCTGAACCTCCATCACCCTCCAATCCTGAATCTCCATCACCCTCCAACCCTGAACCTTCTTCACCCTCCAACCCAACACCTCCATCACCCTCCAACCCTGCACCTCCATCACCCTCCAGCTCTACACCACCATTACAGTCCAACCCTGAACCTCCAACACCATCCAACCCTGCACCTCCATCACCCTCCAACCCTGCACCTCCATCACCCACCAACCTTGCACGTCCATCACCCTTCAACCCTGCACCTCCATCACCCTCCAACCTTACACCTCCATCACCCTCCAACCCTGCACCTCCATCACCCTCCAACCTTGCAGCTCCATCACCCTCCAACCCTGAACCTCCATCACCCTCCAACCTTGCAGCTCCATCACCCTCCAACCCTGAACCTCCATCACCCTCCAACCCTGAACCTCCATCAACCTCCAACGCTAGACCTCCATCACCCTCCAACCCTGCACCTCCCTCACCCTCCAACATTGCAGCTCCATCACCCTCCAACCCTGAACCTCCATCACCCTACAACCCTGAACCTCCATCAGCCTCCAACCCTGCAACTCCATCATCCTCCAACCCTAGACCTCCATCACCCTCCAACCCTGCACCTCCATCACCCTCCAACCCTACACCTCCATCACACTCCAACCCTGAACCTCCATCACCCTCCAACCCTGCACCTCCATCACCCTCCAACCTTGCAGCTCCATCACCTTCCAACCCTGAACCTCCATCACCCTCCAACCCTGAACCTCCATCACCCTCCAACCCTGCACCTCCATCACCCTCCAACCCTGCACCTCCATCACTCTCCAACTTTGAGCCTCCATCACCCTCCAACCCTGAACCTCAATCACCCTCCAACCCTGAACCTCCATCACCCTCCAACCCTGCACCTCCATCACCCTCCAACCCTGAACCTCCATCACCCTCCAACCGTACACCTCCATCACCCTCCAACCCTTCACCTCCATCACTCTCCAACCCTACACCTCCATCACCCTCCAACCCTACACCTCCATCACCCTCCAACCCTGCACCTCCATCACCCTCCAACCCTTCACCTCCATCACCCTCCAACCCTACACCTCCATCTCCCTCCAACCCTGCACCTCAATCACCCTTCATCCCTGCACCTCAATCACCCTTCATCCCTTCACCTCCATCACCCTCCAACCCTGCACCTCCATCACCCTCCAACCCTGCACCTCCATCACCCTCCAACCCTTCACCTCCATCACCCTCCAACCCTGCACCTCCATCACCCTCCAACCCTTCACCTCCATCACTCTCCAACCCTACACCTCCATCACCCTCCAACCCTACACCTCCATCACACTCCAACCCTGAACCTCCATCACCCTCCAACCCTGAACCTCCATCACCCTCCAACCCTGCACCTCCATCACACTCCAACCATGCACCTCCATCACCCTCCAACCCTACACCTCCATCACACTCCAACCCTGCACCTCCATCACCCTCCAAACCTGAACCTCCATCACCCTTCAACCCTGAACCTCCATCAACCTCCAACCCTGAATCTACATCACCCTCCAACCCTGAACATCCATCACCCTCCAAACCTGAACCTCCATCACCCTCCAACCCTTAACCTCCATCACCCTCCATTCCTGAACCTCCATCACCCTCCAACCCTGAACCTCCATCACCCTCCAACCCTACACCTCCATCACCCTCCAACCCTACACCTCCATCACCCTCCAACCCTGCACCTCCATCACCCTCCAGCTCTACACCTCCATCACAGTCCAACCCTGAACCTCCAACACCCTCCAACCCTGCACCTACATCACCCTCCAACCCTGCACCTCCATCACCCTCCAACCTTGCACGTCCATCACCCTTCAACCCTGCACCTCCATCAACCTCCAACCTTACACCTCCATCACCCTCCAACCCTGCACCTCCATCACCCTCCAACCTTGCAGCTCCATCACCCTCCAACCCTGCACCTCCATCACCCTCGAACCCTGAACCTCCATCACCCTCCAACCCTGAACCTCCATCAGCCTCCAACCCTGCACCTCCATCACCCTCCAACCCTGAACCTCCATCACCCTCCAACCCTGCACCTCCATCACCCTCCAACCCTAGACCTCCATCACCCTCCAACCCTGCACCTCCATCACCCTCCAACCCTACACCTCCACCACACTCCAACCCTGAACCTCCATCACCCTCCAACCCTGAACCTCCATCAACCTCCAACCCTGAACCTCCATCACCCTCCAACCCTGAACCTCCATCACCCTCCAACCCTACACCTCCATCACCCTCCAACCCTACACCTCCATCACTCTCCAACCCTGCACTTCCATCACTCTCCAACCCTGCACCTCCATCACCCTCCAACCCTACACCTCCATCACCCTCCAACCCTACACTTCCACCACCCTCCAACCCTACACCTCCATCACCCTCCAACCTACACCTCCATCACTCTCCAACCCTGCACTTCCATCACTCTCCAACCCTGCAGCTCCATCACCCTCCAACCCTACACCTCCTTCACCCTCCAACCCTACACTTCCACCACCCTCCAACCCTGCACTTCCATCACTCTCCAGCCCTGCACCTCCATCACCCTCCAACCCTACACCTCCATCACCCTCCAACCCTACACCTCCATCACTCTCCAACCCTGCACTTCCATCACTCTCCAACCCTACATCTCCATCACCCTCCAACTCTACACCTCCATCACCCTCGAACCCTACACTTCCATCACCCTCCAACACTGAAACTCCATCACTCTCCAACCCTACACCTCCATCACCCTCCAACCCTACACCTCCATCACCCTCCAACCCTGCACCTCCATCACCCTCCAACCCTACACTTCCATCACCCTCCAACCCTGAAACTCCATCACCCTCCAACCCTACACCTCCATCACCCTCCAACCCATAACCTCCATCACCCTACAACCCTGAACATCCATCACTCTCCAACCCTGAACCTCCATCACTCTACAACCCTACACATCCATCACCCTCCAACCCTGCACCTCCATCACACTCCAACCCTGCACCTCCATCAACCTCCAACCCTGCAGCTCCATCACTCTCCAACCCTGAACCTCCATCACCCTCCAACCCTGAACCTCCATCACTCTACAACCCTGAACCTCCATCACTCGCCAACCCTGCACCTCCATCCCCCTCCAACCCTGAACCTCCGTCACACTCCAACCCTGAACCTCCATCACCCTCCAACCCTACACCTCCATCACCCTCCAACCCTACACCTCCATCACCCTCCAACCCTGCACCTCCATCACCCTCCAACCCTGTACCTCCATCACACTCCAACCCTGAACCTCCATCACCCTCCAACCCTACTCCTCCATCACCCTCCAACCCTGCACCTCCATCACCCTCCAACCCTGCACCTCCATCACCCTCCAACTCGACACCTCCATCACCCTCCAACCCTGGACCTCCATCACCTTCCAACCCTGCACCTCCATCACCCTCCAACCCTTCACCTCCATCACCCTCCAACCCTACACCTCCATCACACTCCAACTCTGAAGCTCCATCGCACTCCAACCCTGAACCTCCATCACTCTCCAACCCTGAATCACCATCACACTCCAACCCTGAACCTCCATCACCCTCCAACCCTACACCTCCATCACCCTCCAACCTTACACCTCCATCACCCTCCAACCCTACACCTCCATCAATCTCCAAACCTGCACCTCCATCACCCTCCAACCCTGCACCTCCATCACCCTCCAACCCTGAACCTCCTTCACCCTCCAACCCGAACCTCCATCACCCTCCAACCCTGAACCTCCATCACCCTCCAACCCCAAACCTCCATCACCCTCCAAACCTGCACCTCCATCACCCTCCAGCCCTGCAACTCCATCACCTTCCATCCCTACACCTCCATCACCCTCCAACCCTGCACCTCCATCACCCTCCAACCCTGCACCTCCATCACTCTCCAATCCTGCACCTCCATCACTCTCCAACCCTGCACCTCCATCACTCTACAACCCTGAACCTCCATCACTCTCCAACCCTGCACCTCCATCACCCTCCAACCCTGCACCTCCATCACTCTACAACCCTGAACCTCCATCATCCTCCAACCCTGCACCTCCATCACCCTCCAACTCTGCACCTCCATCAATCTCCAACTCTACACCTCCATCACTCTCCAACCCTGCACCTCCATCGCCCTCCAACCCTGAACCTCCATCACCCTCCAACCCTGCACCTCCATCACTCTCCAACCCTGAACCTCCATCACCCTCCAACCCTGCACCTGCATCACCCTCCAACCCTGCACCTCCATCACTCTCCAACCCTGAGCCTCCATCACCCTCCAACCCTGAACCTCAATCACCCTCCAACCCTGAACCTCCATCACCCTCCAACCCTGCACATCCATCACCCTCCAACCCTGAAACTCCATCACGCTCCAACTCTGAACCTCCATCAGCCTCCAACCCTGCACCTCCATCACCCTCCAACCCTGAACCTCCATCACCCTCCAACCCTGCACCTCCATCACCCTCCAACCTTGCAGCTCCATCACCTTCCAACCCTGGACCTCCATCACCCTCCAACCCTGAACCTCCATCACCCTCCAACCCTGCACCTCCATCACCCTCCAACCTTGCACCTCCATCACTCTCCAACCCTGAGCCTCCATCACCCTCCAACCCTGAACCTCAATCACCCTCCAACCCTGAACTTCCATCACCCTCCAACCCTGCACCTCCATCACCCTCCAACCCTGAACCTCCATTACCCTCCAACCGTACACCTCCATCACCCTCCAATCCTTCACCTCCATCACCCTCCAACCCTTCACCTCCATCACCCTCCAACCCTACACCTCCATCACCCTCCAACCCTGCACCTCAATCACCCTTCATCCCTTCACCTCCATCATCCTCCAACCCTGCACCTCCATCACCCTCCAACCCTGCACCTCCATCACCCTCCAACCCTTCACCTCCATCACCCTCCAACCCTGCACCTCCATCACCCTCCAACCCTTCACCTCCATCACTCTCCAACCCTACACCTCCATCACCCTCCAACCCTACACCTCCATCACACTCCAACCCTGAACCTCCATCACCCTCCAACCCTGAACCTCCATCACCCTCCAACCCTGCACCTCCATCACACTCCAACCATGCACCTCCATCACCCTCCAACCCTACACCTCCATCACACTCCAACCCTGCACCTCCATCACCCTCCAAACCTGAACCTCCATCACCCTCCAACCCTGAACCTCCATCAACCTCCAACCCTGAATCTACATCACCCTCCAACCCTGAACCTCCATCACCCTCCAAACCTGAACCTCCATCACCCTCCAACCCTGAACCTCCATCACCCTCCAATCCTGAACCTCCATCACCCTCCAACCCTGAACCTCCATCACCCTCCAACCCTACACCTCCATCACCCTCCAACCCTGCACCTCCATCACCCTCCAGCTCTACACCTCCATCACAGTCCAACCCTGAACCTCCAACACCCTCCAACCCTGCACCTCCATCAACCTCCAACCCTGCACCTCCAACACCCTCGAACCTTGCACGTCCATCACCCTTCAACCCTGCACCTCCATCAACCTCCAACCTTACACCTCCATCACCCTCCAACCCAGCACCTCCATCACCCTCCAACCTTGCAGCTCCATCACCCTCCAACCCTGAACCTCCATCACCCTCCAACCCTGAACCTCCATCACCCTCCAACCCTGCAACTCCAGCATCCTCCAAACCTAGACCTCCATCATCCTCCAACCCTGCACCTCCATCACCCTCCAACCCTACACCTCCATCACACTCCAACCCTGAACCTCCATCACCCTCCAACTCTGCACCTCCATCACCCTCCAACCTTGCAGCTCCATCACCCTCCAACCCTGAACCTCCATCACCCTCCAACCCTGAACCTCCATCACCCTCCAACCCTGCACCTCCATCACCCTCCAACCCTGCACCTCCATCACTCTCCAACCCTGAGCCTCCATCACCCTCCAACCCTGAACCTCAATCACCCTCCAACCCTGAACCTCCATCACGCTCCAACCCTGCACCTCCATCACCCTCCAACCCTGAACCTCCATCACCCTCCAACCCTGAACCTCCATCAGCCTCCAACACTGCACCTCCATCACTCTCCAACCCTGAACCTCCATCACCCTCCAACCCTGCACCTCCATCACCCTCCAACCCTAGACCTCCATCACCCTCCAACCCTGCACCTCCATCACCCTCCAACCCTACACCTCCATCACACTCCAACCCTGAACCTCCATCACCCTCCAACCCTGAACCTCCATCAACCTCCAACCCTGAACCTCCATCACCCTCCAACCCTGAACCTCCATCACCCTCCAACCCTGAACCTCCATCACCCTCCAACCCTACACCTCCATCACCCTCCAACCCTACAGCTCCATCACTCTCCAACCCTACACTTCCACCACCCTCCAACCCTACACCTCCATCACCCTCCAACCCTACACCTCCATCACTCTCCAACCCTGCACTTCCATCACTCTCCAACCCTGCAGCTCCATCACCCTCCAACCCTACACCTCCATCACCCTCCAACCCTCAACTTCCACCACCCTCCAACCCTGCACTTCCATCACTCTCCAGCCCTGCACCTCCATCACCCTCCAACCCTACACCTCCATCACCCTCCAACCCTACACCTCCATCACTCTCCAACCCTGCACTTCCATCTCTCTCCAACCCTACATCTCCATCACCCTCCAACTCTACACCTCCATCACCCTCGAACCCTACACTTCCATCACCCTCCAACACTGAAACTCCATCACTCTCCAACCCTACACCTCCATCGCCCTCCAACCCTACACCTCCATCACCCTCCAACCCTGCACCTCCATCACCCTCCAACCCTACACTTCCATCATCCTCCAGCCCTGAAACTTCATCACCCTCCAACCCTACACCTCCATCACCCTCCAACCCATAACCTCCATCACCCTACAACCCTGAACATCCATCACTCTCCAACCCTGAACCTCCATCACTCTACAACCCTACACATCCATCACCCTCCAACCCTGCACCTCCATCACCCTCCAACCCTGCACCTCCATCAACCTCCAACCCTGCAGCTCCATCACTCTCCAACCCTGAACCTCCATCACCCTCCAACCCTGAACCTCCATCACTCTACAACACTGAACCTCCATCACTCGCCAACCCGGCACCTCCATCACCCTCCAACCCTGAACCTCCGTCACACTCCAACCCTGAACCTCCATCACCCTGCAACCCTACACCT
Organism: Somniosus microcephalus; assembly: GCF_052327205.1. Taxonomy (NCBI): domain Eukaryota; kingdom Metazoa; phylum Chordata; class Chondrichthyes; order Squaliformes; family Somniosidae; genus Somniosus; species Somniosus microcephalus. Next base: position 44,266,852 of record NC_141014.1, read on the forward strand.
CCATCACCCTCCAACCCTACACCTCCATCACCCTCCAACCCTACACCTCCATCACCCTCCAACCCTGAACCTCCATCACACTCCAACCCTGAACCTCCATCACCCTCCAACCCTACTCCTCCATCACCCTCCAACCTTGCACCTCCATCACCCTTCAACCCTGCACCTCCATCACCCTCCAACCCTACACCTCCATCACCCTCCAACCCTGAACCTCCATCACCTTCCAACCCTGCACCTCCATCACCCTCCAACCCGTCACCTCCATCACCCTCCAACCCTACACCTCCATCACACTCCAACTCTGAAGCTCCATCGCACTCCAACCCTGAACCTCCATCACTCTCCAACCCTGAATCACCATCACACTCCAACCCTGAACCTCCATCACCCTCCAATCCTACACCTCCATCACCCTCCAACCTTACACCTCCATCACCCTCCAACCCTACACCTCCATCACTCTCCAAACCTGCACCTCCATCACCCTCCAACCCTGCACCTCCATCACCCTCCAACCCTGAACCTCCTTCACCCTCCAACCCGAACCTCCATCACCCTCCAACCCTGAACCTCCATCACCCTCCAACCCCAAACCTCCATCACCCTCCAAACCTGCACCTCCATCACCCTCCAGCCCTGCACCTCCATCACCTTCCATCCCTACACCTCCATCACCCTCCAACCCTGCACCTCCATCACCTTCCAACCCTACACCTCCATCACCCTCCAACGCCATCACCCTCCAACCCTACACCTCCATCACCCTCCAACCCTGCACCTCCATCACCCTCCAACACTGCACCTCCATCACCCTCCAACCCTGCACCTCCATCACTCTCCAATCCTGCACCTCCATCACTCTCCAACCCTGCACCTCCATCACTCTACAACCCTGAGCCTCCATCACTCTCCAACCCTGCACCTCCATCACCCTCCAACCCTGCACCTCCCTCACTCTACAACCCTGAACCTCCATCATCCTCCAACCCTGCACCTCCATCACCCTCCAACCCTGCACCTCCATCAATCTCCAACTCTACACCTCCATCACTCTCCAACCCTGCACCTCCATCGCCCTCCAATCCTGAACCTCCATCACCCTCCAACCCTGCACCTCCATCACTCTCCAACCCTGAACCTCCATCACCCTCCAACCCTGCACCTCCATCACCCTCCAACCCTGCACCTCCATCACTCTCCAACCCTGAGCCTCCATCACCCTCCAACCCTGAACCTCAATCACCCTCCAACCCTGAACCTCCATCACCCTCCAACCCTGCACCTCCATCACCCTCCTACCCTGAACCTCCATCACCCTCCAACTCTGCACCTCCATCAGCCTCCAACCCTGCACCTCCATCACCCTCCAACCCTGAACCTCCATCACCCTCCAACCCTGCACCTCCATCACCCTCCAACCCTAGACCTCCATCACCCTCCAACCCTGCATCTCCATCACCCTCCAACCCGACACCTCCATCACACTCCAACCCTGAACCTCCATCACCCTCCAACCCTGAACCTCCATCAACCTCCAACCCTGAACCTCCATCACCCTCCAACCCTGAACCTCCATCACCCTCCAACCCTGAACCTCCATCACCCTCCAACCCTACACCTCCATCACCCTCCAACCCTACACCTCCATCACTCTCCAACCCTGCACTTCCATCACTCTCCAACCCTGCACCTCCATCACCCTCCAACCCTACACCTCCATCACCCTCCAACCCTACACTTCCACCACCCTCCAACCCTACACCTCCATCACCCTCCAACCCTACACCTCCATCACTCTCCAACCCTGCACTTCCATCACTCTCCAACCCTGCAGCTCCATCACCCTCCAACCCTACACCTCCATCACCCTCCAACCCTACACTTCCACCACCCTCCAACCCTGCACTTCCATCACTCTCCAGCCCTACACATCCATCACCCTCCAACCCTACACCTCCATCACCCTCCAACCCTGCACCTCCATCACACTCCAACCCTGAACCTCCATCACCCTCCAACCCTGAACCTCCATCAACCTCCAACCCTGAACCTCCATCACCCTCCAACCCTGAACCTCCATCACCCTCCAACCCTGCACCTCCATCAACCTCCAACCCTACACCTCCATCATCCTCCAACCCTACACCTCCATCACTCTCCAACCCTGCACTTGCATCACTCTCCAACCGTGCACCTCCATCACACTCCAACCCTACACCTCTATGACCCTCTAACCCTACACTTCCACCACCCTCCAACCCTGCACTTCCATCACTCTCCAGCCCTGCACCTCCATCACCCTCCAACACTACACCTCCATCACCCTCCAACCCTACACCTCCATCACTCTCCAACCCTACTCTTCCATCACCCTCCAACCCTGAAACTCCATCACCCTCCAACCCTACACCTCAATCACCCTCCAACCCATAACCTCCATCACCCTACAACCCTGAACATCCATCACTCTCCAACCCTGAACCTCCATCACTCTACAACCCTACACATCCATCACCCTCCAACCCTGCACCTCCATCACCCTCCAACCCTGCACCTCCATCAACCTCCAACCCTGCAGCTCCATCACTCTCCAACCCTGAACCTCCATCACCCTCCAACCCTGAACCTCCATCACTCTCCAACCCTGAACCTCCATCACTCGCCAACCCTGCACCTCCATCACCCTCCAACCCTGAACCTCCATCACACTCCAACCCTGAACCTCCATCACCCTCCAACCCTACACCTCCATCACCCTCCAACCCTACACCTCCATCACCCTCCAACCCTACACCTCCATCACCCTCCAACCCTGAACCTCCATCACACTCCAACCCTGAACCTCCATCAGCCTCCAACCGTACTCCTCCATCACCCTCCAACCCTGCACCTCCATCACCCTGCAACCCTGCACCTCCATCACCCTCCAACCCTACACCTCCATCACCCTCCAACCCTGAACCTCCATCACCTTCCAACCCTGCACCTCCATCACCCTCCAACCCTTCACCTCCATCACCCTCCAACCCTAAAGCTCCATCACACTCCAACTCTGAACCTCCATCGCACTCCAACCCTGATCCTCCATCACTCTCCAACCCTGAATCACCATCACACTCCAACCCTGAACCTCCATCACCCTCCAACCCTACACCTCCATCACCCTCCAACCTTACACCTCCATCACCCTCCAACCCTACACCTTCATCACTCTCCAAACCTGCACCTCCATCACCCTCCAACCCTGCACCTCCATCACCCTCCAACCCTGAACCTCCTTCACCCTCCAACACGAACCTCCATCACCCTCCAACCATGAACCTCCATCACCCTCCAACCCCAAACCTCCATCACCCTCCAAACCTGCACCTCCATCACCCTCCAGCCCTGCACCTCCATCACCTTCCATCCCTACACCTCCATCACCCTCCAACCCTGCACCTCCATCACCTTCCAACCCTACACATCCATCACCCTCCAACCCTGCACCTCCATCACTCTCCAATCCTGCACCTCCATCACTCTCCAACCCTGCACCTCCATCACTCTACAACCCTGAACCTCCATCACTCTCCAAACCTGCACCTCCATCACCCTCCAACCCTGCACCTCCATCACTCTACAACCCTGAACCTCCATCATCCTCCAACCCTGCACCTCCATCACCCTCCAACCCTGCACCTCCATCAATCTCCAACTCTACACCTCCATCACTCTCCAACCCTACACCTCCATCGCCCTCCAACCCTGAACCTCCATCACCCTCCAACCCTGCACCTCCATCACTCTCCAACCCTGAACCTCCATCACCCTCCAACCCTGCACCTCCATCATGCTCCAACCCTGCACCTCCATCACTCTCCAGCCCTGAGCCTCCATCACCCTCCAACCCTGAACCTCAATCACCCTCCAACCCTGAACCTCCATCAACCTCCAGCCCTGCACCTCCATCACCCTCCAACCCTGAACCTCCATCACCCTCCAACCCTGAACCTCCATCAGCCTCCAACCCTGCACCTCCATCTCCCTCCAACCCTGAAACTCCATCACCCTCCAACCCTGCACCTCCATCACCCTCCAACCCTAGACCTCCATCACCCTCCAACCCTGCACCTCCATCACCCTCCAACCCTACGCCTCCATCACACGCCAACCCTGAACCTCCATCACCCTCCAACCCTGAACCTCCATCAACCTCCAACCCTGAACCTCCATCACCCTCCAACCCTGAACCTCCATCACCCTCCAACCCTGAACCTCCATCACCCTCCAACCCTACACCTCCATCACCCTCCAACCCTACACCTCCATCACTCTCCAACCCTGCACTTCCATCACTCACCAACCCTGCACCTCCATCACCCTCCAACCCTACACCTCCATCACCCTCCAACCCTACACTTCCACCACCCTCCAACCCTACATCTCCATCACCCTCCAACCCTACACCTCCATCCCTCTCCAACCCTGCACTTCCATCACGCTCCAACCCTGCAGCTCCATCACCCTCCAACCCTACACCTCCATCACCCTCCAACCCTACACCTCCATCACCCTCCAAACCTACACCTCCATCACTCTCCAACCCTGCACTTCCATCACTCTCCAACCCTGCACCTCCATCACCCTCCAACCCTACACCTCCATGACCCTCCAACCCTACACTTCCACCACCCTCCAACCCTGCACTTCCATCACTCTCCAGCCCTGCACCTCCATCACCCTCCAACCTTACACCTCCATCACCCTCCAACCCTACACCTCCATCACTCTCGAACCCTGCACTTCCATCACTCTCCAACCCTACATCTCCATCACCCTCCAACTCTACACCTCCATCACCCTCCAACCCTGCACCTCCATCACCCTCCAACCCTACACTTCCATCACCCTCCAACCCTGAAACTCCATCACTCTCCAACCCTACACCTCCATCACCCTCCAACCCTACACCTCCATCACCCTCCAACCCTGCACCTCCATCACCCTCCAACCCTACACTTCCATCACCCTCCAACCCTGAAACTCCATCACCCTCCAACCCTACACCTCCATCACCCTCCAACCCATAACCTCCATCACCCTACAACACTGAACATCCATCACTCTCCAACCCTGAACCTCCATCACTCGACAACCCTACACATCCATCACCCTCCAACCCTGCACCTCCATCACCCTCCAACCCTGCACCTCCATCAACCTGCAACCCTGCAGCTCCATCACTCTCCAACCCTGAACCTCCATCACCCTCCAACCCTGAACCTCCATCACTCGCCAACCCTGAACCTCCATCACTCGCCAACCCTGCACCTCCATCACCCTCCAACCCTGAACCTCCGTCACACTCCAACCCTGAACCTCCATCACCCTCCAACCCTACACCTCCATCACCCTCCAGCCCTACACCTCCATCACCCTCCAACCCTACACCTCCATCACCCTCCAACCCTGAACCTCCATCACACTCCAACCCTGAACCTCCATCAGCCTCCAACCCTGCACCTCCATCACCCTCCAACCCTACACCTCCATCACCCTCCAACCCTGAACCTCCATCACCTTCCAACCCTGCACCTCCATCACCCTCCAACCCTTCACCTCCATCACCCTCCAACCCTACACCTCCATCACACTCCAACTCTGAACCTCCATCGCACTCCATCCCTGAACCTCCATCACTCTCCAACCCTGAATCACCATCACACTCCAACCCTGAACCTCCATCACCCTCCAACCCTACACCTCCATCACCCTCCAACCTTACACCTCCATCACCCTACAACCCTACACCTCCATCACCCTCCAACCCTGCACCTCCATCACCCTCCAACCCTACACTTCCATCACCCTCCAACCCTGAAACTCCATCACCCTCCAACCCTACACCTCCATCACCCTCCAACCCATAACCTCCATCACCCTACAACCCTGAACATCCATCACTCTCCAACCCTGAACCTCCATCACTCGACAACCCGACACATCCATCACCCTCCAACCCTGCACCTCCATCACCCTCCAACCCTGCACCTCCATCAACCTGCAACCCTGCAGCTCCATCACTCTCCAACCCTGAACCTCCATCACCCTCCAACCCTGAACCTCCATCACTCTCCAACCCTGAACCTCCATCATTCGCCAACCCTGCACCTCCATCACCCTCCAACCCTGAACCTCCGTCACACTCCAACCCTGAACCTCCATCACCCTCCAACCCTACACCTCCATCACCCTCCAGCCCTACACCTCCATCACCCTCCAACCCTACACCTCCATCACCCTCCAACCCTGAACCTCCATCACACTCCAACCCTGAACCTCCATCACCCTCCAACCCGACTCCTCCATCACCCTCCAACCCTGCACCTCCATCACCCTCCAACCCTGCACCTCCATCACCCTCCAACCCTACACCTCCATCACCCTCCAACCCTGAACCTCCATCACCTTCCAACCCTGCACCTCCATCACCCTCCAACCCTTCACCTCCATCACCCTCCAACCCTACACTTCCATCAAACTCCAACTCTGAACCTCCATCGCACTCCAACCCTGAACCTCCATCACTCTCCAACCCTGAATCACCATCACACTCCAACCCTGAACCTCCATCACCCTCCAACCCTACACGTCCATCACCCTCCAACCTTACACCTCCATCACCCTACAACCCTACACCTCCATCACTCTCCAAACCTGCACCTCCATCACCCTCCAACCCTGAACCTCCTTCACCCTCCAACCCGAACCTCCATCACCCTCCAGCCCTGAACCTCCATCACCCTCCAACCCCAAACCTCCATCACCCTCCAAACCTGCACCTCCATCACCCTCCAGCCCTGCACCTCCATCACCTTCCATCCCTACACCTCCAACACCCTCCAACCCTGCACCTCCATCACCGTCCAACCCTACACCTCCATCACCCTCCAACGCCATCACCCTCCAACCCTACACCTCCATCACCCTCCAACCCTGCACCTCCATCACCCTCCAACCCTGCACCTCCATCACCCTCCAACCCTGCACCTCCATCACTCTCCAATCCTGCACCTCCATCACTCTCCAACCCTGCACCTCCATCACCCTCCAACCCTGCACCTCCATCACCCTCCAACCCTGCACCTCCATCACTCTCCAATCCTGCACCTCCATCACTCTACAACCCTGAACCTCCATCATCCTCCAACCCTGCACCTCCATCACCCTCCAACCCTGCACCTCCATCAATCTCCAACTCTACACCTCCATCGCCCTCCAACCCTGAACCTCCATCACCCTCCAACCCAGCACCTCCATCACTCTCCAACCCTGAACCTCCATCACCCTCCAACCCTGAACCTCCATCACCCTCCAACACTGAACCTCCATCACCCTCCAACCCTGCACCTCCATCACCCTCCAACCCTACACATCCATCACTCTCCAACCCTGAACCTGCATCACCCTCCCACCCGACACCTCCATCACTCTGCTACTCTGCACCTCCATCACCCTCCAACCCTGCACCGCCAGCACCCTCCAACCCTACACATCCATCAAACTCCAACCCTGAAACTCCATCACCCTCCAACCCTACACCTCCATCACCCTCCAACCCTACACCTCCATCACTCTCCAACCCTGAACCTCCATCACCCTCCAACCCTGCACCGCCAGCACCCTCCAACCCTACACCTCCATCACCCTCCAACCCTACACCTCCATCACCCTCCAACCCTGCACCTCCATCACCCTCCAACCCTACACCTCCATCACCCTCCAACCCTGAACCTCCATCACCCTCCAACCCTACACCTCCATCACCCTCCAACCCTGCACCTCCATCACCCTCCAGCTCTACACCTCCATCACAGTCCACCCCTGAACCTCCAACACCCTCCAACCCTGCACCTCCATCACCCTCCAACCCTGCACCTCCATCACCCTCCAACCTTGCACGTCCATCACCCTTCAACCCTGCACCTCCATCACCCTCCAACCTTACACCTCCATCACCCTCCAACCCTGCACCTCCATCACCCTCCAACCTTGCAGCTCCATCACCCTCCAAACCTGAACCTCATCACCCTCCAACCTTGCAGCTCCATTACCCTCCAACCCTGAACCTCCATCACCCTCCAACGCTGAACCTCCATCACCCTCCAACGCTAGACCTCCATCACCCTCCAACCCTGCACCTCCCTCACCCTCCAACCTTGCAGCTCCATCACCCTCCAACCCTGAACCTCCATCACCCTCAAACCATGAACCTCCATCACCCTCCAACCCTGCAAGTCCATCATCCTCCAACCCTAGACCTCCATGACCCTCCAACCCTGCACCTCCATCACCCTCCAACCCTACACCTCCATCACACTCCAACCCTGAACCTCCATCACCCTCCAACCCTGCACCTCCATCACCCTCCAACCTTGCAGCTCCATCACCCTCCAACCCTGAACCTCCATCACCCTCCAACCCTGAACCTCCATCACCCTCCAACCCTGCACCTCCATCACCCTCCAACCATGCACCTCCATCACTCTCCAACCCTGAGACTCCATCACCCTCCAACCCTGAACCTCAATCACCCTCCAACCCTGAACCTCCATCACCCTCCAACCCTGCACCTCCACGACCCTCCAACCCTGAACCTCCATCACCCTCCAACCCTGAACCTCCATCAGCCTCCAACCCTGCACCTCCATCACCCTCCAACCCTGAACCACCATCACACTCCAACCCTCCACCACCATCACCCTCCAACGCTAGACCTCCATCACCCTCCAACCATGCACCTCCATCACCCTCCAACCCTACACCTCCATCACACTCCAACCCTGAACCTCCATCACCCTCCAACCCTGAACCTCCATCATCCTCCAACCCTGAACCTCCATCACCCTCCAACCCTGCACCTCCATCACCCTCCAACCCTGAACCTCCATCACCCTCCAACCCTACACCTCCATCACCCTCCAACCCTACACCTCCATCACTCTCCAACCCTGCACTTCCATCACTCTCCAACCCTGCACCTCCATCACCCTCCAACCCTACATCTCCATCACCCTCCAACCCTACACTTCCACCACCCTCCAACCCTGCACTTCCATCACCCTCCAGCCCTACACATCCATCACCCTCCAACCCTACACCTCCATCACCCTCCAACCCGACACCTCCATCACACTCCAACCCTGAACCTCCATCACCCTCCAACCCTGAACCTCCATCAACCTCCAACCCTGAACCTCCATCACCCTCCAACCCTGAACCTCCATCACCCTCCAACCCTGAACCTCCATCACCCTCCAACCCTACACCTCCATCACCCTCCAACCCTACACCTCCATCACTCTCCAACCCTGCACTTCCATCACTCTCCAACCCTGCACCTCCATCACCCTCCAAACCTACACCTTCATCACCCTCCAACCCTCAACTTCCACCACCCTCCAACCCTGCACTTCCATCACTCTCCAGCCCTGCACCTCCATCACCCTCCAACCCTGCACCTCCATCACCCTCCAAACCTACACCTCCATCACTCTCCAACCCTGCACTTCCATCACTCTCCAACCCTACATCTCCATCACCCTCCAACTCTACACTTCCATCACCCTCGAACCCTACACTTCCATCACCCTCCAACCCTGAAACTCCATCACCCTCCAACCCTACACCTCCATCACCCTCCAACCCTACATCTCCATCACCCTCCAACACTGCACCTCCATCACCCTCCAACCCTACACTTCCATCACCCTCCAACCCTGCACCTCCATCACTCTCCAACCCTGAGACTCCATCACCCTCCAACCCTGAACCTCAATCACCCTCCAACCCTGAACCTCCATCACCCTCCAACCCTGCACCTCCACCACCCTCCAACCCTGAACCTCCATCACCCTCCAACCCTGAACCTCCATCAGCCTCCAACCCTGCACCTCCATCACCCTCCAACCCTGAACCTCCATCACACTCCAACCCTGCACCACCATCACCCTCCAACGCTAGACCTCCATCACCCTCCAACCATGCACCTCCATCACCCTCCAACCCTACACCTCCATCACACTCCAACCCTGAACCTCCATCACCCTCCAACCCTGCACCTCCATCACCCTCCAACCCTGAACCTCCATCACCCTCCAACACTACACCTCCATCACCCTCCAACCCTACACCTCCATCACTCTCCAACCCTGCACTTCCATCACTCTCCAACCCTGCACCTCCATCACCCTCCAACCCTACATCTCCATCACCCTCCAACCCTACACTTCCACCACCCTCCAACCCTGCACTTCCATCACCCTCCAGCCCTACACATCCATCACCCTCCAACCCTACACCTCCATCACCCTCCAACCCGACACCTCCATCACACTCCAACCCTGAACCTCCATCACCCTCCAACCATGAACCTCCATCAACCTCCAACCCTGAACCTCCATCACCCTCCAACCCTGAACCTCCACCACCCTCCAACCCTGAACCTCCATCACCCTCCAACCCTACACCTCCATCACCCTCCAACCCTACACCTCCATCACTCTCCAACCCTGCACTTCCATCACTCTCCAACCCTGCACCTCCATCACCCTCCAACCCTACACCTCCATCACCCTCCAACCCTCAACTTCCACCACCCTCCAACCCTGCACTTCCATCACTCTCCAGCCCTGCACCTCCATCACCCTCCAACCCTGCACCTCCATCACCCTCCAAACCTACACCTCCATCACTCTCCAACCCTGCACTTCCATCACTCTCCAACCCTACATCTCCATCACCCTCCAACTCTACACTTCCATCACCCTCGAACCCTACACTTCCATCACCCTCCAACCCTGAAACTCCATCACCCTCCAACCCTACACCTCCATCACCCTCCAACCCTACATCTCCATCACCCTCCAACACTGCACCTCCATCACCCTCCAACCCTACACTTCCATCACCCTCCAACCCTGAAACTCCATCACCCTCCAACCCTACACCTCCATCACCCTCCAACCCATAACCTCCATCACCCTACAACCCTACACATCCATCACCCTCCAACCCTGCACCTCCATCACCCTCCAACCCTGCACCTCCATCAACCTCCAACCCTGCAGCTCCATCACTCTCCAACCCTGCACCTCCACCACCCTCCAACCCTGAACCTCCATCACCCTCCAACCCTGAACCCCATCAGCCTCCAACCCTGCACCTCCATCACCCTCCAACCCTGCACCTCAATCAACCTCCAACCCTGAAACTCCATCACCCTCCAACCCTACACCTCCATCACTCTCCAACCCTGAACCTCCATCACCCTACAACCCTACACATCCATCACCCTCCAACCCTGCACCTCCATCACCCTCCAACCCTGCACCTCCATCAACCTCCAACCCTGCAGCTCCATCACTCTCCAACCCTGCACCTCCACCACCCTCCAACCCTGAACCTCCATCACCCTCCAACCCTGAACCCCATCAGCCTCCAACCCTGCACCTCCATCACCCTCCAACCCTGAACCTCCATCACCCTCCAACCCTGCACCACCATCACCCTCCAACGCTAGACCTCCATCACCCTCCAACCATGCACCTCCATCACCCTCCAACCCTACACCTCCATCACACTTCAACCCTGAACCTCCATCACTCTCCAACCCTGAACCTCCATCATCCTCCAACCCTGAACCTCCATCACCCTCCAACCCTACACCTCCATCACCCTCCAACCCTACACCTCCATCACTCTCCAACCCTGCACTTCCATCACTCTCCAACCCTGCACCTCCATCACCCTCCAACCCTACATCTCCATCACCCTCCAACCCTACACTTCCACCACCCTCCAACCCTGCACTTCCATCACCCTCCAGCCCTACACATCCATCACCCTCCAACCCTACACCTCCATCACCCTCCAACCCGACACCTCCATCACACTCCAACCCTGAACCTCCATCACCCTCCAACCCTGAACCTCCATCAACCTCCAACCCTGAACCTCCATCACCCTCCAACCCTGAACCTCCATCACCCTCCAACCCTGAACCTCCATCACCCTCCAACCCTACACCTCCATCACCCTCCAACCCTACACCTCCATCACTCTCCAACCCTGCACTTCCATCACTCTCCAACCCTGCACCTCCATCACCCTCCAAACCTACACCTCCATCACCCTCCAACCCTCAACTTCCACCACCCTCCAACCCTGCACTTCCATCACTCTCCAGCCCTGCACCTCCATCACCCTCCAACCCTGCACCTCCATCACCCTCCAAACCTACACCTCCATCACTCTCCAACCCTGCACTTCCATCACTCTCCAACCCTACATCTCCATCACCCTCCAACCCTGAACCTCCATCACACTCCAACCCTGAACCTCCATCAGCCTCCAACCCTGCACCTCCATCACCCTCCAACCCTACACCTCCATCACCCTCCAACCCTGAACCTCCATCACCTTCCAACCCTGCACCTCCATCACCCTCCAACCCTTCACCTCCATCACCCTCCAACCCTACACCTCCATCACACTCCAACTCTGAACCTCCATCGCACTCCATCCCTGAACCTCCATCACTCTCCAACCCTGAATCACCATCACACTCCAACCCTGAACCTCCATCACCCTCCAACCCTACACCTCCATCACCCTCCAACCCTGAACCTCCATCACCTTCCAACCCTGCACCTCCATCACCCTCCAACCCTTCACCTCCATCACCCTCCAACCCTACACTTCCATCAAACTCCAACTCTGAACCTCCATCGCACTCCAACCCTGAACCTCCATCACTCTCCAACCCTGAATCACCATCACACTCCAACCCTGAACCTCCATCACCCTCCAACCCTACACGTCCATCACCCTCCAACCTTACACCTCCATCACCCTACAACCCTACACCTCCATCACTCTCCAAACCTGCACCTCCATCACCCTCCAACCCTGAACCTCCTTCACCCTCCAACCCGAACCTCCATCACCCTCCAGCCCTGAACCTCCATCACCCTCCAACCCCAAACCTCCATCACCCTCCAAACCTGCACCTCCATCACCCTCCAGCCCTGCACCTCCATCACCTTCCATCCCTACACCTCCAACAGCCTCCAACCCTGCACCTCCATCACCGTCCAACCCTACACCTCCATCACCCTCCAACGCCATCACCCTCCAACCCTACACCTCCATCACCCTCCAACCCTGCACCTCCATCACCCTCCAACCCTGCACCTCCATCACCCTCCAACCCTGCACCTCCATCACTCTCCAATCCTGCACCTCCATCACTCTCCAACCCTGCACCTCCATCATCCTCCAACCCTGCACCTCCATCACCCTCCAACCCTGCACCTCCATCACTCTCCAATCCTGCACCTCCATCACTCTACAACCCTGAACCTCCATCATCCTCCAACCCTGCACCTCCATCACCCTCCAACCCTGCACCTCCATCAATCTCCAACTCTACACCTCCATCGCCCTCCAACCCTGAACCTCCATCACCCTCCAACCCAGCACCTCCATCACTCTCCAACCCTGAACCTCCATCACCCTCCAACCCTGAACCTCCATCACCCTCCAACACTGAACCTCCATCACCCTCCAACCCTGCACCTCCATCACCCTCCAACCCTACACATCCATCACTCTCCAACCCTGAACCTGCATCACCCTCCCACCCGACATCTCCATCACTCTGCTACTCTGCACCTCCATCACCCTCCAACCCTGCACCGCCAGCACCCTCCAACCCTACACATCCATCAAACTCCAACCCTGAAACTCCATCACCCTCCAACCCTACACCTCCATCACCCTCCAACCCTACACCTCCATCACTCTCCAACCCTGAACCTCCATCACCCTCCAACCCTGCACCGCCAGCACCCTCCAACCCTACACCTCCATCACCCTCCAACCCTACACCTCCATCACCCTCCAACCCTGCACCTCCATCACCCTCCAACCCTACACCTCCATCACCCTCCAACCCTGAACCTCCATCACCCTCCAACCCTACACCTCCATCACCCTCCAACCCTGCACCTCCATCACCCTCCAGCTCTACACCTCCATCACAGTCCACCCCTGAACCTCCAACACCCTCCAACCCTGCACCTCCATCACCCTCCAACCCTGCACCTCCATCACCCTCCAACCTTGCACGTCCATCACCCTTCAACCCTGCACCTCCATCACCCTCCAACCTTACACCTCCATCACCCTCCAACCCTGCACCTCCATCACCCTCCAACCTTGCAGCTCCATCACCCTCCAAACCTGAACCTCATCACCCTCCAACCTTGCAGCTCCATTACCCTCCAACCCTGAACCTCCATCACCCTCCAACGCTGAACCTCCATCACCCTCCAACGCTAGACCTCCATCACCCTCCAACCCTGCACCTCCCTCACCCTCCAACCTTGCAGCTCCATCACCCTCCAACCCTGAACCTCCATCACCCTCAAACCATGAACCTCCATCACCCTCCAACCCTGCAAGTCCATCATCCTCCAACCCTAGACCTCCATGACCCTCCAACCCTGCACCTCCATCACCCTCCAACCCTACACCTCCATCACACTCCAACCCTGAACCTCCATCACCCTCCAACCCTGCACCTCCATCACCCTCCAACCTTGCAGCTCCATCACCCTCCAACCCTGAACCTCCATCACCCTCCAACCCTGAACCTCCATCACCCTCCAACCCTGCACCTCCATCACCCTCCAACCCTGCACCTCCATCACTCTCCAACCCTGAGACTCCATCAGCCTCCAACCCTGAACCTCAATCACCCTCCAACCCTGAACCTCCATCACCCTCCAACCCTGCACCTCCACGACCCTCCAACCCTGAACCTCCATCACCCTCCAACCCTGAACCTCCATCAGCCTCCAACCCTGCACCTCCATCACCCTCCAACCCTGAACCTCCATCACCCTCCAACCCTGCACCACCATCACCCTCCAACGCTAGACCTCCATCACCCTCCAACCATGCACCTCCATCACCCTCCAACCCTACACCTCCATCACACTCCAACCCTGAACCTCCATCACCCTCCAACCCTGAACCTCCATCATCCTCCAACCCTGAACCTCCATCACCCTCCAACCCTGCACCTCCATCACCCTCCAACCCTGAACCTCCATCACCCTCCAACCCTACACCTCCATCACCCTCCAACCCTACACCTCCATCACTCTCCAACCCTGCACTTCCATCACTCTCCAACCCTGCACCTCCATCACCCTCCAACCCTACATCTCCATCACCCTCCAACCCTACACTTCCACCACCCTCCAACCCTGCACTTCCATCACCCTCCAGCCCTACACATCCATCACCCTCCAACCCTACACCTCCATCACCCTCCAACCCGACACCTCCATCACACTCCAACCCTGAACCTCCATCACCCTCCAACCCTGAACCTCCATCAACCTCCAACCCTGAACCTCCATCACCCTCCAACCCTGAACCTCCATCACCCTCCAACCCTGAACCTCCATCACCCTCCAACCCTACACCTCCATCACCCTCCAACCCTACACCTCCATCACTCTCCAACCCTGCACTTCCATCACTCTCCAACCCTGCACCTCCATCACCCTCCAAACCTACACCTCCATCACCCTCCAACCCTCAACTTCCACCACCCTCCAACCCTGCACTTCCATCACTCTCCAGCCCTGCACCTCCATCACCCTCCAACCCTGCACCTCCATCACCCTCCAAACCTACACCTCCATCACTCTCCAACCCTGCACTTCCATCACTCTCCAACCCTACATCTCCATCACCCTCCAACTCTACACTTCCATCACCCTCGAACCCTACACTTCCATCACCCTCCAACCCTGAAACTCCATCACCCTCCAACCCTACACCTCCATCACCCTCCAACCCTACATCTCCATCACCCTCCAACACTGCACCTCCATCACCCTCCAACCCTACACTTCCATCACCCTCCAACCCTGCACCTCCATCACTCTCCAACCCTGAGAATCCATCACCCTCCAACCCTGAACCTCAATCACCCTCCAACCCTGAACCTCCATCACCCTCCAACCCTGCACCTCCACCACCCTCCAACCCTGAACCTCCATCACCCTCCAACCCTGAACCTCCATCAGCCTCCAACCCTGCACCTCCATCACCCTCCAACCCTGAACCTCCATCACACTCCAACCCTGCACCACCATCACCCTCCAACGCTAGACCTCCATCACCCTCCAACCATGCACCTCCATCACCCTCCAACCCTACACCTCCATCACACTCCAACCCTGAACCTCCATCACCCTCCAACCCTGAACCTCCATCATCCTCCAACCCTGAACCTCCATCACCCTCCAACCCTGCACCTCCATCACCCTCCAACCCTGAACCTCCATCACCCTCCAACCCTACACCTCCATCACCCTCCAACCCTACACCTCCATCACTCTCCAACCCTGCACTTCCATCACTCTCCAACCCTGCACCTCCATCACCCTCCAACCCTACATCTCCATCACCCTCCAACCCTACACTTCCACCACCCTCCAACCCTGCACTTCCATCACCCTCCAGCCCTACACATCCATCACCCTCCAACCCTACACCTCCATCACCCTCCAACCCGACACCTCCATCACACTCCAACCCTGAACCTCCATCACCCTCCAACCATGAACCTCCATCAACCTCCAACCCTGAACCTCCATCACCCTCCAACCCTGAACCTCCACCACCCTCCAACCCTGAACCTCCATCACCCTCCAACCCTACACCTCCATCACCCTCCAACCCTACACCTCCATCACTCTCCAACCCTGCACTTCCATCACTCTCCAACCCTGCACCTCCATCACCCTCCAACCCTACACCTCCATCACCCTCCAACCCTCAACTTCCACCACCCTCCAACCCTGCACTTCCATCACTCTCCAGCCCTGCACCTCCATCACCCTCCAACCCTGCACCTCCATCACCCTCCAAACCTACACCTCCATCACTCTCCAACCCTGCACTTCCATCACTCTCCAACCCTACATCTCCATCACCCTCCAACTCTACACTTCCATCACCCTCGAACCCTACACTTCCATCACCCTCCAACCCTGAAACTCCATCACCCTCCAACCCTACACCTCCATCACCCTCCAACCCTACATCTCCATCACCCTCCAACACTGCACCTCCATCACCCTCCAACCCGACACTTCCATCACCCTCCAACCCTGAAACTCCATCACCCTCCAACCCTACACCTCCATCACCCTCCAACCCATAACCTCCATCACCCTACAACCCTACACATCCATCACCCTCCAACCCTGCACCTCCATCACCCTCCAACCCTGCACCTCCATCAACCTCCAACCCTGCAGCTCCATCACTCTCCAACCCTGCACCTCCACCACCCTCCAACCCTGAACCTCCATCACCCTCCAACCCTGAACCCCATCAGCCTCCAACCCTGCACCTCCATCACCCTCCAACCCTGCACCTCCATCAACCTCCAACCCTGAAACTCCATCACCCTCCAACCCTACACCTGCATCACTCTCCAACCCTGAACCTCCATCACCCTACAACCCTACACATCCATCACCCTCCAACCCTGCACCTCCATCACCCTCCAACCCTGCACCTCCATCAACCTCCAACCCTGCAGCTCCATCACTCTCCAACCCTGCACCTCCACCACCCTCCAACCCTGAACCTCCATCACCCTCCAACCCTGAACCCCATCAGCCTCCAACCCTGCACCTCCATCACCCTCCAACCCTGCACCACCATCACCCTCCAACGCTAGACCTCCATCACCCTCCAACCATGCACCTCCATCACCCTCCAACCCTACACCTCCATCACACTCCAACCCTGAACCTCCATCACTCTCCAACCCTGAACCTCCATCATCCTCCAACCCTGAACCTCCATCACCCTCCAACCCTGCACCTCCATCACCCTCCAATCCTGAACCTCCATCACCCTCCAACCCTACACCTCCATCACCCTCCAACCCTACACCTCCATCACTCTCCAACCCTGCACTTCCATCACTCTCCAACCCTGCACCTCCATCACCCTCCAACCCTACATCTCCATCACCCTCCAACCCTACACTTCCACCACCCTCCAACCCTGCACTTCCATCACCCTCCAGCCCTACACATCCATCACCCTCCAACCCTACACCTCCATCACCCTCCAACCCGACACCTCCATCACACTCCAACCCTGAACCTCCATCACCCTCCAACCCTGAACCTCCATCAACCTCCAACCCTGAACCTCCATCACCCTCCAACCCTGAACCTCCATCACCCTCCAACCCTGAACCTCCATCACCCTCCAACCCTACACCTCCATCACCCTCCAACCCTACACCTCCATCACTCTCCAACCCTGCACTTCCATCACTCTCCAACCCTGCACCTCCATCACCCTCCAAACCTACACCTCCATCACCCTCCAACCCTCAACTTCCACCACCCTCCAACCCTGCACTTGCATCACTCTCCAGCCCTGCACCTCCATCACCCTCCAACCCTGCACCTCCATCACCCTCCAAACCTACACCTCCATCACTCTCCAACCCTGCACTTCCATCACTCTCCAACCCTACATCTCCATCACCCTCCAACTCTACACTTCCATCACCCTCGAACCCTACACTTCCATCACCCTCCAACCCTGAAACTCCATCACCCTCCAACCCTACACCTCCATCACCCTCCAACCCTACATCTCCATCACCCTCCAACACTGCACCTCCATCACCCTCCAACCCTACACTTCCATCACCCTCCAACCCTGAAACTCCATCACCCTCCAACCCTACACCTCCATCACCCTCCAACCCATAACCTCCATCACCCTACAACACTGAAAATCCGTCACTCTCCAACCCTGAATCTCCATCACCCTACAACCCTACACATCCATCACCCTCCAACCCTGCAGCTCCATCACTCTCCAACCCTGAACCTCCATCAACCTCCAACCCTGCAGCTCCATCACTCTCCAACCCTGAACCTCCATCACCCTCCAACCCTGAACCTCCATCAGTCTCCAACCCTGAACCTCCATCACTCGCCAACCCTGCACCACCATCACCCTCCAACCCTGAACCTCCATCACACTCCAACCCTGAACCTCCATCACCCTCCAACCCTACACCTCCACCACCCTCCAACCCTACACCTCCATCACCCTCCAACCCTACACCTCCATCACCCTCCAACCCTGAACCTCCATCGCACTCCAACCCTGAACCTCCATCACCCTCCAACCCTACACCTCCATCACCCTCCAACCTTACACCTCCATCACCCTCCAACCCTACACCTCCATCACTCTCCAAACCTGCACCTCCATCACCCTCCAACCCTGCACCTCCATCACCCTCCAACCCTGAACCTCCTTCACCCTCCAACCCGAACCTCCATCAACCTCCAACCCTGAACCTCTATCATCCTCCAACCCCAAACCTCCATCATCCTCCAAACCTGCACCTCCATCACCCTCCAGCCCTGCACCTCCATCACCTTCCATCCCTACACCTCCATCACCCTCCAACCCTACACCTCCACCACCCTCCAACCCTGCACCTCCATCACCTTCCAACCCTACACCTCCATCACCCTCCAACGCCATCACCCTCCAACCCTACACCTCCATCACCCTCCAACCCTGCACCTCCATCACCCCCCAACCCTGCACCTCCATCACCCTCCAACCCTGCACCTCCATTACTCTCCAATCCTGCACCTCCATCACCCTCCAACCCTGCACCTCCATCACTCTACAACCCTGAACCTCCATCACTCTCCAACCCTGCACCTCCATCAATCTCCAATTCTACACCTCCATCACTCTCCAACCCTACACCTCCATCGCCCTCCAACCCTGAACCTCCATCACCCTCCAACCCTGCACCTCCATCACTCTCCAACCCTGAACCTCCATCACCCTCCAACCCTGAACCTCCATCACCCTCCAACACTGAACCTCCATCACCCTCCAAACCTGCACCTCCATCACCCTCCAACCCTACACCTCCATCACTCTCCAACCCTGAACCTCCATCACCCTCCCACCCGACACCTCCATCACTCTCCTACTCTGCACCTCCATCACCCTCCAACCCTGCACCTCCATCACCCTCCAACCCTGCACCTCCATCACCCTCCAACCGTGCACCTCCATCACCCGCCAACCCTGAACCTCCATCACCCTCCAACCCTGAACCTCCATCACCCTCCAACCCTGAACCTCCATCACTCTCCAACCCTGCACTTCCATCACTCTCCAACCCTACATCTCCATCACCCTCCAACTCTACACCTCCATCACCCTCGAACCCCACACTTCCATCACACTCCAACCCTGAAACTCCATCACCCTCCAACCCTACACCTCCATCACCCTCCAACCCTACACCTCCATCACCCTCCAACCCTGCACCTCCATCACCATCCAACCCTACACTTCCATCACCCTCCAACCCTGAAACTCCATCACCCTCCAACCCTACACCTCCATCACCCTCCAACCCATAACCTCCATCACTCTTCAACCCTGAACATCCATCACTCTCCATCCCTGAACCTCCATCACTCTACAACCCTACACATCCATCACCCTCCAACCCTGAACCTCCATCACCCTCCAACCCTGAACCTCCATCACCCTCCAATCCTGCGCCTCCATCACCCTCCAACCCTGCACCTCCATCATTCTCCAACCCTTCACCTCCATCACCCTCCAACCCTACACCTCCATCACCCTCCAACCCTTCACCTCCATCACCATCCAACCCTGAATATCCATCACACACCAACCCTGGACGTCCATCACCCTCCAACACTACAGCTCCATCAACCTCCAACCCCAAACCTCCATCACCCTCCAACCCTGAAACTCCATCACCCTCCAACCCTGCAGCTCCATCACCTTCCAGCCCTGAACCTCCATCACCCTCCAACCCTGAACCTGCATCACCCTCCAACCCTGCACCTCCACCACCCTCCAACCCTGCAGCTCCATCACCTTCCAACCCTGCACCTCCATCACCCTCCAACGCCATCACCCTCCAACCCTACACATCCATCAAGCTCCAACCCTGAAACTCCATCACCCTCCAACCCTACACCTCCATCACCCTCCCACCCTACACCTCCATCACTCTCCAACCCTGAACCTCCATCACCCTCCAACCCTGCACCACCAGCACCCTCCAACCCTACACCTCCATCACCCTCCAACCCAACACCTCCATCACCCTCCAACCCTGGACCTCCATCACCCTCCAACCCTACACCTACATCACTCTCCAACCCTGAACCTCCATCACCCTCCAACCCTACACATCCATCACCCTCCAACCCTACACCTCCATCACCCACCAACCCTACACCTCTATCACCCTCCAACCCTGAACCTCCATCACCCTCCAACCCTACACCTCCATCACCCTCCAACCCTGCACCTCCATCACCCTCCAACCCTTCACCTCCACCACCCTCCAACCCTACACCTCCATCACCCTCCAACCCTTCACCTCCACCACCCTCCAACCCTGCACCTCCATCACCCTCCAACCCTTCACCTCCACCACCCTCCAACCCTACACCTCCATCACCCTCCAACCCTTCACCTCCACCACCCTCCAACCCTACACCTCCATCACCCTCCAACACTGCACCTCCATCACCCTCCAACCCTGCACCTCCATCACCCTCCAACCCTGAACATCCATCACCCTCCAACACTGAACCTCCATCACCCTCCAACCCTGCACCTCCATCACCCTCCAACCCTTCACCTCCACCACCCTCCAACCCTACACCTCCATCGCCCTCCAACCCTTCACCTCCACCACCCTCCAACCCTGCACCTCCATCACCCTCCAACCATGAATCTCCATCACTCTCCAACCCTGAACCTCCATCACCCTCCAACCCTGCACCTCCATCACCCTCCGACCCTACACCTCCATCACCCTCCAACCCTGAAACTCCATCACCCTCCAGCCCTACACCTCCATCACCCTCCAACCCTACACCTCCATCACCCTCCAACCCCGAACCTCCATCACTCTCCAACCCTGCACCTCCATCACCCTCCAACCATGAACCTCCATCATCCTCCAACCCTGCACCTCCATCACCCTCCAACCCTACACCTCCATCAACCTCCAACCCTGCACCTCCAGCACCCTCCAACCCTACACCTCCATCACCCTCCAACCCTGAAACTCCATCACCCTCCAACCCTGCTCCTCCATCACCCTCCAACCCTGAACCTCCAGCACCCTCCAACTCTACACCTCCATCACCCTCCAACCCTGAAACTCCATCACCCTCGAACCCTGCACCTCCATCACCCTCCAACCTTACATCTCCATCACTCTCCAACCCTGAACCTCCATCACCCTCCAACCCTGCACCTCCATCACCCTCCATCCCTACACCTCCATCACCCTCCAACCCTGCACCTCCATCACCCTCCAACCCTTCACCTCCACCAGACTCCAACCCTACACCTCCATCACCCTCCAACCCTTCACCTTCCATCACCCTCCAACCCTGCACTTCCATCACCATCCAACCCTTCACCACCCTCCAACCCTACACCTCCATCACCCTCCAACCCTTCACCTCCACCACCCTCCAACCCTGCACCTCCACCACCCTCCAACCCTACACCTCCATCACCCTCCAACCCTTCACCTCCATCACCCTCCAAACCTTCACCTCCACCACTCTCCAACCCTGCACCTCCATCACCCTCCAACCCTTCACCTCCACCACCCTCCAACCCTATACCTCCATCACCCTCCAACCCTTCACCTCCATCACCCTGCAACCCTGAACCTCCATCACCCTCCAAACCTGAACCTTCATCACCCTCCAACCCTGAACCTCCATCACCCTCCAACCCTGAACCTCCATCACCCTCCAACCCTGCACCTCCATCACCCTCCAACCCTGCACCTCCATCACTCTCCAACCCTGAGCCTCCATCATCCTCCAACCCTGAACCTCCATCACCCTCCAACCCTGAACCTCCATCAGCCTCCAACCCTGCACCTCCATCACCCTCCAACCCTGAACCTCCATCAACCTCCAACCCTGCACCTCCATCACCCTCCAACCCTAGACCTCCACCACCCTCCAACCCTGCACCTCCATCACCCTCCAACCCTACACCTCCATCACACTCCAACGCTGAACCTCCATCACCCTCCAACCCTGAACCTCCATCAACCTCCAACCCTGAACCTCCATCACCCTCCAACCCTGAACCTCCATCACCCTCCAACCCTGAACCTCCATCAACCTCCAACCCTGCAGCTCCATCACTCTCCAACCCTGAACCTCCATCACCCTCCAACCCTGAACCTCCATCACTCTCCAACCCTGAACCTCCATCACTCGCCAACCCTGCACCTCCATCACTCTCCAACCCTGAACCTCCATCACACTCCAACCCTGAACCTCCATCACCCTCCAACCCTACACCCCCATCACCCTCCAACGCTACACCTCCATCACCCTCCAACCCTAAACCTCCATCATCCTCCAACCATGAACCTCAATCACTGTCCAACCCTGAAACTCCATCATCCTCCAACCCTGAACCTCCATCAATCTCCAACTCTACACGTCCATCACCCTGCAACCCTGCACCTCCATCACTCTCCGACCCTGCACCTCCATCACCCTCCAACCCTGAAACTCCATCACTCTCCGACCCTGCACCTCCATCACACTCCAACCCTGCACCTCCATCACTCTCCAACCCTGCACCTCAATCACTCTCCAACCCTGCACCTGCATCACCCTCCAACCCTGCACCTCCATCACTCTCCAACCCTGCACCTCCATCACTCTCCAACCCTGCACCTCCATCACTCTCCAACCCTGAACCTCCATCACCCTCCCACCCGACACCTCCATCACTCTCCTACTCTGCACCTCCATCACCCTCCAACCCTGCACCTCCATCACCCTCCAACCCTGCACCTCCATCACCCTCCAACCGTGCACCTCCATCACCCGCCAACCCTGAACCTCCATCACCCTCCAACCCTGAACCTCCATCACCCTCCAACCCTGAACCTCCATCACTCTCCAACCCTGCACTTCCATCACTCTCCAACCCTACATCTCCATCACCCTCCAACTCTACACCTCCATCACCCTCGAACCCCACACTTCCATCACACTCCAACCCTGAAACTCCATCACCCTCCAACCCTACACCTCCATCACCCTCCAACCCTACACCTCCATCACCCTCCAACCCTGCACCTCCATCACCATCCAACCCTACACTTCCATCACCCTCCAACCCTGAAACTCCATCACCCTCCAACCCTACACCTCCATCACCCTCCAACCCATAACCTCCATCACTCTTCAACCCTGAACATCCATCACTCTCCATCCCTGAACCTCCATCACTCTACAACCCTACACATCCATCACCCTCCAACCCTGAACCTCCATCACCCTCCAACCCTGAACCTCCATCACCCTCCAATCCTGCGCCTCCATCACCCTCCAACCCTGCACCTCCATCATTCTCCAACCCTTCACCTCCATCACCCTCCAACCCTACACCTCCATCACCCTCCAACCCTTCACCTCCATCACCATCCAACCCTGAATATCCATCACACACCAACCCTGGACGTCCATCACCCTCCAACACTACAGCTCCATCAACCTCCAACCCCAAACCTCCATCACCCTCCAACCCTGAAACTCCATCACCCTCCAACCCTGCAGCTCCATCACCTTCCAGCCCTGAACCTCCATCACCCTCCAACCCTGAACCTGCATCACCCTCCAACCCTGCACCTCCACCACCCTCCAACCCTGCAGCTCCATCACCTTCCAACCCTGCACCTCCATCACCCTCCAACGCCATCACCCTCCAACCCTACACATCCATCAAGCTCCAACCCTGAAACTCCATCACCCTCCAACCCTACACCTCCATCACCCTCCCACCCTACACCTCCATCACTCTCCAACCCTGAACCTCCATCACCCTCCAACCCTGCACCACCAGCACCCTCCAACCCTACACCTCCATCACCCTCCAACCCTTCACCTCCATCACCCTCCAAACCTTCACCTCCACCACTCTCCAACCCTGCACCTCCATCACCCTCCAACCCTTCACCTCCACCACCCTCCAACCCTATACCTCCATCACCCTCCAACCCTTCACCTCCATCACCCTGCAACCCTGAACCTCCATCACCCTCCAAACCTGAACCTTCATCACCCTCCAACCCTGAACCTCCATCACCCTCCAACCCTGAACCTCCATCACCCTCCAACCCTGAGCCTCCATCATCCTCCAATCCTGAACCTCCATCACCCTCCAACCCTGAACCTCCATCAGCCTCCAACCCTGCACCTCCATCACCCTCCAACCCTGAACCTCCATCAACCTCCAACCCTGCACCTCCATCACCCTCCAACCCTAGACCTCCACCACCCTCCAACCCTGCACCTCCATCACCCTCCAACCCTACACCTCCATCACACTCCAACGCTGAACCTCCATCACCCTCCAACCCTGAACCTCCATCAACCTCCAACCCTGAACCTCCATCACCCTCCAACCCTGAACCTCCATCACCCTCCAACCCTGAACCTCCATCAACCTCCAACCCTGCAGCTCCATCACTCTCCAACCCTGAACCTCCATCACCCTCCAACCCTGAACCTCCATCACTCTCCAACCCTGAACCTCCATCACTCGCCAACCCTGCACCTCCATCACTCTCCAACCCTGAACCTCCATCACACTCCAACCCTGAACCTCCATCACCCTCCAACCCTACACCCCCATCACCCTCCAACGCTACACCTCCATCACCCTCCAACCCTAAACCTCCATCATCCTCCAACCATGAACCTCAATCACTGTCCAACCCTGAAACTCCATCATCCTCCAACCCTGAACCTCCATCAATCTCCAACTCTACACGTCCATCACCCTGCAACCCTGCACCTCCATCACTCTCCGACCCTGCACCTCCATCACCCTCCAACCCTGAAACTCCATCACTCTCCGACCCTGCACCTCCATCACACTCCAACCCTGCACCTCCATCACTCTCCAACCCTGCACCTCAATCACTCTCCAACCCTGCACCTGCATCACCCTCCAACCCTGCACCTCCATCACTCTCCAACCCTGCACCTCCATCACTCTCCAACCCTGCACCTCCATCACTCTCCAACCCTGAACCTCCATCACCCTCCCACCCGACACCTCCATCACTCTCCTACTCTGCACCTCCATCACCCTCCAACCCTGCACCTCCATCACCCTCCAACCCTGCACCTCCATCACCCTCCAACCGTGCACCTCCATCACCCGCCAACCCTGAACCTCCATCACCCTCCAACCCTGAACCTCCATCACCCTCCAACCCTGAACCTCCATCACTCTCCAACCCTGCACTTCCATCACTCTCCAACCCTACATCTCCATCACCCTCCAACTCTACACCTCCATCACCCTCGAACCCCACACTTCCATCACACTCCAACCCTGAAACTCCATCACCCTCCAACCCTACACCTCCATCACCCTCCAACCCTACACCTCCATCACCCTCCAACCCTGCACCTCCATCACCATCCAACCCTACACTTCCATCACCCTCCAACCCTGAAACTCCATCACCCTCCAACCCTACACCTCCATCACCCTCCAACCCATAACCTCCATCACTCTTCAACCCTGAACATCCATCACTCTCCATCCCTGAACCTCCATCACTCTACAACCGTACACATCCATCACCCTCCAACCCTGAACCTCCATCACCCTCCAACCCTGAACCTCCATCACCCTCCAATCCTGCGCCTCCATCACCCTCCAACCCTGCACCTCCATCATTCTCCAACCCTTCACCTCCATCACCCTCCAACCCTACACCTCCATCACCCTCCAACCCTTCACCTCCATCACCATCCAACCCTGAATATCCATCACACACCAACCCTGGACGTCCATCACCCTCCAACACTACAGCTCCATCAACCTCCAACCCCAAACCTCCATCACCCTCCAACCCTGAAACTCCATCACCCTCCAACCCTGCAGCTCCATCACCTTCCAGCCCTGAACCTCCATCACCCTCCAACCCTGAACCTGCATCACCCTCCAACCCTGCACCTCCACCACCCTCCAACCCTGCAGCTCCATCACCTTCCAACCCTGCACCTCCATCACCCTCCAACGCCATCACCCTCCAACCCTACACATCCATCAAGCTCCAACCCTGAAACTCCATCACCCTCCAACCCTACACCTCCATCACCCTCCCACCCTACACCTCCATCACTCTCCAACCCTGAACCTCCATCACCCTCCAACCCTGCACCACCAGCACCCTCCAACCCTACACCTCCATCACCCTCCAACCCAACACCTCCATCACCCTCCAACCCTGGACCTCCATCACCCTCCAACCCTACACCTACATCACTCTCCAACCCTGAACCTCCATCACCCTCCAACCCTACACATCCATCACCCTCCAACCCTACACCTCCATCACCCACCAACCCTACACCTCTATCACCCTCCAACCCTGAACCTCCATCACCCTCCAACCCTACACCTCCATCACCCTCCAACCCTGCACCTCCATCACCCTCCAACCCTTCACCTCCACCACCCTCCAACCCTACACCTCCATCACCCTCCAACCCTTCACCTCCACCACCCTCCAACCCTGCACCTCCATCACCCTCCAACCCTTCACCTCCACCACCCTCCAACCCTACACCTCCATCACCCTCCAACCCTTCACCTCCACCACCCTCCAACCCTACACCTCCATCACCCTCCAACACTGCACCTCCATCACCCTCCAACTCTGCACCTCCATCACCCTCCAACCCTGAACATCCATCACCCTCCAACACTGAACCTCCATCACCCTCCAACCCTGCACCTCCATCACCCTCCAACCCTTCACCTCCACCACCCTCCAACCCTACACCTCCATCGCCCTCCAACCCTTCACCTCCACCACCCTCCAACCCTGCACCTCCATCACCCTCCAACCATGAATCTCCATCACTCTCCAACCCTGAACCTCCATCACCCTCCAACCCTGCACCTCCATCACCCTCCGACCCTACACCTCCATCACCCTCCAACCCTGAAACTCCATCACCCTCCAGCCCTACACCTCCATCACCCTCCAACCCTACACCTCCATCACCCTCCAACCCCGAACCTCCATCACTCTCCAACCCTGCACCTCCATCACCCTCCAACCATGAACCTCCATCATCCTCCAACCCTGCACCTCCATCACCCTCCAACCCTACACCTCCATCAACCTCCAACCCTGCACCTCCAGCACCCTCCAACCCTACACCTCCATCACCCTCCAACCCTGAAACTCCATCACCCTCCAACCCTGCTCCTCCATCACCCTCCAACCCTGAACCTCCAGCACCCTCCAACTCTACACCTCCATCACCCTCCAACCCTGAAACTCCATCACCCTCGAACCCTGCACCTCCATCACCCTCCAACCTTACATCTCCATCACTCTCCAACCCTGAACCTCCATCACCCTCCAACCCTGCACCTCCATCACCCTCCATCCCTACACCTCCATCACCCTCCAACCCTGCACCTCCATCACCCTCCAACCCTTCACCTCCACCAGACTCCAAACCTACACCTCCATCACCCTCCAACCCTTCACCTTCCATCACCCTCCAACCCTGCACTTCCATCACCATCCAACCCTTCACCACCCTCCAACCCTACACCTCCATCACCCTCCAACCCTTCACCTCCACCACCCTCCAACCCTGCACCTCCACCACCCTCCAACCCTACACCTCCATCACCCTCCAACCCTTCACCTCCATCACCCTCCAAACCTTCACCTCCACCACTCTCCAACCCTGCACCACCATCACCCTCCAACCCTTCACCTCCACCACCCTCCAACCCTATACCTCCATCACCCTCCAACCCTTCACCTCCATCACCCTGCAACCCTGAACCTCCATCACCCTCCAAACCTGAACCTTCATCACCCTCCAACCCTGAACCTCCATCACCCTCCAACCCTGAACCTCCATCACCCTCCAACCCTGCACCTCCATCACCCTCCAACCCTGCACCTCCATCACTCTCCAACCCTGAGCCTCCATCATCCTCCAACCCTGAACCTCCATCACCCTCCAACCCTGAACCTCCATCAGCCTCCAACCCTGCACCTCCATCACCCTCCAACCCTGAACCTCCATCACCCTCCAACCCTGCACCTCCATCACCCTCCAACCCTAGACCTCCACCACCCTCCAACCCTGCACCTCCATCACCCTCCAACCCTACACCTCCATCACACTCCAACGCTGAACCTCCATCACCCTCCAACCCTGAACCTCCATCAACCTCCAACCCTGAACCTCCATCACCCTCCAACCCTGAACCTCCATCACCCTCCAACCCTGAACCTCCATCAACCTCCAACCCTGCAGCTCCATCACTCTCCAACCCTGAACCTCCATCACCCTCCAACCCTGAACCTCCATCACTCTCCAACCCTGAACCTCCATCACTCGCCAACCCTGCACCTCCATCACCCTCCAACCCTGAACCTCCATCACACTCCAACCCTGAACCTCCATCACCCTCCAACCCTGCACCCCCATCACCCTCCAACGCTACACCTCCATCACCCTCCAACCCTAAACCTCCATCACCCTCCAACCATGAACCTCAATCACTGTCCAACCCTGAAACTCCATCATCCTCCAACCCTGAACCTCCATCAATCTCCAACTCTACACGTCCATCACCCTGCAACCCTGCACCTCCATCACTCTCCGACCCTGCACCTCCATCACCCTCCAACCCTGAAACTCCATCACTCTCCGACCCTGCACCTCCATCACACTCCAACCCTGCACCTCCATCACTCTCCAACCCTGCACCTCAATCACTCTCCAACCCTGCACCTGCATCACCCTCCAACCCTGCACCTCCATCACTCTCCAACCCTGCACCTCCATCACTCTCCAACCCTGCACCTCCATCACTCTCCAACCCTGCACCTCCATCACTCTCCAACCCTGCACTTCCATCACTCTCCAACCCTGCACCTCCATCACACTTCAACCCTGCGCCTCCATCACCCTCCAACCCTACACCTCCATCACTGTCCAACCATGAAACTCCATCAACCTCCAACCCTGCACCTCCAGCACCCACCAACCTTAAACCTCCATCACCCTCCAACCATGAAACTCCATCATTGTCCAAACCTGAAACTCCATCACCCTCCAACCCTGCACCTCCATCACCTTCCAACCCTGCACCTCCATCACCCTCCAACCCTACACCTCCATCACCTCCAACCATGCAGCTCCATCACTCTCCAACCCTGCACCTCCATCACCCTCCAACCCTGCACCTCCATCACCCTCCAACCCTGCACCTCCATCACCCTCCAACCCTACACCTCCATCACCCTCCAACACTGAATCTCCATCACACTCCAACCCTGCAGCTCCATCACTCTCCAACCCTGCACCTCCATCACCCTCCAACCCTACACCTCCATCACCCTCCAACCCTGAACCTCCATCACCCTCCAACCCTGCAGCTCCATCACCCTCCAACCCTGAACCTCCATCAACCTCCAACCCAGAACCTCCATCACCCTCCAACCCTGAACCTCCAGCACCCTCCATCCCTGAACCTCCAGCACACTCCAACCCTGCAGCTCCATCACCCTCCAACCCTGAACCTCCAGCACCCTCCATCCCTGAACCTCCAGCACACTCCAACCCTGCTCCTCCATCACCCTCCAACCCTACACCTCCATCACCCTGCAACCCTGAACCTCCATCACCCTCCAACCCTGAACCTCCATCACTGTCCAACCCTGAACCTCCATCACCCTCCAACCCTACACCTCCATCACCCTCCAGCACTACACGTCCATCACTCTCCAGCCCTGAACCTCCATCACCCTCCAACCCTACACCTCCATCACTCTCCAACTCTGAACCTCCAACACCCTCCAACCCTACACCTCCATCACCCTCCAACCCTGACCCTCCATCACCCTCCAACCCTGAACCTCCATCGCCCTCCAACCCTGAACCAGCATCACCCTCCAACCCTGAACCTCTATCACTCTCCAACCCTGCACCTCCATCACCCTCCAACCCAGCAACTCCATCAACCTCCAACCCTGAACCTCCATCACCCTCCAACCCTGCACCTCCATCAACCTCCAACCCTGAACCGCCATCACTCTCCAACCCTGCACCTCCACCACCCTCCAAACCTGCAGCTCCATCACCCTCCAACCCTACACCTCCATCACCCTCCAACCCTGAACCTCCATCACCCTCCAACCCTGAACCTCCATCACCCTCCAACCCTGAACCTCCATCACCCTCCAACCCTGAACCTCCATCACCCTCCAACCCTGAACCTCCATCACCCTCCAAACCTGAACCTCCATCACCCTCCAACCCTGAACCTCCATCACTCTTCATCCCTGAACCTCCATTACTCTCCAACCCTGAACCTCCATCACCCTCCAACCCTGAACCTCCATCACACGCCAACCCTGAACCTCCATCACCCTCCAACCCTGAACCTCCATCATGCTCCAACCCTGAACCTCCATCACTGTTCAACCCTACACCTCCATCACCCTGCAACCCTACACCTCGATCACCCTCCAACCCTGCACCTCCATCACCCTCCAACCCTGAACCTCCATCACCCTCCAACCCTACACCTCCATCACCCTCCAACCTTACACCTCCATCACCCTCCAACACTACACCTCCATCACTCTCCAAACCTGCACCTCCATCACCCTCCAACCCTGCACCTCCATCACCCTCCAACCCTGAACCTCCTTCACCCTCCAACCCGAACCTCCATCACTCTCCAACCCTGAACCTCCATCACCCTCCAACCCCAAACCTCCATCACCCTCCAAACCTGCACCTCCATCACCCTCCAGCCCTGCACCTCCATCACCTTCCAACCCTACACCTCCATCACCCTCCAACCCTACACCTCCATCACCCTCCAACCCTGCACCTCCATCACCTTCTAACCCTACACCTCCATCACCCTCCAACGCCATCACCCTCCAACCCTACACCTCCATCACCCTCCAACCCTGCACCTCCATCACCCTCCAACCCTGCACCTCCATCACCCTCCAACCCTGCACCTCCATCACCCTCCAACCCTGCACCTCCATCACTCTCCAATTCTGCACCTCCATCACTCTCCAACTCTGCAACTCCATCACCCTCCAACCCTGCACCTCCATCACCCTCCAACCCTAAACCTCCATCACCCTCCAACCATGAGCCTCAATCACTGTCCAAACCTGAAACTCCATCATCCTCCAACCCTGAACCTCCATCAATCTCCAACTCTACACCTCCATCATCCTGCATCCCTGCACCTCCATCACTCTCCGACCCTGCACCTCCATCACCCTCCAACCCTGAACCTCCATCACTCTCCAACCCTGCACTTCCGTCACTCTCCAACCCTGCACCTCCATCACCATCCAACCCTGCACCTCCATCACCCTCCAACCCTGCACCTCCATCACCGTCCAACCGTGAAACTCCATCACCCTCCAACCCTGCACCTCCATCACCCTCCAACCCTGAACCTCCATCGCCCTCCAACCCTGAACCAGCATCACCCTCCAACCCTGAACCTCTATCACTCTCCAACCCTGCACCTCCATCACCCTCCAACCCAGCACCTCCATCAACCTCCAACCCTGAACCTCCATCACCCTTCAAACCTGCACCTCCATCAACCTCCAACCCTGAACCGCCATCACTCTCCAACCCTGCACCTCCACCACCCTCCAAACCTGCAGCTCCATCACCCTCCAACCCTACACCTCCATCTCCCTCCAACCCTGAACCTCCATCACCCTCCAACCCTGAACCTCCATCACCCTCCAACCCTGAACCTCCATCACCCTCCAACCCTGAACCTCCATCACCCTCCAACCCTGAACCTCCATCACCCTCCAAACCTGAACCTCCATCACCCTCCAACCCTGAACCTCCATCACTCTCCATCCCTGAACCTCCATCACCCTCCAACCCTGAACCTCCATCACTCTCCAACCTTTGATCTCCATCACCCTCCAACCCTGAACCTCCATCACTCTCCATCCCTGAACCTCCATTACTCTCCAACCCTGAACCTCCATCACCCTCCAACCCTGAACCTCCATCACACGCCAACCCTGAACCTCCATCACCCTCCAACCCTGAACCTCCATCATGCTCCAACCCTGAGCCTCCATCACTGTTCAACCCTACACCTCCATCACCCTGCAACCCTACACCTCCATCACCCTCCAACCCTGCACCTCCATCACCCTCCAACCCTGAACCTCCATCACACTCCAACCCTGAACCTCCATCAGTCTCGAACCCTGAACCTCCATCACACTCCAACCCTGAACCTCCATCACCCTCCAACCCTACACCTCCATCACCCTCCAACCTTACACCTCCATCACCCTCCAACCCTACACCTCCATCACTCTCCAAACCTGCACCTCCATCACCCTCCAACCCTGCACCTCCATCACCCTCCAACCCTGAACCTCCTTCACCCTCCAACACGAACCTCCATCACTCTCCAACCCTGAACCTCCATCACCCTCCAACCCCAAACCTCCATCACCCTCCAAACCTGCACCTCCATCACCCTCCAGCCCTGCACCTCCATCACCTTCCAACCCTACACCTCCATCACCCTCCAACCCTACACCTCCATCACCCTCCAACCCTGCACCTCCATCACCTTCTAACCCTACACCTCCATCACCCTCCAACGCCATCACCCTCCAACCCTACACCTCCATCACCCTCCAACCCTGCACCTCCATCACCCTCCAACCCTGCACCTCCATCACCCTCCAACCCTGCACCTCCATCACCCTCCAAACCTGCACCTCCATCACTCTCCAATTCTGCACCTCCATCACTCTCTAACCCTGCACCTCCATCACCCTCCAACCCTGCACCTCCATCACCCTCCA
The DNA here is from genome assembly GCF_052327205.1 of Somniosus microcephalus. NCBI lineage: Eukaryota > Metazoa > Chordata > Chondrichthyes > Squaliformes > Somniosidae > Somniosus > Somniosus microcephalus. Next base: position 44,300,993 of record NC_141014.1, read on the forward strand.
ACCCTAAACCTCCATCACCCTCCAACCATGAACCTCAATCACTGTCCAAACCTGAAACTCCATCATCCTCCAACCCTGAACCTCCATCAATCTCCAACTCTACACCTCCATCACCCTGCATCCCTGCACCTCCATCACTCTCCGACCCTGCACCTCCATCACCCTCCAACCCTGAACCTCCATCACTCTCCAACCCTGCACTTCCGTCACTCTCCAACCCTGCACCTCCATCACCCTCCAACCCTGCACCTCCATCACCCTCCAACCCTGCACCTCCATCACTGTCCAACCGTGAAACTCCATCACCCTCCAACCCTGCACCTCCATCACCCTCCAACCCTGAACCTCCATCGCCCTCCAACCCTGAACCTCCATCGCCCTCCAACCCTGAACCAGCATCACCCTCCAACCCTGAACCTCTATCACTCTCCAACCCTGCACCTCCATCACCCTCCAACCCAGCACCTCCATCAACCTCCAACCCTGAACCTCCATCACCCTCCAACCCTGCACCTCCATCAACCTCCAACCCTGAACCGCCATCACTCTCCAACCCTGCACCTCCACCACCCTCCAAACCTGCAGCTCCATCACCCTCCAACCCTACACCTCCATCACCCTCCAACCCTGAACCTCCATCGCCCTCCAACCCTGAACCTCCATCACCCTCCAACCCTGAACCTCCATCACCCTCCAACCCTGAACCTCCATCACCCTCCAACCCTGAACCTCCATCACCCTCCAAACCTGAACCCCCATCACCCTCCAACCCTGAACCTCCATCACTCTCCATCGCTGAACCTCCATCACCCTCCAACCCTGTACCTCCATCACTCTCCAACCTTGAATCTCCATCACCCTCCAACCCTGAACCTCCATCACTCTCCATCCCTGAACCTCCATTACTCTCCAACCCTGAACCTCCATCACCCTCCAACCCTGAACCTCCATCACACGCCAACCCTGAACCTCCATCACCCTCCAACCCTGAACCTCCATCATGCTCCAACCCTGAACCTCCATCACTGTTCAACCCTACACCTCCATCACCCTGCAACCCTACACCTCCATCACCATCCAACCCTGCACCTCCATCACCCTCCAAACCTGAACCTCCATCACACTCGAACCCTGAACCTCCATCAGTCTCGATCCCTGAACCTCCATCACACTCCAACCCTGAACCTCCATCACCCTCCAACCCTACACCTCCATCACCCTCCAACCTTACACCTCCATCACCCTCCAACCCTACACCTCCATCACTCTCCAAACCTGCACCTCCATCACCCTCCAACCCTGCACCTCCATCACCCTCCAACCCTACACCTCCATCACCCTCCAACCCTGCACCTCAATCACACTCCAACCCTGCACTTACATCACCCTCCAACCCTGAACCTCCATCAATCTCCAACTCTACACCTCCATCACCCTCCAACCCTGAACCTCCATCACCCTCCAACCCTACACCTCCATCACTCTCCAACCCTGAACCTCCATCACTCTCCAACCCTGCACCTCCATCACCCTCCAACCCTGCACCTCCATCACCTTCCAACCCTGCACCTCCATCACCCTCCAACCCTACACCTCCATCACCTCCAACCCTGCAGCTCCATCACTCTCCAACCCTGCACCTCCATCACTCTCCAACCCTGCACCTCCATCACCCTCCAACCCTGCACCTCCATCACCCTCCAACCCTACACCTCCATCACCCTCCAACCCTGAACCTCCATCACCCTCCAACCCTGCAGCTCCATCACCCTCCAACCCTGAACCTCCATCACCCTCCAACCCTGAACCTCCATCACCCTCCAGCCCTGAACCTCCAGCACCCTCCATCCCTGAACCTCCAGCACCATCCAACCCTGCACCTCCAGCACCCTCCAACCCGACACCTCCATCACCCTGCAACCCTGAACCTCCATCACCCTCCAACCCTGAACCTCCATCACTGTCCAACCCTGAACCTCCATCACCCTCCAACCCTACACCTCCATCACCCTCCAACACTACACCTCCATCACTCTCCAGCCCTGAACCTCCATCACCCTCCAACCCTACACCTCCATCACTCTCCAACCCTGAACCTCCAACACCCTCCAACCCTACACCTCCATCACCCTCCAACCCTGAACCTCCATCACCCTCCAACCCTGAACCTCCATTGCCCTCCAACCCTGAACCAGTATCACCCTCCAACCCTGAACCTCCATCACTCTCCAACCCTGCACCTCCATCACCCTCCAACCCAGCACCTCCATCAACCTCCAACCCTGAACCTCCATCACCCTCCAACCCTGCACCTCCATCAACCTCCAACCCTGAACCTCCATCACTCTCCAACCCTGCACCTCCACCACCCTCCAACCCTGCAGCTCCATCACCCTCCAACCCTACACCTCCATCACCCTCCAACCCTGAACCTCCATCACCCTCCAACCCTGAACCTCCATCACCCTCCAACCCTGAACCTCCATCACCCTCCAACCCTGAACCTCCATCACCCTCCAAACCTGAACCTCCATCACCCTCCAACCCTGAACCTCCATCACCCTCCAACGCTACACCTCCATCACCCTCCAACCCTAAACCTCCATCACCCTCCAACCATGAACCTCAATCACTGTCCAACCCTGAAACTCCATCATCCTCCAACCCTGAACCTCCATCAATCTCCAACTCTACACGTCCATCACCCTGCAACCCTGCACCTCCATCACTCTCCGACCCTGCACCTCCATCACCCTCCAACCCTGAAACTCCATCACTCTCCGACCCTGCACCTCCATCACACTCCAACCCTGCACCTCCATCACTCTCCAACCCTGCACCTCAATCACTCTCCAACCCTGCACCTGCATCACCCTCCAACCCTGCACCTCCATCACTCTCCAACCCTGCACCTCCATCACTCTCCAACCCTGCACCTCCATCACTCTCCAACCCTGCACCTCCATCACTCTCCAACCCTGCACTTCCATCACTCTCCAACCCTGCACCTCCATCACACTTCAACCCTGCGCCTCCATCACCCTCCAACCCTACACCTCCATCACTGTCCAACCATGAAACTCCATCAACCTCCAACCCTGCACCTCCAGCACCCACCAACCTTAAACCTCCATCACCCTCCAACCATGAAACTCCATCATTGTCCAAACCTGAAACTCCATCACCCTCCAACCCTGCACCTCCATCACCTTCCAACCCTGCACCTCCATCACCCTCCAACCCTACACCTCCATCACCTCCAACCATGCAGCTCCATCACTCTCCAACCCTGCACCTCCATCACCCTCCAACCCTGCACCTCCATCACCCTCCAACCCTGCACCTCCATCACCCTCCAACCCTACACCTCCATCACCCTCCAACACTGAATCTCCATCACACTCCAACCCTGCAGCTCCATCACTCTCCAACCCTGCACCTCCATCACCCTCCAACCCTACACCTCCATCACCCTCCAACCCTGAACCTCCATCACCCTCCAACCCTGCAGCTCCATCACCCTCCAACCCTGAACCTCCATCAACCTCCAACCCAGAACCTCCATCACCCTCCAACCCTGAACCTCCAGCACCCTCCATCCCTGAACCTCCAGCACACTCCAACCCTGCAGCTCCATCACCCTCCAACCCTGAACCTCCAGCACCCTCCATCCCTGAACCTCCAGCACACTCCAACCCTGCTCCTCCATCACCCTCCAACCCTACACCTCCATCACCCTGCAACCCTGAACCTCCATCACCCTCCAACCCTGAACCTCCATCACTGTCCAACCCTGAACCTCCATCACCCTCCAACCCTACACCTCCATCACCCTCCAGCACTACACGTCCATCACTCTCCAGCCCTGAACCTCCATCACCCTCCAACCCTACACCTCCATCACTCTCCAACTCTGAACCTCCAACACCCTCCAACCCTACACCTCCATCACCCTCCAACCCTGACCCTCCATCACCCTCCAACCCTGAACCTCCATCGCCCTCCAACCCTGAACCAGCATCACCCTCCAACCCTGAACCTCTATCACTCTCCAACCCTGCACCTCCATCACCCTCCAACCCAGCAACTCCATCAACCTCCAACCCTGAACCTCCATCACCCTCCAACCCTGCACCTCCATCAACCTCCAACCCTGAACCGCCATCACTCTCCAACCCTGCACCTCCACCACCCTCCAAACCTGCAGCTCCATCACCCTCCAACCCTACACCTCCATCACCCTCCAACCCTGAACCTCCATCACCCTCCAACCCTGAACCTCCATCACCCTCCAACCCTGAACCTCCATCACCCTCCAACCCTGAACCTCCATCACCCTCCAACCCTGAACCTCCATCACCCTCCAAACCTGAACCTCCATCACCCTCCAACCCTGAACCTCCATCACTCTTCATCCCTGAACCTCCATTACTCTCCAACCCTGAACCTCCATCACCCTCCAACCCTGAACCTCCATCACACGCCAACCCTGAACCTCCATCACCCTCCAACCCTGAACCTCCATCATGCTCCAACCCTGAACCTCCATCACTGTTCAACCCTACACCTCCATCACCCTGCAACCCTACACCTCGATCACCCTCCAACCCTGCACCTCCATCACCCTCCAACCCTGAACCTCCATCACCCTCCAACCCTACACCTCCATCACCCTCCAACCTTACACCTCCATCACCCTCCAACACTACACCTCCATCACTCTCCAAACCTGCACCTCCATCACCCTCCAACCCTGCACCTCCATCACCCTCCAACCCTGAACCTCCTTCACCCTCCAACCCGAACCTCCATCACTCTCCAACCCTGAACCTCCATCACCCTCCAACCCCAAACCTCCATCACCCTCCAAACCTGCACCTCCATCACCCTCCAGCCCTGCACCTCCATCACCTTCCAACCCTACACCTCCATCACCCTCCAACCCTACACCTCCATCACCCTCCAACCCTGCACCTCCATCACCTTCTAACCCTACACCTCCATCACCCTCCAACGCCATCACCCTCCAACCCTACACCTCCATCACCCTCCAACCCTGCACCTCCATCACCCTCCAACCCTGCACCTCCATCACCCTCCAACCCTGCACCTCCATCACCCTCCAACCCTGCACCTCCATCACTCTCCAATTCTGCACCTCCATCACTCTCCAACTCTGCAACTCCATCACCCTCCAACCCTGCACCTCCATCACCCTCCAACCCTAAACCTCCATCACCCTCCAACCATGAGCCTCAATCACTGTCCAAACCTGAAACTCCATCATCCTCCAACCCTGAACCTCCATCAATCTCCAACTCTACACCTCCATCATCCTGCATCCCTGCACCTCCATCACTCTCCGACCCTGCACCTCCATCACCCTCCAACCCTGAACCTCCATCACTCTCCAACCCTGCACTTCCGTCACTCTCCAACCCTGCACCTCCATCACCATCCAACCCTGCACCTCCATCACCCTCCAACCCTGCACCTCCATCACCGTCCAACCGTGAAACTCCATCACCCTCCAACCCTGCACCTCCATCACCCTCCAACCCTGAACCTCCATCGCCCTCCAACCCTGAACCAGCATCACCCTCCAACCCTGAACCTCTATCACTCTCCAACCCTGCACCTCCATCACCCTCCAACCCAGCACCTCCATCAACCTCCAACCCTGAACCTCCATCACCCTTCAAACCTGCACCTCCATCAACCTCCAACCCTGAACCGCCATCACTCTCCAACCCTGCACCTCCACCACCCTCCAAACCTGCAGCTCCATCACCCTCCAACCCTACACCTCCATCTCCCTCCAACCCTGAACCTCCATCACCCTCCAACCCTGAACCTCCATCACCCTCCAACCCTGAACCTCCATCACCCTCCAACCCTGAACCTCCATCACCCTCCAACCCTGAACCTCCATCACCCTCCAAACCTGAACCTCCATCACCCTCCAACCCTGAACCTCCATCACTCTCCATCCCTGAACCTCCATCACCCTCCAACCCTGAACCTCCATCACTCTCCAACCTTTGATCTCCATCACCCTCCAACCCTGAACCTCCATCACTCTCCATCCCTGAACCTCCATTACTCTCCAACCCTGAACCTCCATCACCCTCCAACCCTGAACCTCCATCACACGCCAACCCTGAACCTCCATCACCCTCCAACCCTGAACCTCCATCATGCTCCAACCCTGAGCCTCCATCACTGTTCAACCCTACACCTCCATCACCCTGCAACCCTACACCTCCATCACCCTCCAACCCTGCACCTCCATCACCCTCCAACCCTGAACCTCCATCACACTCCAACCCTGAACCTCCATCAGTCTCGAACCCTGAACCTCCATCACACTCCAACCCTGAACCTCCATCACCCTCCAACCCTACACCTCCATCACCCTCCAACCTTACACCTCCATCACCCTCCAACCCTACACCTCCATCACTCTCCAAACCTGCACCTCCATCACCCTCCAACCCTGCACCTCCATCACCCTCCAACCCTGAACCTCCTTCACCCTCCAACACGAACCTCCATCACTCTCCAACCCTGAACCTCCATCACCCTCCAACCCCAAACCTCCATCACCCTCCAAACCTGCACCTCCATCACCCTCCAGCCCTGCACCTCCATCACCTTCCAACCCTACACCTCCATCACCCTCCAACCCTACACCTCCATCACCCTCCAACCCTGCACCTCCATCACCTTCTAACCCTACACCTCCATCACCCTCCAACGCCATCACCCTCCAACCCTACACCTCCATCACCCTCCAACCCTGCACCTCCATCACCCTCCAACCCTGCACCTCCATCACCCTCCAACCCTGCACCTCCATCACCCTCCAAACCTGCACCTCCATCACTCTCCAATTCTGCACCTCCATCACTCTCTAACCCTGCACCTCCATCACCCTCCAACCCTGCACCTCCATCACCCTCCAACCCTAAACCTCCATCACCCTCCAACCATGAACCTCAATCACTGTCCAAACCTGAAACTCCATCATCCTCCAACCCTGAACCTCCATCAATCTCCAACTCTACACCTCCATCACCCTGCATCCCTGCACCTCCATCACTCTCCGACCCTGCACCTCCATCACCCTCCAACCCTGAACCTCCATCACTCTCCAACCCTGCACTTCCGTCACTCTCCAACCCTGCACCTCCATCACCCTCCAACCCTGCACCTCCATCACCCTCCAACCCTGCACCTCCATCACTGTCCAACCGTGAAACTCCATCACCCTCCAACCCTGCACCTCCATCACCCTCCAACCCTGAACCTCCATCGCCCTCCAACCCTGAACCTCCATCGCCCTCCAACCCTGAACCAGCATCACCCTCCAACCCTGAACCTCTATCACTCTCCAACCCTGCACCTCCATCACCCTCCAACCCAGCACCTCCATCAACCTCCAACCCTGAACCTCCATCACCCTCCAACCCTGCACCTCCATCAACCTCCAACCCTGAACCGCCATCACTCTCCAACCCTGCACCTCCACCACCCTCCAAACCTGCAGCTCCATCACCCTCCAACCCTACACCTCCATCACCCTCCAACCCTGAACCTCCATCGCCCTCCAACCCTGAACCTCCATCACCCTCCAACCCTGAACCTCCATCACCCTCCAACCCTGAACCTCCATCACCCTCCAACCCTGAACCTCCATCACCCTCCAAACCTGAACCCCCATCACCCTCCAACCCTGAACCTCCATCACTCTCCATCGCTGAACCTCCATCACCCTCCAACCCTGTACCTCCATCACTCTCCAACCTTGAATCTCCATCACCCTCCAACCCTGAACCTCCATCACTCTCCATCCCTGAACCTCCATTACTCTCCAACCCTGAACCTCCATCACCCTCCAACCCTGAACCTCCATCACACGCCAACCCTGAACCTCCATCACCCTCCAACCCTGAACCTCCATCATGCTCCAACCCTGAACCTCCATCACTGTTCAACCCTACACCTCCATCACCCTGCAACCCTACACCTCCATCACCATCCAACCCTGCACCTCCATCACCCTCCAAACCTGAACCTCCATCACACTCGAACCCTGAACCTCCATCAGTCTCGATCCCTGAACCTCCATCACACTCCAACCCTGAACCTCCATCACCCTCCAACCCTACACCTCCATCACCCTCCAACCTTACACCTCCATCACCCTCCAACCCTACACCTCCATCACTCTCCAAACCTGCACCTCCATCACCCTCCAACCCTGCACCTCCATCACCCTCCAACCCTACACCTCCATCACCCTCCAACCCTGCACCTCAATCACACTCCAACCCTGCACTTACATCACCCTCCAACCCTGAACCTCCATCAATCTCCAACTCTACACCTCCATCACCCTCCAACCCTGAACCTCCATCACCCTCCAACCCTACACCTCCATCACTCTCCAACCCTGAACCTCCATCACTCTCCAACCCTGCACCTCCATCACCCTCCAACCCTGCACCTCCATCACCTTCCAACCCTGCACCTCCATCACCCTCCAACCCTACACCTCCATCACCTCCAACCCTGCAGCTCCATCACTCTCCAACCCTGCACCTCCATCACTCTCCAACCCTGCACCTCCATCACCCTCCAACCCTGCACCTCCATCACCCTCCAACCCTACACCTCCATCACCCTCCAACCCTGAACCTCCATCACCCTCCAACCCTGCAGCTCCATCACCCTCCAACCCTGAACCTCCATCACCCTCCAACCCTGAACCTCCATCACCCTCCAGCCCTGAACCTCCAGCACCCTCCATCCCTGAACCTCCAGCACCATCCAACCCTGCACCTCCAGCACCCTCCAACCCGACACCTCCATCACCCTGCAACCCTGAACCTCCATCACCCTCCAACCCTGAACCTCCATCACTGTCCAACCCTGAACCTCCATCACCCTCCAACCCTACACCTCCATCACCCTCCAACACTACACCTCCATCACTCTCCAGCCCTGAACCTCCATCACCCTCCAACCCTACACCTCCATCACTCTCCAACCCTGAACCTCCAACACCCTCCAACCCTACACCTCCATCACCCTCCAACCCTGAACCTCCATCACCCTCCAACCCTGAACCTCCATTGCCCTCCAACCCTGAACCAGTATCACCCTCCAACCCTGAACCTCCATCACTCTCCAACCCTGCACCTCCATCACCCTCCAACCCAGCACCTCCATCAACCTCCAACCCTGAACCTCCATCACCCTCCAACCCTGCACCTCCATCAACCTCCAACCCTGAACCTCCATCACTCTCCAACCCTGCACCTCCACCACCCTCCAACCCTGCAGCTCCATCACCCTCCAACCCTACACCTCCATCACCCTCCAACCCTGAACCTCCATCACCCTCCAACCCTGAACCTCCATCACCCTCCAACCCTGAACCTCCATCACCCTCCAACCCTGAACCTCCATCACCCTCCAAACCTGAACCTCCATCACCCTCCAAACCTGAACCTCCATCACCCTCCAAACCTGAACCTCCATCACTCTCCGTCCCTGTACCTCCATCACCCTCCAACACTGAACCTCCATCACCCTCCAACCTTGAATCTCCATCACCCTCCAACCCTGCACCTCCATTACTCTCCAACCCTGAACCTCCATCACCCTCCAACCCTGAACCTCCATCACACGCCAACCCTGAACCTCCATCACCCTCCAACCCTGAACCTCCATCACGCTCCAACCCTGAACCTCCTTCACTGTTCAACCCTACACCTCCATCACCCTGCAACCCTACACCTCCATCACCCTCCAACCCTGCACCTCCATCACCCTCCAACCCTGAACCTCCATCACCCTCCAACGCTGCACCTCCATCACCCTCCAACCATGAACCTCCATCACCCTCCAACCCTACACCTCAATCACCATCCAACCCTGCACCTCCATCTCCCTCCAACACTACACTCCATCACCCTCCATCTCTGCACCTCCAGCACCCTCCAACCCTGCACCTCCATCACCCTCCAACCCTGAACCTCCATCACCCGCCAACTCTGCACCTCCATCACTCTCCAACCCTACACCTCCATCACACTCCAACCCTGAACCTCCATCGCCCTCCAACCCTGCACCTCCATCACCCTCCAACCCTAGACCTCCATCACCCTCCAACCCTGAACCTCCATCACTCTCCAACCCTGTACCTCCATCACCCTCCAACCCTGCACCTCCATCACTCTCCAAAGCTGCACCTCCATCACCCTCCAACCCTGCACCTCCATCACCCTCCAACCCTGAACCTCCATCACCCTCCAACCCTACACCTCCATCACCCTCCAACCCTGAACCTCCATCACCCTCCAACCCTACACCTCCATCACCCTCCAACCCTGCACCTCCATCACTGTCCAACCCTGAACCTCCATCACCCTCCAACCCTGCACCTCCATCACCCTCCAACCCTACACCTCCATCACCCTCCAACCCTACACCTTCATCACTCTCCAACCCTGCAACTCCATCACCCTCCAACCCTGAACCTCCATCAATCTCCAACCCTGAACCTCCATTACTGTTCTACCCTGAACCTCCATCACCCTCCAACCCTGAACCTCCATCACCCTCCAACCCTACACCTCCATCACCCTCCAACCCTGAACCTCCATCACCCTCCAACCCTGAACCTCCATCACCCTCCAACCCTGAACCTCCATCACCCTCCAACCCTACACCTCCATCACCCTCCAACCCTGCACCTCCATCAATCTCCAACCCTGAACCTCCATCCCCCCCAACCCTGAACCTCCATCACCCTCCAACCCTGAACCTCCATCACCCTCCAACCCTACACCTCCATCACCCTCCAAACCTGAACCTCCATCACCCTCCAACCCTGAACCTCCATCACCCTCCAACCCTACACCTCCATCAATCTCCAACCCTACACCTCCATCACCCTCCAACCCTACACCTCCATCACTCTCCAACCCTGCACCTCCATCACCCTCCAACCCTACACCTCCATCACCCTCCAACCCTTCCCAAGACCTCACCTTGTGATTTCACTGATATTTTCAGATTCTTCCTGTTACCATTAATCCATTTTCTGTGTTTTTATTTTGGGATAACTATGATGTTTCCATGGTTACCAGTCCTGGTACTTGTCTATTTCCTTTAAACGAACTGGATTTAATATATATTTTTTATTACTTTCTAAAATATGAAGGCTCTTTTCTCTGATTTTCTTTTTCACATTCTCCTTCTTCCTTTATTGCTCTTTTTGCTTCTTTTCCTCTGTTTAACCATTTGATTTTAAAGATCCTTTTTTCTCAGTTTTTTACTGTTTTATCTTTTTTCTGGGATTTTTATTTTCTATTTCCGTTTGTGTTTTTGTTTTCTTCCCTTCATTCGGTTTCTCTGCCTCAGTTTCTCCAGATCTGCTTCCTTTCGCTGACTTGCACCTTCGCCACTTCCCATTTGGTTTCATATTTTAACTAAACTCTCTGCCTTCCACATTCCGCCTAACTCTACTTTGCCATTCAGGATCTTTGTGACGACTCTGACACATTTTGACACTGATCCTCATCCTCCTCCTTACTGAAAAAAATATTTAAAAAAGGCACTTTAAAAAAGGCATTTAAAATAGTCACTCTCCTGTTAACCTCCAGTATGAAGATGAGTCAATTATCAATAATTACCTCCATTTTCCTGACAGAAATTATAGCTGAAACGTAGCACATGTTTTAATGAAAAGCCTTTTATGCTTCTCAAAATCTGGTTGCATTTACGTGAAGAGAAAAAAAAATGCGGACGTTAATTTTTTCCTACAAATAAATAGGCTTCCCTCCGTCTCCCCAAACACTCGCACACCGACCCTCGGAACTCGCCGCTCGCAATCCCCAGCTACTCGCTAGACTACTTTTTGAAACAATTGTTCAACAAATCCCCTCATTTTTTGTGTAATTCTTTCAAACTTCAGAAAAGAAACGTCAAGTTTTTACTTCGTCTGCATCAAGGTAAAATAATTTGAAATATTTGAATATTTATGTGGGAAATGATTAATTGTTGTTCTTGGCACCAGGCAGGCATTGTGTGTATCGGCGGCACCAGATTGCTAGTGACAGGATCCGTGCAAGTAGTGAGCAGTGTGCATGAAGTGTGCACAAGTCTGTCTGGGGGAGGAGAAAGTCTGGGGCTTTGACTGAATAATTGGAAAGTCAGCTGATTTTATGGGCTTGTGAGTTGCTGCTTTTCTCCGGAGCCTGATTAATATTGGGAAATCTCCGTAAGGAGCGGAGAGTTCAAAGATTTGCCCGTCAGCTGTAGACGCTGCCGTCGCACCGGTTGTTGGGATTCCAATCGGTTTTGGTGCCAGTTACAAGTTAGTGTCAGGTGTCTCCCAGTGAAGTCTAACTAATGATCGACAGGAGGTCAACCGGTGGCCGCGAATTTCCTCGCTCCCGCTCCGCCACCATAACCACCAATCAATCTCTTTCCACAGCCTTTCCTCCACCGATCAGGAGCAGCTGTGAGCAAACAGTTGACCAAAGAGACCCCCCCTCACCGTACACCCTCACCGTACCCCCTTCACTGTACCCCCCTCACCATATCCCCTCACCACACCTCCTCACCGTACCCCCTCACCGTACCCCTCACCGTATCCCCTCACCGTACCCCTCACCGTATCCCCTCACCGTACCCCCCTCACCGTACCCCTCACCGTATCCCCTCACCGTACCCCCCTCACCGTATCCCCTCACCGTATCCCCTCACCGTACCCTCACCGTATCCCCTCACCGTACCCCCCTCACCGTATCCCCTCACCGTACCCCCCTCACCGTATCCCCTCACCGTATCCCCTCACCGTACCCTCACCGTATCCCCTCACCGTACCCCCCTCACCGTATCCCCTCACCGTATCCCCTCACCGTACCCCTCACCGTATCCCCTCACCGTACCCCCCTCACCGTACCCCTCACCGTATCCCCTCACCGTACCCCCCTCACCGTATCCCCTCACCGTATCCCCTCACCGTACCCTCACCGTATCCCCTCACCGTACCCCCCTCACCGTACCCCTCACCGTATCCCCTCACCGTATCCCCCTCACCGTATCCCCTCACCGTATCCCCTCACCGTACCCCCCTCACCGTATCCCCTCACCGTATCCCCTCACCGTACCCTCACCGTATCCCCTCACCGTACCCCCCTCACCGTATCCCCTCACCGTACCCCCTCACCGTACCCCCCTCACCGTACCCCCTCACCGTACCCCTCACCGTACCCCCACTCGCCGTACCCCTCACCTTATCCCCTCACCGTACCCCCTCACCGTATCCCCTCACCGTACCCCCCTCACCGTACCCCTCACTGTATCCCCTCACCGTACCCCCCTCACCGTATCCCCTCACCGTACCCCTCACCGTATCCCCTCACCGTACCCCTCACCGTATCCCCTCACCGTACCCCCCTCACCGTATCCCCTCACCGTATCCCCCTCACCGTATCCCCTCACCGTACCCCCTCACCGTACCCCCCTCACCGTACCCCTCACCGTACCCCCACTCGCCGTACCCCCTCACCGTACCCCTCACCGTACCCCCTCACCGTACCCCCTCACCGTACCCGCTCACCGTATCCCCACACCGTACCCCTCTCACCGTATCCCCTCACCGTACCCCCACTCACCATGCCCCCTCACCGTACCCCCTCACCGTACCCCACACTGTATCCCCACACCGTACCCCCCTCACCGTACCCCCTCACCGTACTTCCTCACCGTATCCCCACACCGTACCCCCCTCACCGTATCCCCTCACCGTACCCCCACTCACCGTATCCCCTCACCGTATCCCCACACCGTATCCCCTCACCGTACCCCCACTCAGCGTATCCCCTCACCATATCCCCACATCGCACCCCCTCACCGTACCCCCTCACCATACCCCCCTCACCGTATCCCCTCACCATACCCCCTCACCGTACCCCCTCACTGTACCCCCTCACCATACCCCTCACCGTATCCCCTCACCATACCCCCTCACCGTGTCCCCACACCGTACCCCCTCACCGTACCCCCTCACCGTATCCCCTCGCCGTACCCCCCTCACCGTATCCCCTCACCGTACCCCCCTCACCGTACCCCCTCACTGTACCCCCCCTCACCGTACCCACCTCACCGTACCCCCTCACCATACCCCCTCACCGTACCCCCTCACCATATCCCCTCACCGTATCCCCACACCGTACCCCCCTCACCGTAGCCCCTCACCGTACCCCCCTCACCGTATCCCCCTCACCGTACCCCCTCACCGTATCCCCACTCACCGTACCCCCCTCACCATACCCCCTCACCGTATCCCCTCACCGTACCCCCCTCACCGTACCCCCCCTCACCGTACCCCCTCACCATATCCCCTCTCACCGTATCCCCCTCACCGTATCCCCCCTCACCATATCCCCTCACCGCATCCCCCCTCACCGTATCCCCCCTCACCGTATCCCCTCACCGTATCCCCACTCACCGTATCCCCCCTCACCATATCCCCTCACCGTATCCCCCCTCACCATATCCCCTCACCGTATCCCCCCTCACCGTATCCCCCCTCACCCTCACCGTATCCCCCCTCACCGTATCCCCTCACCGTATCCCCACTCACCGTACCCCCACTCACCGTACCCCCACTCACCGTACCCCCACTCACCGTACCCCTCACCGTACCCCCACTCACTGTACCCCCACTCATCGTATCCCCTCACTGTACCCCCACTCACTGTACCCCCACTCACCATACCCATTCACCGTACCCCTCTCACCGTACCCCCCTCACCGTCGCTGGTGAATGCTGAGAGCCTCTCCTAGATTTATAAACTTTAAATCAAAACCACTAACTGATTTAAATGAGAAATTGAAGCCGATGGTGTGTTTTCTTTGATTAGCAACACTTTTAAATGAAAGAGTGCATTGACAATCGCTGTGAGCTCAGTCACATTCCTCGTGTGTCACACAGTTCAAGGTCTGACCCAAACCTCAGGTGACCTCATTTTAATGCAGACATACAAGCTTTGCGGAACACCTCCGTTCAGTCCGTAAGGGGGACCCTGAGCTTCCGGTCGCCTGTCACTTTAATTCACCGCCCCATTCCCACTCAGACCTCACTGTCCTCAGCCTCTTGCATTGTTCCACTGAAGCTCAGCGTAAGCGCAAGGAACAGCACCTCCTCTTTTGATTAGGCACTTTACAGCCTTCCGGACTCAACATAGAGTTCAACAATTTCAGATCACAACCTCGGCCCCTGTTACATTTTTACTTATATTTTTTATCCACACCTTTGTTTTGGCCCTTTCCCCCCCCTTTTTTTCTCTCTCCCACATGGCAGCTGTCTCCCATTCTGCCAGCGCATTTCACACCTAATCTAGAGCCGTCTTTTGTCTCCACTAGTCCTATCACCATCTCGCCTCATTTTCAATACCTCTTAATGTCTCTTCACTTCTCTTTTGTTCTCTCCCAGCCCCCAAACTGGCCTTTTAATCTGTTTCATTTCCTGAGCTTTCTCAGTCCTGACGAAGGGTTTTGACCCGAAACGTTGACTCTATTTCTCTCTCCACGGATGTTGCCTGGCCTGCTGAGTTTTTCCAGCATTTTCTGTTGTTATTTTACAAGTTAATATTCTTTTTTTCTCTCTCTAGATGTTTAAAGGCAGGACCCTGATCTGTATGTCTTTGATCCTTTGTGGCTTAGTGACCGAATGTTTTGGATTAGTTATCATGGTAATTATATTTATTCTTCAATGACGAATTGACGGGACTGAATTTGAGTCACTGCTTGGGGTGGGATCGAGGCTTGAGAATGTTGGGAAATGGGAATCCTTTCTCACTTTGTCCTCAGTGACAGGTCCCAGGTCAGGTGTAGAAATAATCACAGAGGGTCTGTAACTTCCCAATTACTCCGACAGGGCATCTAAAGCTCTCCCCGTCTCAAGATCCCAGTGAGATATTCTGGCCTCGATATTAAACTACACCTTCGCTGCCTCCCCGTAAGTACCGGGGTATCTATCTGGCTTGGAATTCACCGTGCTCCCAGGTTACCTCCATTGCCAGCAGAGACGCCCAGGGGCGAGTTGATTGTTTTAATCATGTGGGACCCTCACTGTGAGATTAAAGATTTGTGCTCTCTCACTCACTCACTCACAAAAGCTGATGTGTTATGTGCCCTCTGTTTGGAGGTGGTCTCGCTGTGGCGAGAGGCCACTGTGAAGAGGGGTCACTCTGTGGAGGTTCTCTTCAGTGTAGAGCTGGTGTTTCTGTAGAAGTGGTGAGGGGTCTGTCTGTAGAATGAATCTCCTGTCAGGTTGGGCTCTGTCTAGAGGATGCATCTGCTTTTTAATCACAGACCTGCAGGCTGTGTTGGTGCAGCTGAAAAGATTCAGTAAATTAATGATGGAAAAGACAGAAAATTATGTCTCTTAGAAAACAAAATGAGAAACTTTAACCTGTAAAACCTATTTTTCAGCCTAAAGACAAGAGAGGTTGGACATTGAACAGCGCGGGATATCTGTTAGGCCCACGTGAGTAACAGGGTCACTGCCTCGGACCCAGACTCAATCATCCTTAAACATTGCATGGGCGAACCTGCACAATCTGCTGCTCGATAATTGCGTCCTTAGAACTCGAAGCAAGAAAAAAAGAGAAAGCTTGTATTGATATAACAACAACTTGTATTTATATATCACCTTATTGTGTCTTCAGAACATGTCAAACCATTTCACAATCAATGAATTCATTCTTCTGGAATTTTTTGAGGATGTAACTGGTAAAATAGATAAGGGAGAACCAGTGGATGTGGTGTATTTGGACTTTCAGAAGGCTTTTGATAAGGTCCCGCATAAGAGATTAGCGTGTAAAGTTAAGGCACATGGGATTGGAGGCAAGGTATTGACTTGGATAGAGAACTGGTTGGCAGACAGAAAGCAAAGAGTTGGAATAAACGGGTCTTTTTCCGAGTGGCAGGCAGTGACTAGTGGGGTACCGCAGGGATCGGTCCTAGGACCCCAGCTATTCATAATATATATTAATGATCTAGATGAGGGAACTAGATGTAATACCTCCAAGTTTGCAGACGACACAAAGTTGGGTGGACATGTGTGCTGTGAGGAGGATGCCGAGAAACTTCAGTATGATTTGGACAGGTTGGGTGATTGGGCAGAAGCATGGCAGATGCAATATAACGTGGATAAATGCGAGGTTATCCACTTTGGTGTCAAAAACAGGAAGGCAGATTATTATCTGAATGACAATAGATTGGGAGAAGGGGAAGTGCAACGAGACCTGGGTGTCCTTGTGCACCAGTCACTGAAGGTAAGTATGCAGGTGCCGCAGGCGGTTAAGAAGGCAAATGGTATGTTGGCCTTCGTAGCAAGAGGGTTCGAGTACAGGAACAAGGATGTCTTGCTGCAGTTGTACAGGGCCTTGGTGAGACCACACCTTGAGTACTGTGTGCAGTTTTGGTCGCCTTATCTGAGGAAGGATGTTCTTGCCGTGGAGGGAGTGCAGCGAAGATTCACCAGGCTGATACCTGGGATGGCAGGACTGATGTATGAGGAGAGATTGGGTCGATTGGGCTTATACTCGCTGGAGTTTAGAAGAATGAGAGGGGATCTCATTGAAGCTTATAAAATTCTGACAGGACTGGACAGACTAGATGCAGGGAGGATGTTCCCGATGGTCGGGGAGTCCGGAACCAGGGGTCACAGTCTAAGGATAAGGGGTAAGCCATTTAGGACTGAGATGAGGAGGAATTTCTTCACCCAGAGAGTGGTGAACCTGTGGAATTCTCTACCACAGAAGGCAGTGGAGGCCAATTCATTAAATATATTCAAGAAGGAGTTTGATATATGTCTTAAGGCTAAAGGGATCAAGGGATCTATCGGACCAAATGCTGGAATATGGGATTAGATTAGACAGGGCTTGATGGCCGGCGCGGACACGATGGGCCGAAGGGCCTCTATCCGTGCTGTATAACTCTATGACTCTATGACTCTATATGGGGAGAAGGCAGAGACAGGGTACTGAATTTGGACGATCAGCCATGATTTCGTTGAATGGCCTACTCCTGCTCCTATCTTCTATGTATCTATGTATCTATGAAGCATTGTCAGGTAGGAAAATGTAGTAGATCCACAAAGAGCGGAGGTGAATGTCCAGACAATCGGCTATTTGTGGTTGTGGTTTTCAGGCTCGGACACCAGGAGAGATTTCTGCCCTTTAAATAGTGCGATGCCCTGAGGGTCTTGGATTCTCACTATAAACTGCCCGTCCAACCCTTTCCGCGCTGCACTGAACCCTGATGGTTCCTGAGTGAGCATAGCATGTTGTGACTCTAAAGCCAGAGTGCTGCCAGTGAGCCACACTAAACTATTGCAAAACACTAAATACTGCGGGTGTTGGAAATCTGAAATATAAACAGAAAATGCTGAAAACGCTCAGCAGGTTCAGCAGCGCCTGTGGAGTCAACGTTTCAAATCGATCCCCAGGATCCTGCTGTTGTATGTTTGAGGGCAGGAAGGCTGGACACTCGCTGTATGAGTTAATGCTCCGTGTGTCTGGTTAGAGGTCTTTGTTTATGATTTTATTTTAATTTTACTTCCCTTGATTTGAAAGTTTTAAGATGTGTTTGGGAAATTCCCCCTTTGATTTGAGACAGATTTTGTTCTGGCCCTTTCAGGTGTTGCAGTTAGGAATAGGGTTGGTCCAGACAGGCTGGGAGCAGCGTCCCCGAGGGGCAGACACAGTAAGATTCGCCTCATCGCTTCTGTCCAGGGCAAAGAATGAATGAGCAAAGGCTGACTGCAGCCCAGCTCACTGCATTACTGGAACTAAGGTGTCAATTCCCGCCATGATGCCGTGTTTCCTCTTCGGACAGTAACATGATCTCAGTCTGATCATTTACAGAAGATAGAACCAATTGCCGTTTCATTTCTAAAAGATCTTACAGTTGCCACAAGATTAGAAAGGAATTAAACTTTGTGTTGATCGGCCCTGAAAGTTAATGGCCCCGATTTATATCTCCCGGGCCTGAGGAAATCCGGTCCCCGGGGGAGGGGCAGTTAAAATGGGGGGTCCGTCCCAGCACCTGACCAACGGGAGCTTTACATCACAGGCGGCCCCCTCCCCCTCCCTCCCCCTCCCCCTCCCTCTCCCCCTCCCTCTCCCCCTCTCTCCCCCTCTCCCCTCCCCCTCTCCCCCCCTTGACCCCTCTCCCCCTCCCTCTCTCTCCCCTCCCTCCCCACTCTCCCCCTCTCTCCCCTCTGCCTCTCTCCCCCCTCTCCCTCCCCTCCCTCTCCCCCTCTTTCTCTCCCCCTCTCTCCCCCTCCCCCTCTCTCCCCCTCCCTCCCCTCCCTCTCTCTCCCCCTCTCTCCCCCTTCCCTATCTCCCCCTCCCTCTCTCCCCACTCACCCCCTCTTTCCCCTCTGCCTCTCTGCCCCCTCCCTCTCTCTGCCCCCTCCCTCTCTCCCCCTCCCTCTCTTCCCCCTCCCTCTCTCCCCCTCCCTCTCTCCCCGCTCCCTCTCTTCCCCCTCCCTCTCTCTGCCCCCTCCCTCTCTCCCCCCTCCCTCTCTTATCCCAACTGCTGGTAAGGGGAAAGGTATTTTCTGGGAATAAAAAGAAAAACTTTGCAAATGCTGGAAAATTGAAATAAATGCAAAAATTCCTGTAAAAACACGTCTGGCCCCATCAGCAACTCAAAAGTGAAAAGTCTGGTCACCACTTGGTGTAGTCCGGGAATGAGCGGATTGTATTTGATACATTCAGTGAGCGGGAGACGCTGCGTGTTATCGGGGGAGACGCTGCGTGTTATCGGGGTGATTGAGCTGCTTATGTCCTTTCTTTTCAGACGCTGCGAATGGTCACAGGTCCCTGAGTGACAAGGGGGGTCTCGCGGGGAAGAGAGATGCCTTCGATGACAATTATAATTCAGTTGGAGCAAGTTTCAGTAAGAATGCTTGATCATATTGTGACTGTGCCTTTGTAGAGGTGCATGTGTAATAGAGTGGCTCATCGCATCCACTGCCTATAACCCCCAGTGTGGGCACCAGTGGGCAGCAGCTGCCCTGCAGTGACTGTACTCACGGGGTTGGGCGGAGGGCTCAGAGGGAGACCCCCTGTGTGGGGGTGGGTGGGTGGGGGGGCGACCCCCTGTGCGGGGGTGGGTGGGTGGGGGCTGTTGAATCCGTGAAGGTTGAAGTATGGTGTCCTTCAATAAATCGACAGAGACTGCAGAGGAACAATCAACAGGTGTTTACTGGATGAGGGTTACTCTAAAACTAAAGTACAGATCCCGACTCAGGGTTTATATACAGGTGTGGTCACTGCCGGTACTACAGTATACAGGAGCTGTAAAAAGTAGTTCTCCCCTTAAAAGGTACATACACTACAATTCCTCCCCTTTTAGATTAACAGTACCATAACATTCATTTAACAATTAACACTTTTAACATGCAACATTAACGGCAAATAGTCCATTTATGAATTCAGTCTTTGGGGCGGCTTCCTGATCCTTTCTGGATAGCGCCTTTCCTGAGTGTCTTGCTCTTGGTGCGGAGGCGATTCTGGCCCCCTGTCGTCGGTTGGTTCATCAGCTTCCGATGCTACTGTTTCTGGGGTAGATGCTACCGATATGTCGGGTTCATCACCAGGCACGTGAGACCTGGGGTTGACTCGTTCCTGTGACTCTAGGATCTGGTCGACATGGCGTCTCACAATGTTCTCCCCAACATCCACTGTGTACATTAGTGGCCCCTGCCGTGTGCATATCGTTCCTGGTTGCCATTTCTCTGTTTGGTAGTCGCAGGCCAAAACTGGTTGCCCTACATTGAAGCTCCTTGTCGGCTTCTCATGGATGTGCTGGAATTGCTGACTCTCAACATCTCTTCGTACATTTGGTCTGAGCAAATCCCGATGAGATCTCAACCTTCGGTTAAAGAACATCATGGCCGGGGTCTGGTTGGTGACTGCATGTGTCGCATTTCTGTAGGCTAACAGGAAATTGTCCACCTTATGCTGCAGTGGAATGTCGTCATCGCACATGGCCCTTACTGCTTTTTTAAAGGTTTGTACGAACCTCTCAGCCAATCCATTGGTGGCTGGATGATATGGGGTGGAGGTGTAATGCCTTACCCCATTCCTTTTCATAAATCTTCGAAACTCTTCGGACACAAACTGTGGTCCGTTATCAGAGCAAATCTGCTCTGGCAAGCCGTTCCTGGCAAAGATGGTCCGTACGACTGCAATCGTTTTCTCCGTGGTGGTGGAGGACATTTTGATCACCTCAGGCCACTTCGAGTGCGCATCCACAGCTATTAAAAACATTGAGTCCATGAATGGACCAGCAAAATCAATATGCACCCGTTGCCATGGAGATGAGGGCCACTCCCATGGGTGTAGAGGGGCATGTGGTGGTGCATTTTGGACCTTCTGGCATCCTTAGCAGCTCTTTGTCAGGTCCTCGATTTGCTGATTGATCCCCGGCCACCACACATAAGCCCTAGCAAGGCTTTTCATTTTCACCCCTCCCAGATGGCCTTCGTGAAGCTCATTGAGCACTCTCTCCCTTAACTTGGGTGGAATTACCACTCGGGATCCACACATCAAGGTCCCCTGGCATACTGACAGCTGTTCTCTTCTGGATGAGAATGCTGGCAACAGTGAGTCACCATGTGCTGGCCATCCGTTCACCATCAAATCATATACCCGAGACAGTGTCGGGTCATTTCGGGTCTCCTTCTCTATACCAGCGTTAGTTACTGGCAAGCATTCAATTATAGTCGAATGAAATATTTCGACAGGATCCACTGCTGGTGCTTCCTCTGCAGTAGGCAGTGGCAGGCATGATAGTCCATCAGCGTTTCTATGCTGTTTCGTGCCCTTATATTCGATATCATATTGGTGCGCCCCTAGAAAAAGGGACCATCTTTGTAGCCGTTGCGCAGTCATCACCGGAACGCCCTTCTTTGGGTTAAAGATGGAGACAAGTGGTTGGTGGTCAGTCAGCAAGGTGAACTTCTGCCCGTGCAGATAGTGGTTGAACTTTTTCACTCCCCACACTAGGCTGAGGGCCTCCCTGTCAATCTGGGCGTAGTTACGCTCGGCTGAGGTTAGTGACTGAGACGCAAAGGCTACTGGCCTCTCCGAGCCGTCCGGGAATTTGTGCGACAGCACCGCTCCAATGCCATAGGGTGATGCATCACACGCCAGCCGAATTGGTAGTGCTGGGTTGAAATGAGCCAACACCTCTTTTGATGTGATCAATTCTTTGCACTTCTGGAAAGCTCGTTTACATTCGTCATTCCACTTCCATGATACCCCCGTTTGCAGTAGGGTGTTCAGTGGGTGTAGAACTGTAGACAAATTCGGCAAGAACTTATGGTAGTAGTTCACCAACCTGAGGAACGACCTCAGTTGTGACACATTTTCCGGTGCTGGAGCCTTGACTACTGCCTCAATCTTTTTAGGGGACTTATGTAACCCCTCTTCATCAATAACGCGGCCATAATACGAGATCTGCTTCTGGAAAAACTCGCATTTGTGGCGATTAGCTCGGAGCCCATAATCCTTCAATCTAGTGAGCACCTGCTCCAGGTTGGCGAGATGATCACTGTCATTTTCGCCCGTGACCAGGATGTCGTCCAAATAACACTGGGTCCCTGGAATCCCTTGCAGGACTTGATCCATTGCCCTTTGCCAAATAGCCGGAGCTGATGCTACCCCGAACACCAGCCGGTTGTATTGGTAGAGACCTTTATGAGTGTTGATCGTGAAGTACTGTTTCGAGGCTTCTTCTACCTCCATTTGCAGGTACGCCTGGGCCAGATCAATTTTAGTGAAGCGTTTCCCTCCAGATAGCGAGGCAAAAATATCTTCAATCCGCGGAAGCGGATATTGTACAGTGTGAAGGACTGGGTTCACTGTCACCTTAAAGTCCCCACAGATGCGAACCTTCTTTGGTTCCCCAGGCGTATTACTCAACGACCTCTTCATTACAGGAATGATGGGTGTAGCCCACTCGCTCCAGTCCACTTTGGATAGTACTCCTGAACGTTCCAAACCTTCCAGCTCTGCTTCGACGGCTGGGCGGATCGCATAAGTCTGGACTTCAAAAACTTTGGGCTTGCATTTTCCTCTATTTTGATCATTGCTGTTATGCCTTTTAGTGTTCTGAGTCCCTCCTGGAACACTTCTTGTGCGTCAGTTAGCATTTTTGACAGTCGTCCCGGTGTGACGTCGTCATCCTTTTTGGCATCTACAGTCAGTGCTTGTATGGAATGCCAATCTAGCTGTATCTTCCGGATCCATTCACGCCCTAGTAGTGGCGGTCCTCCATCTGGCAATACATATATGTCCATTTTTGGTGTTTCCTTGCCGTTGTATATCACGTTCACCCTTATTTTTCCTTTGGGGTAGACTTTTTGCCCCATGTACGTCTTCAAGACAATCTCTGTATCTCTCAAGGGTATATGTGAGAATAGCCGTTTGTAGTCCCTTCGGTTTATGACTGTTAGGGCTGATCCTGTGTCCAATTCCATTTTCAATTGGACTCCGTCTATCTTGAGCGTGACCCAGATAGTTTGGTGATCCTCCATTTTGATTACATGATGTAGTTTCAGACAACCCAGCTCCTTGCTTCCGGAGTCTGTATCACTTTTCTGTTCGTCTGAACTACTCTCCGTCACCTTATGTATCTTTTTGTACTTCTCCTGTGGAGATTTCTTGCTGCTGGTTTTCTTTCCCGACCTGCAGACACTTGCTATGTGTCCTACTTTTCCACACTGTCTGCACACTTGGTCCTTGAACCAACAATCCTTATGGTCGTGTGTTGTTCTGCCGCAGCGATAACACTTCACTGCTCCATATGACATTTCATTTGTGCCATATTCTTGCGATCTTCGTTGTATCTCTGCAGTGCCCCGTGCGGCTGCTTCGTGTGATACTGCCATGCTGAAAGCCTTGTCCAGCGTAAGATCCTTTTCTGATAGAAGCCGTTTCTGGGTTCCTTCACTTTGAAGCCCACACACAAACTTGTCCCTTAAAGTATCTGCTAGTCCTGTTCCAAACTGGCAGTGTTTCGATAGTTTGCAGAGTTCCGTTAAATACTCAGCATTACTTTCATCTTTATGCTGGTTCCTTTTGTGAAACTTAAATCTTTCTGCTATCAGCAGCGGTGTGGGGTTTAAGTGGTCCTGTAGGATTGCCACTATGCTTTCAAAATCCTTTTCCACTGGCTTCTCTGGGGTTATTAGTGTTAAGTCTGTGTGTTATAGTGAGAATTACTACACAGACCACAAGAGTAAATTTTAACAGGTCTTTACTAGTCGAAGGTCAGGGCTGAACTTCCCAATAAATCATTACACAGCACTTATATACCGGTGTGGTCACCACCGGTATTACAGTATACAGCAGCCAAGATAAAGTAGTGCAACCCTTAAAATAGTTCTCTTAAAGGTGGAACGGTTACATACACTACAATCCTCCCTTTTTAGCTTAACAGTATATATATTCCCCATTAAACATAACATCATAACATATATACACAACTTCATGTAAAAACAGTTCACAGATTCAGTCTCTGCGGAGGCGCCTCCTGCGCCTCCTGACTCGGTCCGGATAACGCCTCAGTGGTGTAGTAGTTCTCGGTGGTGTAGTAGGTTCTCGTTGCTGGGGTGACTCATCTAATAGTCCTTCACTGGACTTAACAGCTTGAACTTTCGTAACTTCAGAACCAGCATTGCTGACTTCTAAAGGCTCGAGTACCTTGGGAAGTTTTTCTACTTCCAGACTGATTTGGCTCAGTTCGGAGGGACCACGTGCGTGACCTGGTAGGGGTGATAATGGTTCAGATGAGTCATCATCTTCTGCTTCTTCTCTATTGTCTTCTATTTCCTCCATCACTTCAGCTTTTGCCTCTGCCACCAATCCCCTGAGTGGCTTATTACTGCTGACACTGCTCACAAAAGGGTGCTCTTTCTTCTTAGCTTTCAACTGATCGATGAATTTGACATATTCCCTTTCTTGCTCAGCTTTGATTCGTTTGGCCTCATCACGCAGACGGTTTGTGTGTTCCTGCTCCATTTTTTCAATCAGCTGCTTCTGCTGTCTTCCCAGATTCTCCAACTCTGTGTCAAAGAACTTTTTCTTTGCATTCATCTCTTGCTCAAAACGGCGAATCATTTGTTCTAATTGCTGTTGTAGTTTGAGATTGAGTTGAGTTCGAGCCCGGTGTTCCTCAGAAATGTGCATGTCTGTAGACTGGACATACTCAGAATTCTCTGTCAAACTATGTTGTTGTTGTTCAGTGGAATTCTGTTCTGATACTTTGTTCTCTTCTGAAGCATTTATGCACTCCTTCGTTTTTCCATCATTAGTCTGCAAGTCCATTTTAGACTTGTCTTTTGCACATGGGCTGGTCTTACCATCATCAGTTCCAGAGTCTGAGCTGATTGTCTTCACCGAGTTCTCACTCTCTTCTTTGTCACTGTCACTGCTGCATATGCCCTCATCCAATATTCTGGACAATCGTTCAGGTTTGACATCTTTTATTCCGGAATCTACTGTTATTGCTTTTAGGGAGTGCCAGTCCATATTTATTTTCCTGATCCACTCCCGTCCCAGAAGTGGTGGACCTCCCTCAGGTAGTACATATAAGTCCATTCTTTGGTGTTCTTTGCCCTTGTGTATCACCTTGACTTTTATCTTTCCGATGGGGTATACTCTTTGCCCCGTGTATGTCTGCAATACTATCTCCGTATCCCGTAGGGGAATATGTGTGAATAACCTTTTGTAATCTTGCTTATTCATGGCCGTCAACGCCGATCCGGTGTCCAATTCCATCTTCACTTGGACTCCTGCTATCTGCAGTGTGACCCAGATAGTTTGTCGGTCAGCTTCCTTACTCACATTGTGAATTCTCAGACTACCCAGTTCCTTGCTGTTGGAGTCTGAATCCGAATTCTGTTCATCCGAACTCTTCTCAGCCACCTTATGTACCTTTCTGCACTTTTCCTGCGGTGACTTTTTGTTGCTGGTCTTCTTTCCTGACCGGCATACTTTAGCTATGTGACCAAGCTTGCCACATTTTCTACATTCCTGGTTTTTAAACCAGCATTGGTTCTGATTGTGTGTTGTCTTTCCACAACGATAACATTTCGTTGTACCCAAAGCCATTTGATCTATGCTGAGTACCGCTGCCTTCAGCTGCATTTCCGCAGTGCCTCTCGCTGCGGCTTCGTGTGATGCTGCAATAGTGACAGCCTTATCAAGTGTAAGATCATTCTCTTCAAGCAGCCGCTTTTGTGTTCCTTCTTTCGACAATCCACACACGAATTTGTCTCTCAGTGCCTCTGTCAGACTTTCCCCAAACTGACAGTATTTCGCTAGCTTACGCAGTTCAATTAAATACTCCGCGTTGCTTTCCTCTTTCAGTTGCGTTCTCGCATAAAATTTAAATCGTTCCGCTAACATCAGCGGTGTGGGGTTCAAATGATTTTTCAGGACAGCAACAATTTTAGCGAAAGTCTGATCCGCCGGTTTAGCTGGTGATAGAAGATGCTTCAATAGCCCGTATGTCTTCGCACCCATTGAGTTTAGTAAGGTTAGTGCTTTATCTTCATCTGATATTTTATTTGCCTTACAATATATCTCTATGCGTTCTACATACGTGGCCCAATCTTCAACATCGGGATCGAAATCGTTGATGTTACCACGCTTCGCCCTCCCCAGCGGTTTTCCAAATCGTGCCTCCCAGCCCCTCTTGCAGTCCGGTCCTTTCCCCCGGCTGCGGCTGAGTTCTCCGCGGTTTTTTAAAAATTTTCTCCCGCGCCTTACGCTGACCCGGTCGCTGCGCCTCGCGGCCTCGGTAGCTGCCCGGCCTTTTTCACCGGTCACGGTCGAGCTCTCTCTCGACGCTGTTGCGTCTCCCAGCCCGCTTGCAGCCCGGTCTTTTACACCGGCTGCGTTTGCATTCACCGCGGCTCCCGTGCCTTACGCTGCCCCAGTCTCAGCGCCTCTGGCCCCGACTTCTGTCCGGCTCTTTTCCCCGGCCGTGGTCGAGTTCTCTGCCCTTATATCCTCCGTTTTTCCCTCCCCTACTTCACAGCCAACGTGGCCGACTTGCTGCTCGTCGCTGATCGGCTTACCCACCACCGTGATAGAAGGGATGATCACTGCCTGTTGCTGATGGAAGGCTTTGTGTCAGAATTCTTCCTTTGCTCTGCAGACCCGAGTCTTTTCTCAGCAGAATGATGAGGGCGGATGCCTCTTCTCGACGCCCGTTAAACTGCCTTGGATGTATCTCTGCCGCAGGGTAAGATCGTACTCGTCGCCACTGTTAAGTCTGTGTGTTATAATGAGAATTATTACACAGACCACAAGAGTAAACTTTAACAGGTCTTTACTAGTCGAAGGTCAGGGCGGAACTGCCCAATAAATCATTACACAGCACTTATATACCGGTGTGGTCACCACCGGTATTACAGTATACAGCAGCCAAGATAAAGTAGTGCAACCCTTAAAATAGTTCTCTTAAAGGTGGAACGGTTACATACACTACAATTAGGTTTTGCAGTAAGCAGTACGATTTTGCACCCATGGAATTCAACAATACCAGTGCTTTCCTGGCATCTGGCACTTCATTCGCCTTGCAGTACACTTCTACACGTTCTATATATGTTGCCGAACCTTCGACTTCATTGTCGAACGCTGTGACACTGCCACCCTTCTGCATCCCTGGGTGTGGTTAGACTGGCTAAAAATGGCGTCTCCCACGCTCTCCCTTCTTCTCCGCTGGCTCAAAATGGCGTCTCCCGCGCTTCTTTCTTCCCCTGCGGACGCTGCTCAGCCCTTGAAACCCAGGCCGCGCTCTGCGCGTTTTCCCTTCTCTCATTGACGCTGCTCGGTCTTCAACCCTGGCTGCGCCCTGTGCGCTTTACCCTCTCTCTTAGCCCGTCGACGCTGCTCGGCCTTTTTCTGTGCCGTCGGTCGGCTCCAGCCGCTGCCATCCGGGAAGGGTCTGTGCCGTACCTGCTGCCAGCCCGCTGTGCTGGATCATCTCAACTGGGGAACCAAGCCCAGCTCTCCACAGCCTCCTCTGCGATGTTCAAGCCCTCTCCGGATGGTCAACGCCCGCACTGGTGGAATCGGCCGCCTTCTACAGAGTTGCAGGTAGGTTCGAATCGACTCGTCGCCACTGTTGAATCCGTGAATATTGATGTATGGTGTCCTTCAATAAATCGACAGAGACTGCAGAGGAACAATCAACAGGTGTTTACTGGATGCAGGTTACTCTAAAACTAAAGTACAGATCCCTACTCAGGGTTTATATACAGGTGTGTTCACTGCCAGTACTACAGTATACAGGAGCTGTAAAAAGTAGTTCTCCCCTTAAAGGTACATACACTACAGGGGGGAGACCCCCTGTGCGGGTGGGAGGGAGACCCCCTGTGCAGGTGGGAGGGAGACCCCCTGTGCGGGGGGTAGGTGGGGGGGAGACCCCCTGTGCGGGGGTGGGTGGGGGGGGAGACCCCCTGTGCGGGGGGTAGGTGGGGGGGAGACCCCCTGTGTGGGGGTGGGTGTGGGGGGAAACCCCCTGTGCGGGTGGGAGGGAGACCCCTGTGTGGGTGGGAGGGAGACCCCTGTGCGGGGGTGGGTGGGAGGGAGACCCCCTGTGCGGGTGGGAGGGAGACCCCTGTGCGGTTGGGAGGGAGACCCCCTGTGCGGGTGGGAGGGAGACCCCTGTGCGGGGGTGGGTGTGAGGGACACCCCCTGTGCGGGTGGGAGGGAGACCCCTGTGCGGGTGGGAGGGAGACCCCCTGTGCGGGTGGGAGGGAGACCCCTGTGCGGGGGTGGGTGTGAGGGGAGACCGCTGTGCGGGTGGGAGGGAGACCCACTGTGCGGGGGTGGGTGGGGGGGAGACCCCCTGTGCGGGGGTGGGTGGGGGGGAGACCCCCTGTGCGGGGGTGGGTGGGGGGGAGACCCCTGTGCGGGGGTGGGTGGGGGGAGACCCCTGTGCGGGTGGGAGGGAGACCCACTGTGCGGGGGTGTGTGGGAGGGAGACCCCCTGTGCTGGTGGTTGGAGGGTGGAGGGGGACCCCCCTGTGGGCAGTCGAGGCCCAGCCTGTAACATTAAACTTTAAAAACTCCAAAACTTAAAAGATCCCCCAATCAATGGATCAAATCAAAGCTCTGCAGTCCTGCCATATCCTGTCATGAATGGTGGTGGAGCATTAAACTAACGGGAGGAGAAGGCTCCATCAATATCCCCATCCTCAGTGATGGTGGAGCCCAGCACGTGAGTGCAAAAGACAAGGCTGAAGCGTTTGCAACCATCTTCAGCCAGAAGTGCCGAGTGGATGATCCATATCGGCCTCCTCCTGAGGTCCCCACCATCAAATCAACATCACGTGATATCAAGAAACGGCTGACTGCACTGGATACAGCAAAGGCTATGGGCCCAGACAACATTCCGGCTGTCGCGCTGAAGACTTGAGCTCCAGAACTAGCCGCACCGCTAGTCAAGCTGTTCCAGTACAGCTACAACACTGGCATCTATCCGACAATGTGGAAAACTGCTCAGGTATGTCTTGTCCACAAAAAGCAGGACAAATCCAATCCGGCCAATGACCGCCCCATCAGTCTACTCTCAATCATCAGCAAAATGATGGAAGGTGTCATCAACAGTGCTATCAAGTGGTACTTACTCACCAATAACCTGCTCACTGATGCCCAGTTTGGGTTCTGCCAGGACCACTCGGCTCCAGACCTCATTACAGCCTTGGTCCAAACATGGACAAAAGAACTGAATTCCAGAGGTGAGGTGAGAGTGACTGACCTTGACATCAAGGCAACATTTGACTGAGAGTGGCATCAAGGAGCCCTAGTAAAACTGAAGTCAATGGGAATTCGGGGGGGGGAAACTCTCCACTGGCCGGAGTCATATCTAGCACAAAGGAAGATGGTTGTGGTGGTTGGAGGTCAATCATCACAGCCCCAGGACATCACTGCAGGAGTTCCTCAGGGCAGTCTCCTAGGCCCAACCATCTTCAGCTACTTCATCAATGACCTTCCCTCCAACATAAGGTCAAAAATGGGGATGTTTGCTGATGACTGCACAGTGTTCAGCGCCATTCACAACTCCTCAGATAATGAAGCAGTCCATGCCCGCATGCAGCAAGACCTGGACGACGTTCAGGTTTGGGCTGATAAGTGGCAGGTAACATTCGTGCCACAGAAGTGCCAGGCAATAACTATCTCCAACAAGCCAGCGTCCAACCACCGCTCCTTGACATTCAACGGCATTACCATTGCCGAATCCCCCACCATCAACATCCTGGGGGTCACCATTAACCAGAAACTTAACTGGACCAGCCACATAAATACTGTGGCAACAGAGCAGATCAGAGGCTAGGTATTCTGCGGTGAGTGCCTCACCTCCTGACTCCCCAAAGCCTTTCTACCATCTACAAGGCACAAGTCAGGAGTGTGATGGAATACTCTCCACTTGCCTGGATGAGTGCGGCTCCAACAACACTCAAGGAGCTCGACACTGTAAAGTCTGTGGGTTGTGCAGTTAATAAATACACAGACTTCAGAAGTAACAAACAAACAGGTCTTTACTATTCGAAGGTCAGGGCGAATCTGCCCCAGCAATCCTGCCACAACACTTATATACTGGTGTGGTCACCATCGGTATTACAGTATACAGAAGCCAAACAAATAGTGCCACACCTAAAGTAGTTCTCTTAAAGGTGAACGGTTACATTCAATAGTTCCCTTAAAGGTAGACGGGTACATACACTACAATCCTCCCTTTTTAGCTTATTACTTACAGAGTCCCCGTTAAACATACATATCTTCAACTTCCTATAAAACAAATTACAGATATAATCTCGGTGGAGTCAATGTCATATAAAACAATTTACAGATATAATCTTGGTGGGAACAGTTCACAGGTTCAGTCTCTGCGGAAACAGTTCATAGATTCAGTCTCTGATCTTGACTCGTTCCAAACAACATCTCTTTGGTGTAGCCGGTTCACATGGCTAGCGTGACTCCTCCATAGCCTTTTTCTTGACGTAACAGCTTGAACTTTCATCCTGTTGAACCAGCAGTGCGGACTTTTACAACCAACTGGCTGTCTTGATATTTTCCAGTTTTTCAACTACTTTAGTTCCTTTCGTAGTGTCCCGCCTGAGATGGTAGAAGTGCTAATATTTTAGACAGTTATTATCTTCTGCTTCTTCTTTTTCTTTTCTGCCTTTTTGACACTCTCGGAGCTCCTTTCTCGGCTGCCAGCTGTAGCGCCACCAACTCTCTATGTTCCTTAGACCTTAAGTGCTTCATCCGGATTTCAGCACTTTGGGAGTTTTCATCACAAACTGAGCAGACCAGATCCTCGTAATATTCAGTGTCACTCAACAGGTCATGGTAATATTCGGGGTCGTCCTGAGTTAGGCCAGTGAGAGGCCCTTCTACTTCCTTCTTATCCATCTGGATGTTAGCCGGCGGTGGTTCCTTCCCTAACCATCTTTCTTGAAAAGACTTCTTCAAACATTCATATTCATTCCGCTCTTCCGGGGATGTCTGCCATTCCTTCACTACTGGCCTCATTTGTGAGTTCAATACCTTCCCTTCCATCGGGTACTTTGGGTTTAAGCGCTCGAAGAAGTTGCGCCTTGATGTTCTCTAACTCCTGTTCAGGGGCCATTCCTACAGTCTCTGTGATCCTTCCAGTTGCCTTTCCTTCCACTGCCCGGATTCCTAGTTGAATATGTTCTTCAAGTTGTTGAACCTCGGCCATTGCCGCCTCATATTTGTCCTGGGTTGCCTTCAATAATTTAATGAGTTCTTGGACATCTTGAATTTCATGTTCTGCTATGTCTTCCACCTCTAATTTTTCATCGATGGATGGAATCTCTACCGATGAGTCTGTCTTGGCCTGTAGCTCATCAAACATTTCCTGCAGCCTTTGTAATTCTCGCTCATGTTCAACCTTTAGCTGTTCAGATGCTTTCACTAAAACTAGCTTTTCGGAGGTTGCCGAATTAACCCCTTCCAGGATTGTAGTCTGGGCCTGTTCATACTGTTCTTTCAACTTGTTACACTCTGCTTGCAACGAGTCGTAGAGATGAACTGGGATAAAATCCTGGCTTCCTGAAGATTCCTCTTCCTTTGATTCGTTCTGTAAATATTCTAGTTCCTGAACAGCATCAGGGGAATGTGATTGGTATTTGGCCACGATGGCTCTATGGTCGCTCTCTGCTTGAGCTAGCTGTCTCTGTTGTCTTTCCAGGTTCTCCCATTCGGTGTCCCAGAACTTTTCCATATTTTTCATCTCTTGTACGAGACGGTCACTCAACTGTTCTAATTGTTGTCGTACTTTGACATAAGTTTGAGTCCGAACTCGGTGTTCTTCCGTCGTGGATGAATCCTTTGCTTGAACAGGCTCAGAATTCTCTGTCAACCTGGAGTTCTGCTCTGCAGCTTTATTCTTCTTGGTAACATAAGTCCTTCTGCATTTCTTCGTTTCCTTCCCCATCGTCGGCAAGTCCCTTTTAGCCTTGTCTTCCATATTTGAATTGGTCTTATCGTCATCCATTTCAGAATCTGAGCTGATAGCTTGCACCGAGTCCTCCCTCATTATGGCTTTTAGGTAATGCCATTCCATATCTATTTTCTTAATCCACTCCCGTCCTAGAAGTGGTGGTCCTCCTTCAGGTAATACGTACAAGTTCATTCTTGGGTGTTCTTTACCCCTATCTCTCACCTTGACTCTTATTTTCCCCACGGGGTATACGTTATACCCCGTGTATGTCTGTAATACGAACTTGGTATTTCTTAAAGGTGTGTGAGAGAATAGCCGGTGGTAGTCCCTTCGGTTGATGACTGATAGAGCTGGTCCAGTGTCCAGCTCCATCCTTACTTGGACTCCAGCTATTTTTAGTATGACCCAGATGGTTTGTAGATCCGTTTCTTTACCCACATTGTGGATTCTCAGACTACCCAGCTCCTGGTTGTTTGGGTCTGAGTCTGAATTCTGTTCGTCTGAACTCTTCTCAGCCACCTTGTGTACCTTGTTGTACTTTTCTTGTGGTGGCTTCCTTTGATTGTTGGTCTTCTTCCCTGACCGGCATACCTTCGCGATGTGACCCAGTTTGCCACATTTCCTACACTCTTGGTTCTTAAACCAGCATTGATTCTGGTCATGCGTTGTCTTCCCACAACGGTAGCATTTTGTTGTGCTTGAAGTAATTTGGTCCACCCCGAGTGCCGCCGCCTTTAGTTGCATTTCCGCCGTTCCTTTCGCTGCGGCTTCGTGCGATGCAGCTATAAGGACAGCCCTGTCCAGTGTGAGGTCGTTCTCTTCCAGTAGTCGCTTCTGCGTCCCTTCTTTGGACAATCCGCATACGAACTTGTCCCGCAGTGCTTCTGTCAGATTCCCTCCGAACTGGCATTATTTCGCTAGCCTACGCAGTTCGACCAAGTATTCCGCATTGCTTTCGTCTTTCCTCTGCGTTCTTGCGTAGAATTTGAATCGTTCAGCCAGCATCAACGGTGTGGGGTTCAAGTGGTCCTTCAGCACAGCCACAATCTCTTCGAAGGTCTGATCCGCTGGTTTATCTGGTGCTATTAGATGCTTCAAGAGCCCGTATGTTTTTGCCCCCATCGAGTTTAGCAATGTTATCGCCTTGTCGTCTTCCTCTATTTTGTTGGCTTCGCAATAGATCTCTATGCGTTCCACGTACGTGGCCCAGTCTTCTATTTCAGAATTAAAGTCGTTAATATTCCCTCGCTTAGGCATCTTTCTTCCCTTGGGAGCAGCACCAGTATTTCTTTAAGTATTCTTATTTATTTGTTTATTTCTAAGATGGCGGTTTTCCCGCGAAATCGGCGGTTTCCCGCTCTTTCCTTCTCTCCCCGCCCACTTCAATGGCGGTATGTCAGTTAAGATGGTGGTTTTCCCGCGAAAATGGCGGTTTCCCGCTCTTCCTTTCTCTCCCCGCCCACTTCAATGGCGGTTTCCCGCTTCTGTCGTCTCCTCCGCCTAATGGCGGCTTCCCGCGTTTCTTCCTGGTGGAAGGGGTACGCTTTCCCCACAGCGGACAGGTTCAGCCGCTGGGCGGGCTCTCGCACAGCTCCCCTTACTCGGCACTGTCTTTTCCTCCCGCCCGCACTGCTCTACCGGCGCTGGGTACACCCCGTTAACGGAGGACAGTTCAGCCGCTGGACTGGCTCTCGCGCAGTCTCTCTCTCCGTACCCGGCTCTGTCGCTCTCTCTCTCCCGCACGTTCGGTTCTACCGGCCCTGGGTACCCCGTTGGTGGAGAACAGTTCAGCCGCTGGACTGGCTCTCGCACAGTCTCTCTCCCCTTGCTCGGCTCTGTCTCTCCCTCTCCCGCACGTTCGGTTCTACCGGCTCTGGGTACCCCGTTGGTGGAGAACAGTTCAGCCGCTGGACTGGCTCTCGCACAGTCTCTCTCTCCTTGCTCGGCTCTGTCTCTCTCTCCCACCCGCACGGTTCCTGTTCGCCTCCCAGCCCTCTCGCAGACCGGTGTTTCCCTCCCCGGCTGCGGCTGGGTTTCTCTTCCCGCACCTACTCCCAGTCTCAGCGCTTCGTGGCTGCGGTCGCTGCCCGGCTTTTCCCGCCGATCGAGGTCCGACTGTCTCACAACGCCGTTGGACCCGACTTCCTGACCGGCTCCGTTCCCCCTCGACCGTGGTCGAGTGCACAGCCCTTATCCTCCGGATATTCTCTACACCTTCCCCTACTCACAGTCTCCGCGGCCGCCTTGTTTCCTGCTGATCGGCTCACTCCGCACCGTGGTAGAAGGGTAGTCAGTGCCTGTTGCTGATGGAAGCTTTTGTTGCTAAAGTCTTCCTCCTTCCTCCTGCTGCAGCCTCGTGTTTTCTTTCAGCAGCACGCCGAGGGCGGTTGCCTCTCTTCGACGCTCTTCGTTGCTTTGGTAGTCTTGCCGCAGGGTACGATCGGACTCGTCGCCACTGTAAAGTCTGTGGGTTGTGCAGTTAATAAATACACAGACTTCAGAAGTAACAAACAAACAGGTCTTTACTATTCGAAGGTCTGGGCGAATCTGCCCCAGCAATCCTGCCACAACACTTATATACTGGTGTGGTCACCATCGGTATTACAGTATACAGAAGCCAAACAAATAGTGCCACACCTAAAGTAGTTCTCTTTAAGGGAACTATTGAATGTAACCGTTCACCTTTAAGGTAGACGGGTACATACACTACAGACACCATCCAGGACAAAGCAGCCCGCTTGATTGGCACCCCATCCACCACCTTAAACATTCACTCCCTCCACCACCGGTGTACCGTGTCTGCAGTGTGTACCATCTACAAGATGCACTGCAGCAACTCACCAAGGCTTCTTCGGCAGCACCTTCCTAACCTGCGACCTCTTCCACCGAGAAGGACAAGGGCAGCAGGTGCATGGGAACACCACCACCTCCAAGTTCCCCTCCAAGTCACACACCATCCCGACTTGGAAGTATATCGCCATTCCTTCATCGTCACTGGGTCAAAATCCTGGAACTCCCTCCCTAACAGCACTGTGGGAGCACCTTCACCACACGGACTGCAGCGGTTCAAGAAGGCGGCTCACCACCGCTTTCTCGAGGGCAATTAGGGATGGGCAATAAATGATGGCCTTGCCAGTGACGCCCACATCCCATGAACGAATAAATTAAACTTTAAAAACTCCCAAAACTTAAAAGATTTACAGTTACTTTAAAAATGCTTTAAAACATTGGAAATGTTAAAATTACTTTAATAAACTGTTAAAACCTTTTAAAACACTGAATAATCTGAAGAAAGGAGGATCCAGGGCTTTATTCATTAAATTACATTTTGAGGGTCTGACCTGAAGCTGATTGGTGCCCGGGTTTAAGGTGTCAGTGGGAACGCTGGTATCTGAAGGAGTTTCACACACGTTGCCCGTGAAAGGTGTGAATGATGCCCAGTGTCCGCACTCGCAGATTGCTGCTAATTCTGCAGAGGTTTTGTGAGCTGCAGAATGATTGAGGTGTTGCCGAGTTGTAATGCCTAACATTATTTTTCATTGTTTTAAGGTAATCCACTGAACTCACTTGACGAAAATGCCCTTCAGACCCTGATCGAATTCCTGGCCTACTTACGTCTGAGAGGTGGGTTCAAAACGATTCCAAAAACAAACACATGAGGAGTGGGAGCCGCAGCGTGGAGAGTTCAGCCCACTGGGGAGTCAGCACATGAGGGGTGGGAGCCGCAGCGTGGAGAGTTCAGCCCATTGGGGAGTCAGCACATGAGGGGTGGGAGCTGCAGCGTGGAGAGTTCAGCCCACTGGGGAGTCAGCACATGAGGGGTGGGAGCTGCAGCGTGGAGAGTTCAGCCCATTGGGGAGTCAGCACATGAGGGGTGGGAGCCGCAGCGTGGAGAGTTCAGCCCATTGGGAAGTCAGCACATGAGGGGTGGGAGCTGCAGCGTGGAGAGTTCAGCCCATTGGGGAGTCAGCACATGAGGGGTGGGAGCTGCAGCGTGGAGAGTTCAGCCCATTGGGGAGTCAGCACATGAGGGGTGGGAGCCGCAGCGTGGAGAGTTCAGCCCATTGGGGAGTCAGCACATGAGGGGTGGGAGCCGCAGCGTGGAGAGTTCAGCCCACTGGGGAGTCAGCACATGAGGGGTGGGAGCTGCAGCGTGGAGAGTTCAGCCCACTGGGGAGCCAGCACTTCAGCATCAAAGTTAAGATAGTTCAGGGGTGAATACATCTCTCAATGTGGTACTGGGGCATTCAGACCAGGAGTAGTAGGAGAGATGCTTTACTTGGCCTTCGTGCTCCTGCATTAGGCTTGGAAACCAGCCAGGGTCCCCACTCCTGATTACTACACAGTGATTGCTGGAAAATACACGTGTGTGAATATCGTGTGATCAGGATAAACTGATTTCCCCGAATAGTCATAAAACCTGCTGAGACTCAGGCCCGTGGATTTACTGAGGAGCAATCTTGGAGTGTGGGAGAGGTGTTATGGTCGGGAAACCCGGAGGTGGTTTTCCTGCCTGGCAGGCGGCCAGATTGACAGGCTGGCAGGGAAGGCCTGCACTAGTAGGCCGCAGCTGGGGAGCGGAGAGGAGGGAGGGAGAGACCGTGGAGGTCGGGAGGCGGGAGATAGGAACGGCCGGCTGGGGGAGATTGCGGACCGGGTGTTCGAGAGGTGAATCAGGGCTCAGAAAGTTCTGGGGGTTCTGATCACTGGGAGGTTAACAGGTTTGTTCAGGGTCTGGGGGAAGCTCTCTGCTGCTCCTGGCCCACAGGTTGTGCTGGTCAGCTAACCTCTTCCACCCAGCACTCTTTGCCTCCCTTCAGCAGCCAGATTTCCCGAAGCCCGGGAATTCCGACCTCACTCACCCTGACCCCTGACCCCCGACCCGGGAATCCTAGCCTTAATCACCCTGACCCCTGACCTGGGAATCCTGACCTCACTCACCCTGACCCCCAATCTGGGAATCCCAGCCGGCCTCACTCACCCTGACCCCCGACCCCCCAACCCGGGAATCCTAGCCTCAATCACCCTGACCCCTGACCCGGGAATCCCAGCCTTATTCACCCTGACCCCTGACCCCTGACCTGGGAATCTCAGCCAGCCTCATTCACCCTGACCCCTGACCTGGGAATCTCAGCCAGCCTCAATCACCCTGACCCCTGACCTGGGAATCTCAGCCAGTGTTAAAGCTGGAACAGAGATAAAATCTGAGGCACGCAGCCTGATTTAAATATTTAAATGAGGGACCCGCCTCCTGTGTCCGGATTGGCCGCCCGCCCCCGGCCCGCCTTGATTAACACTGGACGTGGGCGGGTTCAACGCTGGTTGGGTTCCTGTTTTTAATTTTTAACATTTTAACTTCCCACCCAACCCAAACCCACCCGTTTTTGGAGGTTAAAATTCCCCCATAATATCTGGGCTCAGAACATGATAAACGGTCACTTGGGTAAGGTATCAAAGCATGGCCAACACCCCTGGAACTCATGCCCCAGAGAGTCAGATCTTCCGAGGAGAGGAATCCGGCAAAATAAAATGAAACAGGGAAGAATGGAGCGAGTACAAGGCAGCCAGTTAAATGGGTTCAGAGTGAGATCAGAAACTGTAACATTAATGGAAAGCCACAGGCTTGAGGCCTTTGATGGTTAATACCGTGTAACCAGGGCCCAGGTGAAGTGGCGTGGGAAGGGCGATGGTGAGCAGGCAGGTGCAGGATAGGATATGGAGAGCGGAGATTTGGATGAGCTGAGGTTTATGGTGGGTGGAGGATACCATCTGGTATAAGGAAATACAAAAACCAAGAAAGTGTTGAAAAATTGGGGCTTTGTCAATTAAAGAATGTAGATTGCCAGGCGATATGATAGAAATGTTTAAAATAATGAATGGATGAGACGGGGAGTTGGAAGTAGACAGGTTCCAGTAGTTGAGGGTCCACAGATACAAGATTAAAGGTGAGAGATTTAGAACAGAGAGCAGGAGAAACGTCTTCACACAGAGAGTCGTGGGCTGTGGGATTCACCTCCAGGATTAATGGTTGAAGCAGAAACAATGTCAACATTCGAGATTAGATTGGACAGGGGGGATGAAGGAAAAGGGATGAAGGGATATGGGAACAGGGCGGGTAATGTGATTAGGACTATTTTCTGACATGGAGGGTAAATGGCAACACAGACTAGTTGGGCCGAATGGCTTGTTTCCATCTTATAACTTCTATGTATTAAGTTTATGTTGAGTTTCACATCTTTTAGGCAGTTACTCGCGGAGCACATCACTAATACTGGACCCACTGATGGTCAGTGTATGGGACGGATGGTCAGTGTGTGGGACGGATGGTCAGTGTGTGGGATGGATGGTTAGTGTGTGGGACCGATGGTCAGTGTGTGGGTCGGATGGTCAGTGTGTGGGACCGATGGTCAGTGTGTGGGACCGATGGTCAGTGTGTGGGACCGATGGTCAGTGTGTGGGTCGGATGGTCAGTGTGTGGGACCGATGGTCAGTGTGTAGGACGGATGGTCAGTGTGTGGGACCGATGGTCAGTGTGTTGGATGGATGGTCAGTGTGTGGGACCGATGGTCAGTGTGTTGGATGGATGGTCAGTGTGTGGGACCGATGGTCAGTGTGTGGGTCGGATGGTCAGTGTGTGGGACCGATGGTCAGTGTGTGGGACGGATGGTCAGTGTGTGGGACGGATGGTCAGTGTGTAGGACCGATGGGACCGATGGTCAGTGTGTGGGACCGATGGTCAGTGTGTGGGACCGATGGTCAGTGTGTGGGACCGATGGTCAGTGTGTGGGACCGATGGGACCGATGGTCAGTGTGTGGGACCGATGGTCAGTGTGTGGGACCGATGGTCAGTGTGTGGGACCGATGGGACCGATGGTCAGTGTGTGGGACCGATGGTCAGTGTGTGGGACCGATGGTCAGTGTGTGGGACCGATGGTCAGTGTGTGGGTTGGATGGTCAGTGTGTGGGACCGATGGTCAGTGTGTGGGACCGATGGTCAGTGTGTGGGACCGATGGTCAGTGTGTGGGACCGATGGTCAGTGTGTGGGACCGATGGTCAGTGTGTGGGTCGGATGATCAGTGTGTGGGACCGATGGTCAGTGTGTGGGACCGATGGTCAGTGTGTGGGACCGATGGTCAGTGTGTGGGACGGATGGTCAGTGTGTGGGACCGATGGGACCGATGGTCAGTGTGTGGGACCGATGGTCAGTGTGTGGGACCGATGGTCAGTGTGTGGGACCGATGGTCAGTGTGTGGGACCGATGGTCAGTGTGTGGGATGCTGCTAAGGTTGAAAGAGTATAAGAGAAGATAAGACGGATCCGGAAACAGTAGTCAGGCAACCAAACTTGGATTTTAAGAGCCTGTAGATGGAGGAGGGGCAACTGATAGTTTAATTGTGCGGTGGATTGATTTCATGGACAGTTTACATTTTTTAATCCTGTGTCACTGTTTTGGCAGAATCTGGTGTCCTGGATAATTCAGCCGTGCCGGTCTCAGCAGAGCAGATGCAACAAGCATAGCCTCGGAACATTGAGTCCTCGCATGTACAAGCTACTAATGTCCTCGTATGAAAAGGAAATAAGCCCCACCCCCTTGTGATTATTTGCACGGATTTAAAGGATTGAGTTTTGCTGGTTAATTGTCCCAATAATAAAGTGAAGCGAAGATGCTGCACCTTTCTCCAGTCTGTCTCTTTATGCATTTGTGTCGAAGTATCCCACTAAATGCCACTGTTAAAACTACACCTTTAATCAACAACCAAAGTCTGATATCAGCCCAGACAGAGAAACAAAGGGTAATTATGGGAGGGAAGGTCATTGGGCCCATCTTAATTCATTTTTAAAATTCATTCATGGGATGTGGGCGTCGCTGGCAAGGCCAGCATTTATTGCCCATCCCTAGTTGCCCTTGAGAAGGTGGTGGTGAGCTGCCTTCTTGAACTGCTGCAGTCCACGTGGTGAAGGTACTCCCACAGCGCTGTTAGGGAGGGAGTTCCAGGATTTTGACCCAGTGACGATGAAGGAACGGCCGATATACTTCCAAGTCAGGATGGTGTGTGACTTGGAGGGGAACTTGCAGGTGGTGGTGTTCCCATGCGCCTGCTGCCCTTGTCCTTCTAGGTGGTAGAGGTTGCGGGTTTGGGAGGTGCTGCCAAAGAAGCCTTGGCAAGTTGCTGCAGTGCATCTTGTAGATGGTCCACTATCCAGTACACTGTCAGAGAAACCTTAATGACCCCATTGCTGCATCTAATTGGTTCTTAAATGCATCCAGGTTTACTCTGTACCCAGGAGTCCGTTCCAGTTATTGATCACTCGCCGCGGAAAGAGGAATTTACATAAGTCAGTCCTGAATTTAATTTTTACTGCTTTGAATCTGTGTTGCCTTGTCTTGCTCTCGCAATTTAGTTTAAAGTAATTTCCCTGAATTACCATCAACAATCACATAAACCTCGATAATATCACCTCTCAGGCACCTCATTTCAAGGTTCAAAAGCCCAAGTTTCTCCAATCTTTCATCCTAGCTCCGAGCTTTGACATTCGGAATCCACCTCATGGCTCTTCCCCACTCTACCTTCAGCGATACACGACTCCCTTGTGTCTCAGTGACCAGAACTGGACCCAGTGCTCATGGTGGATCTGACCAGAACTGGACTCAGTTCTCTGGGTGGGGTCTGACCAGAACTGGACCCAGTGCCCATGGTGGGGTCTGACCAGAACGGGACACTGTGCCCATGGTGGGGTCTGACCAGAACTGGACACAGTGCCCATGGTGGGGTCTGACCAGAACTGGACCCAGTGCTCATGGTGGGGTCTGACCAGAACTGGACACAGTGCCCATGGTGGGGTCTGACCAGAACTGGACTCAGTTCTCTGGGTGGGGTCTGACCAGAACGGGACACAGTGCCCATGGTGGGGTCTGACCAGAACTGGACACAATG
This sequence comes from Somniosus microcephalus, assembly GCF_052327205.1. NCBI lineage: Eukaryota > Metazoa > Chordata > Chondrichthyes > Squaliformes > Somniosidae > Somniosus > Somniosus microcephalus. The sequence goes on from NC_141014.1 coordinate 44,342,522, forward strand.
CCCATGGTGGGGTCTGACCAGAACTGGACCCAGTGCTCATGGTGGGGTCTGACCAGAACTGGACACACTGCCCATGGTGGGGTCTGACCAGAACTGGATCTAGTGCCCATGGTGGGGTCTGACCAGAACTGGACACAGTGCCCATGGTGGGGTCTGACCAGAACTGGACACACTGCCCATGGTGGGGTCTGACCAGAACTGGATCTAGTGCCCATGGTGGGGTCTGACCAGAACTGGACACAGTGCCCATGGTGGGGTCTGACCAGAACTGGACACAGTGCCCATGGTGGGGTCTGACCAGAACTGGACATAGTGCCCATGGTGGGGTCTGACCAGAACTGGACACAGTGCCCATGGTGGGGTCTGACCAGAACTGGACACAGTGCCCATGGTGGGGTCTGACCAGAACTGGACACAGTGCCCATGGTGGGGTCTGACCAGAACTGGACACAATGCCCATGGTGGGGTCTGACCAGAACTGGACACAATGCCCATGGTGGGGTCTGACCAGAACTGGACACAGTGCCCATGGTGGGGTCTGACCAGAACTGGACACAGTGCCCATGGTGGGGTCTGACCAGAACTGGACACAGTGCCCATGGTGGGGTCTGACCAGAACTGGACACAATGCCCATGGTGGGGTCTGACCAGAACTGGACACAGTGCCCATGGTGGGGTCTGACCAGAACTGGACACAATGCCCATGGTGGGGTCTGACCAGAACTGGACACAATGCCCATGGTGGGGTCTGACCAGAACTGGACACAGTGCCCATGGTGGGGTCTGACCAGAACTGGACACAGTGCCCATGGTGGGGTCTGACCAGAACTGGACATAGTGCCCATGGTGGGGTCTGACCAGAACTGGACACAGTGCTCACAGTAAATATCTCCTGATGAGAGTCACATGGAGGATTGGAACACTGTTGAGGGGCCAGAGTGATGCATCTGTGCTGCATCTGACCTGGGAAGGACATTGTAGAGAGAGCTTTGCTCAGCATCTAATCCACGCTGTGAATGACCTGCAAGAGCCTGCTGGACCAATGCAAGGGAACTTTACATCTGTTGTCAGTATTTGGACCATCAGTAACTTACGCCTTTCTGTTTCTGTGTATTATCTTACTTTAAATAAATCTAACTATTGGTTTTATCCTGAACAGACTAAGTCTGACTGTGTGGCATTTGCTGCCTTTCAAAGTAGACGCAAGAGCTTGTGGCAATGCAGCATGGTTCAGGAGTAATGCTAGTTTCACTGGGCACTATTCATTGCAGGTAGGATGCTTACACCAGAGGACAGAGGAGACTGTCATTCCATCAGTCTAGATTGGATCAGATTCCAGGCGCTATAATGAAAGGCCAGAGCCTGAGCCATGCGTCACTCTGTGAGGATGCAGGATTTGGTTCATAGGAGACTTGTTCTGCTCGTGGAGACTGCTGGAACCATAACAGTGGTTTCTACCTCAACCATTTAAGATGCTCAGAGAAAATTTTGCATAAATTCTCCCCAAAAGCAAGGAGCAAAAATCCAGGATATTCATCCATCGTTGCACTTCAACCCTGTCCTGCTACCATCCACAGGACATTCCTTCAGACTCTGCAGCATTGTGTCCCACACAGTCCAGATGCCTCAAATCACCTGTTCCCAACTAAATCATACAAAGCATTCTGACCTCGCGTTGCCTACCATTGGTGGCTGGTCTCAGTCTGCATGTACACTATCCCAGTCCGTGTATACACTTTCCCAGTCTGTGTATACACTGTCCCAGTCTTCGTATTGACAATCCCAGTCTATGTATACACTGTCCCAGTCGGCGTATACACTGTCCCAGTCCGTGTATACACTGTCCCAGCCTGTACACTGTCCCAGCATGCGTATACACTGTCCCAGTCTGTGTATACACTGTCCCAGCATGCGGATACACTGTCCCAGTCTGTGTATACATTGTCCCAGTCAGTACAGTGAACCAGTCTGTGTATACACTGTCCCAGTCTGCGTATACACTGTCCCAGTCTGCGTATACACTGTCCCAGTCTGCGTATACACTGTCTCAGTCCGTGTATACACTGTCACAGTCTGCGTATACACTGTCCCAATCTGCGTATACACTGTCCCAGTCTGCGTATACACTGTCTCAGTCCGTGTATACACTGTCCCAGTCTGTGTATACACTGTCCCAGTCTGCGTATACACTGTCCCAGTCTGCGTATACACTGTCCCAGTCTGCGTATACACTGTCGCAGCCATTGGGTACACTGACCCAGTCTGTGTATACACTGTCCCAGTCTGTGTATACACTGCCCTAGTCTGTGTATACACTGTCCCAGTCTGTGTATACACTGTCCCAGTCTGCGTATACACTGTCCCAGTCTGTGTATACACTGTCCCAGTCTGCGTATACACTGTCCCAGTCTGCGTATACACTGTCCCAGTCTGTGTATACACTGTCCCAGTCTGTGTATACACTGTCCCAGTCTGTGTATACACTGTCCCAGTCTGTGTATACACTCTCACAGTCTGTGTATACACTGTCCCAGTCTGTGTGTTCACTGTCCCAGTCTGTGTATACACTGTCCCAGTCTGTGTAAACACTGTCCCAGTCTGAGTATACACTGTCATAATCTGTGTATACACTGTCCCTGTCTGTGTATACACTGTCCCAGTCGGTGTATACACTGCCCCAGTCTGTGTATACACTGTCCCAGTCTGTGTATACAATCTCACAGTCTGTGTATACACGGCCCCAGTCTGCGTATGCACTGCCCCAGTCTGTGTATTCACTGTCCCAGTCTGTGCATACACTGCCCCAGTCTATATATACACTTTCGCAGTCTGTGTATACACTACCCCAGTCTATGTATACACTGTCCCAGTCTGTGTATACACTGTCCCAATCTGTGTATACACTGTCCCAGTCTGTGTATACACGGCCCCAGTCTGCGTATGCACTGCCCCAGTCTGTGTATAGACTGTCCCAGTCTGTGTATACACTCTCGTAATCTGTGTATAAACTGCCCAGTATGTGAATAAACTGCCCCAGTCTGTGTATACACTCTCTTATTCTGTGCATACTCTGTCCCAGTCTGTGTAGACACTGTCCCAGTATGTGTATACACTGTCCCAGTCTGTGTATACACTCTCGCAGTCTGTGCATACACTGTCCCAGTCTGTGTATACACTGTCCCAGTCTGTGTATACATTGTCCCAGTCTCTGTATACACTGTCCCAGTCTGTGTATACACTGTCCCAGTTTGTGTATACACTGTCCCAGTCTGTGTGTACACTGTCCCAGTCTGTGTGTACACTGTCCCAGTCTGTGTATACACTGCCCCAGTCTGTGTATACACTGTCCCAGTCTCTGTATACACCGTCCCAGTCTGTATATACACTGTCCCAGTCTGTGTATACACTGTCCCAGTCTGTGTATACACTGTCCCAGTCTGTGTATAATCTGTCTCAGTCTGTGTATACACTGCCCCAGTCTATGTATGCACTCTCGCAGTCTGTGTATACACTGCCCCAGTCTGTGTATACACTGTCCCAGTCTGTGTGTACACTGTCCCAGTCTGTGTATACACTGTCCCAGTCTGTATATACACTGCCCCAGTCTGTGTGTCCACTGCCCCTGTCTGTGTATACACTGTCCCAGTCTGTGTGTACACTGTCCCAGTCTGTGTATACACTGTCTCTGTCTGTGTATATACTGTCCCAGTCTGTGTATGCACCATCCCAGTCTGCGTATACACTGTCAAAGTCTGCGTATACACTATCCCAGTCAGTACACTGTCCCAGACTGTGTAGACACTGTCCCAGTCTGTGTATACACTGTCCCAGTCTGGGTAGACACTATCCCAGTCTGTGTAGACACTGCCCCAATCTGTGTATACACTGTCCCAGTCTGTGTATACGCTGTCCCAGTCTGTGAATACACTGTCCCAGTCTGTGTATACACTGTCCCAGTCTGTAATCTGTCCCAGTCTGCATATACACTGTCCCAGTCATTGTATACACTGTCCCAGCCTGTGTATACACTGTCCCGGTCTGTGTATACACTGTCCCAGTCTGCGTATACACTGACCCAGTATGTTCACGGTCCCAGCCTGTGTATACACTGACCCAGTCTGCATATACACTGTCCCAGTCTGCGTATGCACTGTCTCAGTCTGCGTATACAATGTCCCAGTTGGTGTATACATTGTCTCAGTCTGTGTATACACTGTCCCAGTCTGATTATACACAGTCCCAGCCCGTGTGTATACAGCCCCAAACTGTGTATACACTGTCCCAGTCTGTGTATGCACTGTCCCAGTCTGTGTATACACTGTCCCATTCTGTGTACATACAGCCCCAACCTGTGTATACACTGTCCCAGTCTGTGTATAAACTCTTGCAGTCTGTGTATACACTGTCACAGTGTGTGTATACACTGTCCCAGTCTGTGTATACACTCTCGCAGTCTGTGTATACTCTGTCCCAATCTATGTATACACTATCCCAGTCTGATTATACACAGTCCCAGCCTGTGTATATATAGTCCCAGTCTGTGTATACACTGTCACAGTCTGTGTATACACTGTCTCTGTCTGTGTATACACTGTCTCTGTCTGTGTATGCACTGTCCCAGTCTGTGTATACACTCTTGCAGTCTGTGTATACACTGTCCCAATCTGTGTATGTACTGTCCCAGCCTGTTTATACACTGTCCCAGTCTGTGTATACACGGTCCCAGTCTGTGTATACACTGTACCAATCTCTACACTGTCCCAGGCTGTGTATACACTGTCCCAGTATGTGTATACACTGTCCCAGTCTGTGTATACACTGTCCCAGTCTGTGCATACACTATCCCAGCCTGTGTATACACTGCCCAGTATGTGTACACACTGTCGCAATCTGTACACTGTCCCAGTCGGTGTATACACGGTCCCAGCCTATTTATACACTGTCCCAGTCTGTGTATACACTGTCCCAGTCCGTGTATACACTGTCCCAGCCTATTTATACACTGTCCCAGTCTGTGTATACACTGTCCCAGTCCGTGTATACACTGTCCCAGCCTATTTATACACTGTCCCAGTCTGTGTATACACGGTCCCAGCCTATTTATACACTGTCCCAGTCTGTGTATACACTGTCCCAGTCCGTGTATACACTGTCCCAGCCTATTTATACACTGTCCCAGTCTGTGTATACACTGTCCCAGTCTATTTATACACTGTCCCAGTCTGTGTATACACTGTCCCAGCCTGTGTATACACTGTCCCGGTCTGTGTATACACTGTCCCAGTCTGCGTATACACTGTCCCAGTATGTACACGGTCCCAGTCTGTGTATACACTGACCCAGTCTGCATATACACTGTCCCAGTCTGCGTATGCACTGTCTCAGTCTGCGTATACACTGTCCCAGTTGGTGTATACATTGTCGCAGTCTGTGTATACACTGTCCCAGTCTGATTATACACAGTCCCAGCCTGTGTGTATACAGCCCCAAACTGTGTATACACTGTCCTGCTCTGTGTATATACTGTCCCAGTCTGTGTATGCACTGTCCCAGTCTGTGTATACACTCTTGCAGTCTGTGTATACACTGTCCCAGTCTGTGTATGTACTGTCCCAGCCTGTTTATACACTGTCCCAGTCTGTGTATACACTGTCCCAGTCTGTGTATACACTGTCCCAGCCTGTGTATACACTGTCTCAGTCTGCGTATACAATGTCCCAGTTGGTGTATACATTGTCTCAGTCTGTGTATACACTGTCCCAGTCTGATTATACACAGTCCCAGCCCGTGTGTATACAGCCCCAAACTGTGTATACACTGTCCCGGTCTGTGTATATACTGTCCCAGTCTGTGTATACACGGTCCCAGTCTGTGTATACACTGTACCAATCTCTACACTGTCCCAGGCTGTGTATACACTGTCCCAGCCTGTGTATACACTGTCCCAGTCTGTGTATACACTGTCGCAATCTGTACACTGTCCCAGTCGGTGTATACACGGTCCCAGCCTATTGTTACACTGTCCCAGTCTGTGTATACACTGTCCCAGCCTATTTATACACTGTCCCAGTCTGTGTATACACTGTCCCAGTCTATGTATACACTGTCCCAGTCTATGTATACACGGTCCCAGTCTGTGTATACACTGTCCCAGTCTATGTCTACACTGTTCCTGTCTGTGTATACACTGTCCAAGCCTATTTATACACTGTCCCAGTCTATGTATACACTGTCCCAGTCTGTGAATACACTGTCCCAGTCTATGTATACACTGTGCCAGTCTGTGTATACACTGTCCCAGTCTGTGTATACACTGTCCCAGTCTATGTATACACTGTCCCAGTCTGTGTATACACTGTCCCAGCCTGTGTATACACTGTCTCAGTCTGCGTATACAATGTCCCAGTTGGTGTATACATTGTCTCAGTCTGTGTATACACTGTCCCAGTTTGATTATACACAGTCCCAGCCCGTGTGTATACAGCCCCAAACTGTGTATACACTGTCCCGGTCTGTGTATATACTGTCCCAGTCTGTGTATACACTGTCCCAGTCTGTCCCAGTCTGTGTATGCACTGTCCCAGTCTGTGTATACACTGTCCCATTCTGTGTACATACAGCCCCAACCTGTGTATACACTGTCCCAGTCTGTGTATAAACTCTTGCAGTCTGTGTATACACTGTCACAGTGTGTGTATACACTGTCCCAGTCTGTGTATACACTCTCGCAGTCTGTGTATACTCTGTCCCAATCTATGTATACACTATCCCAGTCTGATTATACACAGTCCCAGCCTGTGTATATATAGTCCCAGTCTGTGTATACACTGTCACAGTCTGTGTATACACTGTCTCTGTCTGTGTATACACTGTCTCTGTCTGTGTATACAAGGTCCCAGTCTGTGTATACACTGTCCCAGTCTATGTCTACACTGTTCCTGTCTGTGTATACACTGTCCAAGCCTATTTATACACTGTCCCAGTCTATGTATACACTGCACAGTCTGTGAATAAACTGTCCCAGTCTATGTATACACTGTGCCAGTCTGTGTATACACTGTCCCAGTCTGTGTATACACTGTCCCAGTCTATGTATACACTGTCCCAGTCTGTGTATACACTGTCCCAGCCTATTTATTCACTGTCCCAGTCTATGTATACACTGTCCCAGTCTGTGTATTCACTGTGCCAGTCCATGTATACACTGTCCCAGTCTATGTATACACTGTCCCAGTCTATGTATACACTGTCCCAGTCTATGTATACACGGTCCCAGTCTGTGTATACACTGTCCCAGTCTATGTCTACACTGTTCCTGTCTGTGTATACACTGTCCAAGCCTATTTATACACTGTCCCAGTCTATGTATACACTGTCCCAGTCTGTGAATACACTGTCCCAGTCTATGTATACACTGTGCCAGTCTGTGTATACACTGTCCCAGTCTGTGTATACACTGTCCCAGTCTATGTATACACTGTCCCAGTCTGTGTATACACTGTCCCAGCCTGTGTATACACTGTCTCAGTCTGCGTATACAATGTCCCAGTTGGTGTATACATTGTCTCAGTCTGTGTATAAACTGTCCCAGTTTGATTATACACAGTCCCAGCCCGTGTGTATACAGCCCCAAACTGTGTATACACTGTCCCGGTCTGTGTATATACTGTCCCAGTCTGTGTATACACTGTCCCAGTCTGTCCCAGTCTGTGTATGCACTGTCCCAGTCTGTGTATACACTGTCCCATTCTGTGTACATACAGCCCCAACCTGTGTATACACTGTCCCAGTCTGTGTATAAACTCTTGCAGTCTGTGTATACACTGTCACAGTGTGTGTATACACTGTCCCAGTCTGTGTATACACTCTCGCAGTCTGTGTATACTCTGTCCCAATCTATGTATACACTATCCCAGTCTGATTATACACAGTCCCAGCCTGTGTATATATAGTCCCAGTCTGTGTATACACTGTCACAGTCTGTGTATACACTGTCTCTGTCTGTGTATACACTGTCTCTGTCTGTGTATACAAGGTCCCAGTCTGTGTATACACTGTCCCAGTCTATGTCTACACTGTTCCTGTCTGTGTATACACTGTCCAAGCCTATTTATACACTGTCCCAGTCTATGTATACACTGCACAGTCTGTGAATAAACTGTCCCAGTCTATGTATACACTGTGCCAGTCTGTGTATACACTGTCCCAGTCTGTGTATACACTGTCCCAGTCTATGTATACACTGTCCCAGTCTGTGTATACACTGTCCCAGCCTATTTATTCACTGTCCCAGTCTATGTATACACTGTCCCAGTCTGTGTATTCACTGTGCCAGTCCATGTATACACTGTCCCAGTCTATGTATACACTGTCCCAGTCCGTGTACACACTGTCCCAGTCAATGTATACACTGTCCCAGTCTGTGTATACACTGTCCCAGTCTGTTTATAGACTGTCCCAGTCTGTGTATGCACTGTCCCAGTCTGTGTATACACTGTCCCAGCGTATTTATACACTGTCCCAGTCTGTGTATACACTGTCCCAGCCTATTTATACAATGTCCCAGTCTATGTATACACTGTCCCAGTCTGTGTATACACTGTCCCAGTCTGTGTATACACTGTCCCAGTCTGTGTATACACTGTCCCAGTCTGTGTATACACTGTCCCAGTCTGTGCGTACACTGTCCCAGTCTGTGTGTACACTGTCCCAGTCTGTGTATACACTGCCCCAGCCTGTGCATACACAGTCCCAGTCTGTGTATACACTGTCCCAGTCTGTGTATACACTGTCCCAGTCTGTGTATACACTGTCCCAATCTGTGTATACACTGTCCCAGTCTGTGTATACACTCTCGCAGTCTGTGTATACACTGTCCCAGTCTGTGTATACTCTGACACAGTCTGTGTATACAATGTCCCAGTCTGTGTATACACTGTCCCAGTCTGTGTATACACTGTCCCAGTCTATGTATACACTGTCCCAGTCTGTGGATAAACTGTCCCAGTCTGTGTAAACACTGTCCCAGTCTGTGAATACACTGCCCCAGCCTGTGTATACACTGTCCCAGCCTGTGTATACACTGTGTCGTCCCAGTCTGTGTATACACTGTCCCAGTCTGTGTATACACTGTCTCGTCCCAGTCTGTGTATACACTGTCCCAGTCTGTGTATACACTGTCCCAGTCTGTGTATACACTGTCCCAGTCTATGTATACACTGTCCCAGTCTGTGTATACACTGTCCCAGTCTGTATATGCAATGTCCCAGTCTTTGTATACACTGTCCCAGTCTGTGTATACACTGTCCCAGTCTGTGCATACATTGTCCAATTCTGATTATACATTCTTGCAGTCTGTGTTTACACTGTCCCAGTCTGTGTATACACTGTCCTAGTCTGTCTATACACTGCCCCAGTCTGTGTATACACTCTCGCAGTCTGTGTATAGACTGTCCATTCTGTGTATACACTGACCCAGTCTGTGTATACACTGTCCCAGTCTGTGTATACACTGTCCCAGTCTGTGTATACACTGTCCCAGTCTGTGTATACACTGTCCCAGTCTGTGTATACACTGTCCCAGACTGTGTATACACTGTCCCAGTCTGTGTATACACTGTCCCAGTCTGTGTATACACTGTCCCAGTCTGTGTATACACTGTCCCAGTCTGTGTATACACTGTCCCAGTCTGTGTGTACACTGTCCCAGTCTGTGTGTACACTGTCCCAGTCTGTGCGTACACTGTCACAGTCTGTGCGTACACTGTCCCAGTCTGTGCGTACACTGTCCCAGTCTGTGCGTACACTGTCCCAGTCTGTGCGTACACTGTCCCAGTCTGTGCTTACACTGTCCCAGTCTGTGCGTACACTGTCCCAGTCTGTGCGTACACTGTCCCAGTCTGTGCGTACACTGTCCCAGTCTGTGCGTACACTCTCCCAGTCTGAGAGTACACAATCCCAGTCTGTGTGTACACTGTCCCAGTCTGTGTGTACATTGTCCCAGTCTGTGAGTACACTGTCCCAGTCTGTGTGTACACTGTCCCAGTCTGTGAGTACACTGTCCCAGTCTGTGTGTACACTGTCCCAGTCTGTGTGTACACTGTCCCAGTCTGTGTGTACACTGTCCCGTCTGTGTGTACACTGTCCCGTCTGTGTATACACTGACCCAGTCTGTGTGTACACTGTCCCAGTCTGTGTATACACTGTCCCAGTCTGTGTATGCCCTGTCCGAGTCTGTGCATACACTGTCCCAGTCTGTGTATGCAATGTCCCAGTCTGTGTATAAACTTTCCCAGTCTGTATACACTGTCCCAGTCTGTGTATACACTGTACCAGTCTGTGTATACACTGTCCCAGTCTGTGTATACACTGTCCCAGTCTGTGTATACACTGTCCCAGTCTGTGTATACACTGTCCCAGTCTGTGTATACACTGTCCCAGTCTGTGTATGCACTGTCCCAGTCTGTGTATGCACTGCCCCAGTCTGTGTATGCACTGTCCCAGTCTGTGTATACACTGTCCCAGTCTGTGTATGCACTGTCCCAGTCTGTGTATACACTGCCCCAGTCTGTGTATGCACTGTCCCAGTCTGTGTATGCACTGTCCCAGTCTGTGTATACACTGTCCCAGTCTGTGTATGCACTGTCCCAGTCTGTGTATACACTGCCCCAGTCTGTGTTAACACTGTCCCACGCTGTGTATACACTGCCCCAGTCTGTGATTACACTGTCCCAGTCTGTGTAAACACTGTCCCAGTCTGTGAATACACTGCCCCAGCCTGTGTATACATTGTCCCAGCCTGTGTATACACTGTCCCAGCCTGTGTATACACTGTCCCAGCCTGTGTATACACTCTCCCAATCTGTGTATACACTGTCCCAGTCTGTGTATACACTGTCCCAGTCTGTGCATACATTGTCCCAGTCTGTGTATACATTGTCCCAGTTTGTGTATACACTGTCCCAGTCCGTGTATACACTGTCCCAGTCTATGTACACACTGTCCCAGTCTGTGTATACACTGTCCCAGCCTGTGTATACACTGTCCCAGCCTGTGTATACACTGTCCCAGTCTGTGTATACACTGTCTCAGTCCGTGTATACACTGTCCCAGGTTGTGTATACACTGTCCCAGTCTGTGTGTACACTGCCCCAGTCTGTGTATACACTGTCACTGTCTGTGTAGACACTGTCCCAGTCTGTGTATACACTGTCCCAGTCTGTGTATACACTGTCCCAGTCTGTGTATACACTGTCCCAGTCTGTGTATACACTGTCCCAGTCTGTGTATACACTGTCCCAGTCTGTGTATTCACTGTCCCAGTCTGTGTATACACTGTCCCAGTCTGCGTATACACTGTCCCAGTCTATGTATACACTGTCCCAGTCTGGGTATACACTGTCCCAGTCTGCATATACACTGTCCCAGTCTATGTATACACTTTCCCAGTCTGTGTATACACTGTCCCAGTCTATGTATACACTGTCCCAGTCTGCATATACACTGTCACAGTCTGCGTATACACTGTCCCAGTCTGCGTATACACTGTCCCAGTCTGTGTATGCACTGTCCCAGTCTGTGTATACACTGCCCCAGTCTGTGTATACACTGTCCCAGTCTGTGTATACACTGTCCCAGTCTGTGTATACACTGCCCCAGTCTGTGTTTACACTGTCCCAGTCTGTGTATACACTAGCACAGTCTGTGTATACACTCTCGCAGTCTGTGTATACACTGTCCCAGTCTGTGTATACACTGTCCCAGTCTGTGTATGCAATGTCCCAGTCTGTGTATACACTGTCCCAGTCTGTGTATACACTGTCCCAGTCTGTGTATACACTGTCCCAGTCTGTGTATACACTGTTCCAGTCTGTGTATACACTGTCCCAGTCTGTGTATACACTGTCCCAGTCTGTGTATGCACTGTCCCAGTCTGTGCAAACACTGCCCCAGTCTGTGTATGCACTGCCCCAGTCTGTGTATACACTGTCCCAGTCTGTGTATGCCCTGTCCCAGTCTGTGTATGCACTGTCCCAGTCTGTGTATACACTGTCCCAGTCTGTGTATACACTGTCCCAGTCTGTGTATACATTGTCCCAGTCTGTGTATACACTGTCCCAGTCAGTGTATACACTGTCCCAGTCTTAGTATACACTGTCTCAGTCTGTGTATACACTGTCCCAGTCTGCATATACACTGTCCCAGTCTATGTATACACTGTCCCAATCTGTGTATACACTGTCCCAGTCTATGTATACACTGTCCCAGTCTGTGTATACACTGCCCCAGCCTGTGTATACGCTGTCCCAGTCTGTGTATACACTGTCCCAGTCTGGGTATACACTGTCCCAGTCTGTGTATACACTGTCCCAGTCTGCATATACACTGTCCCAGTCTATGGATACACTGTCCCAGTCTGTGTATACACTGTCCCAGTCTATGTATACACTGTCCCAGTCTGCGTATACACTGTCACAGTCTGCGTATACACTGTCCCAGTCTGTGTATACACTGTCCCAGTCTGTGTATGCACTGTCCCAGTCAGTGTATACACTGCCCCAGTCTGTGTATACACTGTCCCAGTCTGTGTATAAACTGCCCCAGTCTGTGTTTACACTGTCCCAGTCTGTGTATACACTGTCCCAGTCTGTGTATACACACTCGCAGTCTGTGTATACACTGTCCCAGTCTGTGTTTACACTGTCCCAGTCTGTGTGTACACTGTCCCAGTCTGTGTGTACACTGTCCCAGTCTGTGTGTACACTGTCCCAGTCTGTGTGTACACAGTCCCAGTCTGTGTGTTCACTGTCCCAGTCTGTGTGTACACTGTCCCAGCCTGTGTGTACACTCTCCCAGTCTGAGAGTACAGTCCCAGTCTGTGTGTACACTGTACCAGTCTGTGTGTACACTGGCCCAGTCTGTGAGTACACTGTCCCAGTCTGTGTGTACACTGTCCCAGTCTGTGTGTACACTGTCCCAGTCTGTGTGTACACTGTCCCAGTCTGTGTGTACACTGTCCCAGTCTGTGTGTGCACTGTCCCAGTCTGCGTGTACACTATCCCGTCTGTGTGTACTCTGTTCCAATCTGTGTGTACACTGTCCCGTCTGTGTATACACTGCCCCAGTCTGTGTGCACACTGTCCCAGTCTGTGTATACACTGTCCCAGTCTGTGTATGCCCTGTCCGAGTCTATGCATACACTGTCCCAGTCTGTGTATGCACTGTCCCAGTCTGGCTATAATCTGTCCCAGTCTGTATACACTGTCCCAGTCTGTGTATACACTGTCCCAGTCTGTGTATACCCTCTCCCAATCTGTGTATACACTGTCCCAGTCTGTGTATACACTGTCCCAGTCAGTGTATACACTGTCCCAGTCTGTGTAAGCACTGTCCCAGTCTGTGTATGCACTGTCCCAGTCTGTGTATGCACTGTCCCAGTCTGTGTATGCACTGTCCCAGTCTGTGTATACACTGTCCCAGTCTGTGTATGCACTGTCCCAGTCTGTGTATACACTGCCTACACAGACTGGGACAGATCCTACACAGACTGGGACAGTGTAAACACAGACTGGGGCACTGTCCCAGTCTGTGTATACAATCTCGCAGTCTGTGTATACACTGTCCCAGTCTGTGTATACACTGTCCCAGTCTGTGTATACAATGTCTCAGTCTGTGTATACACTGTCCCAGTCTGTGTATACACTGTCCCAGTCTGTGTATACACTGTCCCAGTCTGTGTATACACTGTCCCAGTCTGTGTATGCACTGTCCCAGTCTGTGTAAGCACTGCCCCAGTCTGTGTATGCACTGTTCCAGTCTGTGTATAAACTGTCCCAGTCTGTGTATGCACTGTCCCAGTCTGTGTATACACTGTCCCAGTCTGTGTATACACTGTCCCAGTCTGTGTATTCACTGTCCCAGTCAGTGTATACACTGTCCCAGTCTATGTATACACTGTCCCAGTCTGTGTATATATTGGCGCAGTCTGTGTATACACTGTTCCATTCTGTGTATGCACTGTCCCAGACTGTGTATACACTGTCCCAGTCTGTGTATCAACTGTCCCAGTCTGTGTGTACACTGTCCCAGTCTGTCTGTACACTGTCCCAGTCTGTGTATACACTGTCCTAGTCTGCGTATACACTGTCCAAATCTGTGTATACACTGTCCCAGTCTGTGTATAGACTGTCCCAGTCTGTGTATACACTGTCCCAGTCTGTGTATACACTGTCCCTGTCTGTGTATACACTGTCCCAGTCTGTGTATACACTGTCCCAATCTGTGTATACACTGTCCCAGTCTGTGAATACACTGTCCCAGTCTGTGTATTCACTGCCCCAGTCTGTGTATACGCTGTCCCAATCTGTGTATACACTGTCCCAGTCTGTGTATACATTGTCACAGTCTGTGAATAAACTGTCCCAGTCTGTGTATACACTGTCCCAATCTGTGTATACACTGTCCCAGTCTGTGTATACACTGTCCCAGTCTGTGTATACACTGTCCCAGTCTGTGTAGACACTGTCCCAGCCTGTGTATACACTGTCCCAGTCTATGTATACACTGCCCCAGTCTGTGTACACACTGTCCCAGTCCGTGTATACACTGTCCCAATTTGTGTATACACTGCCCCAGTCTGTGTATACACTGTCCCAGTCTGTGTATACAATCTCACAGTCTGTGTATACACTGTCCCAGTCTGTGTGTACACTGTCCCAGTCTGTGTATACACTGTCCCAGTCTGTGTATACACTGTCCCAGTCTGAGTATACACTGTCATAGTCTGTGTATACACTGTCCCTGTCTGTGTATACACTGTCCCAGTCTGTGTATACACTGTCCCAGTCTGTGTATACACTGCCCCAGTCTGTGTATACACTGTCCCAGCCTGTGTATACACTGTCCCAGTCTGTGTATATACAGCCCCAGTCTGTGTATACACTGCCCCAGCCTGTGTATACACTGTCCCAGTCTGTGTATACATCCTCCCAGCCTGTGCATACACTGTCCCAGCCTTTGTATACACTGTCCCAGTCTGTGTATGCACTGTCCCAGTCTGTGTATACACTGTCCCAGACTGTGTATACACTGTTGAAGTCTGTGTTTACACTGTCCCGGTCTGTGTATACACTGTCACTCTCTGTGTAGACACTGTCCCAGTCTGTGCATACACTGTCCCAGTCTGTGTATACAATGTCCCAGTCTGTGTATACAATGTCCCAGTCTGTGTATACTCTGTCCCAGTCTGTGTATACACTGTCCCAGTCTGTGTATACGCTGTCCCAGTCTGTGTATACGCTGTCCCAGTCTGTGTATACACTGTCCCAGTCTGTGTATACACCGTCCCAGTCTGTGTATACACTGTCCCAGTCTGTGTATACCCTGTCCCAGTCTGTGTATACACTGTCCCAGTCTGTGTATACACTGCCCCAGTCTGTGTATACACTGTCCCAGCCTTTGTATACACTGTCCCAGTCTGTGTATACACAGCCCCAGTCTGTGTATACACTGCCCCAGACTGTGCATACACTGTTGAAGTCTGTGTTTACACTGTCCCAGTCTGTGTATACACTGTCACTCTCTGTGTAGACACTGTCCCAGTCTGTGTATACACTGTCCCAGTCTGTGTATACAATGTCCCAGTCTGTGTATACAATGTCCCAGTCTGTGCACACTCTGTCCCAGTCTGTGTATACACTGTCCCAGTCTGTGTATACACTGTCCCAGTCTGTGTATAAACTGTCCCAGTCTGTGTATACACCGTCCCAGTCTGTGTATACACTGTCCCAGTCTGTGTAGACACTGTCCCAGTCTGTGAATACACTGCCCCAGCCTGTGTATACACTGTCCCAGCCTGTGTAAACACTGTCCCAGCCTGTGTATACACTGTCCCAGCCTGTGTATACACTGTCCCAGTCTGAGTATACACTGTCCAAGTCTGTGTATACACTGTCCCAGTCTGTGTATAAAGTGTCACTGTCTGTGTAGACACTGTCCCAGTCTGTGTATAAACTGTCCCAGTCTGTCTATACACTGTCCCAGTCTGTGTATACATTGTCCCAGTCTGTGTATACACTGTCCCTGTCTGTGTATACACTGTCCCAGTCTGTGTATACACTGTCCCAGTCTGTGTATACACTCTCACAGTCTGTGTATACACTGTCCCAGTCTGTGTGTTCACTGTCCCAGTCTGTGTATACACTGTCCCAGTCTGTGTAAACACTGTCCCAGTCTGAGTATACACTGTCATAATCTGTGTATACACTGTCCCTGTCTGTGTATACACTGTCCCAGTCTGTGTATACACTGCCCCAGTCTGTGTATACACTGTCCCAGCCTGTGTATACACTGTCCCAGTCTGTGTATACATAGCCCCAGCCTGTGTATACACTGCCCCAGTCTGTGTATACACTGTCCCAGTCTGTGTATACAATCTCACAGTCTGTGTATACACTGTCCCAGTCTGAGTATACACTGTCATAGTCTGTGTATACATTGTCCCTGTCTGTGTATACACTTCCCAGTCTGTGTAAACAGTGTCCCAGTCTGTGTATACACTGCCCCAGTCTGTGTATTCACTGTCCCAGTCTGTGCATACACTGCCCCAGTCTATATATACACTCTCGCAGTCTGTGTATACACTACCCCAGTCTATGTATACACTGTCCCAGTCTGTGTATACACTGTCCCAATCTGTGTATACACTGTCCCAGTCTGTGTATACACGGCCCCAGTCTGCGTATGCACTGCCCCAGTCTGTGTACAGACTGTCCCAGTCTGTGTATACACTCTCGTAATCTGTGTATACACTGCCCAGTATGTGAATAAACTGTCCCAGTCCGTGTATACACTGTCCCAGTCTGTGTATACACTGTCCCAGTCCGTGTATACACTGTCCCAGTCCGTGTATACACTGTCCCAGTCTGTGTATACACTGTCCCAGTCTGTGTATACACTGTCCCAGTCTGTGTATACACTGTCCCAGTCTGTGTATACACTGTCCCAGTCTGTGTATACACGGTCCCAGTCTGTGTATACACTGTCCCAGGCTGTGTATACACTGTACCAGCCTATTTATACACTGTCCGAATCTGTGTATACACTGTCCCAGTCTGTGTATACACTGTCCCAGTCTCTGTATACACTGTCCCAGTCTGTGTATACACTGTCCCAGTCCGTGTATACACTGTCCCAGTCCGTGTATACACTGTCCCAGTCTGTGTATACACTGTCCCAGTCTGTGTATACACTGTCCCAGTCTGTGTATACACTGTCCCAGTCTGTGTATACACTGTCCCAGTCTGTGTATACACGGTCCCAGTCTGTGTATACACTGTCCCAGGCTGTGTATACACTGTACCAGCCTATTTATACACTGTCCGAATCTGTGTATACACTGTCCCAGTCTGTGTATACACTGCCCCATTCTGTGTATACACTGGCCCAGTCTGTGTATACACTGTCCCAATCTGTGTATACACTGTCCCAGTCTCTGTATACACTGTCCCAGTCTGTGTATACACTGTCCCAGCCTGTGTATACACTGTCCCAGTCTGTGTATATACAGCCCCAGTCTGTGTATACACTGCCCCAGCCTGTGTATACACTGTCCCAGTCTGTGTATACATCCTCCCAGCCTGTGCATACACTGTCCCAGCCTTTGTATACACTGTCCCAGTCTGTGTATGCACTGTCCCAGTCTGTGTATACACTGTCCCAGACTGTGTATACACTGTTGAAGTCTGCGTTTACACTGTCCCGGTCTGTGTATACACTGTCACTCTCTGTGTAGACACTGTCCCAGTCTGTGCATACACAGTCCCAGTCTGTGTATACAATGTCCCAGTCTGTGTATACAATGTCCCAGTCTGTGTATACTCTGTCCCAGTCTGTGTATACACTGTCCCAGTCTGTGTATACGCTGTCCCAGTCTGTGTATACGCTGTCCCAGTCTGTGTATACACTGTCCCAGTCTGTGTATACACCGTCCCAGTCTGTGTATACACTGTCCCAGTCTGTGTATACACTGTCCCAGTCTGTGTATACACTGTCCCAGTCTGTGTATACACTGTCCCAGTCTGTGTATACCCTGTCCCAGTCTGTGTATACACTGTCCCAGTCTGTGTATACACTGCCCCAGTCTGTGTATACACTGTCCCAGCCTTTGTATACACTGTCCCAGTCTGTGTATACACAGCCCCAGTCTGTGTATACACTGCCCCAGACTGTGCATACACTGTTGAAGTCTGTGTTTACACTGTCCCAGTCTGTGTATACACTGTCACTCTCTGTGTAGACACTGTCCCAGTCTGTGTATACACTGTCCCAGTCTGTGTATACAATGTCCCAGTCTGTGTATACAATGTCCCAGTCTGTGCATACTCTGTCCCAGTCTGTGTATACACTGTCCCAGTCTGTGTATACACTGTCCCAGTCTGTGTATAAACTGTCCCAGTCTGTGTATACACCGTCCCAGTCTGTGTATACACTGTCCCAGTCTGTGTAAACACTGTCCCAGTCTGTGAATACACTGCCCCAGCCTGTGTATACACTGTCCCAGCCTGTGTAAACACTGTCCCAGCCTGTGTATACACTGTCCCAGCCTGTGTATACACTGTCCCAGTCTGAGTATACACTGTCCAAGTCTGTGTATACACTGTCCCAGTCTGTGTATAAAGTGTCACTGTCTGTGTAGACACTGTCCCAGTCTGTGTATAAACTGTCCCAGTCTGTCTATACACTGTCCCAGTCTGTGTATACATTGTCCCAGTCTTTGTATACACTGTCCCAATCTGTGTATACACTGTCCCAGTCTGTGTATACACTGTCCCAGTCTGTGTATACACTCTCACAGTCTGTGTATACACTGTCCCAGTCTGTGTGTTCACTGTCCCAGTCTGTGTATACACTGTCCCAGTCTGTGTAAACACTGTCCCAGTCTGAGTATACACTGTCATAATCTGTGTATACACTGTCCCTGTCTGTGTATACACTGTCCCAGTCTGTGTATACACTGCCCCAGTCTGTGTATACACTGTCCCAGCCTGTGTATACACTGTCCCAGTCTGTGTATACATAGCCCCAGCCTGTGTATACACTGCCCCAGTCTGTGTATACACTGTCCCAGTCTGTGTATACAATCTCACAGTCTGTGTATACACTGTCCCAGTCTGAGTATACACTGTCATAGTCTGTGTATACACTGTCCCTGTCTGTGTATACACTTCCCAGTCTGTGTAAACAGTGTCCCAGTCTGTGTATACACTGCCCCAGTCTGTGTATTCACTGTCCCAGTCTGTGCATACACTGCCCCAGTCTATATATACACTCTCGCAGTCTGTGTATACACTACCCCAGTCTATGTATACACTGTCCCAGTCTGTGTATACACTGTCCCAATCTGTGTATACACTGTCCCAGTCTGTGTATACACGGCCCCAGTCTGCGTATGCACTGCCCCAGTCTGTGTACAGACTGTCCCAGTCTGTGTATACACTCTCGTAATCTGTGTATAAACTGCCCAGTATGTGAATAAACTGTCCCAGTCCGTGTATACACTGTCCCAGTCTGTGTATACACTGTCCCAGTCCGTGTATACACTGTCCCAGTCCGTGTATACACTGTCCCAGTCTGTGTATACACTGTCCCAGTCTGTGTATACACTGTCCCAGTCTGTGTATACACTGTCCCAGTCTGCGTATAAACTGTCCCAGTCTGTGTATACACGGTCCCAGTCTGTGTATACACTGTCCCAGGCTGTGTATACACTGTACCAGCCTATTTATACACTGTCCGAATCTGTGTATACACTGTCCCAGTCTGTGTATACACTGCCCCATTCTGTGTATACACTGTCCCAGTCTGTGTATACACTGTCCCAGTCTGTGTATACACTGTCCCAGTCTCTGTATACACTGTCCCAGTCTGTGTATACACTGTCCCAGCCTGTGTATACACTGTCCCAGTCTGTGTATTCACTGTCCCAGCCTGTGTATACACTGTCCCAGTCTATGTATAAACTGTCCCAGTCTGTGTATACACTCTCCCAGTCTGTGTATACACTGTCCCAGTTTGTGTATACACTGTCCCAGTCTGTGTGTACACTGTCCCAGTCTGTGTGTACACTGTCCCAGTCTGTGTATACACTGCCCCAGTCTGTGTATACACTGTCCCAGTCTCTTTATACACCGTCCCAGTCTGTATATACACTGTCCCAGTCTGTGTATACACTGTCCCAGTCTGTGTATACACTGTCCCAGTCTGTGTATACACTGTCCCAGTCTGTGTATAATCTGTCTCAGTCTGTGTATACACTGCCCCAGTCTATGTATACACTCTCGCAGTCTGTGTATACACTGCCCCAGTCTGTGTATACACTGTCCCAGTCTGTGTGTACACTGTCCCAGTCTGTGTATACACTGTCCCAGTCTGTATATACACTGCCTCAGTCTGTGTGTCCACTGCCCCTGTCTGTGTATACACAGTCCCAGTCTGTGTGTACACTGTCCCAGTCTGTGTATACACTGTCTCTGTCTGTGTATATACTGTCCCAGTCTGTGTATGCACCATCCCAGTCTGCGTATACACTGTCAAAGTCTGCGTATACACTATCCCAGTCAGTACACTGTCCCAGTCTGTGTAGACACTGTCCCAAACTGCGGATGCACTGTCCCAGTCTGTGTATACACTGTCCCAGTCTGTGTATACACTGTCCCAGTCTGGGTAGACACTATCCCAGTCTGTGTAGACACTGCCCCAATCTGTGTATACACTGTCCCAGTCTGTGTATACGCTGTCCCATTCTGTGAATACACTGTCCCAGTCTGTGTATACACTGTCCCAGTCTGTAATCTGTCCCAGTCTGCATATACACTGTCCCAGTCATTGTATACACTGTCCCAGCCTGTGTATACACTGTCCCGGTCTGTGTATACACTGTCCCAGTCTGCGTATACACTGTCCCAGTATGTACACGGTCCCAGCCTGTGTATACACTGACCCAGTCTGCATATACACTGTCCCAGTCTGCGTATGCACTGTCTCAGTCTGCGTATACAATGTCCCAGTTGGTGAATACATTGTCTCAGTCTGTGTATACACTGTCCCAGTCTGATTATACACAGTCCCAGCCTGTGTGTATACAGCCCCAAACTGTGTATACACTGTCCCGGTCTGTGTATATATTGTCCCAGTCTGTGTATACACTGTCCCAGTCTGTGTATGCACTGTCCCAGTCTGTGTATACACTGTCCCATTCTGTGTACATACAGCCCCAACCTGTGTATACACTGTCCCAGTCTGTGTATAAACTCTTGCAGTCTGTGTATACACTGTCACAGTCTGTGTATACACTGTCCCAGTCTGTGTATACACTCTCGCAGTCTGTGTATACTCTGTCCCAATCTATGTATACACTATCCCAGTCTGATTATACACAGTCCCAGCCTGTGTATATATAGTCCCAGTCTGTGTATACACTGTCACAGTCTGTGTATACACTGTCTCTGTCTGTGTATACACTGTCTCTGTCTGTGTATGCACTGTTCCAGTCTGTGTATACACTCTTGCAGTCTGTGTATACACTGTCCCAATCTGTGTATGTACTGTCCCAGCCTGTTTATACACTGTCCCAGTCTGTGTATACACGGTCCCAGTCTGTGTATACACTGTACCAATCTGTACACTGTCCCAGGCTGTGTATACACTGTCCCAGTATGTGTATACACTGTCCCAGTCTGTGTATACACTGTCCCAGTCTGTGCATACACTATCCCAGCCTGCGTATACACTGTCCCAGTATGTGTATACACTGTCGCAATCTGTACACTGTCCCAGTCGGTGTATACACGGTCCCAGCCTATTTATACACTGTCCCAGTCTGTGTATACACTGTCCCAGTCCGTGTATACACTGTCCCAGCCTATTTATACACTGTCCCAGTCTGTGTATACACTGTCCCAGTCTATGTATACACTGTCCCAGTCTGTGTATACACTGTCCCAGTCTGTAATCTGTCCCAGTCTGCATATACACTGTCCCAGTCATTGTATACACTGTCCCAGCCTGTGTATACACTGTCCCGGTCTGTGTATACACTGTCCCAGTCTGCGTATACACTGTCCCAGTATGTACACGGTCCCAGTCTGTGTATACACTGACCCAGTCTGCATATACACTGTCCCAGTCTGCGTATGCACTGTCTCAGTCTGCATATACACTGTCCCAGTTGGTGTATACATTGTCGCAGTCTGTGTATACACTGTCCCAGTCTGATTATACACAGTCCCAGCCTGTGTGTATACAGCCCCAAACTGTGTATACACTGTCCTGCTCTGTGTATATACTGTCCCAGTCTGTGTATTCACTGTCCCAGTCTGTGTATGCACTGTCCCAGTCTGTGTATACACTGTCCCATTCTGTGTACATACAGCCCCAACCTGTGTATACACTGTCCCAGTCTGTGTATAAACTCTTGCAGTCTGTGTATACACTGTCACAGTCTGTGTATACACTGTCCCAGTCTGTGTATACACTCTCGCAGTCTGTGTCTACTCTGTCCCAATCTATGTATACACTATCCCAGTCTGATTATACACAGTCCCAGCCTGTGTATATATAGTCTCAGTCTGTGTATACACTGTCTCTGTCTGTGTATACACTGTCTCTGTCTGTGTATGCACTGTCCCAGTCTGTGTATACACTCTTGCAGTCTGTGTATACACTGTCCCAGTCTGTGTATGTACTGTCCCAGCCTGTTTTTACACTGTCCCAGTCTGTGTATACACGGTCCCAGTCTGTGTATACACTGTACCAATCTCTACACTGTCCCAGGCTGTGTATACACTGTCCCAGTCTGTGTATACACTGTCCCAGTCTGTGCATACACTGTCCCAGCCTGTGTATACACTGTCCCAGTATGTGTATACACTGTCGCAATCTGTACACTGTCCCAGTCGGTGTATACACGGTCCCAGCCTATTTTTACACTGTCCCAGTCTGTGTATACACTGTCCCAGTCCGTGTATACACTGTCCCAGCCTATTTATACACTGTCCCAGTCTGTGTTTACACTGTCCCAGTCTATGTATACACTGTCCCAGTCTATGTATACACGGTCCCAGTCTGTGTATACACTGTCCCAGTCTATGTCTACACTGTTCCTGTCTGTGTATACACTGTCCAAGCCTATTTATACACTGTCCCAGTCTGTGAATACACTGTCCCAGTCGATGTATACACTGTGCCAATCTGTGTATACACTGTCCCAGTCTGTGTATACACTGTCCCAGTCTATGTGTACACTGTCCCAGTCTGTGTATACACTGTCCCAGCCTGTGTATACACTGTCTCAGTCTGCGTATACAATGTCCCAGTTGGTGTATACATTGTCTCAGTCTGTGTATACACTGTCCCAGTCTGATTATACACAGTCCCAGCCCGTGTGTATACAGCCCCAAACTGTGTATACACTGTCCCGGTCTGTGTATATACTGTCCCAGTCTGTGTATACACTGTCCCAGTCTGTGTATGCACTGTCCCAGTCTGTGTATACACTGTCCCATTCTGTGTACATACAGCCCCAACCTGTGTATACACTGTCCCAGTCTGTGTATAAACTCTTGCAGTCTGTGTATACACTGTCACAGTGTGTGTATACACTGTCCCAGTCTGTGTATACACTCTCGCAGTCTGTGTATACTCTGTCCCAATCTATGTATACACTATCCCAGTCTGATTATACACAGTCCCAGCCTGTGTATATATAGTCCCAGTCTGTGTATACACTGTCACAGTCTGTGTATACACTGTCTCTGTCTGTGTATACACTGTCTCTGTCTGTGTATGCACTGTCCCAGTCTGTGTATACACTCTTGCAGTCTGTGTATACACTGTCCCAATCTGTGTATGTACTGTCCCAGCCTGTTTATACACTGTCCCAGTCTGTGTATACACGGTCCCAGTCTGTGTATACACTGTACCAATCTGTACACTGTCCCAGGCTGTGTATACACTGTCCCAGTATGTGTATACACTGTCCCAGTCTGTGTATACACTGTCCCAGTCTGTGCATACACTATCCCAGCCTGTGTATACACTGCCCCAGTATGTGTATACACTGTCGCAATCTGTACACTGTCCCAGTCGGTGTATACACGGTCCCAGCCTATTTATACACTGTCCCAGTCTGTGTATACACTGTCCCAGTCCGTGTATACACTGTCCCAGCCTATTTATACACTGTCCCAGTCTGTGTATACACTGTCCCAGTCTATGTATACACTGTCCCAGTCTGTGTATACACTGTCCCAGTCTGTAATCTGTCCCAGTCTGCATATACACTGTCCCAGTCATTGTATACACTGTCCCAGCCTGTGTATACACTGTCCCGGTCTGTGTATACACTGTCCCAGTCTGCGTATACACTGTCCCAGTATGTACACGGTCCCAGTCTGTGTATACACTGACCCAGTCTGCATATACACTGTCCCAGTCTGCGTATGCACTGTCTCAGTCTGCGTATACACTGTCCCAGTTGGTGTATACATTGTCGCAGTCTGTGTATACACTGTCCCAGTCTGATTATACACAGTCCCAGCCTGTGTGTATACAGCCCCAAACTGTGTATACACTGTCCTGCTCTGTGTATATACTGTCCCAGTCTGTGTATACACTGTCCCAGTCTGTGTATGCACTGTCCCAGTCTGTGTATACACTGTCCCATTCTGTGTACATACAGCCCCAACCTGTGTATACACTGTCCCAGTCTGTGTATAAACTCTTGCAGTCTGTGTATACACTGTCACAGTCTGTGTATACACTCCCGCAGTCTGTGTATACTCTGTCCCAATCCATGTATACACTATCCCAGTCTGATTATACACAGTCCCAGCCTGTGTATATATAGTCTCAGTCTGTGTATACACTGTCTCTGTCTGTGTATACACTGTCTCTGTCTGTGTATGCACTGTCCCAGTCTGTGTATACAGTCTTGCAGTCTGTGTATACACTGTCCCAGTCTGTGTATGCACTGTCCCAGCCTGTTTATACACTGTCCCAGTCTGTGTATACACGGTCCCAGTCTGTGTATACACTGTACCAATCTCTACACTGTCCCAGGCTGTGTATACACTGTCCCAGTCTGTGTATACACTGTCCCAGTCTGTGCATACACTGTCCCAGCCTGTGTATACACTGTCCCAGTATGTGTATACACTGTCGCAATCTGTACACTGTCCCAGTCGGTGTATACACGGCCCCAGCCTATTTTTACACTGTCCCAGTCTGTGTATACACTGTCCCAGTCGGTGTATACACTGTCCCAGCCAATTTATACACTGTCCCAGTCTGTGTATACACTGTCCCAGTCTATGTATACACTGTCCCACTCTATGTATACACGGTCCCAGTCTGTGTATACACTGTCCCAGTCTATGTCTACACTGTTCCTGTCTGTGTATACACTGTCCAAGCCTATTTATACACTGTCCCAGTCTATGTATACACTGTCCCAGTCTGTGAATACACTGTCCCAGTCTATGTATACACTGTGCCAGTCTGTGTATACACTGTCCCAGTCTGTGTATACACTGCCCCAGTCTATGCATACACTGTCCCAGTCTGTGTATATACTGTCCCAGCCTATTTATACACTGTCCCAGTCTATGTATACACGGTCCCAGTCTGTGTATTCACTGTGCCAGTCCATGTATACACTGTCCCAGTCTATGTATACACTGTCCCAGTCTGTGTATACACTGTCCCAGTCAATGTATACACTGTCCCAGTCTGTGCATACACTGTCCCAGTCTGTTTATAGACTGTCCCAGTCTATGTATACACTGTCCCAGTCTGTGTATACACTGTCCCAGCCTATTTATACACTGTCCCAGCCTGTGTATACACTGTCCCAGCCTATTTATACACTGTCCCAGTCTATGTATACACTGTCCCAGTCTGTGTATACACTGTCCCAGTCTGTGTATACACTGTCCCAGTCTGTGTATACACTGTCCCAGTCTGTGCGTACACTGTCCCAGTCTGTGTGTACACTGTCCCAGTCTGTGTATACACTGCCCCAGCCTGTGCATACACTGTCCCAGTCTGTGTATACACTGTCCCAGTCTGTGTATACACTGTCCCAGTCTGCGTATACACTGTCCCAGTCTGCGTATACACTGTCACAGTCTGTGTATACACTGTCACAGTCTGTGTATACACGGTCCCAGTCTGTGTATACACTGTCTCTGTCTGTGTATACACTGTCTCTGTCTGTGTATGCACTGTCCCAGTCTGTGTATACACTCTTGCAGTCTGTGTATACACTGTCCCAATCTGTGTATGTACTGTCCCAGCCTGTTTATACACTGTCCCAGTCTGTGTATACACGGTCCCATTCTGTGTATACACTGTACCAATCTGTACACTGTCCCAGGCTGTGTATACTCTGTCCCAGTATGTGTATACACTGTCCCAGTCTGTGTATACACTGTCCCAGTCTGTGCATACACTATCCCAGCCTGTGTATACACTGTCCCAGTATGTGTATACACTGTCGCAATCTGTACACTGTCCCAGTCGGTGTATACACGGTCCCAGCCTATTTATACACTGTCCCAGTCTGTGTATACACTGTCCCAGTCCGTGTATACACTGTCCCAGCCTATTTATACACTGTCCCAGTCTGTGTATACACTGTCCCAGTCTATGTATACACTGTCCCAGTCTGTGTATACACTGTCCCAGTCTGTAATCTGTCCCAGTCTGCATATACACTGTCCCAGTCATTGTATACACTGTCCCAGCCTGTGTATACACTGTCCCGGTCTGTGTATACACTGTCCCAGTCTGCGTATACACTGTCCCAGTATGTACACGGTCCCAGTCTGTGTATACACTGACCCAGTCTGCATATACACTGTCCCAGTCTGCGTATGCACTGTCTCAGTCTGCGTATACACTGTCCCAGTTGGTGTATACATTGTCGCAGTCTGTGTATACACTGTCCCAGTCTGATTATACACAGTCCCAGCCTGTGTGTATACAGCCCCAAACTGTGTATACACTGTCCTGCTCTGTGTATATACTGTCCCAGTCTGTGTATACACTGTCCCAGTCTGTGTATGCACTGTCCCAGTCTGTGTATACACTGTCCCATTCTGTGTACATACAGCCCCAGTCTGTGTATACACTGTCCCAGTCAATGTATACACTGTCCCAGTCTGTGCATACACTGTCCCAGTCTGTTTATAGACTGTCCCAGTCTATGTATACACTGTCCCAGTCTGTGTATACACTGTCCCAGCCTATTTATACACTGTCCCAGCCTGTGTATACACTGTCCCAGCCTATTTATACACTGTCCCAGTCTATGTATACACTGTCCCAGTCTGTGTATACACTGTCCCAGTCTGTGTATACACTGTCCCAGTCTGTGTATACAATGTCCCAGTCTGTGCGTACACTGTCCCAGTCTGTGTGTACACTGTCCCAGTCTGTGTATACACTGCCCCAGCCTGTGCATACACTGTCCCAGTCTGTGTATACACTGTCCCAGTCTGTGTATACACTGTCCCAGTCTGCGTATACACTGTCCCAGTCTGCGTATACACTGTCACAGTCTGTGTATACACTGTCACAGTCTGTGTATACACGGTCCCAGTCTGTGTATACACTGTCTCTGTCTGTGTATACACTGTCTCTGTCTGTGTATGCACTGTCCCAGTCTGTGTATACACTCTTGCAGTCTGTGTATACACTGTCCCAATCTGTGTATGTACTGTCCCAGCCTGTTTATACACTGTCCCAGTCTGTGTATACACGGTCCCATTCTGTGTATACACTGTACCAATCTGTACACTGTCCCAGGCTGTGTATACACTGTCCCAGTATGTGTATACACTGTCCCAGTCTGTGTATACACTGTCCCAGTCTGTGCATACACTATCCCAGCCTGTGTATACACTGTCCCAGTATGTGTATACACTGTCGCAATCTGTACACTGTCCCAGTCGGTGTATACACGGTCCCAGCCTATTTATACACTGTCCCAGTCTGTGTATACACTGTCCCAGTCCGTGTATACACTGTCCCAGCCTATTTATACACTGTCCCAGTCTGTGTATACACTGTCCCAGTCTATGTATACACTGTCCCAGTCTGTGTATACACTGTCCCAGTCTGTAATCTGTCCCAGTCTGCATATACACTGTCCCAGTCATTGTATACACTGTCCCAGCCTGTGTATACACTGTCCCGGTCTGTGTATACACTGTCCCAGTCTGCGTATACACTGTCCCAGTATGTACACGGTCCCAGTCTGTGTATACACTGACCCAGTCTGCATATACACTGTCCCAGTCTGCGTATGCACTGTCTCAGTCTGCGTATACACTGTCCCAGTTGGTGTATACATTGTCGCAGTCTGTGTATACACTGTCCCAGTCTGATTATACACAGTCCCAGCCTGTGTGTATACAGCCCCAAACTGTGTATACACTGTCCTGCTCTGTGTATATACTGTCCCAGTCTGTGTATACACTGTCCCAGTCTGTGTATGCACTGTCCCAGTCTGTGTATACACTGTCCCATTCTGTGTACATACAGCCCCAACCTGTGTATACACTGTCCCAGTCTGTGTATAAACGCTTGCAGTCTGTGTATACACTGTCCCAGTCTGTGTATACACTCTCGCAGTCTGTGTATACTCTGTCCCAATCTATGTATATACTATCCCAGTCTGATTATACACAGTCCCAGCCTGTGTATATATAGTCCCAGTCTGTGTATACACTGTCACAGTCTGTGTATACACTGTCTCTGTCTGTGTATACACTGTCTCTGTCTGTGTATGCACTGTCCCAGTCTGTGTATACACTCTTGCAGTCTGTGTATACACTGTCCCAATCTGTGTATGTACTGTCCCAGCCTGTTTATACACTGTCCCAGTCTGTGTATACACGGTCCCAGTCTGTGTATACACTGTACCAATCTGTACACTGTCCCAGGCTGTGTATACACTGTCCCAGTATGTGTATACACTGTCCCAGTCTGTGTATACACTGTCCCAGTCTGTGCATACACTATCCCAGCCTGTGTATACACTGTCCCAGTATGTGTATACACTGTCGCAATCTGTACACTGTCCCAGTCGGTGTATACACGGTCCCAGCCTATTTATACACTGTCCCAGTCTGTGTATACACTGTCCCAGTCCGTGTATACACTGTCCCAGCCTATTTATACACTGTCCCAGTCTGTGTATACACTGTCCCAGTCTATGTATACACTGTCCCAGTCTGTGTATACACTGTCCCAGTCTGTAATCTGTCCCAGTCTGCATATACACTGTCCCAGTCATTGTATACACTGTCCCAGCCTGTGTATACACTGTCCCGGTCTGTGTATACACTGTCCCAGTCTGCGTATACACTGTCCCAGTATGTACACGGTCCCAGTCTGTGTATACACTGACCCAGTCTGCATATACACTGTCCCAGTCTGCGTATGCACTGTCTCAGTCTGCGTATACACTGTCCCAGTTGGTGTATACATTGTCGCAGTCTGTGTATACACTGTCCCAGTCTGATTATACACAGTCCCAGCCTGTGTGTATACAGCCCCAAACTGTGTATACACTGTCCTGCTCTGTGTATATACTGTCCCAGTCTGTGTATACACTGTCCCAGTCTGTGTATGCACTGTCCCAGTCTGTGTATACACTGTCCCATTCTGTGTACATACAGCCCCAACCTGTGTATACACTGTCCCAGTCTGTGTATAAACTCTTGCAGTCTGTGTATACACTGTCACAGTCTGTGTATACACTCCCGCAGTCTGTGTATACTCTGTCCCAATCCATGTATACACTATCCCAGTCTGATTATACACAGTCCCAGCCTGTGTATATATAGTCCCAGTCTGTGTATACACTGTCTCTGTCTGTGTATACACTGTCTCTGTCTGTGTATGCACTGTCCCAGTCTGTGTATACACTCTTGCAGTCTGTGTATACACTGTCCCAGTCTGTGTATGCACTGTCCCAGCCTGTTTATACACTGTCCCAGTCTGTGTATACACGGTCCCAGTCTGTGTATACACTGTGCCAATCTCTACACTGTCCCAGGCTGTGTATACACTGTCCCAGTCTGTGTATACACTGTCCCAGTCTGTGCATACACTGTCCCAGCCTGTGTATACACTGTCCCAGTATGTGTATACACTGTCGCAATCTGTACACTGTCCCAGTCGGTGTATACACGGTCCCAGCCTATTTTTACACTGTCCCAGTCTGTGTATACACTGTCCCAGTCGGTGTATACACTGTCCCAGCCTATTTATACACTGTCCCAGTCTGTGTATACACTGTCCCAGTCTATGTATACACTGTCCCACTCTATGTATACACGGTCCCAGTCTGTGTATACACTGTCCCAGTCTATGTCTACACTGTTCCTGTCTGTGTATACACTGTCCAAGCCTATTTATACACTGTCCCAGTCTATGTATACACTGTCCCAGTCTGTGAATACACTGTCCCAGTCTATGTATACACTGTGCCAGTCTGTGTATACACTGTCCCAGTCTGTGTATACACTGTCCCAGTCTATGTATACACTGTCCCAGTCTGTGTATATACTGTCCCAGCCTATTTATACACTGTCCCAGTCTATGTATACACTGTCCCAGTCTGTGTATTCACTGTGCCAGTCCATGTATACACTGTCCCAGTCTATGTATACACTGTCCCAGTCTGTGTATACACTGTCCCAGTCAATGTATACACTGTCCCAGTCTGTGCATACACTGTCCCAGTCTGTTTATAGACTGTCCCAGTCTATGTATACACTGTCCCAGTCTGTGTATACACTGTCCCAGCCTATTTATACACTGTCCCAGCCTGTGTATACACTGTCCCAGCCTATTTATACACTGTCCCAGTCTATGCATACATTGTCCCAGTCTGTGTATACACTGTCCCAGTCTGTGTATACACTGTCCCAGTCTGTGTATACACTGTCCCAGTCTGTGCGTACACTGTCCCAGTCTGTGTGTACACTGTCCCAGTCTGTGTATACACTGCCCCAGCCTGTGCATACACTGTCCCAGTCTGTGTATACACTGTCCCAGTCTGTGTATACACTGTCCCAGTCTGCGTATACACTGTCACAGTCTGCGTATACACTGTCACAGTCTGTGTATACACTGTCACAGTCTGTGTATACACGGTCCCAGTCTGTGTATACACTGTCTCTGTCTGTGTATACACTGTCTCTGTCTGTGTATGCACTGTCCCAGTCTGTGTATACACTCTTGCAGTCTGTGTATACACTGTCCCAATCTGTGTATGTACTGTCCCAGCCTGTTTATACACTGTCCCAGTCTGTGTATACACGGTCCCATTCTGTGTATACACTGTACCAATCTGTACACTGTCCCAGGCTGTGTATACACTGTCCCAGTATGTGTATACACTGTCCCAGTCTGTGTATACACTGTCCCAGTCTGTGCATACATTATCCCAGCCTGTGTATACACTGTCCCAGTATGTGTATACACTGTCGCAATCTGTACACTGTCCCAGTCGGTGTATACACGGTCCCAGCCTATTTATACACTGTCCCAGTCTGTGTATACACTGTCCCAGTCCGTGTATACACTGTCCCAGCCTATTTATACACTGTCCCAGTCTGTGTATACACTGTCCCAGTCTATGTATACACTGTCCCAGTCTGTGTATACACTGTCCCAGTCTGTAATCTGTCCCAGTCTGCATATACACTGTCCCAGTCATTGTATACACTGTCCCAGCCTGTGTATACACTGTCCCGGTCTGTGTATACACTGTCCCAGTCTGCGTATACACTGTCCCAGTATGTACACGGTCCCAGTCTGTGTATACACTGACCCAGTCTGCATATACACTGTCCCAGTCTGCGTATGCACTGTCTCAGTCTGCGTATACACTGTCCCAGTTGGTGTATACATTGTCGCAGTCTGTGTATACACTGTCCCAGTCTGATTATACACAGTCCCAGCCTGTGTGTATACAGCCCCAAACTGTGTATACACTGTCCTGCTCTGTGTATATACTGTCCCAGTCTGTGTATACACTGTCCCAGTCTGTGTATGCACTGTCCCAGTCTGTGTATACACTGTCCCATTCTGTGTACATACAGCCCCAACCTGTGTATACACTGTCCCAGTCTGTGTATAAACGCTTGCAGTCTGTGTATACACTGTCCCAGTCTGTGTATACACTCTCGCAGTCTGTGTATACTCTGTCCCAATCTATGTATACACTATCCCAGTCTGATTATACACAGTCCCAGCCTGTGTATATATAGTCCCAGTCTGTGTATACACTGTCACAGTCTGTGTATACACTGTCTCTGTCTGTGTATACACTGTCTCTGTCTGTGTATGCACTGTCCCAGTCTGTGTATACACTCTTGCAGTCTGTGTATACACTGTCCCAATCTGTGTATGTACTGTCCCAGCCTGTTTATACACTGTCCCAGTCTGTGTATACACGGTCCCAGTCTGTGTATACACTGTACCAATCTGTACACTGTCCCAGGCTGTGTATACACTGTCCCAGTATGTGTATACACTGTCCCAGTCTGTGTATACACTGTCCCAGTCTGTGCATACACTATCCCAGCCTGTGTATACACTGTCCCAGTATGTGTATACACTGTCACAATCTGTACACTGTCCCAGTCGGTGTATACACGGTCCCAGCCTATTTATACACTGTCCCAGTCTGTGTATACACTGTCCCAGTCCGTGTATACACTGTCTCAGCCTATTTATACACTGTCCCAGTCTGTGTATACACTGTCCCAGTCTATGTATACACTGTCCCAGTCTGTGTATACACTGTCCCAGTCTGTAATCTGTCCCAGTCTGCATATACACTGTCCCAGTCATTGTATACACTGTCCCAGCCTGTGTATACACTGTCCCGGTCTGTGTATACACTGTCCCAGTCTGCGTATACACTGTCCCAGTATGTACACGGTCCCAGTCTGTGTATACACTGACCCAGTCTGCATATACACTGTCCCAGTCTGCGTATGCACTGTCTCAGTCTGCGTATACACTGTCCCAGTTGGTGTATACATTGTCGCAGTCTGTGTATACACTGTCCCAGTCTGATTATACACAGTCCCAGCCTGTGTGTATACAGCCCCAAACTGTGTATACACTGTCCTGCTCTGTGTATATACTGTCCCAGTCTGTGTATACACTGTCCCAGTCTGTGTATGCACTGTCCCAGTCTGTGTATACACTGTCCCATTCTGTGTACATACAGCCCCAACCTGTGTATACACTGTCCCAGTCTGTGTATAAACTCTTGCAGTCTGTGTATACACTGTCACAGTCTGTGTATACACTCCCGCAGTCTGTGTATACTCTGTCCCAATCCATGTATACACTATCCCAGTCTGATTATACACAGTCCCAGCCTGTGTATATATAGTCTCAGTCTGTGTATACACTGTCTCTGTCTGTGTATACACTGTCTCTGTCTGTGTATGCACTGTCCCAGTCTGTGTATACACTCTTGCAGTCTGTGTATACACTGTCCCAGTCTGTGTATGCACTGTCCCAGCCTGTTTATACACTGTCCCAGTCTGTGTATACACGGTCCCAGTCTGTGTATACACTGTACCAATCTCTACACTGTCCCAGGCTGTGTATACACTGTCCCAGTCTGTGTATACACTGTCCCAGTCTGTGCATACACTGTCCCAGCCTGTGTATACACTGTCCCAGTATGTGTATACACTGTCGCAATCTGTACACTGTCCCAGTCGGTGTATACACGGTCCCAGCCTATTTTTACACTGTCCCAGTCTGTGTATACACTGTCCCAGTCGGTGTATACACTGTCCCAGCCTATTTATACACGGTCCCAGTCTGTGTATACACTGTCCCAGTCTATGTATACACTGTCCCACTCTATGTATACACGGTCCCAGTCTGTGTATACACTGTCCCAGTCTATGTCTACACTGTTCCTGTCTGTGTATACACTGTCCAAGCCTATTTATACACTGTCCCAGTCTATGTATACACTGTCCCAGTCTGTGAATACACTGTCCCAGTCTATGTATACACTGTGCCAGTCTGTGTATACACTGTCCCAGTCTGTGTATACACTGTCCCAGTCTATGTATACACTGTCCCAGTCTGTGTATATACTGTCCCAGCCTATTTATACACTGTCCCAGTCTATGTATACACTGTCCCAGTCTGTGTATTCACTGTGCCAGTCCATGTATACACTGTCCCAGTCTATGTATACACTGTCCCAGTCTGTGTATACACTGTCCCAGTCAATGTATACACTGTCCCAGTCTGTGCATACACTGTCCCAGTCTGTTTATAGACTGTCCCAGTCTATGTATACACTGTCCCAGTCTGTGTATACACTGTCCCAGCCTATTTATACACTGTCCCAGCCTGTGTATACACTGTCCCAGCCTATTTATACACTGTCCCAGTCTATGTATACACTGTCCCAGTCTGTGTATACACTGTCCCAGTCTGTGTATACACTGTCCCAGTCTGTGTATACACTGTCCCAGTCTGTGTATACACTGTCCCAGTCTGTGCGTACACTGTCCCAGTCTGTGTGTACACTGTCCCAGTCTGTGTATACACTGCCCCAGCCTGTGCATACACTGTCCCAGTCTGTGTATACACTGTCCCAGTCTGTGTATACACTGTCCCAGTCTGCGTATACACTGTCCCAGTCTGCGTATACACTGTCACAGTCTGTGTATACACTGTCACAGTCTGTGTATACACGGTCCCAGTCTGTGTATACACTGTCTCTGTCTGTGTATACACTGTCTCTGTCTGTGTATGCACTGTCCCAGTCTGTGTATACACTCTTGCAGTCTGTGTATACACTGTCCCAATCTGTGTATGTACTGTCCCAGCCTGTTTATACACGGTCCCAGTCTGTGTATACACGGTCCCATTCTGTGTATACACTGTACCAATCTGTACACTGTCCCAGGCTGTGTATACACTGTCCCAGTATGTGTATACACTGTCCCAGTCTGTGTATACACTGTCCCAGTCTGTGCATACACTATCCCAGCCTGTGTATACACTGTCCCAGTATGTGTATACACTGTCGCAATCTGTACACTGTCCCAGTCGGTGTATACACGGTCCCAGCCTATTTATACACTGTCCCAGTCTGTGTATACACTGTCCCAGTCCGTGTATACACTGTCCCAGCCTATTTATACACTGTCCCAGTCTGTGTATACACTGTCCCAGTCTATGTATACACTGTCCCAGTCTGTGTATACACTGTCCCAGTCTGTAACCTGTCCCAGTCTGCATATACACTGTCCCAGTCATTGTATACACTGTCCCAGCCTGTGTATACACTGTCCCGGTCTGTGTATACACTGTCCCAGTCTGCGTATACACTGTCCCAGTATGTACACGGTCCCAGTCTGTGTATACACTGACCCAGTCTGCATATACACTGTCCCAGTCTGCGTATGCACTGTCTCAGTCTGCGTATACACTGTCCCAGTTGGTGTATACATTGTCGCAGTCTGTGTATACACAGTCCCAGCCTGTGTGTATGCAGCCCCAAACTGTGTATACACTGTCCTGCTCTGTGTATATACTGTCCCAGTCTGTGTATACACTGTCCCAGTCTGTGTATGCACTGTCCCAGTCTGTGTATACACTGTCCCATTCTGTGTACATACAGCCCCAACCTGTGTATACACTGTCCCAGTCTGTGTATAAACGCTTGCAGTCTGTGTATACACTGTCCCAGTCTGTGTATACACTCTCGCAGTCTGTGTATACTCTGTCCCAATCTATGTATACACTATCCCAGTCTGATTATACACAGTCCCAGCCTGTGTATATGTCGTCTCAGTCTGTGTATACACTGTCACAGTCTGTGTATACACTGTCTCTGTCTGTGTATACACTGTCTCTGTCTGTGTATGCACTGTCCCAGTCTGTGTATACACTCTTGCAGTCTGTGTATACACTGTCCCAGTCTGTGTATGCACTGTCCCAGCCTGTTTATACACTGTCCCAGTCTGTGTATACACGGTCCCAGTCTGTGTATACACTGTACCAATCTCTACACTGTCCCAGGCTGTGTATACACTGTCCCAGTCTGTGTATACACTGTCCCAGTCTGTGTATACACTGTCCCAGTCTGTGCATACACTGTCCCAGCCTGTGTATACACTGTCCCAGTATGTGTATACACTGTCGCAATCTGTACACTGTCCCAGTCGGTGTATACACGGTCCCAGCCTATTTTTGCACTGTCCCAGTCAGTGTATACACTGTCCCAGTCCGTGTATACACTGTCCCAGCCTATTTATACACTGTCCCAGTCTGTGTATACACTGTCCCAGTCTATGTGTACACTGTCCCACTCTATGTATACACGGTCCCAGTCTGTGTATACACTGTCCCAGTCTATGTCTACACTGTTCCTGTCTGTGTATACACTGTCCAAGCCTATTTATACACTGTCCCAGTCTATGTATACACTGTCCCAGTCTGTGAATACACTGTCCCAGTCTATGTATACACTGTGCCAGTCTGTGTATACACTGTCCCAGTCTGTGTATACACTGTCCCAGTCTATGTATACACTGTCCCAGTCTGTGTATACACTGTCCCAGCCTATTTATACACTGTCCCAGTCTATGTATACACTGTCCCAGTCTGTGTATTCACTGTGCCAGTCCATGTATACACTGTCCCAGTCTATGTATACACTGTCCCAGTCTGTGTATACACTGTCCCAGTCAATGTATACACTGTCCCAGTCTGTGTATACACTGTCCCAGTCTGTTTATAGACTGTCCCAGTCTATGTATACACTGTCCCAGTCTGTGTATACACTGTCCCAGCCTATTTATACACTGTCCCAGTCTGTGCATACACTGTCCCAGCCTATTTATACACTGTCCCAGTCTATGTATACACTGTCCCAGTCTGTGTATACACTGTCCCAGTCTGTGTATACACTGTCCCAGTCTGTGTATACACTGTCCCAGTCTGTGCGTACACTGTCCCAGTCTGTGTGTACACTGTCCCAGTCTGTGTATACACTGCCCCAGCCTGTGCATACACTGTCCCAGTCTGTGTATACACTGTCCCAGTCTGTGTATACACTGTCCCAGTCTGCGTATACACTGTCCCAGTCTGCTTATACACTGTCACAGTCTGTGTATACACGGTCCCAGTCTGCGTATACACTGTCCCAGTCTGTGTATACACTGTCCCAGCCTGTGTATACACTGTCCCAGTCTGTGTACACACTATCCCAGTCCGTGTATACACTGTCCCAGTCTGTGTATACACTGCCCCAGTCTGTGTATACACTGTCCCAGTCTGTGTGTTCACTGTCCCAGTCTGTGTATACACTGTCCCAGTCTGTGTATACACTGCCCCAGTCTGTGTATACACTGTCCCAGCCTGTGTATACACTGTCCCAGTCTGTGAAAACACTGTCCCAGTCTGTGTATACACTGCCCCAGTCTGTGTATACACTGCCCCAGCCTGTGTATACATCGTCCCAGCCTGTGTATACACTGTCCCAGCCTTTGTATACACTGTCCCAGTCTGTGTATACACTGTCCCAGTCTGTGTATACACTGTCCCAGTCTGTGTATACACTGTCCCAGTCTTTGAATACACTGCCCCAGCCTGTGTATACACTGTCCCAGCCTGTGTATACACTGTCCCAGCCTGTGTATACACTGTCCCAGCCTGTGTATACACTGTCCCAGTCTGTGTATACACTTTCTCAGTCTGTGTATACACTGTCCCAGTCTGTGTATACACTGTCCCTGTCTGTGTATACACTGTCCCAGTCAATGTATACACTGTCCCAGTCTGTGTATACACTTTCCCAGTCTGTGTATAGACTGTCCCAGTCTATGTATACACTGTCCCAGTCTGTGTATACACTGTCCCAGCCTATTTATACACTGTCCCAGTCTGTGTATACACTGTCCCAGCCTATTTATACACTGTCCCAGTCTGTATATACACTGTCCCAGCCTATTTATACACTGTCCCAGTCTATGTATACACTGTCCCAGTCTGTGTATACACTGTCCCAGCCTATTTATACTGTCCCAGTCTATGTATACACTGTCCCAGTTTGTGTATACACTGTCCCTGCCAATTTATACTGTCCCAGTCTGTGTATACACTGTCCCAGTCTGTGTGTACACTGTCCCAGTCTGTGTGTACACTGTCCCAGTCTGTGTATACACTGTCCCAGTCTGTGTATACACTGTCCCAGTCTGCGTATTCACTGTCCCAGTCAGTGTATACACTGTCCCAGTCTATGTATACACTGTCCCAGTCTGTGTATACACTGGCGCAGTCTGTGTATACACTGTTCCATTCTGTGTATGCACTGTCCCAGACTGTGTATACACTGTCCGGGTCTGTGTATAAACTGTCCCAGTCTGTGAATACACTGTCCCAGTCTATGTATACACTGTGCCAGTCTGTGTATACACAGTCCCAGTCTGTGTATACACTGTCCCAGTCTATGTATACACTGTCCCAGTCTGTGTATACACTGTCCCAGCCTATTTATACACTGTCCCAGTCTATGTATACACTGTCCCAGTCTGTGTATTCACTGTGCCAGTCCATGTATACACTGTCCCAGTCTATGTATACACTGTCCCAGTCTGTGTATACACTGTCCCAGTCAATGTATACACTGTCCCAGTCTGTGTATACACTGTCCCAGTCTGTTTATAGACTGTCCCAGTCTATGTATACACTGTCCCAGTCTGTGTATACACTGTCCCAGCCTATTTATACACTGTCCCAGTCTGTGTATACATTGTCCCAGCCTATTTATACACTGTCCCAGTCTATGTATACACTGTCCCAGTCTGTGTATACACTGTCCCAGTCTGTGTATACACTGTCCCAGTCTGTTTATCGACTGTCCCAGTCTATGTATACACTGTCCCTGTCTGTGTATACACTGTCCCAGCCTATTTATACACTGTCCCAGTCTGTGTATACATTGTCCCAGCCTATTTATACACTGTCCCAGTCTGTGCGTACACTGTCCCAGTCTGTGTGTACACTGTCCCAGTCTGTGTATACACTGCCCCAGCCTGTGCATACATTGTCCCAGTCTGTGTATACACTGTCCCAGTCTGTGTATACACTGTCCCAGTCTGCGTATACACTGTCCCAGTCTGCGTATACACTGTCACAGTCTGTGTATACACTGTCCCAGTCTGTGTATAGACGGTCCCAGTCTGTGTATACATGGTCCCAGTCTGTGTATACACAATCCCAGCCTGTGTATATATAGTCCCAGTCTGTGTATACACTGTCACAGTCTGTGTATACACTGTCTCTGTCTGTGTATACACTGTCTCTGTCTGTGTATGCACTGTCCCAGTCTGTGTATACACTCTTGCAGTCTGTGTATACACTGTCCCAATCTGTGTATGTACTGTCCCAGCCTGTTTATACACTGTCCCAGTCTGTGTATACACGGTCCCATTCTGTGTATACACTGTACCAATCTGTACACTGTCCCAGGCTGTGTATACACTGTCCCAGTATGTGTATACACTGTCCCAGTCTGTGTATACACTGTCCCAGTCTGTGCATACACTATCCCAGCCTGTGTATACACTGTCCCAGTATGTGTATACACTGTCGCAATCTGTACACTGTCCCAGTCGGTGTATACACTGTCCCAGTCTGTGTATACACTGTCCCAGTCCGTGTATACACTGTCCCAGCCTATTTATACACTCTCCCAGTCTGTGTATACACTGTCCCAGTCTATGTATACACTGTCCCAGTCTGTGTATACACTGTCCCAGTCTGTAATCTGTCCCAGTCTGCATATACACTGTCCCAGTCATTGTATACACTGTCCCAGCCTGTGTATACACTGTCCCGGTCTGTGTATACACTGTCCCAGTCTGCGTATACACTGTCCCAGTATGTACACGGTCCCAGTCTGTGTATACACTGACCCAGTCTGCATATACACTGTCCCAGTCTGCGTATGCACTGTCTCAGTCTGCGTATACACTGTCCCAGTTGGTGTATACATTGTCGCAGTCTGTGTATACACTGTCCCAGTCTGATTATACACAGTCCCAGCCTGTGTGTATACAGCCCCAAACTGTGTATACACTGTCCTGCTCTGTGTATATACTGTCCCAGTCTGTGTATACACTGTCCCAGTCTGTGTATGCACTGTCCCAGTCTGTGTATACACTGTCCCATTCTGTGTACATACAGCCCCAACCTGTGTATACACTGTCCCAGTCTGTGTATAAACTCTTGCAGTCTGTGTATACACGGTCACAGTCTGTGTATACACTGTCCCAGTCTGTGTATACACTCTCGCAGTCTGTGTATACTCTGTCCCAATCTATGTATACACTATCCCAGTCTGATTATACACAGTCCCAGCCTGTGTATATGTAGTCTCAGTCTGTGTATACACTGTCACAGTCTGTGTATACACTGTCTCTGTCTGTGTATACACTGTCTCTGTCTGTGTATGCACTGTCCCAGTCTGTGTATAAACTCTTGCAGTCTGTGTATACACTGTCCCAGTCTGTGTATGCACTGTCCCAGCCTGTTTATACACTGTCCCAGTCTGTGTATACACGGTCCCAGTCTGTGTATACACTGTACCAATCTCTACACTGTCCCAGGCTGTGTATACACTGTCCCAGTCTGTGTATACACTGTCCCAGTCTGTGCATACACTGTCCCAGCCTGTGTATACACTGTCCCAGTATGTGTATACACTGTCGCAATCTGTACACTGTCCCAGTCGGTGTATACACGGTCCCAGCCTATTTTTACACTGTCCCAGTCTGTGTATACACTGTCCCAGTCTGTGTATACACTGTCCCAGTCGATGTATACACTGTCCCACTCTATGTATACACGGTCCCAGTCTGTGTATACACTGTCCCAGTCTATGTCTACACTGTTCCTGTCTGTGTATACACTGTCCAAGCCTATTTATACACTGTCCCAGTCTATGTATACACTGTCCCAGTCTGTGAATACACTGTCCCAGTCTATGTATACACTGTGCCAGTCTGTGTATACACTGTCCCAGTCTGTGTATACACTGTCCCAGTCTATGTATACACTGTCCCAGTCTGTGTATACACTGTCCCAGCCTATTTATACACTGTCCCAGTCTATGTATACACTGTCCCAGTCTGTGTATTCACTGTGGCAGTCCATGTATACACTGTCCCAGTCTATGTATACACTGTCCCAGTCTGTGTATACACTGTCCCAGTCAATGTATACACTGTCCCAGTCTGTGTATACACTGTCCCAGTCTGTTTATAGACTGTCCCAGTCTATGTATACACTGTCCCAGTCTGTGTATACACTGTCCCAGCCTATTTATACACTGTCCCAGTCTGTGTATACACTGTCCCAGCCTCTTTATACACTGTCCCAGTCTATGTATACAATGTCCCAGTCTGTGTATACACTGTCCCAGTCTGTGTATACACTGTCCCAGTCTGTGCGTACACTGTCCCAGTCTGTGTGTACACTGTCCCAGTCTGTGTATACACTGCCACAGCCTGTGCATACACTGTCCCAGTCTGTGTATACACTGTCCCAGTCTGTGTATACACTGTCCCAGTCTGCGTATACACTGTCCCAGTCTGCGTATACACTGTCACAGTCTGTGTATACACTGTCCCAGTCTGTGTATACACGGTCCCAGTCTGTGTATACACGGTCCCAGTCTGTGTATACACAGTCCCAGCCTGTGTATATATAGTCCCAGTCTGTGTATACACTGTCACAGTCTGTGTATACACTGTCTCTGTCTGTGTATACACTGTCTCTGTCTGTGTATGCACTGTTCCAGTCTGTGTATACACTCTTGCAGTCTGTGTATACACTGGCCCAATCTGTGTATGTACTGTCCCAGCCTGTTTATACACTGTCCCAGTCTGTGTATACACAGTCCCATTCTGTGTATACACTGTACCAATCTGTACACTGTCCCAGGCTGTGTATACACTGTCCCAGTATGTGTATACACTGTCCCAGTCTGTGTATACACTGTCCCAGTCTGTGCATACACTATCCCAGCCTGTGTATTCACTGTCCCAGTATGTGTATACACTGTCGCATTCTGTACACTGTCCCAGTCGGTGTATACACGGTCCCAGCCTATTTATACACTGTCCCAGTCTGTGTATACACTGTCCCAGTCCGTGTATACACTGTCCCAGCCTATTTATACACTGTCCCAGTCTGTGTATACACTGTCCCAGTCTGTGTATACACTGCCCCAGCCTGTGCATACACTGTCCCAGTCTGTGTATACACTGTCCCAGTCTGTGTATACACTGTCCCAGTCTGCGTATACACTGTCCCAGTCTGCTTATACACTGTCACAGTCTGTGTATACACGGTCCCAGTCTGTGTATACACTGTCCCAGTCTGTGTATACACTGTCCCAGCCTGTGTATACACTGTCCCAGTCTGTGTACACACTATCCCAGTCCGTGTATACACTGTCCCAGTCTGTGTATACACTGCCCCAGTCTGTGTATACACTGTCCCAGTCTGTGTGTTCACTGTCCCAGTCTGTGTATACACTGTCCCAGTCTGTGTATACACTGCCCCAGTCTGTGTATACACTGTCCCAGCCTGTGTATACACTGTCCCAGTCTGTGAAAACACTGTCCCAGTCTGTGTATACACTGCCCCAGTCTGTGTATACACTGCCCCAGCCTGTGTATACATCGTCCCAGCCTGTGTATACACTGTCCCAGCCTTTGTATACACTGTCCCAGTCTGTGTATACACTGTCCCAGTCTGTGTATACACTGTCCCAGTCTGTGTATACACTGTCCCAGTCTTTGAATACACTGCCCCAGCCTGTGTATACACTGTCCCAGCCTTTGTATACACTGTCCCAGCCTGTGTATACACTGTCCCAGCCTGTGTATACACTGTCCCAGTCTGTGTATACACTTTCTCAGTCTGTGTATACACTGTCCCAGTCTGTGTATACACTGTCCCTGTCTGTGTATACACTGTCCCAGTCAATGTATACACTGTCCCAGTCTGTGTATACACTTTCCCAGTCTGTGTATAGACTGTCCCAGTCTATGTATACACTGTCCCAGTCTGTGTATACACTGTCCCAGCCTATTTATACACTGTCCCAGTCTGTGTATACACTGTCCCAGCCTATTTATACACTGTCCCAGTCTGTATATACACTGTCCCAGCCTATTTATACACTGTCCCAGTCTATGTATACACTGTCCCAGTCTGTGTATACACTGTCCCAGCCTATTTATACTGTCCCAGTCTATGTATACACTGTCCCAGTTTGTGTATACACTGTCCCTGCCAATTTATACTGTCCCAGTCTGTGTATACACTGTCCCAGTCTGTGTGTACACTGTCCCAGTCTGTGTGTACACTGTCCCAGTCTGTGTCTACACTGTCCCAGTCTGTGTATACACTGTCCCAGTCTGCGTATTCACTGTCCCAGTCAGTGTATACACTGTCCCAGTCTATGTATACACTGTCCCAGTCTGTGTATACACTGGCGCAGTCTGTGTATACACTGTTCCATTCTGTGTATGCACTGTCCCAGACTGTGTATACACTGTCCGGGTCTGTGTATAAACTGTCCCAGTCTGTGAATACACTGTCCCAGTCTATGTATACACTGTGCCAGTCTGTGTATACACAGTCCCAGTCTGTGTATACACTGTCCCAGTCTATGTATACACTGTCCCAGTCTGTGTATACACTGTCCCAGCCTATTTATACACTGTCCCAGTCTATGTATACACTGTCCCAGTCTGTGTATTCACTGTGCCAGTCCATGTATACACTGTCCCAGTCTATGTATACACTGTCCCAGTCTGTGTATACACTGTCCCAGTCAATGTATACACTGTCCCAGTCTGTGTATACACTGTCCCAGTCTGTTTATAGACTGTCCCAGTCTATGTATACACTGTCCCAGTCTGTGTATACACTGTCCCAGCCTATTTATACACTGTCCCAGTCTGTGTATACATTGTCCCAGCCTATTTATACACTGTCCCAGTCTATGTATACACTGTCCCAGTCTGTGTATACACTGTCCCAGTCTGTGTATACACTGTCCCAGTCTGTTTATAGACTGTCCCAGTCTATGTATACACTGTCCCTGTCTGTGTATACACTGTCCCAGCCTATTTATACACTGTCCCAGTCTGTGTATACATTGTCCCAGCCTATTTATACACTGTCCCAGTCTGTGCGTACACTGTCCCAGTCTGTGTGTACACTGTCCCAGTCTGTGTATACATTGCCCCAGCCTGTGCATACATTGTCCCAGTCTGTGTATACACTGTCCCAGTCTGTGTATACACTGTCCCAGTCTGCGTATACACTGTCCCAGTCTGCGTATACACTGTCACAGTCTGTGTATACACTGTCCCAGTCTGTGTATACACGGTCCCAGTCTGTGTATACATGGTCCCAGTCTGTGTATACACAATCCCAGCCTGTGTATATATAGTCCCAGTCTGTGTATACACTGTCACAGTCTGTGTATACACTGTCTCTGTCTGTGTATACACTGTCTCTGTCTGTGTATGCACTGTCCCAGTCTGTGTATACACTCTTGCAGTCTGTGTATACACTGTCCCAATCTGTGTATGTACTG
Source organism: Somniosus microcephalus (assembly GCF_052327205.1). NCBI lineage: Eukaryota > Metazoa > Chordata > Chondrichthyes > Squaliformes > Somniosidae > Somniosus > Somniosus microcephalus. Next base: position 44,387,271 of record NC_141014.1, read on the forward strand.
TCCCAGCCTGTTTATACACTGTCCCAGTCTGTGTATACACGGTCCCATTCTGTGTATACACTGTACCAATCTGTACACTGTCCCAGGCTGTGTATACACTGTCCCAGTATGTGTATACACTGTCCCAGTCTGTGTATACACTGTCCCAGTCTGTGCATACACTATCCCAGCCTGTGTATACACTGTCCCAGTATGTGTATACACTGTCGCAATCTGTACACTGTCCCAGTCGGTGTATACACGGTCCCAGCCTATTTATACACTGTCCCAGTCTGTGTATACACTGTCCCAGTCCGTGTATACACTGTCCCAGCCTATTTATACACTCTCCCAGTCTGTGTATACACTGTCCCAGTCTATGTATACACTGTCCCAGTCTGTGTATACACTGTCCCAGTCTGTAATCTGTCCCAGTCTGCATATACACTGTCCCAGTCATTGTATACACTGTCCCAGCCTGTGTATACACTGTCCCGGTCTGTGTATACACTGTCCCAGTCTGCGTATACACTGTCCCAGTATGTACACGGTCCCAGTCTGTGTATACACTGACCCAGTCTGCATATACACTGTCCCAGTCTGCGTATGCACTGTCTCAGTCTGCGTATACACTGTCCCAGTTGGTGTATACATTGTCGCAGTCTGTGTATACACTGTCCCAGTCTGATTATACACAGTCCCAGCCTGTGTGTATACAGCCCCAAACTGTGTATACACTGTCCTGCTCTGTGTATATACTGTCCCAGTCTGTGTATACACTGTCCCAGTCTGTGTATGCACTGTCCCAGTCTGTGTATACACTGTCCCATTCTGTGTACATACAGCCCCAACCTGTGTATACACTGTCCCAGTCTGTGTATAAACTCTTGCAGTCTGTGTATACACGGTCACAGTCTGTGTATACACTGTCCCAGTCTGTGTATACACTCTCGCAGTCTGTGTATACTCTGTCCCAATCTATGTATACACTATCCCAGTCTGATTATACACAGTCCCAGCCTGTGTATATGTAGTCTCAGTCTGTGTATACACTGTCACAGTCTGTGTATACACTGTCTCTGTCTGTGTATACACTGTCTCTGTCTGTGTATGCACTGTCCCAGTCTGTGTATAAACTCTTGCAGTCTGTGTATACACTGTCCCAGTCTGTGTATGCACTGTCCCAGCCTGTTTATACACTGTCCCAGTCTGTGTATACACGGTCCCAGTCTGTGTATACACTGTACCAATCTCTACACTGTCCCAGGCTGTGTATACACTGTCCCAGTCTGTGTATACACTGTCCCAGTCTGTGCATACACTGTCCCAGCCTGTGTATACACTGTCCCAGTATGTGTATACACTGTCGCAATCTGTACACTGTCCCAGTCGGTGTATACACGGTCCCAGCCTATTTTTACACTGTCCCAGTCTGTGTATACACTGTCCCAGTCTGTGTATACACTGTCCCAGTCGATGTATACACTGTCCCACTCTATGTATACACGGTCCCAGTCTGTGTATACACTGTCCCAGTCTATGTCTACACTGTTCCTGTCTGTGTATACACTGTCCAAGCCTATTTATACACTGTCCCAGTCTATGTATACACTGTCCCAGTCTGTGAATACACTGTCCCAGTCTATGTATACACTGTGCCAGTCTGTGTATACACTGTCCCAGTCTGTGTATACACTGTCCCAGTCTATGTATACACTGTCCCAGTCTGTGTATACACTGTCCCAGCCTATTTATACACTGTCCCAGTCTATGTATACACTGTCCCAGTCTGTGTATTCACTGTGCCAGTCCATGTATACACTGTCCCAGTCTATGTATACACTGTCCCAGTCTGTGTATACACTGTCCCAGTCAATGTATACACTGTCCCAGTCTGTGTATACACTGTCCCAGTCTGTTTATAGACTGTCCCAGTCTATGTATACACTGTCCCAGTCTGTGTATACACTGTCCCAGCCTATTTATACACTGTCCCAGTCTGTGTATACACTGTCCCAGCCTATTTATACACTCTCCCAGTCTGTGTATACACTGTCCCAGTCTATGTATACACTGTCCCAGTCTGTGTATACACTGTCCCAGTCTGTAATCTGTCCCAGTCTGCATATACACTGTCCCAGTCATTGTATACACTGTCCCAGCCTGTGTATACACTGTCCCGGTCTGTGTATACACTGTCCCAGTCTGCGTATACACTGTCCCAGTATGTACACGGTCCCAGTCTGTGTATACACTGACCCAGTCTGCATATACACTGTCCCAGTCTGCGTATGCACTGTCTCAGTCTGCGTATACACTGTCCCAGTTGGTGTATACATTGTCGCAGTCTGTGTATACACTGTCCCAGTCTGATTATACACAGTCCCAGCCTGTGTGTATACAGCCCCAAACTGTGTATACACTGTCCTGCTCTGTGTATATACTGTCCCAGTCTGTGTATACACTGTCCCAGTCTGTGTATGCACTGTCCCAGTCTGTGTATACACTGTCCCATTCTGTGTACATACAGCCCCAACCTGTGTATACACTGTCCCAGTCTGTGTATAAACTCTTGCAGTCTGTGTATACACGGTCACAGTCTGTGTATACACTGTCCCAGTCTGTGTATACACTCTCGCAGTCTGTGTATACTCTGTCCCAATCTATGTATACACTATCCCAGTCTGATTATACACAGTCCCAGCCTGTGTATATGTAGTCTCAGTCTGTGTATACACTGTCACAGTCTGTGTATACACTGTCTCTGTCTGTGTATACACTGTCTCTGTCTGTGTATGCACTGTCCCAGTCTGTGTATAAACTCTTGCAGTCTGTGTATACACTGTCCCAGTCTGTGTATGCACTGTCCCAGCCTGTTTATACACTGTCCCAGTCTGTGTATACACGGTCCCAGTCTGTGTATACACTGTACCAATCTCTACACTGTCCCAGGCTGTGTATACACTGTCCCAGTCTGTGTATACACTGTCCCAGTCTGTGCATACACTGTCCCAGCCTGTGTATACACTGTCCCAGTATGTGTATACACTGTCGCAATCTGTACACTGTCCCAGTCGGTGTATACACGGTCCCAGCCTATTTTTACACTGTCCCAGTCTGTGTATACACTGTCCCAGTCTGTGTATACACTGTCCCAGTCGATGTATACACTGTCCCACTCTATGTATACACGGTCCCAGTCTGTGTATACACTGTCCCAGTCTATGTCTACACTGTTCCTGTCTGTGTATACACTGTCCAAGCCTATTTATACACTGTCCCAGTCTATGTATACACTGTCCCAGTCTGTGAATACACTGTCCCAGTCTATGTATACACTGTGCCAGTCTGTGTATACACTGTCCCAGTCTGTGTATACACTGTCCCAGTCTATGTATACACTGTCCCAGTCTGTGTATACACTGTCCCAGCCTATTTATACACTGTCCCAGTCTATGTATACACTGTCCCAGTCTGTGTATTCACTGTGCCAGTCCATGTATACACTGTCCCAGTCTATGTATACACTGTCCCAGTCTGTGTATACACTGTCCCAGTCAATGTATACACTGTCCCAGTCTGTGTATACACTGTCCCAGTCTGTTTATAGACTGTCCCAGTCTATGTATACACTGTCCCAGTCTGTGTATACACTGTCCCAGCCTATTTATACACTGTCCCAGTCTGTGTATACACTGTCCCAGCCTCTTTATACACTGTCCCAGTCTATGTATACAATGTCCCAGTCTGTGTATACACTGTCCCAGTCTGTGTATACACTGTCCCAGTCTGTGTATACACTGTCCCAGTCTGTGCGTACACTGTCCCAGTCTGTGTGTACACTGTCCCAGTCTGTGTATACACTGCCACAGCCTGTGCATACACTGTCCCAGTCTGTGTATACACTGTCCCAGTCTGTGTATACACTGTCCCAGTCTGCGTATACACTGTCCCAGTCTGCGTATACACTGTCACAGTCTGTGTATACACTGTCCCAGTCTGTGTATACACGGTCCCAGTCTGTGTATACACGGTCCCAGTCTGTGTATACACAGTCCCAGCCTGTGTATATATAGTCCCAGTCTGTGTATACACTGTCACAGTCTGTGTATACACTGTCTCTGTCTGTGTATACACTGTCTCTGTCTGTGTATGCACTGTTCCAGTCTGTGTATACACTCTTGCAGTCTGTGTATACACTGGCCCAATCTGTGTATGTACTGTCCCAGCCTGTTTATACACTGTCCCAGTCTGTGTATACACAGTCCCATTCTGTGTATACACTGTACCAATCTGTACACTGTCCCAGGCTGTGTATACACTGTCCCAGTATGTGTATGCACTGTCCCAGTCTGTGTATACACTGTCCCAGTCTGTGCATACACTATCCCAGCCTGTGTATTCACTGTCCCAGTATGTGTATACACTGTCGCATTCTGTACACTGTCCCAGTCGGTGTATACACGGTCCCAGCCTATTTATACACTGTCCCAGTCTGTGTATACACTGTCCCAGTCCGTGTATACACTGTCCCAGCCTATTTATACACTGTCCCAGTCTGTGTATACACTGTCCCAGTCTATGTATACACTGTCCCAGTCTGTGTATACACTGTCCCAGTCTGTAATCTGTCCCAGTCTGCATATACACGGTCCCAGTCGTTGTATACACTGTCCCAGCCTGTGTATACACTGTCCCGGTCTGTGTATACACTGTCCCAGTCTGCGTATACACTGTCCCAGTATGTACACGGTCCCAGTCTGTGTATACACTGACCCAGTCTGCATATACACTGTCCCAGTCTGCGTATGCACTGTCTCAGTCTGCGTATACACTGTCCCAATTGGTGTATACATTGTCGCAGTCTGTGTATACACTGTCCCAGTCTGATTATACACAGTCCCAGCCTGTGTGTATACAGCCCCAAACTGTGTATACACTGTCCTGCTCTGTGTATATACTGTCCCAGTCTGTGTATACACTGTCCCAGTCTGTGTATGCACTGTCCCAGTCTGTGTATACACTGTCCCATTCTGTGTACATACAGCCCCAACCTGTGTATACACTGTCCCAGTCTGTGTATAAACTCTTGCAGTCTGTGTATACACTGTCCCAGTCTGTGTATACACTCTCGCAGTCTGATTATACACAGTCCCAGCCTGTGTATATGGAGTCTCAGTCTGTGTATACACTGTCACAGTCTGTGTATACACTGTCTCTGTCTGTGTATACACTGTCTCTGTCTGTGTATGCACTGTCCCAGTCTGTGTATACACTCTTGCAGTCTGTGTATACACTGTCCCAGTCTGTGTATGCACTGTCCCAGCCTGTTTATACACTGTCCCAGTCTGTGTATACACGGTCCCAGTCTGTGTACACACTGTACCAATCTCTACACTGTCCCAGGCTGTGTATACACTGTCCCAGTCTGTGTATACACTGTCCCAGTCTGTGTATACACTGTTCCAGTCTGTGCATACACTGTCCCAGCCTGTGTATACACTGTCCCAGTATGTGTATACACTGTCGCAATCTGTACACTGTCCCAGTCGGTGTATACACGGTCCCAGCCTATTTTTACACTGTCCCAGTCAGTGTATACACTGTCCCAGTCCGTGTATACACTGTCCCAGCCTATTTATACACTGTCCCAGTCTGTGTATACACTGTCCCAGTCTATGTATACACTGTCCCACTCTATGTATACACGGTCCCAGTCTGTGTATACACTGTCCCAGTCTATGTCTACACTGTTCCTGTCTGTGTATACACTGTCCAAGCCTATTTATACACTGTCCCAGTCTATGTATACACTGTCCCAGTCTGTGAATACACTGTCCCAGTCTATGTATACACTGTGCCAGTCTGTGTATACACTGTCCCAGTCTGTGTATACACTGTCCCAGTCTATGTATACACTGTCCCAGTCTGTGTATACACTGTCCCAGCCTATTTATACACTGTCCCAGTCTATGTATACACTGTCCCAGTCTGTGTATTCACTGTGCCAGTCCATGTATACACTGTCCCAGTCTATGTATACACTGTCCCAGTCTGTGTATACACTGTCCCAGTCAATGTATACACTGTCCCAGTCTGTGTATATACTGTCCCAGTCTGTTTATAGACTGTCCCAGTCTATGTATACACTGTCCCAGTCTGTGTATACACTGTCCCAGCCTATTTATACACTGTCCCAGTCTGTGTATACACTGTCCCAGCCTATTTATACACTGTCCCAGTCTATGTATACACTGTCCCAGTCTGTGTATACACTGTCCCAGTCTGTGTATACACTGTCCCAGTCTGTGTATACACTGTCCCAGTCTGTGCGTACACTGTCCCAGTCTGTGTGTACACTGTCCCAGTCTGTGTATACACTGCCCCAGCCTGTGCATACACTGTCCCAGTCTGTGTATACACTGTCCCAGTCTGTGTATACACTGTCCCAGTCTGCGTATACACTGTCCCAGTCTGCGTATACACTGTCACAGTCTGTGTATACACTGTCCCAGTCTGTGTATACACGGACCCAGTCTGTGTATACATGGTCCCAGTCTGTGTATACACGGTCCCAGTCTGTGTATACACTCTCCCAGTCTGTGTATACACTGTCCCAGCCTGTGTATACACTGTCCCAGTCTGTGTACACACTGTCCCAGTCCGTGTATACACTGTCCCAGTCTGTGTATACACTGCCCCAGTCTGTGTATACACTGTCCCAGTCTGTGTACACACTGTCCCAGTCCGTGTATACACTGTCCCAGTCTGTGTATACACTGCCCCAGTCTGTGTATACACTGCCCCAGTCTGTGTATACACTGTCCCAGCCTTTGTATACACTGTCCCAGTCTGTGTATACACTGTCCCAGTCTGTGTATACACTGCCCCAGTCTGTGTATACACTGCCCCAGCCTGTGTATACATCGTCCCAGCCTGTGTATACACTGTCCCAGCCTTTGTATACATTGTCCCAATCTGAGTATACACTGTCCCAGTCTGTGTATACACTGTCCCAGTCTGTGTATACACTGTCGCAGTCTGTGTTTACACTGTCACTGTCTTTGTAGACACTGTCCCAGTCTGTGTTTACACTGTACCAGTCTGTGTATACAATGTCCCAGTCTGTGTATACAATGTCCCAGTCTGTGTATACTCTGTCCCAGTCTGTGCATACACTGTCCCAGTCTGTGTATACACTGTCCCAGTCTGTGTATACACTGTCCCAGTCTGTGTATACACTGTCCCAGTCTGTGAATACACTGCCCCAGCCTGTGTATACACTGTCCCAGCCTGTGTATACACTGTCCCAGCCTGTGTATACACTGTCCCAGCCTGTGTATACACTGTCCCAGTCTGTGTATACACTTTCTCAGTCTGTGTATACACTGTCCCAGTCTGTGTATACACTGTCCCTGTCTGTGTATACACTGTCCCAGTCAATGTATACACTGTCCCAGTCTGTGTATACACTTTCCCAGTCTGTGTATAGACTGTCCCAGTCTATGTATACACTGTCCCAGTCTGTGTATACACTGTCCCAGCCTATTTATACACTGTCCCAGTCTGTGTATACACTGTCCCAGCCTATTTATACACTGTCCCAGTCTGTATATACACTGTCCCAGCCTATTTATACACTGTCCCAGTCTATGTATACACTGTCCCAGTCTGTGTATACACTGTCCCAGCCTATTTATACACTGTCCCAGTCTATGTATACACTGTCCCAGTCTGTTTATACACTGTCCCAGTCTATGTATAAACTGTCCCAGTCTGTGTATACACTGTCCCAGCCTATTTATACTGTCCCAGTCTATGTATACACTGTCCCAGTTTGTGTATACATTGTCCCTGCCAATTTATACTGTCCCAGTCTGTGTATACACTGTCCCAGTCTGTGTGTACACTGTCCCAGTCTGTGTGTACACTGTCCCAGTCTGTGTATACACTGTCCCAGTCTGTGTATGCACTGTCCCAGTCTGTGTATACACTCTTGCAGTCTGTGTATACACTGTCCCAGTCTGTGTATGCACTGTCCCAGCCTGTTTATACACTGTCCCAGTCTGTGTATACACGGTCCCAGTCTGTGTATACACTGTACCAATCTCTACACTGTCCCAGGCTGTGTATACACTGTCCCAGTCTGTGTATACACTGTCTCTGTCTGTGTATACACTGTCTCTGTCTGTGTATGCACTGTCCCAGTCTGTGTATACACTCTTGCAGTCTGTGTATACACTGTCCCAGTCTGTGTATGCACTGTCCCAGCCTGTTTATACACTGTCCCAGTCGGTGTATACACGGTCCCAGTCTGTGTATACACTGTACCAATCTCTACACTGTCCCAGGCTGTGTATACACTGTCCCAGTCTGTGTATACACTGTCCCAGTCTGTGTATACACTGTCCCAGTCTGTGCATACACTGTCCCAGCCTGTGTATACACTGTCCCAGTCTGTGTATACACTGTCCCAATCTGTGTATGTACTGTCCCAGCCTATTTATACACTGTCCCAGTCTGTGTATACACTGTCCCAGTCCGTGTATACACTGTCCCAGCCTATTTATACACTGTCCCAGTCTGTGTATACACTGTCCCAGTCTATGTATACACTGTCCCAGTCTGTGTATACACTGTCCCAGTCTGTAATCTGTCCCAGTCTGCATATACACTGTCCCAGTCATTGTATACACTGTCCCAGCCTGTGTATACACTGTCCCGGTCTGTGTATACACTGTCCCAGTCTGCGTATACACTGTCCCAGTATGCACACGGTCCCAGTCTGTGTATACACTGACCCAGTCTGCATATACACTGTCCCAGTCTGCGTATGCACTGTCTCAGTCTGCGTATACACTGTCCCAGTTGGTGTATACATTGTCGCAGTCTGTGTATACACTGTCCCAGTCTGATTATACACAGTCCCAGCCTGTGTGTATACAGCCCCAAACTGTGTATACACTGTCCTGCTCTGTGTATATACTGTCCCAGTCTGTGTATACACTGTCCCATTCTGTGTACATACAGCCCCAACCTGTGTATACACTGTCCCAGTCTGTGTATAAACTCTTGCAGTCTGTGTATACACTGTCACAGTCTGTGTATACACTGTCCCAGTCTGTGTATACACTCTCGCAGTCTGTGTATACTCTGTCCCAATCTATGTATACACTATCCCAGTCTGATTATACACAGTCCCAGCCTGTGTATATGTAGTCTCAGTCTGTGTATACACTGTCACAGTCTGTGTATACACTGTCTCTGTCTGTGTATACACTGTCTCTGTCTGTGTATGCACTGTCCCAGTCTGTGTATACACTCTTGCAGTCTGTGTATACACTGTCCCAGTCTGTGTATGCACTGTCCCAGCCTGTTTATACACTGTCCCAGTCTGTGTATACACGGTCCCAGTCTGTGTATACACTGTACCAATCTCTACACTGTCCCAGGCTGTGTATACACTGTCCCAGTCTGTGTATACACTGTCCCAGTCTGTGTATACACTGTCCCAGTCTGTGCATACACTGTCCCAGCCTGTGTATACACTGTCCCAGTATGTGTATACACTGTCGCAATCTGTACACTGTCCCAGTCGGTGTATACACGGTCCCAGCCTATTTTTGCACTGTCCCAGTCAGTGTATACACTGTCCCAGTCCGTGTATACACTGTCCCAGCCTATTTATACACTGTCCCAGTCTGTGTATACACTGTCCCAGTCTATGTATACACTGTCCCACTCTATGTATACACGGTCCCAGTCTGTGTATACACTGTCCCAGTCTATGTCTACACTGTTCCTGTCTGTGTATACACTGTCCAAGCCTATTTATACACTGTCCCAGTCTATGTATACACTGTCCCAGTCTGTGAATACACTGTCCCAGTCTATGTATACACTGTGCCAGTCTGTGTATACACTGTCCCAGTCTGTGTATACACTGTCCCAGTCTATGTATACACTGTCCCAGTCTGTGTATACACTGTCCCAGCCTATTTATACACTGTCCCAGTCTATGTATACACTGTCCCAGTCTGTGTATTCACTGTGCCAGTCCATGTATACACTGTCCCAGTCTATGTATACACTGTCCCAGTCTGTGTATACACTGTCCCAGTCAATGTATACACTGTCCCAGTCTGTGTATACACTGTCCCAGTCTGTTTATAGACTGTCCCAGTCTATGTATACACTGTCCCAGTCTGTGTATACACTGTCCCAGCCTATTTATACACTGTCCCAGTCTGTGTATACACTGTCCCAGCCTATTTATACACTGTCCCAGTCTATGTATACACTGTCCCAGTCTGTGTATACACTGTCCCAGTCTGTGTATACACTGTCCCAGTCTGTGTATACACTGTCCCAGTCTGTGCGTAAACTGTCCCAGTCTGTGTGTACACTGTCCCAGTCTGTGTATACACTGTCCCAGTCTGTGTATACACTGTCCCAGCCTGTGTATACACTGTCCCAGTCTGTGTACACACTGTCCCAGTCCGTGTATACACTCTCCCAGTCTGTGTATACACTGCCCCAGTCTGTGTATACACTGTCCCAGTCTGTGTATACACTCTCACAGTCTGTGTATACACTGTCCCAGTCTGTGTGTTCACTGTCCCAGTCTGTGTATACACTGTCCCAGTCTGTGTATACACTGTCCCAGCCTGTGTATACACTGTCCCAGTCTGTGTATACACTGTCCCAGTCTGTGTATACACTGCCCCAGTCTGTGTATACACTGCCCCAGCCTGTGTATACATCGTCCCAGCCTGTGTATACACCGTCCCAGCCTTTGTATACACTGTCCCAATCTGTGTATACACTGTCCCAGTCTGTGTATACACTGTCCCAGTCTGTGTATACACTGTCGCAGTCTGTGTTTACACTGTCACTGTCTGTGTAGACACTGTCCCAGTCTGTGTATACACTGTACCAGTCTGTGTATACAATGTCCCAGTCTGTGTATACAATGTCCCAGTCTGTGTATACTCTGTCCCAGTCTGTGCATACACTGTCCCAGTCTGTGTATACACTGTCCCAGTCTGTGTATACACTGTCCCAGTCTGTGTATACACTGTCCCAGTCCGTGAATACACTGCCCCATCCTGTGTATACACTTTCCAGCCTGTGTATACACTGTCCCAGCCTGTGTATACACTGTCCCAGCCTGTGTATACACTGTCCCAGCCTGTGTATACACTGTCCCAGCCTGTGTATACACTGTCCCAGTCTGTGTATACACTTTCTCAGTCTGTGTATACACTGTCCCAGTCTGTGTATACACTGTCCCTGTCTGTGTATACACTGTCCCAGTCAATGTATACACTGTCCCAGTCTGTGTATACACTTTCCCAGTCTGTGTATAGACTGTCCCAGTCTATGTATACACTGTCCCAGTCTGTGTATACACTGTCCCAGCCTATTTATACACTGTCCCAGTCTGTGTATACACTGTCCCAGGCTATTTATACACTGTCCCAGTCTGTATATACACTGTCCCAGCCTATTTATACACTGTCCCAGTCTATGTATACACTGTCCCAGTCTGTGTATACACTGTCCCAGCCTATTTATACACTGTCCCAGTCTATGTATACACTGTCCCAGTCTGTTTATACACTGTCCCAGTCTATGTATAAACTGTCCCAGTCTGTGTATACACTGTCCTAGCCTATTTATACTGTCCCAGTCTATGTATACACTGTCCCAGTTTGTGTATACACTGTCCCTGCCAATTTATACGGTCCCAGGCTGTGTATACACTGTCCCAGTCTGTGTGTACACTGTCCCAGTCTGTGTGTACACTGTCCCAGTCTGTGTATACACTGTCCCAGTCTGTGTATACACTGTCCCAGTCTGTGTATTCACTGTCCCAGTCAGTGTATACACTGTCCCAGTCTATGTATACACTGTCCCAGTCTGTGTATACACTGGAGCAGTCTGTGTATACACTGTTCCATTCTGTGTATGCACTGTCCCAGACTGTGTATACACTGTCTGGGTCTGTGTATAAACTGTCCCAGTCTGTGTGTACACTGTCCCAGTCTGTCTGTACACTGTCCCAGACTGTGTATACATTGTCCTAGTCCGTGTATACACTGTCCAAATCTGTGTATACACTGTCCCAGTCTGTGTATACACTGTCCCAGTCTGTGTATACACTGTCCCAGTCTGTGTATACGTTGTCCCAGTCTGTGTATACACTGTCCCAATCTGTGTATACACTGTCCCAGTCTGTGAATACACTGTCCCAGTCTGTGTATACACTGCCCCAGTCTGTGTATACACTGTCCCAATCTGTGTATACACTGTCCCAGTCTGTGAATACACTGTCCCAGTATGTGTATACACTGTCGCAATCTGTACACTGTCCCAGTCGGTGTATACACGGTCCCAGCCTAATTTTACACTGTCCCAGTCTGTGTATACACTGTCCCAGTCCGTGTATACACTGTCCCAGCCTATTTATACACTGTCCCAGTCTGTGTATACACTGTCCCAGTCTATGTATACACTGTCCCACTCTATGTATACACGGTCCCAGTCTGTGTATACACTGTCCCAGTCTATGTCTACACTGTTCCTGTCTGTGTATACACTGTCCAAGCCCAGTTATACACTGTCCCAGTCTATGTATACACTGTCCCAGTCTGTGTATTCACTGTCACAGTCAGTGTATACACTGTCCCAGTCTATGTATACACTGTCCCAGTCTGTGTATACACTGGCGCAGTCTGTGTATACACTGTTCCATTCTGTGTATGCACTGTCCCAGACTGTGTATACACTGTCCGGGTCTGTGTATAAACTGTCCCAGTCTGTGAATACACTGTCCCAGTCTATGTATACACTGTGCCAGTCTGTGTATACACAGTCCCAGTCTGTGTATACACTGTCCCAGTCTATGTATACACTGTCCCAGTCTGTGTATACACTGTCCCAGCCTATTTATACACTGTCCCAGTCTTTGTATACACTGTCCCAGTCTGTGTATTCACTGTGCCAGTCCATGTATACACTGTCCCAGTCTATGTATACACTGTCCCAGTCTGTGTATACACTGTCCCAGTCAATGTATACACTGTCCCAGTCTGTGTATACACTGTCCCAGTCTGTTTATAGACTGTCCCAGTCTATGTATACACTGTCCCAGTCTGTGTATACACTGTCCCAGCCTATTTATACACTGTCCCAGTCTGTGTATACACTGTCCCAGCCTATTTATACACTGTCCCAGTCTATGTATACACTGTCCCAGTCTGTGTATACACTGTCCCAGTCTGTGTATACACTGTCCCAGTCTGTGTATACACTGTCCCAGTCTGTGCGTACACTGTCCCAGTCTGTGTGTACACTGTCCCAGTCTGTGTATACACTGCCCCAGCCTGTGCATACATTGTCCCAGTCTGTGTATACACTGTCCCAGTCTGTGTATACACTGTCCCAGTCTGCGTATACACTGTCCCAGTCTGCGTATACACTGTCACAGTCTGTGTATACACTGTCCCAGTCTGTGTATACACGGTCCCAGTCTCTGTATACACGGTCCCAGTCTGTGTATATACAGTCCCAGCCTGTGTATATATAGTCCCAGTCTGTGTATACACTGTCACAGTCTGTGTATACACTGTCTCTGTCTGTGTATACACTGTCTCTGTCTGTGTATGCACTGTCCCAGTCTGTGTATACACTCTTGCAGTCTGTGTATACACTGTCCCAATCTGTGTATGTACTGTCCCAGCCTGTTTATACACTGTCCCAGTCTGTGTATACACGGTCCCATTCTGTGTATACACTGTACCAATCTGTACACTGTCCCAGGCTGTGTATACATTGTCCCAGTATGTATATACACTGTCCCAGTCTGTGTATACACTGTCCCAGTCTGTGCATACACTATCCCAGCCTGTGTATACACTGTCCCAGTATGTGTATACACTGTCGCAATCTGTACACTGTCCCAGTCGGTGTATACACGGTCCCAGCCTATTTATACACTGTCCCAGTCTGTGTATACACTGTCCCATTCCGTGTATACACTGTCCCAGCCTATTTATACACTGTCCCAGTCTGTGTATACACTGTCCCAGTCTATGTATACACTGTCCCAGTCTGTGTATACACTGTCCCAGTCTGTAATCTGTCCCAGTCTGCATATACACTGTCCCAGTCATTGTATACACTGTCCCAGCCTGTGTATACACTGTCCCGGTCTGTGTATACACTGTCCCAGTCTGCGTATACACTGTCCCAGTATGTACACGGTCCCAGTCTGTGTATACACTGACCCAGTCTGCATATACACTGTCCCAGTCTGCGTATGCACTGTCTCAGTCTGCGTATACACTGTCCCAGTTGGTGTATACATTGTTGCCGTCTGTGTATACACTGTCCCAGTCTGATTATACACAGTCCCAGCCTGTGTGTATACAGCCCCAAACTGTGTATACACTGTCCTGCTCTGTGTATATACTGTCCCAGTCTGTGTATACACTGTCCCATTCTGTGTACATACAGCCCCAACCTGTGTATACACTGTCCCAGTCTGTGTATAAACTCTTGCAGTCAGTGTATACACTGTCACAGTCTGTGTATACACTGTCCCAGTCTGTGTATACACTCTCGCAGTCTGTGTATACTCTGTCCCAATCTATGTATACACTATCCCAGTCTGATTATACACAGTCCCAGCCTGTGTATATGTAGTCTCAGTCTGTGTATACACTGTCACAGTCTGTGTATACACTGTCTCTGTCTGTGTATACACTGTCTCTGTCTGTGTATGCACTGTCCCAGTCTGTGTATACACTCTTGCAGTCTGTGTATACACTGTCCCAGTCTGTGTATGCACTGTCCCAGCCTGTTTATACACTGTCCCAGTCTGTGTATACACGGTCCCAGTCTGTGTATACACTGTACCAATCTCTACACTGTCCCAGGCTGTGTATACACTGTCCCAGTCTGTGTATACACTGTCCCAGTCTGTGTATACACTGTCCCAGTCTGTGTATACACTGTCCCAGCCTGTGTATACACTGTCCCAGTCTGTGTATACACTGTCCCAGTCTGTGTATACACTGCCCCAGTCTGTGTATACACTGCCCCAGCCTGTGTATACATCGTCCCAGCCTGTGTATACACCGTCCCAGCCTTTGTATACACTGTCCCAATCTGTGTATACACTGTCCCAGTCTGTGTATACACTGTCCCAGTCTGTGTATACACTGTCGCAGTCTGTGTTTACACTGTCACTGTCTGTGTAGACACTGTCCCAGTCTGTGTATACACTGTACCAGTCTGTGTATACAATGTCCCAGTCTGTGTATACAATGTCCCAGTCTGTGTATACTCTGTCCCAGTCTGTGCATACACTGTCCCAGTCTGTGTATACACTGTCCCAGTCTGTGTATACACTGTCCCAGTCTGTGTATACACTGTCCCAGTCCGTGAATACACTGCCCCATCCTGTGTATACACTGTCCCAGCCTGTGTATACACTGTCCCAGCCTGTGTATACACTGTCCCAGCCTGTGTATACACTGTCCCAGCCTGTGTATACACTGTCCCAGCCTGTGTATACACTGTCCCAGTCTGTGTATACACTTTCTCAGTCTGTGTATACACTGTCCCAGTCTGTGTATACACTGTCCCTGTCTGTGTATACACTGTCCCAGTCAATGTATACACTGTCCCAGTCTGTGTATACACTTTCCCAGTCTGTGTATAGACTGTCCCAGTCTATGTATACACTGTCCCAGTCTGTGTATACACTGTCCCAGCCTATTTATACACTGTCCCAGTCTGTGTATCCACTGTCCCAGGCTATTTATACACTGTCCCAGTCTGTATATACACTGTCCCAGCCTATTTATACACTGTCCCAGTCTATGTATACACTGTCCCAGTCTGTGTATACACTGTCCCAGCCTATTTATACACTGTCCCAGTCTATGTATACACTGTCCCAGTCTGTTTATACACTGTCCCAGTCTATGTATAAACTGTCCCAGTCTGTGTATACACTGTCCTAGCCTATTTATACTGTCCCAGTCTATGTATACACTGTCCCAGTTTGTGTATACACTGTCCCTGCCAATTTATACGGTCCCAGGCTGTGTATACACTGTCCCAGTCTGTGTGTACACTGTCCCAGTCTGTGTGTACACTGTCCCAGTCTGTGTATACACTGTCCCAGTCTGTGTATACACTGTCCCAGTCTGTGTATTCACTGTCCCAGTCAGTGTATACACTGTCCCAGTCTATGTATACACTGTCCCAGTCTGTGTATACACTGGAGCAGTCTGTGTATACACTGTTCCATTCTGTGTATGCACTGTCCCAGACTGTGTATACACTGTCTGGGTCTGTGTATAAACTGTCCCAGTCTGTGTGTACACTGTCCCAGTCTGTCTGTACACTGTCCCAGACTGTGTATACATTGTCCTAGTCCGTGTATACACTGTCCAAATCTGTGTATACACTGTCCCAGTCTGTGTATACACTGTCCCAGTCTGTGTATACACTGTCCCAGTCTGTGTATACATTGTCCCAGTCTGTGTATACACTGTCCCAATCTGTGTATACACTGTCCCAGTCTGTGAATACACTGTCCCAGTCTGTGTATACACTGCCCCAGTCTGTGTATACACTGTCCCAATCTGTGTATACACTGTCCCAGTCTGTGAATACACTGTCCCAGTATGTGTATACACTGTCGCAATCTGTACACTGTCCCAGTCGGTGTATACACGGTCCCAGCCTAATTTTACACTGTCCCAGTCTGTGTATACACTGTCCCAGTCCGTGTATACACTGTCCCAGCCTATTTATACACTGTCCCAGTCTGTGTATACACTGTCCCAGTCTATGTATACACTGTCCCACTCTATGTATACACGGTCCCAGTCTGTGTATACACTGTCCCAGTCTATGTCTACACTGTTCCTGTCTGTGTATACACTGTCCAAGCCCAGTTATACACTGTCCCAGTCTATGTATACACTGTCCCAGTCTGTGTATTCACTGTCCCAGTCAGTGTATACACTGTCCCAGTCTATGTATACACTGTCCCAGTCTGTGTATACACTGGCGCAGTCTGTGTATACACTGTTCCATTCTGTGTATGCACTGTCCCAGACTGTGTATACACTGTCTGGGTCTGTGTATAAACTGTCCCAGTCTGTGAATACACTGTCCCAGTCTATGTATACACTGTGCCAGTCTGTGTATACACAGTCCCAGTCTGTGTATACACTGTCCCAGTCTATGTATACACTGTCCCAGTCTGTGTATACACTGTCCCAGCCTATTTATACACTGTCCCAGTCTTTGTATACACTGTCCCAGTCTGTGTATTCACTGTGCCAGTCCATGTATACACTGTCCCAGTCTATGTATACACTGTCCCAGTCTGTGTATACACTGTCCCAGTCAATGTATACACTGTCCCAGTCTGTGTATACACTGTCCCAGTCTGTTTATAGACTGTCCCAGTCTATGTATACACTGTCCCAGTCTGTGTATACACTGTCCCAGCCTATTTATACACTGTCCCAGTCTGTGTATACACTGTCCCAGCCTATTTATACACTGTCCCAGTCTATGTATACACTGTCCCAGTCTGTGTATACACTGTCCCAGTCTGTGTATACACTGTCCCAGTCTGTGTATACACTGTCCCAGTCTGTGCGTACACTGTCCCAGTCTGTGTGTACACTGTCCCAGTCTGTGTATACACTGCCCCAGCCTGTGCATACATTGTCCCAGTCTGTGTATACACTGTCCCAGTCTGTGTATACACTGTCCCAGTCTGCGTATACACTGTCCCAGTCTGCGTATACACTGTCACAGTCTGTGTATACACTGTCCCAGTCTGTGTATACACGGTCCCAGTCTCTGTATACACGGTCCCAGTCTGTGTATATACAGTCCCAGCCTGTGTATATATAGTCCCAGTCTGTGTATACACTGTCACAGTCTGTGTATACACTGTCTCTGTCTGTGTATACACTGTCTCTGTCTGTGTATGCACTGTCCCAGTCTGTGTATACACTCTTGCAGTCTGTGTATACACTGTCCCAATCTGTGTATGTACTGTCCCAGCCTGTTTATACACTGTCCCAGTCTGTGTATACACGGTCCCATTCTGTGTATACACTGTACCAATCTGTACACTGTCCCAGGCTGTGTATACATTGTCCCAGTATGTATATACACTGTCCCAGTCTGTGTATACACTGTCCCAGTCTGTGCATACACTATCCCAGCCTGTGTATACACTGTCCCAGTATGTGTATACACTGTCGCAATCTGTACACTGTCCCAGTCGGTGTATACACGGTCCCAGCCTATTTATACACTGCCCCAGTCTGTGTATACACTGTCCCATTCCGTGTATACACTGTCCCAGCCTATTTATACACTGTCCCAGTCTGTGTATACACTGTCCCAGTCTATGTATACACTGTCCCAGTCTGTGTATACACTGTCCCAGTCTGTAATCTGTCCCAGTCTGCATATACACTGTCCCAGTCATTGTATACACTGTCCCAGCCTGTGTATACACTGTCCCGGTCTGTGTATACACTGTCCCAGTCTGCGTATACACTGTCCCAGTATGTACACGGTCCCAGTCTGTGTATACACTGACCCAGTCTGCATATACACTGTCCCAGTCTGCGTATGCACTGTCTCAGTCTGCGTATACACTGTCGCAGTTGGTGTATACATTGTCGCAGTCTGTGTATACACTGTCCCAGTCTGATTATACACAGTCCCAGCCTGTGTGTATACAGCCCCAAACTGTGTATACACTGTCCTGCTCTGTGTATATACTGTCCCAGTCTGTGTATACACTGTCCCATTCTGTGTACATACAGCCCCAACCTGTGTATACACTGTCCCAGTCTGTGTATAAACTCTTGCAGTCAGTGTATACACTGTCACAGTCTGTGTATACACTGTCCCAGTCTGTGTATACACTCTCGCAGTCTGTGTATACTCTGTCCCAATCTATGTATACACTATCCCAGTCTGATTATACACAGTCCCAGCCTGTGTATATGTAGTCTCAGTCTGTGTATACACTGTCACAGTCTGTGTATACACTGTCTCTGTCTGTGTATACACTGTCTCTGTCTGTGTATGCACTGTCCCAGTCTGTGTATACACTCTTGCAGTCTGTGTATACACTGTCCCAGTCTGTGTATGCACTGTCCCAGCCTGTTTATACACTGTCCCAGTCTGTGTATACACGGTCCCAGTCTGTGTATACACTGTACCAATCTCTACACTGTCCCAGGCTGTGTATACACTGTCCCAGTCTGTGTATACACTGTCCCAGTCTGTGTATACACTGTCCCAGTCTGTGCATACACTGTCCCAGCCTGTGTATACACTGTCCCAGTATGTGTATACACTGTCGCAATCTGTACACTGTCCCAGTCGGTGTATACACGGTCCCAGCCTATTTTTGCACTGTCCCAGTCAGTGTATACACTGTCCCAGTCCGTGTATACACTGTCCCAGCCTATTTATACACTGTCCCAGTCTGTGTATACACTGTCCCAGTCTATGTATACACTGTCCCACTCTATGTATACACGGTCCCAGTCTGTGTATACACTGTCCCAGTCTATGTCTACACTGTTCCTGTCTGTGTATACACTGTCCAAGCCTATTTATACACTGTCCCAGTCTATGTATACACTGTCCCAGTCTGTGAATACACTGTCCCAGTCTATGTATACACTGTGCCAGTCTGTGTATACACTGTCCCAGTCTGTGTATACACTGTCCCAGTCTATGTATACACTGTCCCAGTCTGTGTATACACTGTCCCAGCCTATTTATACACTGTCCCAGTCTATGTATACACTGTCCCAGTCTGTGTATTCACTGTGCCAGTCCATGTATACACTGTCCCAGTCTATGTATACACTGTCCCAGTCTGTGTATACACTGTCCCAGTCAATGTATACACTGTCCCAGTCTGTGTATACACTGTCCCAGTCTGTTTATAGACTGTCCCAGTCTATGTATACACTGTCCCAGTCTGTGTATACACTGTCCCAGCCTATTTATACACTGTCCCAGTCTGTGTATACACTGTCCCAGCCTATTTATACACTGTCCCAGTCTATGTATACACTGTCCCAGTCTGTGTATACACTGTCCCAGTCTGTGTATACACTGTCCCAGTCTGTGTATACACTGTCCCAGTCTGTGCGTACACTGTCCCAGTCTGTGTGTACACTGTCCCAGTCTGTGTATACACTGTCCCAGTCTGTGTATACACTGTCCCAGCCTGTGTATACACTGTCCCAGTCTGTGTACACACTGTCCCAGTCCGTGTATACACTGTCCCAGTCTGTGTATACACTGCCCCAGTCTGTGTATACACTGTCCCAGTCTGTGTATACACTCTCACAGTCTGTGTATACACTGTCCCAGTCTGTGTGTTCACTGTCCCAGTCTGTGTATACACTGTCCCAGTCTGTGTATACACTGTCCCAGCCTGTGTATACACTGTCCCAGTCTGTGTATACACTGTCCCAGTCTGTGTATACACAGCCCCAGTCTGTGTATACACTGCCCCAGCCTGTGTATACATCGTCCCAGCCTGTGTATACACCGTCCCAGCCTTTGTATACACTGTCCCAATCTGTGTATACACTGTCCCAGTCTGTGTATACACTGTCCCAGTCTGTGTATACACTGTCGCAGTCTGTGTTTACACTGTCACTGTCTGTGTAGACACTGTCCCAGTCTGTGTATACACTGTACCAGTCTGTGTATACAATGTCCCAGTCTGTGTATACAATGTCCCAGTCTGTGTATACTCTGTCCCAGTCTGTGCATACACTGTCCCAGTCTGTGTATACACTGTCCCAGTCTGTGTATACACTGTCCCAGTCTGTGTATACACTGTCCCAGTCCGTGAATACACTGCCCCATCCTGTGTATACACTGTCCCAGCCTGTGTATACACTGTCCCAGCCTGTGTATACACTGTCCCAGCCTGTGTATACACTGTCCCAGCCTGTGTATACACTGTCCCAGCCTGTGTATACACTGTCCCAGTCTGTGTATACACTTTCTCAGTCTGTGTATACACTGTCCCAGTCTGTGTATACACTGTCCCTGTCTGTGTATACACTGTCCCAGTCAATGTATACACTGTCCCAGTCTGTGTATACACTTTCCCAGTCTGTGTATAGACTGTCCCAGTCTATGTATACACTGTCCCAGTCTGTGTATACACTGTCCCAGCCTATTTATACACTGTCCCAGTCTGTGTATACACTGTCCCAGCCTATTTATACACTGTCCCAGTCTGTATATACACTGTCCCAGCCTATTTATACACTGTCCCAGTCTATGTATACACTGTCCCAGTCTGTGTATACACTGTCCCAGCCTATTTATACACTGTTCCTGTCTATGTATACACTGTCCCAGTCTGTTTATACACTGTCCCAGTCTATGTATAAACTGTCCCAGTCTGTGTATACACTGTCCTAGCCTATTTATACTGTCCCAGTCTATGTATACACTGTCCCAGTTTGTGTATACACTGTCCCTGCCAATTTATACTGTCCCAGGCTGTGTATACACTGTCCCAGTCTGTGTGTACACTGTCCCAGTCTGTGTGTACACTGTCCCAGTCAGTGTATACACTGTCCCAGTCTGTGTATACACTGTCCCAGTCTGTGTATTCACTGTCCCAGTCAGTGTATACACTGTCCCAGTCTATGTATACACTGTCCCAGTCTGTGTATACACTGGAGCAGTCTGTGTATACACTGTTCCATTCTGTGTATGCACTGTCCCAGACTGTGTATACACTGTCTGGGTCTGTGTATAAACTGTCCCAGTCTGTGTGTACACTGTCCCAGTCTGTCTGTACACTGTCCCAGACTGTGTATACATTGTCCTAGTCCGTGTATACACTGTCCAAATCTGTGTATACACTGTCCCAGTCTGTGTATACACTGTCCCAGTCTGTGTATACACTGTCCCAGTCTGTGTATACATTGTCCCAGTCTGTGTATACACTGTCCCAATCTGTGTATACACTGTCCCAGTCTGTGAATACACTGTCCCAGTCTGTGTATACACTGCCCCAGTCTGTGTATACACTGTCCCAATCTGTGTATACACTGTCCCAGTCTGTGAATACACTGTCCCAGTATGTGTATACACTGTCGCAATCTGTACACTGTCCCAGTCGGTGTATACACGGTCCCAGCCTAATTTTACACTGTCCCAGTCTGTGTATACACTGTCCCAGTCCGTGTATACACTGTCCCAGCCTATTTATACACTGTCCCAGTCTGTGTATACACTGTCCCAGTCTATGTATACACTGTCCCACTCTATGTATACACGGTCCCAGTCTGTGTATACACTGTCCCAGTCTATGTCTACACTGTTCCTGTCTGTGTATACACTGTCCAAGCCTATTTATACACTGTCCCAGTCTATGTATACACTGTCCCAGTCTGTGTATTCACTGTCCCAGTCAGTGTATACACTGTCCCAGTCTATGTATACACTGTCCCAGTCTGTGTATACACTGGCGCAGTCTGTGTATACACTGTTCCATTCTGTGTATGCACTGTCCCAGACTGTGTATACACTGTCCGGGTCTGTGTATAAACTGTCCCAGTCTGTGAATACACTGTCCCAGTCTATGTATACACTGTGCCAGTCTGTGTATACACAGTCCCAGTCTGTGTATACACTGTCCCAGTCTATGTATACACTGTCCCAGTCTGTGTATACACTGTCCCAGCCTATTTATACACTGTCCCAGTCTTTGTATACACTGTCCCAGTCTGTGTATTCACTGTGCCAGTCCATGTATACACTGTCCCAGTCTATGTATACACTGTCCCAGTCTGTGTATACACTGTCCCAGTCAATGTATACACTGTCCCAGTCTGTGTATACACTGTCCCAGTCTGTTTAT
This sequence comes from Somniosus microcephalus, assembly GCF_052327205.1. Lineage (NCBI taxonomy): Eukaryota > Metazoa > Chordata > Chondrichthyes > Squaliformes > Somniosidae > Somniosus > Somniosus microcephalus. The sequence continues at coordinate 44,410,225 of NC_141014.1, forward strand.
AGACTGTCCCAGTCTATGTATACACTGTCCCAGTCTGTGTATACACTGTCCCAGCCTATTTATACACTGTCCCAGTCTGTGTATACACTGTCCCAGCCTATTTATACACTGTCCCAGTCTATGTATACACTGTCCCAGTCTGTGTATACACTGTCCCAGTCTGTGTATACACTGTCCCAGTCTGTGTATACACTGTCCCAGTCTGTGCGTACACTGTCCCAGTCTGTGTGTACACTGTCCCAGTCTGTGTATACACTGCCCCAGCCTGTGCATACATTGTCCCAGTCTGTGTATACACTGTCCCAGTCTGTGTATACACTGTCCCAGTCTGCGTATACACTGTCCCAGTCTGCGTATACACTGTCACAGTCTGTGTATACACTGTCCCAGTCTGTGTATACACGGTCCCAGTCTCTGTATACACGGTCCCAGTCTGTGTATATACAGTCCCAGCCTGTGTATATATAGTCCCAGTCTGTGTATACACTGTCACAGTCTGTGTATACACTGTCTCTGTCTGTGTATACACTGTCTCTGTCTGTGTATGCACTGTCCCAGTCTGTGTATACACTCTTGCAGTCTGTGTATACACTGTCCCAATCTGTGTATGTACTGTCCCAGCCTGTTTATACACTGTCCCAGTCTGTGTATACACGGTCCCATTCTGTGTATACACTGTACCAATCTGTACACAGTCCCAGGCTGTGTATACATTGTCCCAGTATGTATATACACTGTCCCAGTCTGTGTATACACTGTCCCAGTCTGTGCATACACTATCCCAGCCTGTGTATACACTGTCCCAGTATGTGTATACACTGTCGCAATCTGTACACTGTCCCAGTCGGTGTATACACGGTCCCAGCCTATTTATACACTGTCCCAGTCTGTGTATACACTGTCCCATTCCGTGTATACACTGTCCCAGCCTATTTATACACTGTCCCAGTCTGTGTATACACTGTCCCAGTCTATGTATACACTGTCCCAGTCTGTGTATACACTGTCCCAGTCTGTAATCTGTCCCAGTCTGCATATACACTGTCCCAGTCATTGTATACACTGTCCCAGCCTGTGTATACACTGTCCCGGTCTGTGTATACACTGTCCCAGTCTGCGTATACACTGTCCCAGTATGTACACGGTCCCAGTCTGTGTATACACTGACCCAGTCTGCATATACACCGTCCCAGTCTGCGTATGCACTGTCTCAGTCTGCGTATACACTGTCCCAGTTGGTGTATACATTGTCGCAGTCTGTGTATACACTGTCCCAGTCTGATTATACACAGTCCCAGCCTGTGTGTATACAGCCCCAAACTGTGTATACACTGTCCTGCTCTGTGTATATACTGTCCCAGTCTGTGTATACACTGTCCCATTCTGTGTACATACAGCCCCAACCTGTGTATACACTGTCCCAGTCTGTGTATAAACTCTTGCAGTCAGTGTATACACTGTCACAGTCTGTGTATACACTGTCCCAGTCTGTGTATACACTCTCGCAGTCTGTGTATACTCTGTCCCAATCTATGTATACACTATCCCAGTCTGATTATACACAGTCCCAGCCTGTGTATATGTAGTCTCAGTCTGTGTATGCACTGTCCCAGTCTGTGTATACACTCTTGCAGTCTGTGTATACACTGTCCCAGTCTGTGTAAGCACTGTCCCAGCCTGTTTATACACTGTCCCAGTCTGTGTATACACGGTCCCAGTCTGTGTATACACTGTACCAATCTCTACACTGTCCCAGGCTGTGTATACACTGTCCCAGTCTGTGTATACACTGTCCCAGTCTGTGTATACACTGTCCCAGTCTGTGCATACACTGTCCCAGCCTGTGTATACACTGTCCCAGTATGTGTATACACTGTCGCAATCTGTACACTGTCCCAGTCGGTGTCTACACGGTCCCAGCCTATTTTTGCACTGTCCCAGTCAGTGTATACACTGTCCCAGTCCGTGTATACACTGTCCCAGCCTATTTATACACTGTCCCAGTCTGTGTATACACTGTCCCAGTCTATGTATACACTGTCCCACTCTATGTATACACGGTCCCAGTCTGTGTATACACTGTCCCAGTCTATGTCTACACTGTTCCTGTCTGTGTATACACTGTCCAAGCCTATTTATACACTGTCCCAGTCTATGTATACACTGTCCCAGTCTGTGAATACACTGTCCCAGTCTATGTATACACTGTGCCAGTCTGTGTATACACTGTCCCAGTCTGTGTATACACTGTCCCAGTCTATGTATACACTGTCCCAGTCTGTGTATACACTGTCCCAGCCTATTTATACACTGTCCCAGTCTATGTATACACTGTCCCAGTCTGTGTATTCACTGTGCCAGTCCATGTATACACTGTCCCAGTCTATGTATACACTCTCCCAGTCTGTGTATACACTGTCCCAGTCAATGTATACACTGTCCCAGTCTGTGTATACACTGTCCCAGTCTGTTTATAGACTGTCCCAGTCTATGTATACACTGTCCCAGTCTGTGTATACACTGTCCCAGCCTATTTATACACTGTCCCAGTCTGTGTATACACTGTCCCAGCCTATTTATACACTGTCCCAGTCTATGTATACACTGTCCCAGTCTGTGTATACACTGTCCCAGTCTGTGTATACACTGTCCCAGTCTGTGTATACACTGTCCCAGTCTGTGCGTACACTGTCCCAGTCTGTGTGTACACTGTCCCAGTCTGTGTATACACTGTCCCAGTCTGTAATCTGTCCCAGTCTGCATATACACTGTCCCAGTCATTGTATACACTGTCCCAGCCTGTGTATACACTGTCCCGGTCTGTGTATACACTGTCCCAGTCTGCGTATACACTGTCCCAGTATGTACACGGTCCCAGTCTGTGTATACACTGACCCAGTCTGCATATACACCGTCCCAGTCTGCGTATGCACTGTCTCAGTCTGCGTATACACTGTCCCAGTTGGTGTATACATTGTCGCAGTCTGTGTATACACTGTCCCAGTCTGATTATACACAGTCCCAGCCTGTGTGTATACAGCCCCAAACTGTGTATACACTGTCCTGCTCTGTGTATATACTGTCCCAGTCTGTGTATACACTGTCCCATTCTGTGTACATACAGCCCCAACCTGTGTATACACTGTCCCAGTCTGTGTATAAACTCTTGCAGTCAGTGTATACACTGTCACAGTCTGTGTATACACTGTCCCAGTCTGTGTATACACTCTCGCAGTCTGTGTATACTCTGTCCCAATCTATGTATACACTATCCCAGTCTGATTATACACAGTCCCAGCCTGTGTATATGTAGTCTCAGTCTGTGTATGCACTGTCCCAGTCTGTGTATACACTCTTGCAGTCTGTGTATACACTGTCCCAGTCTGTGTAAGCACTGTCCCAGCCTGTTTATACACTGTCCCAGTCTGTGTATACACGGTCCCAGTCTGTGTATACACTGTACCAATCTCTACACTGTCCCAGGCTGTGTATACACTGTCCCAGTCTGTGTATACACTGTCCCAGTCTGTGTATACACTGTCCCAGTCTGTGCATACACTGTCCCAGCCTGTGTATACACTGTCCCAGTATGTGTATACACTGTCGCAATCTGTACACTGTCCCAGTCGGTGTATACACGGTCCCAGCCTATTTTTGCACTGTCCCAGTCAGTGTATACACTGTCCCAGTCCGTGTATACACTGTCCCAGCCTATTTATACACTGTCCCAGTCTGTGTATACACTGTCCCAGTCTATGTATACACTGTCCCACTCTATGTATACACGGTCCCAGTCTGTGTATACACTGTCCCAGTCTATGTCTACACTGTTCCTGTCTGTGTATACACTGTCCAAGCCTATTTATACACTGTCCCAGTCTATGTATACACTGTCCCAGTCTGTGAATACACTGTCCCAGTCTATGTATACACTGTGCCAGTCTGTGTATACACTGTCCCAGTCTGTGTATACACTGTCCCAGTCTATGTATACACTGTCCCAGTCTGTGTATACACTGTCCCAGCCTATTTATACACTGTCCCAGTCTATGTATACACTGTCCCAGTCTGTGTATTCACTGTGCCAGTCCATGTATACACTGTCCCAGTCTATGTATACACTGTCCCAGTCTGTGTATACACTGTCCCAGTCAATGTATACACTGTCCCAGTCTGTGTATACACTGTCCCAGTCTGTTTATAGACTGTCCCAGTCTATGTATACACTGTCCCAGTCTGTGTATACACTGTCCCAGCCTATTTATACACTGTCCCAGTCTGTGTATACACTGTCCCAGCCTATTTATACACTGTCCCAGTCTATGTATACACTGTCCCAGTCTGTGTATACACTGTCCCAGTCTGTGTATACACTGTCCCAGTCTGTGTATACACTGTCCCAGTCTGTGCGTACACTGTCCCAGTCTGTGTGTACACTGTCCCAGTCTGTGTATACACTGTCCCAGTCTGTGTATACACTGTCCCAGCCTGTGTATACACTGTCCCAGTCTGTGTACACACTGTCCCAGTCCGTGTATACACTGTCCCAGTCTGTGTATACACTGCCCCAGTCTGTGTATACACTGTCCCAGTCTGTGTATACACTCTCACAGTCTGTGTATACACTGTCCCAGTCTGTGTGTTCACTGTCCCAGTCTGTGTATACACTGTCCCAGTCTGTGTATACACTGTCCCAGCCTGTGTATACACTGTCCCAGTCTGTGTATACACTGTCCCAGTCTGTGTATACACTGCCCCAGTCTGTGTATACACTGCCCCAGCCTGTGTATACATCGTCCCAGCCTGTGTATACACCGTCCCAGCCTTTGTATACACTGTCCCAGTCTGTGTATACACTGTCCCAGTCTGTGTATACACTGTCCCAGTCTGTGTATACACTGTCGCAGTCTGTGTTTACACTGTCACTGTCTGTGTAGACACTGTCCCAGTCTGTGTATACACTGTACCAGTCTGTGTATACAATGTCCCAGTCTGTGTATACAATGTCCCAGTCTGTGTATACTCTGTCCCAGTCTGTGCATACACTGTCCCAGTCTGTGTATACACTGTCCCAGTCTGTGTATACACTGTCCCAGTCTGTGTATACACTGTCCCAGTCCGTGAATACACTGCCCCATCCTGTGTATACACTGTCCCAGCCTGTGTATACACTGTCCCAGCCTGTGTATACACTGTCCCAGCCTGTGTATACACTGTCCCAGCCTGTGTATACACTGTCCCAGCCTGTGTATACACTGTCCCAGTCTGTGTTTACACTTTCTCAGTCTGTGTATACACTGTCCCAGTCTGTGTATACACTGTCCCTGTCTGTGTATACACTGTCCCAGTCAATGTATACACTGTCCCAGTCTGTGTATACACTTTCCCAGTCTGTGTATAGACTGTCCCAATCTATGTATACACTGTCCCAGTCTGTGTATACACTGTCCCAGCCTATTTATACACTGTCCCAGTCTGTGTATACACTGTCCCAGCCTATTTATACACTGTCCCAGTCTGTATATACACTGTCCCAGCCTATTTATACACTGTCCCAGTCTATGTATACACTGTCCCAGTCTGTGTATACACTGTCCCAGCCTATTTATACACTGTCCCAGTCTATGTATACACTGTCCCAGTCTGTTTATACACTGTCCCAGTCTATGTATAAACTGTCCCAGTCTGTGTATACACTGTCCTAGCCTATTTATACTGTCCCAGTCTATGTATACACTGTCCCAGTTTGTGTATACACTGTCCCTGCCAATTTATACTGTCCCAGGCTGTGTATACACTGTCCCAGTCTGTGTGTACACTGTCCCAGTCTGTGTGTACACTGTCCCAGTCTGTGTATACACTGTCCCAGTCTGTGTATACACTGTCCCAGTCTGTGTATTCACTGTCCCAGTCAGTGTATACACTGTCCCAGTCTATGTATACACTGTCCCAGTCTGTGTATACACTGGAGCAGTCTGTGTATACACTGTTCCATTCTGTGTATGCACTGTCCCAGACTGTGTATACACTGTCTGGGTCTGTGTATAAACTGTCCCAGTCTGTGTGTACACTGTCCCAGTCTGTCTGTACACTGTCCCAGACTGTGTATACATTGTCCTAGTCCGTGTATACACTGTCCAAATCTGTGTATACACTGTCCCAGTCTGTGTATACACTGTCCCAGTCTGTGTATACACTGTCCCAGTCTGTGTATACATTGTCCCAGTCTGTGTATACACTGTCCCAATCTGTGTATACACTGTCCCAGTCTGTGAATACACTGTCCCAGTCTGTGTATACACTGCCCCAGTCTGTGTATACACTGTCCCAATCTGTGTATACACTGTCCCAGTCTGTGAATACACTGTCCCAGTATGTGTATACACTGTCGCAATCTGTACACTGTCCCAGTCGGTGTATACACGGTCCCAGCCTAATTTTACACTGTCCCAGTCTGTGTATACACTGTCCCAGTCCGTGTATACACTGTCCCAGCCTATTTATACACTGTCCCAGTCTGTGTATACACTGTCCCAGTCTATGTATACACTGTCCCACTCTATGTATACACGGTCCCAGTCTGTGTATACACTGTCCCAGTCTATGTCTACACTGTTCCTGTCTGTGTATACACTGTCCAAGCCTATTTATACACTGTCCCAGTCTATGTATACACTGTCCCAGTCTGTGAATACACTGTCCCAGTCTATGTATACACTGTGCCAGTCTGTGTATACACTGTCCCAGTCTGTGTATACACTGTCCCAGTCTATGTATACACTGTCCCAGTCTGTGTATACACTGTCCCAGCCTATTTATACACTGTCCCAGTCTATGTATACACTGTCCCAGTCTGTGTATTCACTGTGCCAGTCCATGTATACACTGTCCCAGTCTATGTATACACTGTCCCAGTCTGTGTATACACTGTCCCAGTCAATGTATACACTGTCCCAGTCTGTGTATACACTGTCCCAGTCTGTTTATAGACTGTCCCAGTCTATGTATACACTGTCCCAGTCTGTGTATACACTGTCCCAGCCTATTTATACACTGTCCCAGTCTGTGTATACACTGTCCCAGCCTATTTATACACCGTCCCAGTCTATGTATACACTGTCCCAGTCTGTGTATACACTGTCCCAGTCTGTGTATACACTGTCCCAGTCTGTGTATACACTGTCCCAGTCTGTGCGTACACTGTCCCAGTCTGTGTGTACACTGTCCCAGTCTGTGTATACACTGCCCCAGCCTGTGCATACACTGTCCCAGTCTGTGTATACATTGTCCCAGTCTGTGTATACACTGTCCCAGTCTGCGTATACACTGTCCCAGTCTGCGTATACACTGTCACAGTCTGTGTATACACTGTCCCAGTCTGTGTATACACGGTCCCAGACTGTGTATACACGGTCCCAGTCTGTGTATACACAGTCCCAGCCTGTGTATATATAGTCCCAGTCTGTGTATACACTGTCACAGTCTGTGTATACACTGGCTCTGTCTGTGTATACACTGTCTCTGTCTGTGTATGCACTGTCCCAGTCTGTGTATACACTCTTGCAGTCTGTGTATACACTGTCCCAGTCTGTGTATACACTGTCCCAGTCTGTGTATACACTGTCCCAGTCTGTGTATACACTGTCCCAGGCTGTGTATACACTGTACCAGCCTATTTATACACTGTCCGAATCTGTGTATACACTGTGCCAGTCTGTGTATACACTGCCCCATTCTGTGTATACACTGTCCCAGTCTGTGTATACACTGTCCCAGTCTGTGTATACACTGTCCCAGTCTCTGTATACACTGTCCCAGTCTGTGTATACACTGTCCCAGCCTGTGTATACACTGTCCCAGTCTGTGTATACACTATCCCAGCCTGTGTATACACTGTCCCAGTCTATGTATAAACTGTCCCAGTCTGTGTATACACTGTCCCAGTCTGTGTATACACTGTCCCAGTTTGTGTATACACTGTCCCAGTCTGTGTGTACACTGTCCCAGTCTGTGTATACACTGTCACAGTCTGTGTATACACTGTCTCTGTCTGTGTATACACTGTCTCAGTCTGTGTATACACTGCCCCAGTCTATGTATATACTCTCGCAGTCTATGTATACACTGCCCCAGTCTGTGTATACACTGTCCCAGTCTGTGTGTACACTGTCCCCGTCTGTGTATACACTGTCCCAGTCTGTATATACACTGCCCCAGTCTGTGTGTCCACTGCCCCTGTCTGTGTATACACTGTCCCAGTCTGTGTGTACACTGTCCCAGTCTGTGTATACACTGTCTCTGTCTGTGTTTATACTGTCCCAGTCTGTGTATGCACCATCCCATTCTGCGTATACACTGTCAAAGTCTGCGTATACACTATCCCAGTCAGTACACTGTCCCAGTCTGTGTAGACACTGTCCCAAACTGCGGATGCACTGTCCCAGTCTGTGTATACACTGTCCCAGTCTGTGTATACACTGTCCCATTCTGGGTAGACACTATCCCAGTCTGTGTAGACACTGCCCCAATCTGTGTATACACTGTCCCAGTCTGTGTATACGCTGTCCCAGTCTGTGAATACACTGTCCCAGTCTGTGTATACACTGTCCCAGTCTGTAATCTGTCCCAGTCTGCATATACACTGTCCCAGTCATTGTATACACTGTCCCAGCCTGTGTATACACTGTCCCGGTCTGTGTATACACTGTCCCAGTCTGCGTATACACTGTCCCATTATGTACACGGTCCCAGCCTGTGTATACACTGACCCAGTCTGCATATACACTGTCCCAGTCTGCGTATGCACTGTCTCAGTCTGCGTATACAATGTCCCAGTTGGTGTATACATTGTCTCAGTCTGTGTATACACTGTCCCAGTCTGATTATACACAGTCCCAGCCTGTGTGTATACAGCCCCAAACTGTGTATACACTGTCCCGGTCTGTGTATATACTGTCCCAGTCTGTGTATACACTGTCCCAGTCTGTGTATGCACTGTCCCAGTCTGTGTATACACTGTCCCATTCTGTGTACATACAGCCCCAACCTGTGTATACACTGTCCCAGTCTGTGTATAAACTCTTGCAGTCTGTGTATACACTGTCACAGTCTGTGTATACACTGTCCCAGTCTGTGTATACACTCTCGCAGTCTGTGTATACTCTGTCCCAATCTATGTATGCACTATCCCAGTCTGATTATACACAGTCCCAGCCTGTGTATATATAGTCCCAGTCTGTGTATACACTGTCACAGTCTGTGTATACACTGTCTCTGTCTGTGTATACACTGTCTCTGTCTGTGTATGCACTGTCCCAGTCTGTGTATACACTCTTGCAGTCTGTGTATACACTGTCCCAATCTGTGTATGTACTGTCCCAGCCTGTTTATACACTGTCCCAGTCTGTGTATACACGGTCCCAGTCTGTGTATACACTGTACCAATCTGTACACTGTCCCAGGCTGTGTATACACTGTCCCAGTATGTGTATACACTGTCCCAGTCTGTGTATACACTGTCCCAGTCTGTGCATACACTATCCCAGCCTGTGTATACACTGTCCCAGTATGTGTATACACTGTCGCAATCTGTACACTGTCCCAGTCGGTGTATACACGGTCCCAGCCTATTTATACACTGTCCCAGTCTGTGTATACACTGTCCCAGTCCGTGTATACACTGTCCCAGCCTATTTATACACTGTCCCAGTCTGTGTATACACTGTCCCAGTCTATGTATACACTGTCCCAGTCTGTGTATACACTGTCCCAGTCTGTAATCTGTCCCAGTCTGCATATACACTGTCCCAGTCATTGTATACACTGTCCCAGCCTGTGTATACACTGTCCCGGTCTGTGTATACACTGTCCCAGTCTGCGTATACACTGTCCCAGTATGTACACGGTCCCAGTCTGTGTATACACTGACCCAGTCTGCATATACACTGTCACAGTCTGCGTATGCACTGTCTCAGTCTGCGTATACACTGTCCCAGTTGGTGTATATATTGTCGCAGTCTGTGTATACACTGTCCCAGTCTGATTATACACAGTCCCAGCCTGTGTGTATACAGCCCCAAACTGTGTATACACTGTCCTGCTCTGTGTATATACTGTCCCAGTCTGTGTATACACTGTCCCAGTCTGTGTATGCACTGTCCCAGTCTGTGTATACACAGTCCCATTCTGTGTACATACAGCCCCAACCTGTGTATACACTGTCCCAGTCTGTGTATAAACTCTTGCAGTCTGTGTATACACTGTCACAGTCTGTGTATACACTGTCCCAGTCTGTGTATACACTCTCGCAGTCTGTGTCTACTCTGTCCCAATCTATGTATATACTATCCCAGTCTGATTATACACAGTCCCAGCCTGTGTATATATAATCTCAGTCTGTGTATACACTGTCACAGTCTGTGTATACACTGTCTCTGTCTGTGTATACACTGTCTCTGTCTGTGTATGCACTGTCCCAGTCTGTGTATACACTCATGCAGTCTGTGTATACACTGTCCCAGTCTGTGTATGTACTGTCCCAGCCTGTTTATACACTGTCCCAGTCTGTGTATACACGGTCCCAGTCTGTGTATACACTGTACCAATCTCTACACTGTCCCAGGCTGTGTATACACTGTCCCAGTCTGTGTATACACTGTCCCAGTCTGTGCATACACTGTCCCAGCCTGTGTATACACTGTCCCAGTCTGTGTATACACTGTACCAATCTCTACACTGTCCCAGGCTGTGTATACACTGTCCCAGTCGGTGTATACACGGTCCCAGCCTATTTTTACACTGTCCCAGTCTGTGTATACACTGTCCCAGTCCGTGTATACACTGTCCCAGCCTATTTATACACTGTCCCAGTCTGTGTATACACTGTCCCAGTCTATGTATACACTGTCCCAGTCTATGTATACACAGTCCCAGTCTGTGTATACACTGTCCCAGTCTATGTCTACACTGTTCCTGTCTGTGTATACACTGTCCAAGCCTATTTATACACTGTCCCAGTCTATGTATACACTGTCCCAGTCTGTGAATACACTGTCCCAGTCTATGTATACACTGTGCCAGTCTGTGTATACACTGTCCCAGTCTGTGTATACACTGTCCCAGTCTATGTATACACTGTCCCAGTCTGTGTATACAATGTCGCAGTCTGTGTATACACTGTCCCAGCCTGTGTATACACTGTCTCAGTCTGCGTATACAATGTCCCAGTTGGTGTATACATTGTCTCAGTCTGTGTATACACTGTCCCAGTCTGATTATACACAGTCCCAGCCCGTTTGTATACAGCCCCAAACTGTGTATACACTCTCCCGGTCTGTGTATATACTGTCCCAGTCTGTGTATACACTGTCCCAGTCTGTGTATGCACTGTCCCAGTCTGTGTATACACTGTCCCATTCTGTGTACATACAGCCCCAACCTGTGTATACACTGTCCCAGTCTGTGTATAAACTCTTGCAGTCTGTGTATACACTGTCACAGTGTGTGTATACACTGTCCCAGTCTGTGTATACACTCTCGCAGTCTGTGTATACTCTGTCCCAATCTATGTATACACTATCCCAGTCTGATTATACACAGTCCCAGCCTGTGTATATATAGTCCCAGTCTGTGTATACACTGTCACAGTCTGTGTATACACTGTCTCTGTCTGTGTATACACTGTCTCTGTCTGTGTATGCACTGTCCCAGTCTGTGTATACACTCTTGCAGTCTGTGTATACACTGTCCCAATCTGTGTATGTACTGTCCCAGCCTGTTTATACACTGTCCCAGTCTGTGTATACACGGTCCCAGTCTGTGTATACACTGTACCAATCTGTACACTGTCCCAGGCTGTGTATACACTGTCCCAGTATGTGTATACACTGTCCCAGTCTGTGTATACACTGTCCCAGTCTGTGCATACACTATCCCAGCCTGTGTATACACTGTCCCAGTATGTGTATACACTGTCGCAATCTGTACACTGTCCCAGTCGGTGTATGCACGGTCCCAGCCTATTTATACACTGTCCCAGTCTGTGTATACACTGTCCCAGTCCGTGTATACACTGTCCCAGCCTATTTATACACTGTCCCAGTCTGTGTATACACTGTCCCAGTCTATGTATACACTGTCCCAGTCTGTGTATACACTGTCCCAGTCTGTAATCTGTCCCAGTCTGCATATACACTGTCCCAGTCATTGTATACACTGTCCCAGCCTGTGTATACACTGTCCCGGTCTGTGTATACACTGTCCCAGTCTGCGTATACACTGTCCCAGTATGTACACGGTCCCAGTCTGTGTATACACTGACCCAGTCTGCATATACACTGTCCCAGTCTGCGTATGCACTGTCTCAGTCTGCGTATACACTGTCCCAGTTGGTGTATACATTGTCGCAGTCTGTGTATACACTGTCCCAGTCTGATTATACACAGTCCCAGCCTGTGTGTATACAGCCCCAAACTGTGTATACACTGTCCTGCTCTGTGTATATACTGTCCCAGTCTGTGTATACACTGTCCCAGTCTGTGTATGCACTGTCCCAGTCTGTGTATACACTGTCCCATTCTGTGTACATACAGCCCCAACCTGTGTATACACTGTCCCAGTCTGTGTATAAACTCTTGCAGTCTGTGTATACACTGTCACAGTCTGTGTATACACTGTCCCAGTCTGTGTATACACTCTCGCAGTCTGTGTATACTCTGTCCCAATCTATGTATACACTATCCCAGTCTGATTATACACAGTCCCAGCCTGTGTATATATAGTCTCAGTCTGTGTATACACTGTCACAGTCTGTGTATACACTGTCTCTGTCTGTGTATACACTGTCTCTGTCTGTGTATGCACTGTCCCAGTCTGTGTATACACTCTTGCAGTCTGTGTATACACTGTCCCAGTCTGTGTATGCACTGTCCCAGCCTGTTTATACACTGTCCCAGTCTGTGTATACACGGTCCCAGTCTGTGTATACACTGTACCAATCTCTACACTGTCCCAGGCTGTGTATACACTGTCCCAGTCCGTGTATACACTGTCCCAGCCTATTTATACACTGTCCCAGTCTGTGTATACACTGTCCCAGTCTATGTATACACTGTCCAATCTGTGTATACACTGTCCCAGTCTGTAATCTGTCCCAGTCTGCATATACACTGTCCCAGTCATTGTATACACTGTCCCAGCCTGTGTATACACTGTCCCGGTCTGTGTATACACTGTCCCAGTCTGCGTATACACTGTCCCAGTATGTACACGGTCCCAGTCTGTGTATACACTGACCCAGTCTGCATATACACTGTCCCAGTCTGCGTATGCACTGTCTCAGTCTGCGTATACACTGTCCCAGTTGGTGTATACATTGTCGCAGTCTGTGTATACACTGTCCCAGTCTGATTATACACAGTCCCAGCCTGTGTGTATACAGCCCCAAACTGTGTATACACTGTCCTGCTCTGTGTATATACTGTCCCAGTCTGTGTATACACTGTCCCAGTCTGTGTATGCACTGTCCCAGTCTGTGTATACACTGTCCCATTCTGTGTACATACAGCCCCAACCTGTGTATACACTGTCCCAGTCTGTGTATAAACTCTTGCAGTCTGTGTATACACTGTCACAGTCTGTGTATACACTGTCCCAGTCTGTGTATACACTCTCGCAGTCTGTGTCTACTCTGTCCCAATCTATGTATATACTATCCCAGTCTGATTATACACAGTCCCAGCCTGTGTATATATAATCTCAGTCTGTGTATACACTGTCACAGTCTGTGTATACACTGTCTCTGTCTGTGTATACACTGTCTCTGTCTGTGTATGCACTGTCCCAGTCTGTGTATACACTCATGCAGTCTGTGTATACACTGTCCCAGTCTGTGTATGTACTGTCCCAGCCTGTTTATACACTGTCCCAGTCTGTGTATACACGGTCCCAGTCTGTGTATACACTGTACCAATCTCTACACTGTCCCAGGCTGTGTATACACTGTCCCAGTCTGTGTATACACTGTCCCAGTCTGTGCATACACTGTCCCAGCCTGTGTATACACTGTCCCAGTCTGTGTATACACTGTACCAATCTCTACACTGTCCCAGGCTGTGTATACACTGTCCCAGTCTGTGTATACACTGTCCCAGTCCGTGAATACACTGCCCCATCCTGTGTATACACTTTCCAGCCTGTGTATACACTGTCCCAGCCTGTGTATACACTGTCCCAGCCTGTGTATACACTGTCCCAGCCTGTGTATACACTGTCCCAGCCTGTGTATACACTGTCCCAGTCTGTGTATACACTTTCTCAGTCTGTGTATACACTGTCCCAGTCTGTGTATACACTGTCCCTGTCTGTGTATACACTGTCCCAGTCAATGTATACACTGTCCCAGTCTGTGTATACACTTTCCCAGTCTGTGTATAGACTGTCCCAGTCTATGTATACACTGTCCCAGTCTGTGTATACACTGTCCCAGCCTATTTATACACTGTCCCAGTCTGTGTATACACTGTCCCAGGCTATTTATACACTGTCCCAGTCTGTATATACACTGTCCCAGCCTATTTATACACTGTCCCAGTCTATGTATACACTGTCCCAGTCTGTGTATACACTGTCCCAGCCTATTTATACACTGTCCCAGTCTATGTATACACTGTCCCAGTCTGTTTATACACTGTCCCAGTCTATGTATAAACTGTCCCAGTCTGTGTATACACTGTCCTAGCCTATTTATACTGTCCCAGTCTATGTATACACTGTCCCAGTTTGTGTATACACTGTCCCTGCCAATTTATACGGTCCCAGGCTGTGTATACACTGTCCCAGTCTGTGTGTACACTGTCCCAGTCTGTGTATACACTGTCCCAGTCTGTGTATACACTGTCCCAGTCTGTGTATTCACTGTCCCAGTCAGTGTATACACTGTCCCAGTCTATGTATACACTGTCCCAGTCTGTGTATACACTGGAGCAGTCTGTGTATACACTGTTCCATTCTGTGTATGCACTGT
Organism: Somniosus microcephalus; assembly: GCF_052327205.1. Taxonomy (NCBI): domain Eukaryota; kingdom Metazoa; phylum Chordata; class Chondrichthyes; order Squaliformes; family Somniosidae; genus Somniosus; species Somniosus microcephalus. The sequence goes on from NC_141014.1 coordinate 44,425,247, forward strand.
CCCAGACTGTGTATACACTGTCTGGGTCTGTGTATAAACTGTCCCAGTCTGTGTGTACACTGTCCCAGTCTGTCTGTACACTGTCCCAGACTGTGTATACATTGTCCTAGTCCGTGTATACACTGTCCAAATCTGTGTATACACTGTCCCAGTCTGTGTATACACTGTCCCAGTCTGTGTATACACTGTCCCAGTCTGTGTATACATTGTCCCAGTCTGTGTATACACTGTCCCAATCTGTGTATACACTGTCCCAGTCTGTGAATACACTGTCCCAGTCTGTGTATACACTGCCCCAGTCTGTGTATACACTGTCCCAATCTGTGTATACACTGTCCCAGTCTGTGAATACACTGTCCCAGTATGTGTATACACTGTCGCAATCTGTACACTGTCCCAGTCGGTGTATACACGGTCCCAGCCTAATTTTACACTGTCCCAGTCTGTGTATACACTGTCCCAGTCCGTGTATACACTGTCCCAGCCTATTTATACACTGTTCCAGTCTGTGTATACACTGTCCCAGTCTATGTATACACTGTCCCACTCTATGTATACACGGTCCCAGTCTGTGTATACACTGTCCCAGTCTATGTCTACACTGTTCCTGTCTGTGTATACACTGTCCAAGCCCAGTTATACACTGTCCCAGTCTATGTATACACTGTCCCAGTCTGTGTATTCACTGTCACAGTCAGTGTATACACTGTCCCAGTCTATGTATACACTGTCCCAGTCTGTGTATACACTGGCGCAGTCTGTGTATACACTGTTCCATTCTGTGTATGCACTGTCCCAGACTGTGTATACACTGTCCGGGTCTGTGTATAAACTGTCCCAGTCTGTGAATACACTGTCCCAGTCTATGTATACACTGTGCCAGTCTGTGTATACACAGTCCCAGTCTGTGTATACACTGTCCCAGTCTATGTATACACTGTCCCAGTCTGTGTATACACTGTCCCAGCCTATTTATACACTGTCCCAGTCTTTGTATACACTGTCCCAGTCTGTGTATTCACTGTGCCAGTCCATGTATACACTGTCCCAGTCTATGTATACACTGTCCCAGTCTGTGTATACACTGTCCCAGTCAATGTATACACTGTCCCAGTCTGTGTATACACTGTCCCAGTCTGTTTATAGACTGTCCCAGTCTATGTATACACTGTCCCAGTCTGTGTATACACTGTCCCAGCCTATTTATACACTGTCCCAGTCTGTGTATACACTGTCCCAGCCTATTTATACACTGTCCCAGTCTATGTATACACTGTCCCAGTCTGTGTATACACTGTCCCAGTCTGTGTATACACTGTCCCAGTCTGTGTATACACTGTCCCAGTCTGTGCGTACACTGTCCCAGTCTGTGTGTACACTGTCCCAGTCTGTGTATACACTGCCCCAGCCTGTGCATACATTGTCCCAGTCTGTGTATACACTGTCCCAGTCTGTGTATACACTGTCCCAGTCTGCGTATACACTGTCCCAGTCTGCGTATACACTGTCACAGTCTGTGTATACACTGTCCCAGTCTGTGTATACACGGTCCCAGTCTCTGTATACACGGTCCCAGTCTGTGTATATACAGTCCCAGCCTGTGTATATATAGTCCCAGTCTGTGTATACACTGTCACAGTCTGTGTATACACTGTCTCTGTCTGTGTATACACTGTCTCTGTCTGTGTATGCACTGTCCCAGTCTGTGTATACACTCTTGCAGTCTGTGTATACACTGTCCCAATCTGTGTATGTACTGTCCCAGCCTGTTTATACACTGTCCCAGTCTGTGTATACACGGTCCCATTCTGTGTATACACTGTACCAATCTGTACACTGTCCCAGGCTGTGTATACATTGTCCCAGTATGTATATACACTGTCCCAGTCTGTGTATACACTGTCCCAGTCTGTGCATACACTATCCCAGCCTGTGTATACACTGTCCCAGTATGTGTATACACTGTCGCAATCTGTACACTGTCCCAGTCGGTGTATACACGGTCCCAGCCTATTTATACACTGTCCCAGTCTGTGTATACACTGTCCCATTCCGTGTATACACTGTCCCAGCCTATTTATACACTGTCCCAGTCTGTGTATACACTGTCCCAGTCTATGTATACACTGTCCCAGTCTGTGTATACACTGTCCCAGTCTGTAATCTGTCCCAGTCTGCATATACACTGTCCCAGTCATTGTATACACTGTCCCAGCCTGTGTATACACTGTCCCGGTCTGTGTATACACTGTCCCAGTCTGCGTATACACTGTCCCAGTATGTACACGGTCCCAGTCTGTGTATACACTGACCCAGTCTGCATATACACTGTCCCAGTCTGCGTATGCACTGTCTCAGTCTGCGTATACACTGTCCCAGTTGGTGTATACATTGTTGCCGTCTGTGTATACACTGTCCCAGTCTGATTATACACAGTCCCAGCCTGTGTGTATACAGCCCCAAACTGTGTATACACTGTCCTGCTCTGTGTATATACTGTCCCAGTCTGTGTATACACTGTCCCATTCTGTGTACATACAGCCCCAACCTGTGTATACACTGTCCCAGTCTGTGTATAAACTCTTGCAGTCAGTGTATACACTGTCACAGTCTGTGTATACACTGTCCCAGTCTGTGTATACACTCTCGCAGTCTGTGTATACTCTGTCCCAATCTATGTATACACTATCCCAGTCTGATTATACACAGTCCCAGCCTGTGTATATGTAGTCTCAGTCTGTGTATACACTGTCACAGTCTGTGTATACACTGTCTCTGTCTGTGTATACACTGTCTCTGTCTGTGTATGCACTGTCCCAGTCTGTGTATACACTCTTGCAGTCTGTGTATACACTGTCCCAGTCTGTGTATGCACTGTCCCAGCCTGTTTATACACTGTCCCAGTCTGTGTATACACGGTCCCAGTCTGTGTATACACTGTACCAATCTCTACACTGTCCCAGGCTGTGTATACACTGTCCCAGTCTGTGTATACACTGTCCCAGTCTGTGTATACACTGTCCCAGTCTGTGTATACACTGTCCCAGCCTGTGTATACACTGTCCCAGTCTGTGTATACACTGTCCCAGTCTGTGTATACACTGCCCCAGTCTGTGTATACACTGCCCCAGCCTGTGTATACATCGTCCCAGCCTGTGTATACACCGTCCCAGCCTTTGTATACACTGTCCCAATCTGTGTATACACTGTCCCAGTCTGTGTATACACTGTCCCAGTCTGTGTATACACTGTCGCAGTCTGTGTTTACACTGTCACTGTCTGTGTAGACACTGTCCCAGTCTGTGTATACACTGTACCAGTCTGTGTATACAATGTCCCAGTCTGTGTATACAATGTCCCAGTCTGTGTATACTCTGTCCCAGTCTGTGCATACACTGTCCCAGTCTGTGTATACACTGTCCCAGTCTGTGTATACACTGTCCCAGTCTGTGTATACACTGTCCCAGTCCGTGAATACACTGCCCCATCCTGTGTATACACTGTCCCAGCCTGTGTATACACTGTCCCAGCCTGTGTATACACTGTCCCAGCCTGTGTATACACTGTCCCAGCCTGTGTATACACTGTCCCAGCCTGTGTATACACTGTCCCAGTCTGTGTATACACTTTCTCAGTCTGTGTATACACTGTCCCAGTCTGTGTATACACTGTCCCTGTCTGTGTATACACTGTCCCAGTCAATGTATACACTGTCCCAGTCTGTGTATACACTTTCCCAGTCTGTGTATAGACTGTCCCAGTCTATGTATACACTGTCCCAGTCTGTGTATACACTGTCCCAGCCTATTTATACACTGTCCCAGTCTGTGTATACACTGTCCCAGGCTATTTATACACTGTCCCAGTCTGTATATACACTGTCCCAGCCTATTTATACACTGTCCCAGTCTATGTATACACTGTCCCAGTCTGTGTATACACTGTCCCAGCCTATTTATACACTGTCCCAGTCTATGTATACACTGTCCCAGTCTGTTTATACACTGTCCCAGTCTATGTATAAACTGTCCCAGTCTGTGTATACACTGTCCTAGCCTATTTATACTGTCCCAGTCTATGTATACACTGTCCCAGTTTGTGTATACACTGTCCCTGCCAATTTATACGGTCCCAGGCTGTGTATACACTGTCCCAGTCTGTGTGTACACTGTCCCAGTCTGTGTGTACACTGTCCCAGTCTGTGTATACACTGTCCCAGTCTGTGTATACACTGTCCCAGTCTGTGTATTCACTGTCCCAGTCAGTGTATACACTGTCCCAGTCTATGTATACACTGTCCCAGTCTGTGTATACACTGGAGCAGTCTGTGTATACACTGTTCCATTCTGTGTATGCACTGTCCCAGACTGTGTATACACTGTCTGGGTCTGTGTATAAACTGTCCCAGTCTGTGTGTACACTGTCCCAGTCTGTCTGTACACTGTCCCAGACTGTGTATACATTGTCCTAGTCCGTGTATACACTGTCCAAATCTGTGTATACACTGTCCCAGTCTGTGTATACACTGTCCCAGTCTGTGTATACACTGTCCCAGTCTGTGTATACATTGTCCCAGTCTGTGTATACACTGTCCCAATCTGTGTATACACTGTCCCAGTCTGTGAATACACTGTCCCAGTCTGTGTATACACTGCCCCAGTCTGTGTATACACTGTCCCAATCTGTGTATACACTGTCCCAGTCTGTGAATACACTGTCCCAGTATGTGTATACACTGTCGCAATCTGTACACTGTCCCAGTCGGTGTATACACGGTCCCAGCCTAATTTTACACTGTCCCAGTCTGTGTATACACTGTCCCAGTCCGTGTATACACTGTCCCAGCCTATTTATACACTGTCCCAGTCTGTGTATACACTGTCCCAGTCTATGTATACACTGTCCCACTCTATGTATACACGGTCCCAGTCTGTGTATACACTGTCCCAGTCTATGTCTACACTGTTCCTGTCTGTGTATACACTGTCCAAGCCCAGTTATACACTGTCCCAGTCTATGTATACACTGTCCCAGTCTGTGTATTCACTGTCCCAGTTAGTGTATACACTGTCCCAGTCTATGTATACACTGTCCCAGTCTGTGTATACACTGGCGCAGTCTGTGTATACACTGTTCCATTCTGTGTATGCACTGTCCCAGACTGTGTATACACTGTCCGGGTCTGTGTATAAACTGTCCCAGTCTGTGAATACACTGTCCCAGTCTATGTATACACTGTGCCAGTCTGTGTATACACAGTCCCAGTCTGTGTATACACTGTCCCAGTCTATGTATACACTGTCCCAGTCTGTGTATACACTGTCCCAGCCTATTTATACACTGTCCCAGTCTTTGTATACACTGTCCCAGTCTGTGTATTCACTGTGCCAGTCCATGTATACACTGTCCCAGTCTATGTATACACTGTCCCAGTCTGTGTATACACTGTCCCAGTCAATGTATACACTGTCCCAGTCTGTGTATACACTGTCCCAGTCTGTTTATAGACTGTCCCAGTCTATGTATACACTGTCCCAGTCTGTGTATACACTGTCCCAGCCTATTTATACACTGTCCCAGTCTGTGTATACACTGTCCCAGCCTATTTATACACTGTCCCAGTCTATGTATACACTGTCCCAGTCTGTGTATACACTGTCCCAGTCTGTGTATACACTGTCCCAGTCTGTGTATACACTGTCCCAGTCTGTGCGTACACTGTCCCAGTCTGTGTGTACACTGTCCCAGTCTGTGTATACACTGCCCCAGCCTGTGCATACATTGTCCCAGTCTGTGTATACACTGTCCCAGTCTGTGTATACACTGTCCCAGTCTGCGTATACACTGTCCCAGTCTGCGTATACACTGTCACAGTCTGTGTATACACTGTCCCAGTCTGTGTATACACGGTCCCAGTCTCTGTATACACGGTCCCAGTCTGTGTATATACAGTCCCAGCCTGTGTATATATAGTCCCAGTCTGTGTATACACTGTCACAGTCTGTGTATACACTGTCTCTGTCTGTGTATACACTGTCTCTGTCTGTGTATGCACTGTCCCAGTCTGTGTATACACTCTTGCAGTCTGTGTATACACTGTCCCAATCTGTGTATGTACTGTCCCAGCCTGTTTATACACTGTCCCAGTCTGTGTATACACGGTCCCATTCTGTGTATACACTGTACCAATCTGTACACTGTCCCAGGCTGTGTATACATTGTCCCAGTATGTATATACACTGTCCCAGTCTGTGTATACACTGTCCCAGTCTGTGCATACACTATCCCAGCCTGTGTATACACTGTCCCAGTATGTGTATACACTGTCGCAATCTGTACACTGTCCCAGTCGGTGTATACACGGTCCCAGCCTATTTATACACTGCCCCAGTCTGTGTATACACTGTCCCATTCCGTGTATACACTGTCCCAGCCTATTTATACACTGTCCCAGTCTGTGTATACACTGTCCCAGTCTATGTATACACTGTCCCAGTCTGTGTATACACTGTCCCAGTCTGTAATCTGTCCCAGTCTGCATATACACTGTCCCAGTCATTGTATACACTGTCCCAGCCTGTGTATACACTGTCCCGGTCTGTGTATACACTGTCCCAGTCTGCGTATACACTGTCCCAGTATGTACACGGTCCCAGTCTGTGTATACACTGACCCAGTCTGCATATACACTGTCCCAGTCTGCGTATGCACTGTCTCAGTCTGCGTATACACTGTCGCAGTTGGTGTATACATTGTCGCAGTCTGTGTATACACTGTCCCAGTCTGATTATACACAGTCCCAGCCTGTGTGTATACAGCCCCAAACTGTGTATACACTGTCCTGCTCTGTGTATATACTGTCCCAGTCTGTGTATACACTGTCCCATTCTGTGTACATACAGCCCCAACCTGTGTATACACTGTCCCAGTCTGTGTATAAACTCTTGCAGTCAGTGTATACACTGTCACAGTCTGTGTATACACTGTCCCAGTCTGTGTATACACTCTCGCAGTCTGTGTATACTCTGTCCCAATCTATGTATACACTATCCCAGTCTGATTATACACAGTCCCAGCCTGTGTATATGTAGTCTCAGTCTGTGTATACACTGTCACAGTCTGTGTATACACTGTCTCTGTCTGTGTATACACTGTCTCTGTCTGTGTATGCACTGTCCCAGTCTGTGTATACACTCTTGCAGTCTGTGTATACACTGTCCCAGTCTGTGTATGCACTGTCCCAGCCTGTTTATACACTGTCCCAGTCTGTGTATACACGGTCCCAGTCTGTGTATACACTGTACCAATCTCTACACTGTCCCAGGCTGTGTATACACTGTCCCAGTCTGTGTATACACTGTCCCAGTCTGTGTATACACTGTCCCAGTCTGTGCATACACTGTCCCAGCCTGTGTATACACTGTCCCAGTATGTGTATACACTGTCGCAATCTGTACACTGTCCCAGTCGGTGTATACACGGTCCCAGCCTATTTTTGCACTGTCCCAGTCAGTGTATACACTGTCCCAGTCCGTGTATACACTGTCCCAGCCTATTTATACACTGTCCCAGTCTGTGTATACACTGTCCCAGTCTATGTATACACTGTCCCACTCTATGTATACACGGTCCCAGTCTGTGTATACACTGTCCCAGTCTATGTCTACACTGTTCCTGTCTGTGTATACACTGTCCAAGCCTATTTATACACTGTCCCAGTCTATGTATACACTGTCCCAGTCTGTGAATACACTGTCCCAGTCTATGTATACACTGTGCCAGTCTGTGTATACACTGTCCCAGTCTGTGTATACACTGTCCCAGTCTATGTATACACTGTCCCAGTCTGTGTATACACTGTCCCAGCCTATTTATACACTGTCCCAGTCTATGTATACACTGTCCCAGTCTGTGTATTCACTGTGCCAGTCCATGTATACACTGTCCCAGTCTATGTATACACTGTCCCAGTCTGTGTATACACTGTCCCAGTCAATGTATACACTGTCCCAGTCTGTGTATACACTGTCCCAGTCTGTTTATAGACTGTCCCAGTCTATGTATACACTGTCCCAGTCTGTGTATACACTGTCCCAGCCTATTTATACACTGTCCCAGTCTGTGTATACACTGTCCCAGCCTATTTATACACTGTCCCAGTCTATGTATACACTGTCCCAGTCTGTGTATACACTGTCCCAGTCTGTGTATACACTGTCCCAGTCTGTGTATACACTGTCCCAGTCTGTGCGTACACTGTCCCAGTCTGTGTGTACACTGTCCCAGTCTGTGTATACACTGTCCCAGTCTGTGTATACACTGTCCCAGCCTGTGTATACACTGTCCCAGTCTGTGTACACACTGTCCCAGTCCGTGTATACACTGTCCCAGTCTGTGTATACACTGCCCCAGTCTGTGTATACACTGTCCCAGTCTGTGTATACACTCTCACAGTCTGTGTATACACTGTCCCAGTCTGTGTGTTCACTGTCCCAGTCTGTGTATACACTGTCCCAGTCTGTGTATACACTGTCCCAGCCTGTGTATACACTGTCCCAGTCTGTGTATACACTGTCCCAGTCTGTGTATACACAGCCCCAGTCTGTGTATACACTGCCCCAGCCTGTGTATACATCGTCCCAGCCTGTGTATACACCGTCCCAGCCTTTGTATACACTGTCCCAATCTGTGTATACACTGTCCCAGTCTGTGTATACACTGTCCCAGTCTGTGTATACACTGTCGCAGTCTGTGTTTACACTGTCACTGTCTGTGTAGACACTGTCCCAGTCTGTGTATACACTGTACCAGTCTGTGTATACAATGTCCCAGTCTGTGTATACAATGTCCCAGTCTGTGTATACTCTGTCCCAGTCTGTGCATACACTGTCCCAGTCTGTGTATACACTGTCCCAGTCTGTGTATACACTGTCCCAGTCTGTGTATACACTGTCCCAGTCCGTGAATACACTGCCCCATCCTGTGTATACACTGTCCCAGCCTGTGTATACACTGTCCCAGCCTGTGTATACACTGTCCCAGCCTGTGTATACACTGTCCCAGCCTGTGTATACACTGTCCCAGCCTGTGTATACACTGTCCCAGTCTGTGTATACACTTTCTCAGTCTGTGTATACACTGTCCCAGTCTGTGTATACACTGTCCCTGTCTGTGTATACACTGTCCCAGTCAATGTATACACTGTCCCAGTCTGTGTATACACTTTCCCAGTCTGTGTATAGACTGTCCCAGTCTATGTATACACTGTCCCAGTCTGTGTATACACTGTCCCAGCCTATTTATACACTGTCCCAGTCTGTGTATACACTGTCCCAGCCTATTTATACACTGTCCCAGTCTGTATATACACTGTCCCAGCCTATTTATACACTGTCCCAGTCTATGTATACACTGTCCCAGTCTGTGTATACACTGTCCCAGCCTATTTATACACTGTTCCTGTCTATGTATACACTGTCCCAGTCTGTTTATACACTGTCCCAGTCTATGTATAAACTGTCCCAGTCTGTGTATACACTGTCCTAGCCTATTTATACTGTCCCAGTCTATGTATACACTGTCCCAGTTTGTGTATACACTGTCCCTGCCAATTTATACTGTCCCAGGCTGTGTATACACTGTCCCAGTCTGTGTGTACACTGTCCCAGTCTGTGTGTACACTGTCCCAGTCAGTGTATACACTGTCCCAGTCTGTGTATACACTGTCCCAGTCTGTGTATTCACTGTCCCAGTCAGTGTATACACTGTCCCAGTCTATGTATACACTGTCCCAGTCTGTGTATACACTGGAGCAGTCTGTGTATACACTGTTCCATTCTGTGTATGCACTGTCCCAGACTGTGTATACACTGTCTGGGTCTGTGTATAAACTGTCCCAGTCTGTGTGTACACTGTCCCAGTCTGTCTGTACACTGTCCCAGACTGTGTATACATTGTCCTAGTCCGTGTATACACTGTCCAAATCTGTGTATACACTGTCCCAGTCTGTGTATACACTGTCCCAGTCTGTGTATACACTGTCCCAGTCTGTGTATACATTGTCCCAGTCTGTGTATACACTGTCCCAATCTGTGTATACACTGTCCCAGTCTGTGAATACACTGTCCCAGTCTGTGTATACACTGCCCCAGTCTGTGTATACACTGTCCCAATCTGTGTATACACTGTCCCAGTCTGTGAATACACTGTCCCAGTATGTGTATACACTGTCGCAATCTGTAAACTGTCCCAGTCGGTGTATACAACATCCCAGCCTAATTTTACACTGTCCCAGTCTGTGTATACACTGTCCCAGTCCGTGTATACACTGTCCCAGCCTATTTATACACTGTCCCAGTCTGTGTATACACTGTCCCAGTCTATGTATACACTGTCCCACTCTATGTATACACGGTCCCAGTCTGTGTATACACTGTCCCAGTCTATGTCTACACTGTTCCTGTCTGTGTATACACTGTCCAAGCCTATTTATACACTGTCCCAGTCTATGTATACACTGTCCCAGTCTGTGTATTCACTGTCCCAGTCAGTGTATACACTGTCCCAGTCTATGTATACACTGTCCCAGTCTGTGTATACACTGGCGCAGTCTGTGTATACACTGTTCCATTCTGTGTATGCACTGTCCCAGACTGTGTATACACTGTCCGGGTCTGTGTATAAACTGTCCCAGTCTGTGAATACACTGTCCCAGTCTATGTATACACTGTGCCAGTCTGTGTATACACAGTCCCAGTCTGTGTATACACTGTCCCAGTCTATGTATACACTGTCCCAGTCTGTGTATACACTGTCCCAGCCTATTTATACACTGTCCCAGTCTTTGTATACACTGTCCCAGTCTGTGTATTCACTGTGCCAGTCCATGTATACACTGTCCCAGTCTATGTATACACTGTCCCAGTCTGTGTATACACTGTCCCAGTCAATGTATACACTGTCCCAGTCTGTGTATACACTGTCCCAGTCTGTTTATAGACTGTCCCAGTCTATGTATACACTGTCCCAGTCTGTGTATACACTGTCCCAGCCTATTTATACACTGTCCCAGTCTGTGTATACACTGTCCCAGCCTATTTATACACTGTCCCAGTCTATGTATACACTGTCCCAGTCTGTGTATACACTGTCCCAGTCTGTGTATACACTGTCCCAGTCTGTGTATACACTGTCCCAGTCTGTGCGTACACTGTCCCAGTCTGTGTGTACACTGTCCCAGTCTGTGTATACACTGCCCCAGCCTGTGCATACATTGTCCCAGTCTGTGTATACACTGTCCCAGTCTGTGTATACACTGTCCCAGTCTGCGTATACACTGTCCCAGTCTGCGTATACACTGTCACAGTCTGTGTATACACTGTCCCAGTCTGTGTATACACGGTCCCAGTCTCTGTATACACGGTCCCAGTCTGTGTATATACAGTCCCAGCCTGTGTATATATAGTCCCAGTCTGTGTATACACTGTCACAGTCTGTGTATACACTGTCTCTGTCTGTGTATACACTGTCTCTGTCTGTGTATGCACTGTCCCAGTCTGTGTATACACTCTTGCAGTCTGTGTATACACTGTCCCAATCTGTGTATGTACTGTCCCAGCCTGTTTATACACTGTCCCAGTCTGTGTATACACGGTCCCATTCTGTGTATACACTGTACCAATCTGTACACAGTCCCAGGCTGTGTATACATTGTCCCAGTATGTATATACACTGTCCCAGTCTGTGTATACACTGTCCCAGTCTGTGCATACACTATCCCAGCCTGTGTATACACTGTCCCAGTATGTGTATACACTGTCGCAATCTGTACACTGTCCCAGTCGGTGTATACACGGTCCCAGCCTATTTATACACTGTCCCAGTCTGTGTATACACTGTCCCATTCCGTGTATACACTGTCCCAGCCTATTTATACACTGTCCCAGTCTGTGTATACACTGTCCCAGTCTATGTATACACTGTCCCAGTCTGTGTATACACTGTCCCAGTCTGTAATCTGTCCCAGTCTGCATATACACTGTCCCAGTCATTGTATACACTGTCCCAGCCTGTGTATACACTGTCCCGGTCTGTGTATACACTGTCCCAGTCTGCGTATACACTGTCCCAGTATGTACACGGTCCCAGTCTGTGTATACACTGACCCAGTCTGCATATACACCGTCCCAGTCTGCGTATGCACTGTCTCAGTCTGCGTATACACTGTCCCAGTTGGTGTATACATTGTCGCAGTCTGTGTATACACTGTCCCAGTCTGATTATACACAGTCCCAGCCTGTGTGTATACAGCCCCAAACTGTGTATACACTGTCCTGCTCTGTGTATATACTGTCCCAGTCTGTGTATACACTGTCCCATTCTGTGTACATACAGCCCCAACCTGTGTATACACTGTCCCAGTCTGTGTATAAACTCTTGCAGTCAGTGTATACACTGTCACAGTCTGTGTATACACTGTCCCAGTCTGTGTATACACTCTCGCAGTCTGTGTATACTCTGTCCCAATCTATGTATACACTATCCCAGTCTGATTATACACAGTCCCAGCCTGTGTATATGTAGTCTCAGTCTGTGTATGCACTGTCCCAGTCTGTGTATACACTCTTGCAGTCTGTGTATACACTGTCCCAGTCTGTGTATGCACTGTCCCAGCCTGTTTATACACTGTCCCAGTCTGTGTATACACGGTCCCAGTCTGTGTATACACTGTACCAATCTCTACACTGTCCCAGGCTGTGTATACACTGTCCCAGTCTGTGTATACACTGTCCCAGTCTGTGTATACACTGTCCCAGTCTGTGCATACACTGTCCCAGCCTGTGTATACACTGTCCCAGTATGTGTATACACTGTCGCAATCTGTACACTGTCCCAGTCGGTGTATACACGGTCCCAGCCTATTTTTGCACTGTCCCAGTCAGTGTATACACTGTCCCAGTCCGTGTATACACTGTCCCAGCCTATTTATACACTGTCCCAGTCTGTGTATACACTGTCCCAGTCTATGTATACACTGTCCCACTCTATGTATACACGGTCCCAGTCTGTGTATACACTGTCCCAGTCTATGTCTACACTGTTCCTGTCTGTGTATACACTGTCCAAGCCTATTTATACACTGTCCCAGTCTATGTATACACTGTCCCAGTCTGTGAATACACTGTCCCAGTCTATGTATACACTGTGCCAGTCTGTGTATACACTGTCCCAGTCTGTGTATACACTGTCCCAGTCTATGTATACACTGTCCCAGTCTGTGTATACACTGTCCCAGCCTATTTATACACTGTCCCAGTCTATGTATACACTGTCCCAGTCTGTGTATTCACTGTGCCAGTCCATGTATACACTGTCCCAGTCTATGTATACACTGTCCCAGTCTGTGTATACACTGTCCCAGTCAATGTATACACTGTCCCAGTCTGTGTATACACTGTCCCAGTCTGTTTATAGACTGTCCCAGTCTATGTATACACTGTCCCAGTCTGTGTATACACTGTCCCAGCCTATTTATACACTGTCCCAGTCTGTGTATACACTGTCCCAGCCTATTTATACACTGTCCCAGTCTATGTATACACTGTCCCAGTCTGTGTATACACTGTCCCAGTCTGTGTATACACTGTCCCAGTCTGTGTATACACTGTCCCAGTCTGTGCGTACACTGTCCCAGTCTGTGTGTACACTGTCCCAGTCTGTGTATACACTGTCCCAGTCTGTGTATACACTGTCCCAGCCTGTGTATACACTGTCCCAGTCTGTGTACACACTGTCCCAGTCCGTGTATACACTGTCCCAGTCTGTGTATACACTGCCCCAGTCTGTGTATACACTGTCCCAGTCTGTGTATACACTCTCACAGTCTGTGTATACACTGTCCCAGTCTGTGTGTTCACTGTCCCAGTCTGTGTATACACTGTCCCAGTCTGTGTATACACTGTCCCAGCCTGTGTATACACTGTCCCAGTCTGTGTATACACTGTCCCAGTCTGTGTATACACTGCCCCAGTCTGTGTATACACTGCCCCAGCCTGTGTATACATCGTCCCAGCCTGTGTATACACCGTCCCAGCCTTTGTATACACTGTCCCAGTCTGTGTATACACTGTCCCAGTCTGTGTATACACTGTCCCAGTCTGTGTATACACTGTCGCAGTCTGTGTTTACACTGTCACTGTCTGTGTAGACACTGTCCCAGTCTGTGTATACACTGTACCAGTCTGTGTATACAATGTCCCAGTCTGTGTATACAATGTCCCAGTCTGTGTATACTCTGTCCCAGTCTGTGCATACACTGTCCCAGTCTGTGTATACACTGTCCCAGTCTGTGTATACACTGTCCCAGTCTGTGTATACACTGTCCCAGTCCGTGAATACACTGCCCCATCCTGTGTATACACTGTCCCAGCCTGTGTATACACTGTCCCAGCCTGTGTATACACTGTCCCAGCCTGTGTATACACTGTCCCAGCCTGTGTATACACTGTCCCAGCCTGTGTATACACTGTCCCAGTCTGTGTATACACTTTCTCAGTCTGTGTATACACTGTCCCAGTCTGTGTATACACTGTCCCTGTCTGTGTATACACTGTCCCAGTCAATGTATACACTGTCCCAGTCTGTGTATACACTTTCCCAGTCTGTGTATAGACTGTCCCAATCTATGTATACACTGTCCCAGTCTGTGTATACACTGTCCCAGCCTATTTATACACTGTCCCAGTCTGTGTATACACTGTCCCAGCCTATTTATACACTGTCCCAGTCTGTATATACACTGTCCCAGCCTATTTATACACTGTCCCAGTCTATGTATACACTGTCCCAGTCTGTGTATACACTGTCCCAGCCTATTTATACACTGTCCCAGTCTATGTATACACTGTCCCAGTCTGTTTATACACTGTCCCAGTCTATGTATAAACTGTCCCAGTCTGTGTATACACTGTCCTAGCCTATTTATACTGTCCCAGTCTATGTATACACTGTCCCAGTTTGTGTATACACTGTCCCTGCCAATTTATACTGTCCCAGGCTGTGTATACACTGTCCCAGTCTGTGTGTACACTGTCCCAGTCTGTGTGTACACTGTCCCAGTCTGTGTATACACTGTCCCAGTCTGTGTATACACTGTCCCAGTCTGTGTATTCACTGTCCCAGTCAGTGTATACACTGTCCCAGTCTATGTATACACTGTCCCAGTCTGTGTATACACTGGAGCAGTCTGTGTATACACTGTTCCATTCTGTGTATGCACTGTCCCAGACTGTGTATACACTGTCTGGGTCTGTGTATAAACTGTCCCAGTCTGTGTGTACACTGTCCCAGTCTGTCTGTACACTGTCCCAGACTGTGTATACATTGTCCTAGTCCGTGTATACACTGTCCAAATCTGTGTATACACTGTCCCAGTCTGTGTATACACTGTCCCAGTCTGTGTATACACTGTCCCAGTCTGTGTATACATTGTCCCAGTCTGTGTATACACTGTCCCAATCTGTGTATACACTGTCCCAGTCTGTGAATACACTGTCCCAGTCTGTGTATACACTGCCCCAGTCTGTGTATACACTGTCCCAATCTGTGTATACACTGTCCCAGTCTGTGAATACACTGTCCCAGTATGTGTATACACTGTCGCAATCTGTACACTGTCCCAGTCGGTGTATACACGGTCCCAGCCTAATTTTACACTGTCCCAGTCTGTGTATACACTGTCCCAGTCCGTGTATACACTGTCCCAGCCTATTTATACACTGTCCCAGTCTGTGTATACACTGTCCCAGTCTATGTATACACTGTCCCACTCTATGTATACACGGTCCCAGTCTGTGTATACACTGTCCCAGTCTATGTCTACACTGTTCCTGTCTGTGTATACACTGTCCAAGCCTATTTATACACTGTCCCAGTCTATGTATACACTGTCCCAGTCTGTGAATACACTGTCCCAGTCTATGTATACACTGTGCCAGTCTGTGTATACACTGTCCCAGTCTGTGTATACACTGTCCCAGTCTATGTATACACTGTCCCAGTCTGTGTATACACTGTCCCAGCCTATTTATACACTGTCCCAGTCTATGTATACACTGTCCCAGTCTGTGTATTCACTGTGCCAGTCCATGTATACACTGTCCCAGTCTATGTATACACTGTCCCAGTCTGTGTATACACTGTCCCAGTCAATGTATACACTGTCCCAGTCTGTGTATACACTGTCCCAGTCTGTTTATAGACTGTCCCAGTCTATGTATACACTGTCCCAGTCTGTGTATACACTGTCCCAGCCTATTTATACACTGTCCCAGTCTGTGTATACACTGTCCCAGCCTATTTATACACCGTCCCAGTCTATGTATACACTGTCCCAGTCTGTGTATACACTGTCCCAGTCTGTGTATACACTGTCCCAGTCTGTGTATACACTGTCCCAGTCTGTGCGTACACTGTCCCAGTCTGTGTGTACACTGTCCCAGTCTGTGTATACACTGCCCCAGCCTGTGCATACACTGTCCCAGTCTGTGTATACATTGTCCCAGTCTGTGTATACACTGTCCCAGTCTGCGTATACACTGTCCCAGTCTGCGTATACACTGTCACAGTCTGTGTATACACTGTCCCAGTCTGTGTATACACGGTCCCAGACTGTGTATACACGGTCCCAGTCTGTGTATACACAGTCCCAGCCTGTGTATATATAGTCCCAGTCTGTGTATACACTGTCACAGTCTGTGTATACACTGGCTCTGTCTGTGTATACACTGTCTCTGTCTGTGTATGCACTGTCCCAGTCTGTGTATACACTCTTGCAGTCTGTGTATACACTGTCCCAGTCTGTGTATACACTGTCCCAGTCTGTGTATACACTGTCCCAGTCTGTGTATACACTGTCCCAGGCTGTGTATACACTGTACCAGCCTATTTATACACTGTCCGAATCTGTGTATACACTGTGCCAGTCTGTGTATACACTGCCCCATTCTGTGTATACACTGTCCCAGTCTGTGTATACACTGTCCCAGTCTATGTATACACTGTCCCAGTCTCTGTATACACTGTCCCAGTCTGTGTATACACTGTCCCAGCCTGTGTATACACTGTCCCAGTCTGTGTATACACTATCCCAGCCTGTGTATACACTGTCCCAGTCTATGTATAAACTGTCCCAGTCTGTGTATACACTGTCCCAGTCTGTGTATACACTGTCCCAGTTTGTGTATACACTGTCCCAGTCTGTGTGTACACTGTCCCAGTCTGTGTATACACTGTCACAGTCTGTGTATACACTGTCTCTGTCTGTGTATACACTGTCTCAGTCTGTGTATACACTGCCCCAGTCTATGTATATACTCTCGCAGTCTATGTATACACTGCCCCAGTCTGTGTATACACTGTCCCAGTCTGTGTGTACACTGTCCCCGTCTGTGTATACACTGTCCCAGTCTGTATATACACTGCCCCAGTCTGTGTGTCCACTGCCCCTGTCTGTGTATACACTGTCCCAGTCTGTGTGTACACTGTCCCAGTCTGTGTATACACTGTCTCTGTCTGTGTTTATACTGTCCCAGTCTGTGTATGCACCATCCCATTCTGCGTATACACTGTCAAAGTCTGCGTATACACTATCCCAGTCAGTACACTGTCCCAGTCTGTGTAGACACTGTCCCAAACTGCGGATGCACTGTCCCAGTCTGTGTATACACTGTCCCAGTCTGTGTATACACTGTCCCATTCTGGGTAGACACTATCCCAGTCTGTGTAGACACTGCCCCAATCTGTGTATACACTGTCCCAGTCTGTGTATACGCTGTCCCAGTCTGTGAATACACTGTCCCAGTCTGTGTATACACTGTCCCAGTCTGTAATCTGTCCCAGTCTGCATATACACTGTCCCAGTCATTGTATACACTGTCCCAGCCTGTGTATACACTGTCCCGGTCTGTGTATACACTGTCCCAGTCTGCGTATACACTGTCCCATTATGTACACGGTCCCAGCCTGTGTATACACTGACCCAGTCTGCATAAACACTGTCCCAGTCTGCGTATGCACTGTCTCAGTCTGCGTATACAATGTCCCAGTTGGTGTATACATTGTCTCAGTCTGTGTATACACTGTCCCAGTCTGATTATACACAGTCCCAGCCTGTGTGTATACAGCCCCAAACTGTGTATACACTGTCCCGGTCTGTGTATATACTGTCCCAGTCTGTGTATACACTGTCCCAGTCTGTGTATGCACTGTCCCAGTCTGTGTATACACTGTCCCATTCTGTGTACATACAGCCCCAACCTGTGTATACACTGTCCCAGTCTGTGTATAAACTCTTGCAGTCTGTGTATACACTGTCACAGTCTGTGTATACACTGTCCCAGTCTGTGTATACACTCTCGCAGTCTGTGTATACTCTGTCCCAATCTATGTATGCACTATCCCAGTCTGATTATACACAGTCCCAGCCTGTGTATATATAGTCCCAGTCTGTGTATACACTGTCACAGTCTGTGTATACACTGTCTCTGTCTGTGTATACACTGTCTCTGTCTGTGTATGCACTGTCCCAGTCTGTGTATACACTCTTGCAGTCTGTGTATACACTGTCCCAATCTGTGTATGTACTGTCCCAGCCTGTTTATACACTGTCCCAGTCTGTGTATACACGGTCCCAGTCTGTGTATACACTGTACCAATCTGTACACTGTCCCAGGCTGTGTATACACTGTCCCAGTATGTGTATACACTGTCCCAGTCTGTGTATACACTGTCCCAGTCTGTGCATACACTATCCCAGCCTGTGTATACACTGTCCCAGTATGTGTATACACTGTCGCAATCTGTACACTGTCCCAGTCGGTGTATACACGGTCCCAGCCTATTTATACACTGTCCCAGTCTGTGTATACACTGTCCCAGTCCGTGTATACACTGTCCCAGCCTATTTATACACTGTCCCAGTCTGTGTATACACTGTCCCAGTCTATGTATACACTGTCCCAGTCTGTGTATACACTGTCCCAGTCTGTAATCTGTCCCAGTCTGCATATACACTGTCCCAGTCATTGTATACACTGTCCCAGCCTGTGTATACACTGTCCCGGTCTGTGTATACACTGTCCCAGTCTGCGTATACACTGTCCCAGTATGTACACGGTCCCAGTCTGTGTATACACTGACCCAGTCTGCATATACACTGTCACAGTCTGCGTATGCACTGTCTCAGTCTGCG
The DNA here is from genome assembly GCF_052327205.1 of Somniosus microcephalus. Classification (NCBI taxonomy): domain Eukaryota; kingdom Metazoa; phylum Chordata; class Chondrichthyes; order Squaliformes; family Somniosidae; genus Somniosus; species Somniosus microcephalus. The sequence continues at coordinate 44,444,496 of NC_141014.1, forward strand.
TATACACTGTCCCAGTTGGTGTATACATTGTCGCAGTCTGTGTATACACTGTCCCAGTCTGATTATACACAGTCCCAGCCTGTGTGTATACAGCCCCAAACTGTGTATACACTGTCCTGCTCTGTGTATATACTGTCCCAGTCTGTGTATACACTGTCCCAGTCTGTGTATGCACTGTCCCAGTCTGTGTATACACTGTCCCATTCTGTGTACATACAGCCCCAACCTGTGTATACACTGTCCCAGTCTGTGTATAAACTCTTGCAGTCTGTGTATACACTGTCACAGTCTGTGTATACACTGTCCCAGTCTGTGTATACACTCTCGCAGTCTGTGTCTACTCTGTCCCAATCTATGTATATACTATCCCAGTCTGATTATACACAGTCCCAGCCTGTGTATATATAATCTCAGTCTGTGTATACACTGTCACAGTCTGTGTATACACTGTCTCTGTCTGTGTATACACTGTCTCTGTCTGTGTATGCACTGTCCCAGTCTGTGTATACACTCATGCAGTCTGTGTATACACTGTCCCAGTCTGTGTATGTACTGTCCCAGCCTGTTTATACACTGTCCCAGTCTGTGTATACACGGTCCCAGTCTGTGTATACACTGTACCAATCTCTACACTGTCCCAGGCTGTGTATACACTGTCCCAGTCTGTGTATACACTGTCCCAGTCTGTGCATACACTGTCCCAGCCTGTGTATACACTGTCCCAGTCTGTGTATACACTGTACCAATCTCTACACTGTCCCAGGCTGTGTATACACTGTCCCAGTCGGTGTATACACGGTCCCAGCCTATTTTTACACTGTCCCAGTCTGTGTATACACTGTCCCAGTCCGTGTATACACTGTCCCAGCCTATTTATACACTGTCCCAGTCTGTGTATACACTGTCCCAGTCTATGTATACACTGTCCCAGTCTATGTATACACAGTCCCAGTCTGTGTATACACTGTCCCAGTCTATGTCTACACTGTTCCTGTCTGTGTATACACTGTCCAAGCCTATTTATACACTGTCCCAGTCTATGTATACACTGTCCCAGTCTGTGAATACACTGTCCCAGTCTATGTATACACTGTGCCAGTCTGTGTATACACTGTCCCAGTCTGTGTATACACTGTCCCAGTCTATGTATACACTGTCCCAGTCTGTGTATACAATGTCGCAGTCTGTGTATACACTGTCCCAGCCTGTGTATACACTGTCTCAGTCTGCGTATACAATGTCCCAGTTGGTGTATACATTGTCTCAGTCTGTGTATACACTGTCCCAGTCTGATTATACACAGTCCCAGCCCGTGTGTATACAGCCCAAACTGTGTATACACTGTCCCGGTCTGTGTATATACTGTCCCAGTCTGTGTATACACTGTCCCAGTCTGTGTATGCACTGTCCCAGTCTGTGTATACACTGTCCCATTCTGTGTACATACAGCCCCAACCTGTGTATACACTGTCCCAGTCTGTGTATAAACTCTTGCAGTCTGTGTATACACTGTCACAGTGTGTGTATACACTGTCCCAGTCTGTGTATACACTCTCGCAGTCTGTGTATACTCTGTCCCAATCTATGTATACACTATCCCAGTCTGATTATACACAGTCCCAGCCTGTGTATATATAGTCCCAGTCTGTGTATACACTGTCACAGTCTGTGTATACACTGTCTCTGTCTGTGTATACACTGTCTCTGTCTGTGTATGCACTGTCCCAGTCTGTGTATACACTCTTGCAGTCTGTGTATACACTGTCCCAATCTGTGTATGTACTGTCCCAGCCTGTTTATACACTGTCCCAGTCTGTGTATACACGGTCCCAGTCTGTGTATACACTGTACCAATCTGTACACTGTCCCAGGCTGTGTATACACTGTCCCAGTATGTGTATACACTGTCCCAGTCTGTGTATACACTGTCCCAGTCTGTGCATACACTATCCCAGCCTGTGTATACACTGTCCCAGTATGTGTATACACTGTCGCAATCTGTACACTGTCCCAGTCCGTGTATGCACGGTCCCAGCCTATTTATACACTGTCCCAGTCTGTGTATACACTGTCCCAGTCCGTGTATACACTGTCCCAGCCTATTTATACACTGTCCCAGTCTGTGTATACACTGTCCCAGTCTATGTATACACTGTCCCAGTCTGTGTATACACTGTCCCAGTCTGTAATCTGTCCCAGTCTGCATATACACTGTCCCAGTCATTGTATACACTGTCCCAGCCTGTGTATACACTGTCCCGGTCTGTGTATACACTGTCCCAGTCTGCGTATACACTGTCCCAGTATGTACACGGTCCCAGTCTGTGTATACACTGACCCAGTCTGCATATACACTGTCCCAGTCTGCGTATGCACTGTCTCAGTCTGCGTATACACTGTCCCAGTTGGTGTATACATTGTCGCAGTCTGTGTATACACTGTCCCAGTCTGATTATACACAGTCCCAGCCTGTGTGTATACAGCCCCAAACTGTGTATACACTGTCCTGCTCTGTGTATATACTGTCCCAGTCTGTGTATACACTGTCCCAGTCTGTGTATGCACTGTCCCAGTCTGTGTATACACTGTCCCATTCTGTGTACATACAGCCCCAACCTGTGTATACACTGTCCCAGTCTGTGTATAAACTCTTGCAGTCTGTGTATACACTGTCACAGTCTGTGTATACACTGTCCCAGTCTGTGTATACACTCTCGCAGTCTGTGTATACTCTGTCCCAATCTATGTATACACTATCCCAGTCTGATTATACACAGTCCCAGCCTGTGTATATATAGTCTCAGTCTGTGTATACACTGTCACAGTCTGTGTATACACTGTCTCTGTCTGTGTATACACTGTCTCTGTCTGTGTATGCACTGTCCCAGTCTGTGTATACACTCTTGCAGTCTGTGTATACACTGTCCCAGTCTGGGTATGCACTGTCCCAGCCTGTTTATACACTGTCCCAGTCTGTGTATACACGGTCCCAGTCTGTGTATACACTGTACCAATCTCTACACTGTCCCAGGCTGTGTATACACTGTCCCAGTCCGTGTATACACTGTCCCAGCCTATTTATACACTGTCCCAGTCTGTGTATACACTGTCCCAGTCTATGTATACACTGTCCAATCTGTGTATACACTGTCCCAGTCTGTAATCTGTCCCAGTCTGCATATACACTGTCCCAGTCATTGTATACACTGTCCCAGCCTGTGTATACACTGTCCCGGTCTGTGTATACACTGTCCCAGTCTGCGTATACACTGTCCCAGTATGTACACGGTCCCAGTCTGTGTATACACTGACCCAGTCTGCATATACACTGTCCCAGTCTGCGTATGCACTGTCTCAGTCTGCGTATACACTGTCCCAGTTGGTGTATACATTGTCGCAGTCTGTGTATACACTGTCCCAGTCTGATTATACACAGTCCCAGCCTGTGTGTATACAGCCCCAAACTGTGTATACACTGTCCTGCTCTGTGTATATACTGTCCCAGTCTGTGTATACACTGTCCCAGTCTGTGTATGCACTGTCCCAGTCTGTGTATACACTGTCCCATTCTGTGTATAAACTCTTGCAGTCTGTGTATACACGGTCACAGTCTGTGTATACACTGTCCCAGTCTGTGTATACACTCTCGCAGTCTGTGTCTACTCTGCCCAATCTATGTATACACTATCCCAGTCTGATTATACACAGTCCCAGCCTGTGTATATATAGTCTCAGTCTGTGTATACAATGTCACAGTCTGTGTATACACTGTCTCTGTCTGTGTATACACTGTCTCTGTCTGTGTATGCACTGTCCCAGTCTGTGTATACACTCTTGCAGTCTGTGTATACACTGTCCCAGTCTGTGTATGTACTGTCCCAGCCTGTTTATACACTGTCCCAGTCTGTGTATACACGGTCCCAGTCTGTGTATACACTGTACCAATCTCTACACTGTCCCAGGCTGTGTATACACTGTCCCAGTCTGTGTATACACTGTCCCAGCCTGTGTATACACTGTCCCAGTATGTGTATACACTGTCGCAATCTGTACACTGTCCCAGTCGGTGTATACACGGTCCCAGCCTATTTTTACACTGTCCCAGTCTGTGTATACACTGTCCCAGTCCGTGTATACACTGTCCCAGCCTATTTATACACTGTCCCAGTCTGTGTATACACTGTCCCAGTCTATGTATACACTGTCCCAGTCTATGTATACACGGTCCCAGTCTGTGTATACACTGTCCCAGTCTATGTCTACACTGTTCCTGTCTGTGTATACACTGTCCAAGCCTATATATACACTGTCCCAGTCTATGTATACACTGTCCCAGTCTGTGAATACACTGTCCCAGTCTATGTATACACTGTGCCAGTCTGTGTATACACTGTCCCAGTCTGTGTATACACTGTCCCAGTCGATGTATACACTGTCCCAGTCTGTGTATACAATGTCGCAGTCTGTGTATACACTGTCCCAGCCTGTGTATACACTGTCTCAGTCTGCGTATACAATGTCCCAGTTGGTGTATACATTGTCTCAGTCTGTGTATACACTGTCCCAGTCTGATTATACACAGTCCCAGCCCGTGTGTATACAGCCCCAAACTGTGTATACACTGTCCCGGTCTGTGTATATACTGTCCCAGTCTGTGTATACACTGTCCCAGTCTGTGTATGCACTGTCCCAGTCTGTGTATACACTGTCCCATTCTGTGTACATACAGCCCCAACCTGTGTATACACTGTCCCAGTCTGTGTATAAACTCTTGCAGTCTGTGTATACACTGTCACAGTGTGTGTATACACTGTCCCAGTCTGTGTATACACTCTCGCAGTCTGTGTATACTCTGTCCCAATCTATGTATACACTATCCCAGTCTGATTATACACAGTCCCAGCCTGTGTATATATAGTCCCAGTCTGTGTATACACTGTCACAGTCTGTGTATACACTGTCTCTGTCTGTGTATACACTGTCTCTGTCTGTGTATGCACTGTCCCAGTCTGTGTATACACTCTTGCAGTCTGTGTATACACTGTCCCAATCTGTGTATGTACTGTCCCAGCCTGTTTATACACTGTCCCAGTCTGTGTATACACGGTCTCAGTCTGTGTATACACTGTACCAATCTGTACACTGTCCCAGGCTGTGTATACACTGTCCCAGTATGTGTATACACTGTCCCAGTCTGTGTATACACTGTCCCAGTCTGTGCATACACTATCCCAGCCTGTGTATACACTGTCCCAGTATGTGTATACACTGTCGCAATCTGTACACTGTCCCAGTCGGTGTATACACGGTCCCAGCCTATTGATACACTGTCCCAGTCTGTGTATACACTGTCCCAGTCCGTGTATACACTGTCCCAGCCTATTTATACACTGTCCCAGTCTGTGTATACACTGTCCCAGTCTATGTATACACTGTCCCAGTCTGTGTATACACTGTCCCAGTCTGTAATCTGTCCCAGTCTGCATATACACTGTCCCAGTCATTGTATACACTGTCCCAGCCTGTGTATACACTGTCCCGGTCTGTGTATACACTGTCCCAGTCTGCGTATACACTGTCCCAGTATGTACACGGTCCCAGTCTGTGTATTCACTGACCCAGTCTGCATATACACTGTCCCAGTCTGCGTATGCACTGTCTCAGTCTGCGTATACACTGTCCCAGTTGGTGTATACATTGTCGCAGTCTGTGTATACTCTGTCCCAGTCTGATTATACACAGTCCCAGCCTGTGTGTATACAGCCCCAAACTGTGTATACACTGTCCTGCTCTGTGTATATACTGTCCCAGTCTGTGTATACACTGTCCCAGTCTGTGTATGCACTGTCCCAGTCTGTGTATACACTGTCCCATTCTGTGTACATACAGCCCCAACCTGTGTATACACTGTCCCAGTCTGTGTATAAACTCTTGCAGTCTGTGTATACACTGTCACAGTCTGTGTATACACTGTCCCAGTCTGTGTATACACTCTCGCAGTCTGTGTATACTCTGTCCCAATCTATGTATACACTATCCCAGTCTGATTATACACAGTCCCAGCCTGTGTATATATAGTCTCAGTCTGTGTATACACTGTCACAGTCTGTGTATACACTGTCTCTGTCTGTGTATACACTGTCTCTGTCTGTGTATGCACTGTCCCAGTCTGTGTATACACTCTTGCAGTCTGTGTATACACTGTCCCAGTCTGTGTATGCACTGTCCCAGCCTGTTTATACACTGTCCCAGTCTGTGTATACACGGTCCCAGTCTGTGTATACACTGTACCAATCTCTACACTGTCCCAGGCTGTGTATACAGTGTCCCAGTCTGTGTATACACTGTCCCAGTCTGTGTATACACTGTCCCAGTCTGTGCATACGCTGTCCCAGCCTGTGTATACACTGTCCCAGTATGTGTATACACTGTCGCAATCTGTACACTGTCCCAGTCGGTGTATACACGGTCCCAGCCTATTTTTACACTGTCCCAGTCTGTGTATACACTGTCCCAGTCGGTGGATACACTGTCCCAGCCTATTTATACACTGTCCCAGTCTGTGTATACACTGTCCCAGTCTATGTATACACTGTCCCACTCTATGTATACACGGTCCCAGTCTGTGTATACACTGTCCCAGTCTATGTCTACACTGTTCCTGTCTGTGTATACACTGTCCAAGCCTATTTATACACTGTCCCAGTCTATGTATACACTGTCCCAGTCTGTGAATACACTGTCCCAGTCTATGTATACACTGTGCCAGTCTGTGTATACACTGTCCCAGTCTGTGTATACACTGTCCCAGTCTATGTATACACTGTCCCAGTCTGTGTATACACTGTCCCAGCCTATTTATACACTGTCCCAGTCTATGTATACACTGTCCCAGTCTGTGTATTCACTGTGCCAGTCCATGTATACACTGTCCCAGTCTATGTATACACTGTCCCAGTCTGTGTATACACTGTCCCAGTCAATGTATACACTGTCCCAGTCTGTGTATACACTGTCCCAGTCTGTTTATAGACTGTCCCAGTCTATGTATACACTGTCCCAGTCTGTGTATACACTGTCCCAGCCTATTTATACACTGTCCCAGTCTGTGTATACACTGTCCCAGCCTATTTATACACTGTCCCAGTCTATGTATACACTGTCCCAGTCTGTGTATACACTGTCCCAGTCTGTGTATACACTGTCCCAGTCTGTGTATACACTGTCCCAGTCTGTGCGTACACTGTCCCAGTCTGTGTGTACACTGTCCCAGTCTGTGTATACACTGCCCCAGCCTGTGCATACACTGTCCCAGTCTGTGTATACACTGTCCCAGTCTGTGTATACACTGTCCCAGTCTGCGTATACACTGTCCCAGTCTGCGTATACACTGTCACAGTCTGTGTATACACTGTCCCAGTCTGTGTATACACGGTCCCAGTCTGTGTATACATGGTCCCAGTCTGTGTATACACAGTCCCAGCCTGTGTATATATAGTCCCAGTCTGTGTATACACTGTCACAGTCTGTGTATACACTGTCTCTGTCTGTGTATACACTGTCTCTGTCTGTGTATGCACTGTCCCAGTCTGTGTATACACTCTTGCAGTCTGTGTCTACACTGTCCCAATCTGTGTATGTACTGTCCCAGCCTGTTTATACACTGTCCCAGTCTGTGTATACACGGTCCCATTCTGTGTATACACTGTACCAATCTGTACACTGTCCCAGGCTGTGTATACACTGTCCCAGTATGTGTATACACTGTCCCAGTCTGTGTATACACTGTCCCAGTCTGTGCATACACTATCCCAGCCTGTGTATACACTGTCCCAGTCTGTGTATACACTGTACCAATCTCTACACTGTCCCAGGCTGTGTATACACTGTCCCAGTCGGTGTATACACGGTCCCAGCCTATTTTTACACTGTCCCAGTCTGTGTATACACTGTCCCAGTCCGTGTATACACTGTCCCAGCCTATTTATACACTGTCCCAGTCTGTGTATACACTGTCCCAGTCTATGTATACACTGTCCCAGTCTATGTATACACAGTCCCAGTCTGTGTATACACTGTCCCAGTCTATGTCTACACTGTTCCTGTCTGTGTATACACTGTCCAAGCCTATTTATACACTGTCCCAGTCTATGTATACACTGTCCCAGTCTGTGAATACACTGTCCCAGTCTATGTATACACTGTGCCAGTCTGTGTATACACTGTCCCAGTCTGTGTATACACTGTCCCAGTCTATGTATACACTGTCCCAGTCTGTGTATACAATGTCGCAGTCTGTGTATACACTGTCCCAGCCTGTGTATACACTGTCTCAGTCTGCGTATACAATGTCCCAGTTGGTGTATACATTGTCTCAGTCTGTGTATACACTGTCCCAGTCTGATTATACACAGTCCCAGCCCGTGTGTATACAGCCCCAAACTGTGTATACACTGTCCCGGTCTGTGTATATACTGTCCCAGTCTGTGTATACACTGTCCCAGTCTGTGTATGCACTGTCCCAGTCTGTGTATACACTGTCCCATTCTGTGTACATACAGCCCCAACCTGTGTATACACTGTCCCAGTCTGTGTATAAACTCTTGCAGTCTGTGTATACACTGTCACAGTGTGTGTATACACTGTCCCAGTCTGTGTATACACTCTCGCAGTCTGTGTATACTCTGTCCCAATCTATGTATACACTATCCCAGTCTGATTATACACAGTCCCAGCCTGTGTATATATAGTCCCAGTCTGTGTATACACTGTCACAGTCTGTGTATACACTGTCTCTGTCTGTGTATACACTGTCTCTGTCTGTGTATGCACTGTCCCAGTCTGTGTATACACTCTTGCAGTCTGTGTATACACTGTCCCAATCTGTGTATGTACTGTCCCAGCCTGTTTATACACTGTCCCAGTCTGTGTATACACGGTCCCAGTCTGTGTATACACTGTACCAATCTGTACACTGTCCCAGGCTGTGTATACACTGTCCCAGTATGTGTATACACTGTCCCAGTCTGTGTATACACTGTCCCAGTCTGTGCATACACTATCCCAGCCTGTGTATACACTGTCCCAGTATGTGTATACACTGTCGCAATCTGTACACTGTCCCAGTCCGTGTATGCACGGTCCCAGCCTATTTATACACTGTCCCAGTCTGTGTATACACTGTCCCAGTCCGTGTATACACTGTCCCAGCCTATTTATACACTGTCCCAGTCTGTGTATACACTGTCCCAGTCTATGTATACACTGTCCCAGTCTGTGTATACACTGTCCCAGTCTGTAATCTGTCCCAGTCTGCATATACACTGTCCCAGTCATTGTATACACTGTCCCAGCCTGTGTATACACTGTCCCGGTCTGTGTATACACTGTCCCAGTCTGCGTATACACTGTCCCAGTATGTACACGGTCCCAGTCTGTGTATACACTGACCCAGTCTGCATATACACTGTCCCAGTCTGCGTATGCACTGTCTCAGTCTGCGTATACACTGTCCCAGTTGGTGTATACATTGTCGCAGTCTGTGTATACACTGTCCCAGTCTGATTATACACAGTCCCAGCCTGTGTGTATACAGCCCCAAACTGTGTATACACTGTCCTGCTCTGTGTATATACTGTCCCAGTCTGTGTATACACTGTCCCAGTCTGTGTATGCACTGTCCCAGTCTGTGTATACACTGTCCCATTCTGTGTACATACAGCCCCAACCTGTGTATACACTGTCCCAGTCTGTGTATAAACTCTTGCAGTCTGTGTATACACTGTCACAGTCTGTGTATACACTGTCCCAGTCTGTGTATACACTCTCGCAGTCTGTGTATACTCTGTCCCAATCTATGTATACACTATCCCAGTCTGATTATACACAGTCCCAGCCTGTGTATATATAGTCTCAGTCTGTGTATACACTGTCACAGTCTGTGTATACACTGTCTCTGTCTGTGTATACACTGTCTCTGTCTGTGTATGCACTGTCCCAGTCTGTGTATACACTCTTGCAGTCTGTGTATACACTGTCCCAGTCTGGGTATGCACTGTCCCAGCCTGTTTATACACTGTCCCAGTCTGTGTATACACGGTCCCAGTCTGTGTATACACTGTACCAATCTCTACACTGTCCCAGGCTGTGTATACACTGTCCCAGTCCGTGTATACACTGTCCCAGCCTATTTATACACTGTCCCAGTCTGTGTATACACTGTCCCAGTCTATGTATACACTGTCCAATCTGTGTATACACTGTCCCAGTCTGTAATCTGTCCCAGTCTGCATATACACTGTCCCAGTCATTGTATACACTGTCCCAGCCTGTGTATACACTGTCCCGGTCTGTGTATACACTGTCCCAGTCTGCGTATACACTGTCCCAGTATGTACACGGTCCCAGTCTGTGTATACACTGACCCAGTCTGCATATACACTGTCCCAGTCTGCGTATGCACTGTCTCAGTCTGCGTATACACTGTCCCAGTTGGTGTATACATTGTCGCAGTCTGTGTATACACTGTCCCAGTCTGATTATACACAGTCCCAGCCTGTGTGTATACAGCCCCAAACTGTGTATACACTGTCCTGCTCTGTGTATATACTGTCCCAGTCTGTGTATACACTGTCCCAGTCTGTGTATGCACTGTCCCAGTCTGTGTATACACTGTCCCATTCTGTGTATAAACTCTTGCAGTCTGTGTATACACGGTCACAGTCTGTGTATACACTGTCCCAGTCTGTGTATACACTCTCGCAGTCTGTGTCTACTCTGCCCAATCTATGTATACACTATCCCAGTCTGATTATACACAGTCCCAGCCTGTGTATATATAGTCTCAGTCTGTGTATACAATGTCACAGTCTGTGTATACACTGTCTCTGTCTGTGTATACACTGTCTCTGTCTGTGTATGCACTGTCCCAGTCTGTGTATACACTCTTGCAGTCTGTGTATACACTGTCCCAGTCTGTGTATGTACTGTCCCAGCCTGTTTATACACTGTCCCAGTCTGTGTATACACGGTCCCAGTCTGTGTATACACTGTACCAATCTCTACACTGTCCCAGGCTGTGTATACACTGTCCCAGTCTGTGTATACACTGTCCCAGTCTGTGCATACACTGTCCCAGCCTGTGTATACACTGTCCCAGTATGTGTATACACTGTCGCAATCTGTACACTGTCCCAGTCGGTGTATACACGGTCCCAGCCTATTTTTACACTGTCCCAGTCTGTGTATACACTGTCCCAGTCCGTGTATACACTGTCCCAGCCTATTTATACACTGTCCCAGTCTGTGTATACACTGTCCCAGTCTATGTATACACTGTCCCAGTCTATGTATACACGGTCCCAGTCTGTGTATACACTGTCCCAGTCTATGTCTACACTGTTCCTGTCTGTGTATACACTGTCCAAGCCTATATATACACTGTCCCAGTCTATGTATACACTGTCCCAGTCTGTGAATACACTGTCCCAGTCTATGTATACACTGTGCCAGTCTGTGTATACACTGTCCCAGTCTGTGTATACACTGTCCCAGTCGATGTATACACTGTCCCAGTCTGTGTATACAATGTCGCAGTCTGTGTATACACTGTCCCAGCCTGTGTATACACTGTCTCAGTCTGCGTATACAATGTCCCAGTTGGTGTATACATTGTCTCAGTCTGTGTATACACTGTCCCAGTCTGATTATACACAGTCCCAGCCCGTGTGTATACAGCCCCAAACTGTGTATACACTGTCCCGGTCTGTGTATATACTGTCCCAGTCTGTGTATACACTGTCCCAGTCTGTGTATGCACTGTCCCAGTCTGTGTATACACTGTCCCATTCTGTGTACATACAGCCCCAACCTGTGTATACACTGTCCCAGTCTGTGTATAAACTCTTGCAGTCTGTGTATACACTGTCACAGTGTGTGTATACACTGTCCCAGTCTGTGTATACACTCTCGCAGTCTGTGTATACTCTGTCCCAATCTATGTATACACTATCCCAGTCTGATTATACACAGTCCCAGCCTGTGTATATATAGTCCCAGTCTGTGTATACACTGTCACAGTCTGTGTATACACTGTCTCTGTCTGTGTATACACTGTCTCTGTCTGTGTATGCACTGTCCCAGTCTGTGTATACACTCTTGCAGTCTGTGTATACACTGTCCCAATCTGTGTATGTACTGTCCCAGCCTGTTTATACACTGTCCCAGTCTGTGTATACACGGTCTCAGTCTGTGTATACACTGTACCAATCTGTACACTGTCCCAGGCTGTGTATACACTGTCCCAGTATGTGTATACACTGTCCCAGTCTGTGTATACACTGTCCCAGTCTGTGCATACACTATCCCAGCCTGTGTATACACTGTCCCAGTATGTGTATACACTGTCGCAATCTGTACACTGTCCCAGTCGGTGTATACACGGTCCCAGCCTATTGATACACTGTCCCAGTCTGTGTATACACTGTCCCAGTCCGTGTATACACTGTCCCAGCCTATTTATACACTGTCCCAGTCTGTGTATACACTGTCCCAGTCTATGTATACACTGTCCCAGTCTGTGTATACACTGTCCCAGTCTGTAATCTGTCCCAGTCTGCATATACACTGTCCCAGTCATTGTATACACTGTCCCAGCCTGTGTATACACTGTCCCGGTCTGTGTATACACTGTCCCAGTCTGCGTATACACTGTCCCAGTATGTACACGGTCCCAGTCTGTGTATTCACTGACCCAGTCTGCATATACACTGTCCCAGTCTGCGTATGCACTGTCTCAGTCTGCGTATACACTGTCCCAGTTGGTGTATACATTGTCGCAGTCTGTGTATACTCTGTCCCAGTCTGATTATACACAGTCCCAGCCTGTGTGTATACAGCCCCAAACTGTGTATACACTGTCCTGCTCTGTGTATATACTGTCCCAGTCTGTGTATACACTGTCCCAGTCTGTGTATGCACTGTCCCAGTCTGTGTATACACTGTCCCATTCTGTGTACATACAGCCCCAACCTGTGTATACACTGTCCCAGTCTGTGTATAAACTCTTGCAGTCTGTGTATACACTGTCACAGTCTGTGTATACACTGTCCCAGTCTGTGTATACACTCTCGCAGTCTGTGTATACTCTGTCCCAATCTATGTATACACTATCCCAGTCTGATTATACACAGTCCCAGCCTGTGTATATATAGTCTCAGTCTGTGTATACACTGTCACAGTCTGTGTATACACTGTCTCTGTCTGTGTATACACTGTCTCTGTCTGTGTATGCACTGTCCCAGTCTGTGTATACACTCTTGCAGTCTGTGTATACACTGTCCCAGTCTGTGTATGCACTGTCCCAGCCTGTTTATACACTGTCCCAGTCTGTGTATACACGGTCCCAGTCTGTGTATACACTGTACCAATCTCTACACTGTCCCAGGCTGTGTATACAGTGTCCCAGTCTGTGTATACACTGTCCCAGTCTGTGTATACACTGTCCCAGTCTGTGCATACGCTGTCCCAGCCTGTGTATACACTGTCCCAGTATGTGTATACACTGTCGCAATCTGTACACTGTCCCAGTCGGTGTATACACGGTCCCAGCCTATTTTTACACTGTCCCAGTCTGTGTATACACTGTCCCAGTCGGTGGATACACTGTCCCAGCCTATTTATACACTGTCCCAGTCTGTGTATACACTGTCCCAGTCTATGTATACACTGTCCCACTCTATGTATACACGGTCCCAGTCTGTGTATACACTGTCCCAGTCTATGTCTACACTGTTCCTGTCTGTGTATACACTGTCCAAGCCTATTTATACACTGTCCCAGTCTATGTATACACTGTCCCAGTCTGTGAATACACTGTCCCAGTCTATGTATACACTGTGCCAGTCTGTGTATACACTGTCCCAGTCTGTGTATACACTGTCCCAGTCTATGTATACACTGTCCCAGTCTGTGTATACACTGTCCCAGCCTATTTATACACTGTCCCAGTCTATGTATACACTGTCCCAGTCTGTGTATTCACTGTGCCAGTCCATGTATACACTGTCCCAGTCTATGTATACACTGTCCCAGTCTGTGTATACACTGTCCCAGTCAATGTATACACTGTCCCAGTCTGTGTATACACTGTCCCAGTCTGTTTATAGACTGTCCCAGTCTATGTATACACTGTCCCAGTCTGTGTATACACTGTCCCAGCCTATTTATACACTGTCCCAGTCTGTGTATACACTGTCCCAGCCTATTTATACACTGTCCCAGTCTATGTATACACTGTCCCAGTCTGTGTATACACTGTCCCAGTCTGTGTATACACTGTCCCAGTCTGTGTATACACTGTCCCAGTCTGTGCGTACACTGTCCCAGTCTGTGTGTACACTGTCCCAGTCTGTGTATACACTGCCCCAGCCTGTGCATACACTGTCCCAGTCTGTGTATACACTGTCCCAGTCTGTGTATACACTGTCCCAGTCTGCGTATACACTGTCCCAGTCTGCGTATACACTGTCACAGTCTGTGTATACACTGTCCCAGTCTGTGTATACACGGTCCCAGTCTGTGTATACATGGTCCCAGTCTGTGTATACACAGTCCCAGCCTGTGTATATATAGTCCCAGTCTGTGTATACACTGTCACAGTCTGTGTATACACTGTCTCTGTCTGTGTATACACTGTCTCTGTCTGTGTATGCACTGTCCCAGTCTGTGTATACACTCTTGCAGTCTGTGTCTACACTGTCCCAATCTGTGTATGTACTGTCCCAGCCTGTTTATACACTGTCCCAGTCTGTGTATACACGGTCCCATTCTGTGTATACACTGTACCAATCTGTACACTGTCCCAGGCTGTGTATACACTGTCCCAGTATGTGTATACACTGTCCCAGTCTGTGTATACACTGTCCCAGTCTGTGCATACACTATCCCAGCCTGTGTATACACTGTCCCAGTATGTGTATACACTGTCGCAATCTGTACACTGTCCCAGTCGGTGTATACACGGTCCCAGCCTATTTATACACTGTCCCAGTCTGTGTATACACTGTCCCAGTCCGTGTATACACTGTCCCAGCCTATTTATACACTGTCCCAGTCTGTGTATACACTGTCCCAGTCTGTGTATACACTGTCCCAGTCTGTAATCTGTCCCAGTCTGCATATACACTGTCCCAGTCATTGTATACACTGTCCCAGCCTGTGTATACACTGTCCCGGTCTGTGTATACACTGTCCCAGTCTGCGTATACACTGTCCCAGTATGTACACGGTCCCAGTCTGTGTATACACTGACCCAGTCTGCATATACACTGTCCCAGTCTGCGTATGCACTGTCTCAGTCTGCGTATACACTGTCCCAGTTGGTGTATACATTGTCGCAGTCTGTGTATACACTGTCCCAGTCTGATTATACACAGTCCCAGCCTGTGTGTATACAGCCCCAAACTGTGTATACACTGTCCTGCTTTGTGTATATACTGTCCCAGTCTGTGTATACACTGTCCCAGTCTGTGTATGCACTGTCCCAGTCTGTGTATACACTGTCCCATTCTGTGTACATACAGCCCCAACCTGTGTATACACTGTCCCAGTCTGTGTATAAACTCTTGCAGTCTGTGTATACACTGTCATAGTCTGTGTATACACTGTCCCAGTCTGTGTATACACTCTCGCAGTCTGTGTATACTCTGTCCCAATCTATGTATACACTATCCCAGTCTGATTATACACAGTCCCAGCCTGTGTATATGTAGTCTCAGTCTGTGTATACACTGTCACAGTCTGTGTATACACTGTCTCTGTCTGTGTATACACTGTCTCTGTCTGTGTATGCACTGTCCCAGTCTGTGTATACACTCTTGCAGTCTGTGTATACACTGTCCCAGTCTGTGTTTGCACTGTCCCAGCCTGATTATACACTGTCCCAGTCTGTGTATACACGGTCCCAGTCTGTGTATACACTGTACCAATCTCTACACTGTCCCAGGCTGTGTATACACTGTCCCAGTCTGTGTATACACTGTCCCAGTCTGTGTATACACTGTCCCAGTCTGTGCATACACTGTCCCAGCCTGTGTATACACTGTCCCAGTATGTGTATACACTGTCGCAATCTGTACACTGTCCCAGTCAGTGTATACACGGTCCCAGCCTATTTTTACACTGTCCCAGTCAGTGTATACACTGTCCCAGTCCGTGTATACACTGTCCCAGCCAATTTATACACTGTCCCAGTCTGTGTATACACTGTCCCAGTCTATGTATACACTGTCCCACTCTATGTATACACGGTCCCAGTCTGTGTATACACTGTCGCAGTCTATGTCTACACTGCTCCTGTCTGTGTATACACTGTCCAAGCCTATTTATACACTGTCCCAGTCTATGTATACACTGTCCCAGTCTGTGAATACACTGTCCCAGTCTATGTATACACTGTGCCAGTCTGTGTATACACTGTCCCAGTCTGTGTATACACTGTCCCAGTCTATGTATACACTGTCCCAGTCTGTGTATACACTGTCCCAGCCTATTTATACACTGTCCCAGTCTATGTATACACTGTCCCAGTCTGTGTATTCACTGTGCCAGTCCATGTATACACTGTCCCAGTCTATGTATACACTGTCCCAGTCTGTGTATACACTGTCCCAGTCAATGTATACACTGTCCCAGTCTGTGTATACACTGTCCCAGTCTGTTTATAGACAGTCCCAGTCTATGTATACACTGTCCCAGTCTGTGTATACACTGTCCCAGCCTATTTATACACTGTCCCAGTCTGTGTATACACTGTCCCAGCCTATTTATACACTGTCCCAGTCTATGTATACACTGTCCCAGTCTGTGTATACACTGTCCCAGTCTGTGTATACACTGTCCCAGTCTGTGTATACACTGTCCCAGTCTGTGTGTACACTGTCCCAGTCTGTGTATACACTGCCCCAGCCTGTGCATACACTGTCCCAGTCTGTGTATACACTGTCCCAGTCTGTGTATACACTGTCCCAGTCTGCGTATACACTGTCCCAGTCTGCGTATACACTGTCCCAGTCTGCGTATACACTGTCACAGTCTGTGTATACACTGTCCCAGTCTGTGTATACACGGTCCCAGTCTGTGTACACACTGTCCCAGTCCGTGCATACACTGTCCCAGTCTGTGTATACACTGCCCCAGTCTGTGTATACACTGTCCCAGCCTGTGTATACACTGTCCCAGTCTGTGTATACACTGTCCCAGTCTGTGTATACACTGCCCCAGTCTGTGTATACACTGCCCCAGCCTGTGTATACATCGTCCCAGCCTGTGTATACACTGTCCCAGCCTTTGTATACACTGTCCCAGTCTTTGTATACACTGTCCCAGTCTGTGTATACACTGTCCCAGTCTGTGTATACACTGTCGCAGTCTGTGTTTACACTGTCACTGTCTGTGTATACACTGTCCCAGTCTATGTATACACTGTCCCAGTCTGTGTATACAATGTCGCAGTCTGTGTATACACTGTCCCAGCCTGTGTATACACTGTCTCAGTCTGCGTATACAATGTCCCAGTTGGTGTATACATTGTCTCAGTCTGTGTATACACTGTCCCAGTCTGATTATACACAGTCCCAGCCCGTGTGTATACAGCCCCAAACTGTGTATACACTGTCCCGGTCTGTGTATATACTGTCCCAGTCTGTGTATACACTGTCCCAGTCTGTGTATGCACTGTCCCAGTCTGTGTATACACTGTCCCATTCTGTGTACATACAGCCCCAACCTGTGTATACACTGTCCCAGTCTGTGTATAAACTCTTGCAGTCTGTGTATACACTGTCACAGTGTGTGTATACACTGTCCCAGTCTGTGTATACACTCTCGCAGTCTGTGTATACTCTGTCCCAATCTATGTATACACTATCCCAGTCTGATTATACACAGTCCCAGCCTGTGTATATATAGTCCCAGTCTGTGTATACACTGTCACAGTCTGTGTATACACTGTCTCTGTCTGTGTATACACTGTCTCTGTCTGTGTATGCACTGTCCCAGTCTGTGTATACACTCTTGCAGTCTGTGTATACACTGTCCCAATCTGTGTATGTACTGTCCCAGCCTGTTTATACACTGTCCCAGTCTGTGTATACACGGTCCCAGTCTGTGTATACACTGTACCAATCTGTACACTGTCCCAGGCTGTGTATACACTGTCCCAGTATGTGTATACACTGTCCCAGTCTGTGTATACACTGTCCCAGTCTGTGCATACACTATCCCAGCCTGTGTATACACTGTCCCAGTATGTGTATACACTGTCGCAATCTGTACACTGTCCCAGTCGGTGTATGCACGGTCCCAGCCTATTTATACACTGTCCCAGTCTGTGTATACACTGTCCCAGTCCGTGTATACACTGTCCCAGCCTATTTATACACTGTCCCAGTCTGTGTATACACTGTCCCAGTCTATGTATACACTGTCCCAGTCTGTGTATACACTGTCCCAGTCTGTAATCTGTCCCAGTCTGCATATACACTGTCCCAGTCATTGTATACACTGTCCCAGCCTGTGTATACACTGTCCCGGTCTGTGTATACACTGTCCCAGTCTGCGTATACACTGTCCCAGTATGTACACGGTCCCAGTCTGTGTATACACTGACCCAGTCTGCATATACACTGTCCCAGTCTGCGTATGCACTGTCTCAGTCTGCGTATACACTGTCCCAGTTGGTGTATACATTGTCGCAGTCTGTGTATACACTGTCCCAGTCTGATTATACACAGTCCCAGCCTGTGTGTATACAGCCCCAAACTGTGTATACACTGTCCTGCTCTGTGTATATACTGTCCCAGTCTGTGTATACACTGTCCCAGTCTGTGTATGCACTGTCCCAGTCTGTGTATACACTGTCCCATTCTGTGTACATACAGCCCCAACCTGTGTATACACTGTCCCAGTCTGTGTATAAACTCTTGCAGTCTGTGTATACACTGTCACAGTCTGTGTATACACTGTCCCAGTCTGTGTATACACTCTCGCAGTCTGTGTATACTCTGTCCCAATCTATGTATACACTATCCCAGTCTGATTATACACAGTCCCAGCCTGTGTATATATAGTCTCAGTCTGTGTATACACTGTCACAGTCTGTGTATACACTGTCTCTGTCTGTGTATACACTGTCTCTGTCTGTGTATGCACTGTCCCAGTCTGTGTATACACTCTTGCAGTCTGTGTATACACTGTCCCAGTCTGTGTATGCACTGTCCCAGCCTGTTTATACACTGTCCCAGTCTGTGTATACACGGTCCCAGTCTGTGTATACACTGTACCAATCTCTACACTGTCCCAGGCTGTGTATACACTGTCCCAGTCCGTGTATACACTGTCCCAGCCTATTTATACACTGTCCCAGTCTGTGTATACACTGTCCCAGTCTATGTATACACTGTCCAATCTGTGTATACACTGTCCCAGTCTGTAATCTGTCCCAGTCTGCATATACACTGTCCCAGTCATTGTATACACTGTCCCAGCCTGTGTATACACTGTCCCGGTCTGTGTATACACTGTCCCAGTCTGCGTATACACTGTCCCAGTATGTACACGGTCCCAGTCTGTGTATACACTGACCCAGTCTGCATATACACTGTCCCAGTCTGCGTATGCACTGCCTCAGTCTGCGTATACACTGTCCCAGTTGGTGTATACATTGTCGCAGTCTGTGTATACACTGTCCCAGTCTGATTATACACAGTCCCAGCCTGTGTGTATACAGCCCCAAACTGTGTATACACTGTCCTGCTCTGTGTATATACTGTCCCAGTCTGTGTATACACTGTCCCAGTCTGTGTATGCACTGTCCCAGTCTGTGTATACACTGTCCCATTCTGTGTATAAACTCTTGCAGTCTGTGTATACACGGTCACAGTCTGTGTATACACTGTCCCAGTCTGTGTATACACTCTCGCAGTCTGTGTCTACTCTGCCCAATCTATGTATACACTATCCCAGTCTGATTATACACAGTCCCAGCCTGTGTATATATAGTCTCAGTCTGTGTATACAATGTCACAGTCTGTGTATACACTGTCTCTGTCTGTGTATACACTGTCTCTGTCTGTGTATGCACTGTCCCAGTCTGTGTATACACTGTCCCAGTCTGTGTATGTACTGTCCCAGCCTGTTTATACACTGTCCCAGTCTGTGTATACACGGTCCCAGTCTGTGTATACACTGTACCAATCTCTACACTGTCCCAGGCTGTGTATACACTGTCCCAGTCTGTGTATACACTGTCCCAGTCTGTGCATACACTGTCCCAGCCTGTGTATACACTGTCCCAGTATGTGTATACACTGTCGCAATCTGTACACTGTCCCAGTCGGTGTATACACGGTCCCAGCCTATTTTTACACTGTCCCAGTCTGTGTATACACTGTCCCAGTCCGTGTATACACTGTCCCAGTCTATTTATACACTGTCCCAGTCTGTGTATACACTGTCCCAGTCTATGTATACACTGTCCCAGTCTATGTATACACGGTCCCAGTCTGTGTATACACTGTCCCAGTCTATGTCTACACTGTTCCTGTCTGTGTATACACTGTCCAAGCCTATATATACACTGTCCCAGTCTATGTATACACTGTCCCAGTCTGTGAATACACTGTCCCAGTCTATGTATACACTGTGCCAGTCTGTGTATACACTGTCCCAGTCTGTGTATACACTGTCCCAGTCGATGTATACACTGTCCCAGTCTGTGTATACAATGTCGCAGTCTGTGTATACACTGTCCCAGCCTGTGTATACACTGTCTCAGTCTGCGTATACAATGTCCCAGTTGGTGTATACATTGTCTCAGTCTGTGTATACACTGTCCCAGTCTGATTATACACAGTCCCAGCCCGTGTGTATACAGCCCCAAACTGTGTATACACTGTCCCGGTCTGTGTATATACTGTCCCAGTCTGTGTATACACTGTCCCAGTCTGTGTATGCACTGTCCCAGTCTGTGTATACACTGTCCCATTCTGTGTACATACAGCCCCAACCTGTGTATACACTGTCCCAGTCTGTGTATAAACTCTTGCAGTCTGTGTATACACTGTCACAGTGTGTGTATACACTGTCCCAGTCTGTGTATACACTCTCGCAGTCTGTGTATACTCTGTCCCAATCTATGTATACACTATCCCAGTCTGATTATACACAGTCCCAGCCTGTGTATATATAGTCCCAGTCTGTGTATACACTGTCACAGTCTGTGTATACACTGTCTCTGTCTGTGTATACACTGTCTCTGTCTGTGTATGCACTGTCCCAGTCTGTGTATACACTCTTGCAGTCTCTGTATACACTGTCCCAATCTGTGTATGTACTGTCCCAGCCTGTTTATACACTGTCCCAGTCTGTGTATACATGGTCCCAGTCTGTGTATACACTGTACCAATCTGTACACTGTCCCAGGCTGTGTATACACTGTCCCAGTATGTGTATACACTGTCCCAGTCTGTGTATACACTGTCCCAGTCTGTGCATACACTATCCCAGCCTGTGTATACACTGTCCCAGTATGTGTATACACTGTCGCAATCTGTACACTGTCCCAGTCGGTGTATACACGGTCCCAGCCTATTTATACACTGTCCCAGTCTGTGTATACACTGTCCCAGTCCGTGTATACACTGTCCCAGCCTATTTATACACTGTCCCAGTCTGTGTATACACTGTCCCAGTCTATGTATACACTGTCCCAGTCTGTGTATACACTGTCCCAGTCTGTAATCTGTCCCAGTCTGCATATACACTGTCCCAGTCATTGTATACACTGTCCCAGCCTGTGTATACACTGTCCCGGTCTGTGTATACACTGTCCCAGTCTGCGTATACACTGTCCCAGTATGTACACGGTCCCAGTCTGTGTATACACTGACCCAGTCTGCATATACACTGTCCCAGTCTGCGTATGCACTGTCTCAGTCTGCGTATACACTGTCCCAGTTGGTGTATACATTGTCGCAGTCTGTGTATACACTGTCCCAGTCTGATTATACACAGTCCCAGCCTGTGTGTATACAGCCCCAAACTGTGTATACACTGTCCTGCTCTGTGTATATACTGTCCCAGTCTGTGTATACACTGTCCCAGTCTGTGTATGCACTGTCCCAGTCTGTGTATACACTGTCCCATTCTGTGTACATACAGCCCCAACCTGTGTATACACTGTCCCAGTCTGTGTATAAACTCTTGCAGTCTGTGTATACACTGTCACAGTCTGTGTATACACTGTCCCAGTCTGTGTATACACTCTCGCAGTCTGTGTATACTCTGTCCCAATCTATGTATACACTATCCCAGTCTGATTATACACAGTCCCAGCCTGTGTATATATAGTCTCAGTCTGTGTATACACTGTCACAGTCTGTGTATACACTGTCTCTGTCTGTGTATACACTGTCTCTGTCTGTGTATGCACTGTCCCAGTCTGTGTATACACTGTCCCAGCCTGTTTATACACTGTCCCAGTCTGTGTATACACGGTCCCAGTCTGTGTATACACTGTACCAATCTCTACACTGTCCCAGGCTGTGTATACAGTGTCCCAGTCTGTGTATACACTGTCCCAGTCTGTGTATACACTGTCCCAGTCTGTGCATACGCTGTCCCAGCCTGTGTATACACTGTCCCAGTATGTGTATACACTGTCGCAATCTGTACACTGTCCCAGTCGGTGTATACACGGTCCCAGCCTATTTTTACACTGTCCCAGTCTGTGTATACACTGTCCCAGTCGGTGGATACACTGTCCCAGCCTATTTATACACTGTCCCAGTCTGTGTATACACTGTCCCAGTCTATGTATACACTGTCCCACTCTATGTATACACGGTCCCAGTCTGTGTATACACTGTCCCAGTCTATGTCTACACTGTTCCTGTCTGTGTATACACTGTCCAAGCCTATTTATACACTGTCCCAGTCTATGTATACACTGTCCCAGTCTGTGAATACACTGTCCCAGTCTATGTATACACTGTGCCAGTCTGTGTATACACTGTCCCAGTCTGTGTATACACTGTCCCAGTCTATGTATACACTGTCCCAGTCTGTGTATACACTGTCCCAGCCTATTTATACACTGTCCCAGTCTATGTATACACTGTCCCAGTCTGTGTATTCACTGTGCCAGTCCATGTATACACTGTCCCAGTCTATGTATACACTGTCCCAGTCTGTGTATACACTGTCCCAGTCAATGTATACACTGTCCCAGTCTGTGTATACACTGTCCCAGTCTGTTTATAGACTGTCCCAGTCTATGTATACACTGTCCCAGTCTGTGTATACACTGTCCCAGCCTATTTATACACTGTCCCAGTCTGTGTATACACTGTCCCAGCCTATTTATACACTGTCCCAGTCTATGTATACACTGTCCCAGTCTGTGTATACACTGTCCCAGTCTGTGTATACACTGTCCCAGTCTGTGTATACACTGTCCCAGTCTGTGCGTACACTGTCCCAGTCTGTGTGTACACTGTCCCAGTCTGTGTATACACTGCCCCAGCCTGTGCATACACTGTCCCAGTCTGTGTATACACTGTCCCAGTCTGTGTATACACTGTCCCAGTCTGCGTATACACTGTCCCAGTCTGCGTATACACTGTCACAGTCCGTGTATACACTGTCCCAGTCTGTGTATACACGGTCCCAGTCTGTGTATACATGGTCCCAGTCTGTGTATACACAGTCCCAGCCTGTGTATATATAGTCCCAGTCTGTGTATACACTGTCACAGTCTGTGTATACACTGTCTCTGTCTGTGTATACACTGTCTCTGTCTGTGTATGCACTGTCCCAGTCTGTGTATACACTCTTGCAGTCTGTGTCTACACTGTCCCAATCTGTGTATGTACTGTCCCAGCCTGTTTATACACTGTCCCAGTCTGTGTATACACGGTCCCATTCTGTGTATACACTGTACCAATCTGTACACTGTCCCAGGCTGTGTATACACTGTCCCAGTATGTGTATACACTGTCCCAGTCTGTGTATACACTGTCCCAGTCTGTGCATACACTATCCCAGCCTGTGTATACACTGTCCCAGTATGTGTATACACTGTCGCAATCTGTACACTGTCCCAGTCAGTGTATACACGGTCCCAGCCTATTTTTACACTGTCCCAGTCAGTGTATACACTGTCCCAGTCCGTGTATACACTGTCCCAGCCTATTTATACACTGTCCCAGTCTGTGTATACACTGTCCCAGTCTATGTATACACTGTCCCACTCTATGTATACACGGTCCCAGTCTGTGTATACACTGTCGCAGTCTATGTCTACACTGTTCCTGTCTGTGTATACACTGTCCAAGCCTATTTATACACTGTCCCAGTCTATGTATACACTGTCCCAGTCTGTGAATACACTGTCCCAGTCTATGTATACACTGTGCCAGTCTGTGTATACACTGTCCCAGTCTGTGTATACACTGTCCCAGTCTATGTATACACTGTCCCAGTCTGTGTATACACTGTCCCAGCCTATTTATACACTGTCCCAGTCTATGTATACACTGTCCCAGTCTGTGTATTCACTGTGCCAGTCCATGTATACACTGTCCCAGTCTATGTATACACTGTCCCAGTCTGTGTATACACTGTCCCAGTCAATGTATACACTGTCCCAGTCTGTGTATACACTGTCCCAGTCTGTTTATAGACTGTGCCAGTCTATGTATACACTGTCCCAGTCTGTGTATACACTGTCCCAGCCTATTTATACACTGTCCCAGTCTGTGCGTACACTGTCCCAGTCTGTGTGTACACTGTCCCAGTCTGTGTATACACTGCCCCAGCCTGTGCATACACTGTCCCAGTCTGTGTATACACTGTCCCAGTCTGTGTATACACTGTCCCAGTCTGCGTATACACTGTCCCAGTCTGCGTATACACTGTCCCAGTCTGCGTATACACTGTCACAGTCTGTGTATACACTGTCCCAGTCTGTGTATACACGGTCCCAGTCTGTGTATACACGGTCCCAGTCTGTGTGTACACGGTCCCAGTCTGTGTATACACGGTCCCAGTCTGTGTATACACTGTCCCAGTCTGTGTATACACTGTCCCAGCCTGTGTATACACTGTCCCAGTCTGTGTACACACTGTCCCTGTCCGTGCATACACTGTCCCAGTCTGTGTATACACTGCCCCAGTCTGTGTATACACTGTCCCAGCCTGTGTATACACTGTCCCAGTCTGTGTATACACTGCCCCAGTCTGTGTATACACTGCCCCAGCCTGTGTATACATCGTCCCAGCCTGTGTATACACTGTCCCAGCCTTTGTATACACTGTCCCAGTCTTTGTATACACTGTCCCAGTCTGTGTATACACTGTCCCAGTCTGTGTATACACTGTCGCAGTCTGTGTTTACACTGTCACTGTCTGTGTAGACACTGTCCCAGTCTTTGTATACACTGTACCAGTCTGTGTATACACTGTCCCAGTCTGTTTATAGCCTGTCCCAGTCTATGTATACACTGTCCCAGTCTGTGTATACACTGTCCCAGCCTATTTATACACTGTCCCAGTCTGTGTATACACTGTCCCAGCCTATTTATACACTGTCCCAGTCTATGTATACACTGTCCCAGTCTGTGTATACATTGTCCCAGTCTGTGTATACACTGTCCCAGTCTGTGTATACACTGTCCCAGTCTGTGCGTACACTGTCCCAGTCTGTGTGTACACTGTCCCAGTCTGTGTATACACTGCCCCAGCCTGTGCATACACTGTCCCAGTCTGTGTATACACTGTCCCAGTCTGTGTATACACTGTCCCAGTCTGCGTATACACTGTCCCAGTCTGCGTATACACTGTCCCAGTCTGCGTATACACTGTCACAGTCTGTGTATACACTGTCCCAGTCTGTGTATACACGGTCCCAGTCTGTGTATACACGGTCCCAGTCTGTCTTTACACGGTCCCAGTCTGTGTATACACTGTCCCAGTCTGTGTATACACTGTCCCAGCCTGTGCATACACTGTCCCAGTCTGTGTACACACTGTCCCAGTCCGTGTATACACTGTCCCAGTCTGTGTATACACTGCCCCAGTCTGTGTATACACTGTCCCAGCCTGTGTATACACTGTCCCAGTCTGTGTATACACTGTCCCAGTCTGTGTATACACTGCCCCAGTCTGTGTATACACTGCCCCAGCCTGTGTATACATCGTCCCAGCCTGTGTATACACTGTCCCAGCCTTTGTATACACTGTCCCAGTCTGTGTATACACTGTCCCAGTCTGTGTATACACTGTCCCAGTCTGTGTATACACTGTCGCAGTCTGTGTTTACACTGTCACTGTCTGTGTAGACACTGTCCCAGTCTGTGTATACACTGTACCAGTCTGTGTATACCATGTCCCAGTCTGTGTATACAATGTCCCAGTCTGTGTATACTCTGTCCCAATCTGTGCATACACTGTCCCAGTCTGTGTATACACTGTCCCAGTCTGTGTATACACTGTCCCAGTCTGTGTATACACTGTCCCAGTCTGTGAATACACTGCCCCAGCCTGTGTATACACTGTCCCAGCCTGTGTATACACTGTCCCAGCCTGTGTATACACTGTCCCAGTCTGTGTATACACTTTCTCAGTCTGTGTATACACTGTCCCAGTCTGTGTATACACTGTCCCTGTCTGTGTATACACTGTCCCAGTCAATGTATACACTGTCCCAGTCTGTGTATACACTTTCCCAGTCTGCGTATAGACTGTCCCAGTCTATGTATACACTGTCCCAGTCTGTGTATACATTGTCCCAGCCTATTTATACACTGTCCCAGTCTATGTATACACTGTCCCAGCCTATTTATACACTGTCCCAGTCTGTATATACACTGTCCCAGCCTATTTATACACTGTCCCAGTCTATGTATACACTGTCCCAGTCTGTGTATACACTGTCCCAGCCTATTTATACACTGTCCCAGTCTATGTATACACTGTCCCAGTCTGTTTATACACTGTCCCAGTCTATGTATAAACTGTCCCAGTCTGTGTATACACTGTCCCAGCCTATTTATACTGTCCCAGTCTATGTATACACTGTCCCAGTTTGTGTATACACTGTCCCTGCCAATTTATACTGTCCCAGTCTGTGTATACACTGTCCCAGTCTGTGTGTACACTGTCCCAGTCTGTGTGTACACTGTCCCAATCTGTGTATACACTGTCCCAGTCTGTGTATACACTGTCCCAGTCTGTGTATTCACTGTCCCAGTCTGTGTATACACTGGCGCAGTCTGTGTATACACTGTTCCATTCTGTGTATGCACTGTCCCAGACTGTGTATACACTGTCCGGGTCTGTGTATAAACTGTCCCAGTCTGTGTGTACACTGTCCCAGTCTGTCTGTACACTGTCCCAGACTGTGTATATATTGTCCTAGTCCGTGTATACACTGTCCAAATCTGTGTATACACTGTCCCAGTCTGTGTATACACTGTCCCAGTCTGTGTATACACTGTCCCAGTCTGTGTATACACTGTCCCAGTCTGTGTATACACTGTCCCAATCTGTGTATACACTGTCCCAGTCTGTGAATACACTGTCCCATGCTGTGTATACACTGCCCTAGTCTGTGTATACACTGTCCCAATCTGTGTATACACTGTCCCAGTCTGTGAATACACTGTCCCAGTATGTGTATACACTGTCGCAATCTGTACACTGTACCAGTCGGTGTATACACGGTCCCAGCCTATTTTTACACTGTCCCAGTCTGTGTATACACTGTCCCAGTCCGTGTATACACTGTCCCAGCCTATTTATACACTGTCCCAGTCTGTGTATACACTGTCCCAGTCTATGTATACACTGTCCCACTCTATGTATACACGGTCCCAGTCTGTGTATACACTGTCCCAGTCTATGTCTACACTGTGCCAGTCTGTGTATACACTGTCCCAGTCTGTGTATACACTGTCCCAGTCTATGTATACACTGTCCCAGTCTGTGTATACACTGTCCCAGCCTCTTTATACACTGTCCCAGTCTATGTATACACTGTCCCAGTCTGTGTATTCACTGTGCCAGTCCATGTATACACTGTCCCAGTCTATGTATACACTGTCCCAGTCTGTGTATACACTGTCCCAGTCAATGTATACACTGTCCCAGTCTGTGTATACACTGTCCCAGTCTGTTTATAGACTGTCCCAGTCTATGTATACACTGTCCCAGTCTGTGTATACACTGTCCCAGCCTATTTATACACTGTCCCAGTCTGTGTATCCACTGTCCCAGCCTATTTATACACTGTCCCAGTCTATGTATACACTGTCCCAGTCTGTGTATACACTGTCCCAGTCTGTGTATACACTGTCCCAGTCTGTGTATACACTGTCCCAGTCTGTGCGTACACTGTCCCAGTCTGTGTGTACACTGTCCCAGTCTGTGCATACACTGTCCCAGTCTGTGTATACACTGTCCCAGTCTGCGTATACACTGTCCCAGTCTGCGTATACACTGTCCCAGTCTGCGTATACACTGTCCCAGTCTGCGTATACACTGTCACAGTCTGTGTATACACTGTCCCAGTCTGTGTATACACTGTCCCAGTCTGTGTATACACGGTCCCAGTCTGTGTATACACGGTCCCAGTCTGTGTATACACTGTCCCAGTCTGTGTATACACGGTCCCAGTCTGTGTATACACGGTCCCAGTCTGTGTATACACTGTCCCAGCCTGTGTATACACTGTCCCAGTCTGTGTACACACTGTCCCAGTCCGTGTATACACTGTCCCAGTCTGTGTATACACTGCCCCAGTCTGTGTATACACTGTCCCAGTCTGTGTATACACTCTCACATTCTGTGTATACACTGTCCCAGTCTGTGTGTTCACTGTCCCAGTCTGTGTATACACTGTCCCAGTCTGTGTATACACTGCCCCAGTCTGTGTATACACTGTCCCAGCCTGTGTATACACTGTCCCAGTCTGTGTATGCACTGTCCCAGTCTGTGTATACATTGCCCCAGTCTGTGTATACACTGTCCCAGCCTGTGTATACACTGTCCCAGTCTGTGTATACACTGTCCCAGTCTGTGTATACACAGCCCCAGCCTCTGTATACACTGCCCCAGCCTGTGTATACACTGTCCCAGTCTGTGTATACATCATCCCAGCCTGTGTATACACTGTCCCAGCCTTTGTATACACTGTCCCAGTCTGTGTATACACTGTCCCAGTCTGTGTATACACTGTCCCAGTCTGTGTATACACTGTCGCAGTCTGTGTTTACACTGTCACTGTCTGTGTAGACACTGTCCCAGTCTGTGTATACACTGTACCAGTCTGTGTATACAATGTCCCAGTCTGTGTATACAATGTCCCAGTCTGTGTATAATCTGTCCCAGTCTGTGCATACACTGTCCCAGTCTGTGTATACACTGTCCCAGTCTGTGTATACACTGTCCCAGTCTGTGTATACACTGTCCCAGTCTGTGAATACACTGCCCCAGCCTGTGTATACACTGTCCCAGCCTGTGTATACACTGTCCCAGCCTGTGTATACACTGTCCCAGCCTGTGTATACACTGTCCCAGTCTGTGTATACACTTTCTCAGTCTGTGTATACACTGTCCCAGTCTGTGTATACACTGTCCCTGTCTGTGTATACACTGTCCCAGTCAATGTATGCACTGTCCCAGTCTGTGTATACACTTTCCCAGTCTGTGTATAGACTGTCCCAGTCTATGTATACACTGTCCCAGTCTGTGTATACACTGTCCCAGCCTATTTATACACTGTCTCAGTCTGTGTATACACTGTCCCAGCCTATTTATACACTGTCCCAGTCTGTATATACACTGTCCCAGCCTATTTATACACTGTCCCAGTCTATGTATACACTGTCCCAGTCTGTGTATACACTGTCCCAGCCTATTTATACACTGTCCCAGTCTATGTATACACTGTCCCAGTCTGTTTATACACTGTCCCAGTCTATGTATAAACTGTCCCAGTCTGTGTATACACTGTCCCAGCCTATTTATACTGTCCCAGTCTATGTATACACTGTCCCAGTTTGTGTATACACTGTCCCTGCCAATTTATACTGTCCCAGTCTGTGTATACACTGTCCCAGTCTGTGTGTACATTGTCCCAGTCTGTGTGTACACTGTCCCAGTCTGTGTATACACTGTCCCAGTCTGTGTACACACTGTCCCAGTCTGTGTATTCATTGTCCCAGTCAGTGTATACACTGTCCCAGTCTATGTATACACTGTCCCAGTCTGTGTATACACTGGCGCAGTCTATGTATACACTGTTCCATTCTGTGTATGCACTGTCCCAGACTGTGTATACACTGTCCGTGTCTGTGTATAAACTGTCCCAGTCTGTGTGTACACTGTCCCAGTCTGTCTGTACACTGTCCCAGACTGTGTATACATTGTCCTAGTCCGTGTATACACTGTCCAAATCTGTGTATACACTGTCCCAGTCTGTGTATACACTGTCCCAGTCTGTGTATACACTGTCCCAGTCTGTGTATATACTGTCCCAGTCTGTGTATACACTGTCCCAATCTGTGTATACACTGTCCCAGTCTGTGTATACACTGTCCCAGTCTGTGTATACACTGTCCCAGTCTGTGTAGACACTGTCCCAGCCTGTGTATATACTGTCCCAGTCTGTGTATACACTGCCCCAGTCTGTGTACACACTGTCCCAGTCCGTGTATACACGGTCCCAATCTGTGTATACACTGCCCAGTCTGTGTATACACTGTCCCAGTCTGTGTATACAATCTCACAGTCTGTGTATACACTGTCCCAGTCTGTGTATACACTGTCCCAGTCTGAGTATACACTGTCATAGTCTGTGTATACACTGTCGCTGTCTGTGTATACACTTCCCAGTCTGTGTAAACACTGTCCCAGTCTGTGTATACACTGCCCCAGTCTGTGTATACACTGTCCCAGTCTGTGCATACACTGCCCCAGTCTATATATACACTCTCACAGTCTGTGTATACACTACCGCAGTCTATGTATACACTGTCCCAGTCTGTGTATACACTGTCCCTGTCTGTGTATACACTGTCCCAGTCTGTGTATACACGGACCCAGTCTGCGTATGCACTGCCCCAGTCTGTGTATAGAATGTCCCATTCTGTGTATACACTGTCCCAGTCAATGTATACACTGTCCCAGTCTGTGTATACACTTTCCCAGTCTGTGTATCGACTGTCCCAGTCTATGTATACACTGTCCCAGTCTGTGTATACACTGTCCCAGCCTATATATACACTGTCCCAGTCTGCGTATACACTGTCCCAGCCTATTTATACACTGTCCCAGTCTGTGTATACACTGTCCCAGCCTATTTATACACTGTCCCAGTCTATGTATACACTGGCCCAGTCTGTGTATACACTGTCCCAGCCTATTTATACACTGTCCCAGTCTATGTATACACTGTCCCAGTCTGTGTATACACTGTCCCAGCCTATTTATACACTGTCCCAGTCTGTGTATCCACTGTCCCAGCCTATTTATACACTGTCCCAGGCTATGTATACACTGTCCCAGTCTGTGTATACACTGTCCCAGTCTGTGTATACACTGTCCCAGTCTGTGTATACACTGTCCCAGTCTGTGCGTACACTGTCCCAGTCTGTGTGTACACTGTCCCAGTCTGTGCATACACTGTCCCAGTCTGTGTATACACTGTCCCAGTCTGCGTATACACTGTCCCAGTCTGCGTATACACTGTCCCAGTCTGCGTATACACTGTCCCAGTCTGCGTATACACTGTCACAGTCTGTGTATACACTGTCCCAGTCTGTGTATACACTGTCCCAGTCTGTGTATACACGGTCCCAGTCTGTGTATACACGGTCCCAGTCTGTGTATACACTGTCCCAGTCTGTGTATACACGGTCCCAGTCTGTGTATACACGGTCCCAGTCTGTGTATACACTGTCCCAGCCTGTGTATACACTGTCCCAGTCTGTGTACACACTGTCCCAGTCCGTGTATACACTGTCCCAGTCTGTGTATACACTGCCCCAGTCTGTGTATACACTGTCCCAGTCTGTGTATACACTCTCACATTCTGTGTATACACTGTCCCAGTCTGTGTGTTCACTGTCCCAGTCTGTGTATACACTCTCCCAGTCTGTGTATACACTGCCCCAGTCTGTGTATACACTGTCCCAGCCTGTGTATACACTGTCCCAGTCTGTGTATACACTGTCCCAGTCTGTGTATACATTGCCCCAGTCTGTGTATACACTGTCCCAGCCTGTGTATACACTGTCCCAGTCTGTGTATACACTGTCCCAGTCTGTGTATACACAGCCCCAGCCTCTGTATACACTGCCCCAGCCTGTGTATACACTGTCCCAGTCTGTGTATACATCATCCCAGCCTGTGTATACACTGTCCCAGCCTTTGTATACACTGTCCCAGTCTGTGTATACACTGTCCCAGTCTGTGTATACACTGTCCCAGTCTGTGTATACACTGTCGCAGTCTGTGTTTACACTGTCACTGTCTGTGTAGACACTGTCCCAGTCTGTGTATACACTGTACCAGTCTGTGTATACAATGTCCCAGTCTGTGTATACAATGTCCCAGTCTGTGTATAATCTGTCCCAGTCTGTGCATACACTGTCCCAGTCTGTGTATACACTGTCCCAGTCTGTGTATACACTGTCCCAGTCTGTGTATACACTGTCCCAGTCTGTGAACACACTGCCCCAGCCTGTGTATACACTGTCCCAGCCTGTGTATACACTGTCCCAGCCTGTGTATACACTGTCCCAGCCTGTGTATACACTGTCCCAGTCTGTGTATACACTTTCTCAGTCTGTGTATACACTGTCCCAGTCTGTGTATACACTGTCCCTGTCTGTGTATACACTGTCCCAGTCAATGTATACACTGTCCCAGTCTGTGTATACACTTTCCCAGTCTGTGTATAGACTGTCCCAGTCTATGTATACACTGTCCCAGTCTGTGTATACACTGTCCCAGCCTATTTATACACTGTCTCAGTCTGTGTATACACTGTCCCAGCCTATTTATACACTGTCCCAGTCTGTATATACACTGTCCCAGCCTATTTATACACTGTCCCAGTCTATGTATACACTGTCCCAGTCTGTGTATACACTGTCCCAGCCTATTTATACACTGTCCCAGTCTATGTATACACTGTCCCAGTCTGTTTATACACTGTCCCAGTCTATGTATAAACTGTCCCAGTCTGTGTATACACTGTCCCAGCCTATTTATACTGTCCCAGTCTATGTATACACTGTCCCAGTTTGTGTATACACTGTCCCTGCCAATTTATACTGTCCCAGTCTGTGTATACACTGTCCCAGTCTGTGTGTACATTGTCCCAGTCTGTGTGTACACTGTCCCAGTCTGTGTATACACTGTCCCAGTCTGTGTACACACTGTCCCAGTCTGTGTATTCATTGTCCCAGTCAGTGTATACACTGTCCCAGTCTATGTATACACTGTCCCAGTCTGTGTATACACTGGCGCAGTCTATGTATACACTGTTCCATTCTGTGTATGCACTGTCCCAGACTGTGTATACACTGTCCGTGTCTGTGTATAAACTGTCCCAGTCTGTGTGTACACTGTCCCAGTCTGTCTGTACACTGTCCCAGACTGTGTATACATTGTCCTAGTCCGTGTATACACTGTCCAAATCTGTGTATACACTGTCCCAGTCTGTGTATACACTGTCCCAGTCTGTGTATACACTGTCCCAGTCTGTGTATATACTGTCCCAGTCTGTGTATACACTGTCCCAATCTGTGTATACACTGTCCCAGTCTGTGTATACACTGTCCCAGTCTGTGTATACACTGTCCCAGTCTGTGTAGACACTGTCCCAGCCTGTGTATATACTGTCCCAGTCTGTGTATACACTGCCCCAGTCTGTGTACACACTGTCCCAGTCCGTGTATACACGGTCCCAATCTGTGTATACACTGCCCAGTCTGTGTATACACTGTCCCAGTCTGTGTATACAATCTCACAGTCTGTGTATACACTGTCCCAGTCTGTGTATACACTGTCCCAGTCTGTGTATACACTGCCCCAGTCTGTGTATACACTGTCCCAGTCTGTGCATACACTGCCCCAGTCTATATATACACTCTCACAGTCTGTGTATACACTACCGCAGTCTATGTATACACTGTCCCAGTCTGTGTATACACTGTCCCTGTCTGTGTATACACTGTCCCAGTCTGTGTATACACGGACCCAGTCTGCGTATGCACTGCCCCAGTCTGTGTATAGAATGTCCCATTCTGTGTATACACTGTCCCAGTCAATGTATACACTGTCCCAGTCTGTGTATACACTTTCCCAGTCTGTGTATCGACTGTCCCAGTCTATGTATACACTGTCCCAGTCTGTGTATACACTGTCCCAGCCTATATATACACTGTCCCAGTCTGCGTATACACTGTCCCAGCCTATTTATACACTGTCCCAGTCTGTGTATACACTGTCCCAGCCTATTTATACACTGTCCCAGTCTATGTATACACTGGCCCAGTCTGTGTATACACTGTCCCAGCCTATTTATACACTGTCCCAGTCTATGTATACACTGTCCCAGTCTGTTTATACACTGTCCCAGTCTATGTATAAACTGTCCCAGTCTGTGTATACACTGTCCCAGCCTATTTATACTGTCCCAGTCTATGTATACACTGTCCCAGTTTGTGTATACACTGTCCCAGCCAATTTATACTGTCCCAGTCTGTGTATACACTGTCCCAGTCTGGGTGTACACTGTCCCAGTCTGTGTGTACACTGTCCCAGTCTGTGTATACACTGTCCCAGTCTGTGTATACACTGTCCCAGTCTGTGCGTACACTGTCCCAGTCTGTGTGTACACTGTCCCAGTCTGTGTATACACTGCCCCAGCCTGTGTATACACTGTCCCAGTCTGTGTATACACTGTCTCAGTCTGTGTATACACTGTTCCAGTCTGTGTATACACTGTCCCAGTCTGTGTATGCACTGCCCCAGTCTGTGTACACACTGTCCCAGTCCGTGTATACACTGTCCCAGTGTGTGTATACACTGCCCCAGTCTGTGTATACACTGTCCCAGTCTGTGTATACACTGTCCCAGTCTGTGTATACACTCTCACAGTCTGTGTATACACTCTCACAGTCTGTGTGTTCACTGTCCCAGTCTGTGTATACACTGTCTCAGTCTGTGTAAACACTGTCCCAGTCTGAGTATACAATGTCATAATCTGTGAATACACTGTCCCTGTCTGTGTATACACTGTCCCAGTCTGTGTATACACTGTCCCAGTCTGTGTATACACTGCCCCAGTCTGTGTATACACTGTCCCAGCCTGTGTATACACTGTCCCAGTCTGTGTATACACAGCCCCAGTCTGTGTATACACTGCCCCAGCCTGTGTATACACTGTCCCAGTCTGTGTATACATCCTCCCAGCCTGTGTATACACTGTCCCAGCCTTTGTATACACTGTCCCAGTCTGTGTATACACTGTCCCAGTCTGTGTATACACTGTCGCAGTCTGTGTTTACACTGTCCCAGTCTGTGAATACACTGCCCCAGCCTGTGTATACACTGTCCCAGTCTGTGTATACACTGTCCCAGCCTGTGTATACACTGTCCCAGCCTGTGTATACACTGTCTCAGTCTGTGTATACACTGTCCCAGTCTGTGTATACACTGTCCCAGTCAATGTATACACTGTCCCAGTCTGTGTTTACACTGTCCCAGTCTGTGTATAGACTGTCCCAGTCTATGTATACACTGTCCCAGTCTGTGTATACACTGTCCCAGCCTATTTATACACTGTCCCAGTCAGTGTATACACTGTCCCAACCTATTTATACACTGCCCAGTCTGTGTATACACTGTCCCAGCCTATTTATACACTGTCCCAGTCTATGTATACACGGTCCCAGTCTGTGTATACACTGTCCCAGCCTATTTATACACTGTCCCAGTCTATGTATACACTGTCCCAGTCTGTTTATACACTGTCCCAGTCTATGTATAAACTGTCGCAGTCTGTGTATACACTGTCCCAGCCCATTTATACTGTCCCAGTCTATGTATACACTGTCCCAGTTTGTGTATACACTGTCCCAGCCTATTTATACTGTCCCAGTCTGTGTATACACTGTCCCAGTCTGTGTATACACTGTCCCGGTCTGTGTATACAATGTGCCAGGCTGTGTATACACTGTCCCAGTCTGGGTATACACTGTCCCAGTCTGGGTATACACTGCCACAGTCTGTGTATACACTGCCCCAGTCTGTGTTTACACTGTCCCAGTCTGTGTATACACTCTCCCAGTCTGTGTATACACTCTTGCAGTCTGTGTATACACTGTCCCAGCCTGTGTATACACTGACCCAGTCTGTGTATATACTGTCCCAGTCTGTGTATACACTGTCCCGGTCTGTGTATACAATGTGCCAGTCTGTGTATACACTGTCCCAGTCTGGGTATACACTGTCCCAGTCTGGGTATACACTGACCCAGTCTGTGTATACAATGTCCCAGTCTGTGTATACACTGTCCCAGTCAATGTATACACTGTCCCAGTCTGTGTATACACTGTCCCAGTCTGTTTTTGACTGTCCCAGTCTATGTATACACTGTCCCAGTCTGTGTATACACTGTCCCAGCCTATTTATACACTGTCCCAGTCTGTGTATCCACTGTCCCAGCCTATTTATACACTGTCCCAGTCTATGTATACACTGTCCCAGTCTGTGTATACACTGTCCCAGTCTGTGTATACACTGTCCCAGTCTGTGTATACACTGTCCCAGCCTGTGTATACACTGACCCAGTCTGTGTATACAATGTCCCAGTCTGTGTATACACTGTCCCAGTCTATGTATACACTGTCCCAGTCTATGTATACACTGTCCCAGTCCGTGTATACACTGACCCAGTCCGTGTATACACTGTCCCATTCTGTGTATACACTGTCCCAGACTGTGTATACACTGTCCCAGTCTGTGTGTACACTGTCCCAGTCTGTGTGTACACTGTCCGAGTCTGTGTGTACACTGTCCCAGTCTGTGTGTACACTGTCTCAGGCTGTGTATACACTGTCCCAGTCTGTGTATACACTGTCACAGTCTGTGTGTACACTGTCCCAGTCTGTGTATATACTGTCACAGTCTGTGTGTACACTGTCCCAGTCTGTGTATACATTCCCCCAGCCTGTGTATGCGCTGTCCCAGTCTGAGTATACACTGTCCCAGTCTGCGTATACACTGTCCCGTCTGAGTATACACTGTCCCAGTCTGCGTATACACTGTCCAGTCTGCGTATACACTGTCCCAGTCTGTGTATACACTGTCCCAGTCTGTGTATACACTGTACCAGTCTGTGTATAAACTGTCCCCGTCTGTGTAGACACTGTCCCAGTCTGTGTATACACTGTCCCAGTCTGTGTATACACTGTCCCAGTCTGTGTATGCACTGTCCCAGTCTGTGTGTGCACTGTCCCAGTCTGTGTGTGCACTGTCCCAGTCGGTGTATACACTGTCCCAGTCTGTGTATACACTGCCCCCGTCTGTGTATACACTGCCCCCGTCTGTGTATACACTGCCCCCGTCTGTGTGTACACTCTCCCAGTCTGTGCGTACACTGTCCCAGTCTGTGCGTACACTGTCCCAGTCTGTGTATACAATGTCCCAGTCTGTGTGTACACTGTCCCAGTCTGTGTATACACTGTCCCAGTCTGTATATACACAGCCCCAGTCTGTGTGTACACTGTCCCAGTCTGTGCGTACACTATCCCAGTCTGTGTATACAATGTCCTAGTCTGTGTGTACACTGTCCCAGTCTGTGTATACACTGTCCCATTCTGTGTATACACTGCCCCAGTCTGTGTATACACTGTCCCAGTCTGTGCATACACTGTCCCAGTCTGTGTATACACTGTCCCAGTCTGTGTATACAATGTCCCAGTCTGTGTATACACTGTCCCAGTCTATGTATACACTGTCCAAGTCTGTGTATACACTGTCGCAGTCTGTGTGTACACTGTCCCAGTCTGTGCGTACACTGTCCCAGTCTGTGTATACAATGTCCTAGTCTGTGTGTACACTGTCCCAGTCTGTGTATACACTGTCCCATTCTGTGTATACACTGTCCCAGTCTGTGCATACACTGTGCCAGTCTGTGTATACACTGTCCCAGTCTGTGTATACACTGTCCCAGTCTGTGTATACACTGTCCCAGTCTGTGTATACAATGTCCCAGTCCGT
The DNA here is from genome assembly GCF_052327205.1 of Somniosus microcephalus. Lineage (NCBI taxonomy): Eukaryota > Metazoa > Chordata > Chondrichthyes > Squaliformes > Somniosidae > Somniosus > Somniosus microcephalus. The sequence goes on from NC_141014.1 coordinate 44,482,848, forward strand.
GTGTACACTGTCCCAGTCCTTGTATACACTGTCCCAGTCTATGTATACACTGTCCCAGTCCGTGCAAACACTGTTCCAGTCTATGTATACACTGTCCCAGTCCATGTATACACTGTCCCAGTCCATGTATACACTGTCCCAGTCGATGTATACACTGTCCCAGTCCGTGTATACACTGTCCCATTCTGTGTATACACTGTCCCAGACTGTGTATACACTGTCCCAGTCTGTGTGTACACTGTCCCAGTCTGTGTGTACACTGTCCCAGTCTGTGTATACACTGTCCCAGTCTGTGTATACACTGTCCCAGTCTGTGTATACACTGTCCCAGTCTGTGTATAAACTGTCCCAGTCTGTGTGTACACTGTCCCAGTCTGTGTATACATTGCCCCAGCCTGTGTATACGCTGTCCCAGTCTGAGTATACACTGTCCCAGTCTGCGTATACACTGTCCAGTCTGTGTATACACTGTCCCAGTCTGCGTATACACTGTCCCAATCTGCGTATACACTGTCCCAGTCTGCGTATATACTGTCCCAGTCAGCGTATACACTGTCCCAGTCTGTGTATACACTGTACCAGTCTGTGTATAAACTGTCCCCGTCTGTGTATACACTGTCCCAGTCTGTGTATACACTGCCCCAGTCTGTGTATACACTGTCCCAGCCTGTGTATACACTGTCCCAGTCTGTGTATACACTGTCCCAGTCTGTGTATACACTGTCCCAGTCTGTGTATACACTGTCCCAGTCTGTGTATACACTGCCCCAGTCTGTGTATACACTGTCCCAGTCTGTGTATACACTGTCCCAGTCTGTGCATACACTGTCCCAGTCTGTGTATACAATGTCCCATTCTGTGTGTACACTGTCCCAGTCTGTGTATACACTGCCCCAGCCTGTGTGTACACTGTCCCAGTTTGTGCATACACTGTCCCAGTCTCTGTATACAATGCCCCAGTCTGTGAGTACACTGTCCCAGTCTGTGTATACACTGCCCCAGTCTGTGTATACACTGTCCCAGTCTGTGTATACACTGTCCCAGTCTGTGTATACACTGTCCCAGTCTGTGTATACACTGTCCCAGTCTGTGTATACACTGTCCCAGTCTGTGTATACACTGCCCCAGTCTGTGTATACACTGCCCCAGTCTGTGTATACACTGTCCCCGTCTGTGTATACACTGTCCCAGTCTGTGTATACACTGTCCCAGTCTGTGTATACACTGTCCCAGTCTGTGTATACACTGTCCCAGTCTGTGCATACACTGCCCCAGTCTATATATACACTCTCGCAGTCTGTGTATACACTACCCCAGTCTATGTATAAACTGTTCCAGTCTGTGTGTACACTGTCCCAGTCTGTGTATACACTGTCCCAGTCTGTGTATACACGGCCCCAGTCTGCGTATACACTGCCCCAGTCTGTGCATAGACTGTCCCAGTCTGTTTATACACTCTCGTAATCTGTGTATACACTGACCCAGTATGTGAATACACTGTCCCAGTCTGTGTATACACTCTCTTATTCTGTGCATACTCTGTCCCAGTCTGTGTATACACTGTCCCAGTATGTGTATACACTGTCCCAGTCTGTGTATACACTCTCGCAGTCTGTCTATACACTGTCCCAGTCTGTGTATACACTGTCCCAGTCTGTGTATACATTATCCCAGTCTGTGTATACACTGTCCCAGTCTGTGTATACACTGTCCCAGTCTGTAAACTGTCCCAGTCTGCATATACACTGTCCCAGTCATTGTATACACTGTCCCAGCCTGTGTATACACTGTCCTGGTCTGTGTATACACTGTCCCAGTCTGCGTATACACTGTCCCAGTATGTACACGGTCCCAGTCTGTGTATACACTGTCCCAGTCTGCATATACACTGTCCCAGTCTGCGTATTCACTGTCTCAGTCTGCGTATACACTGTCCCAGTTGGTGTATACATTGTCTCAGTCTGTGTATACACTGTCCCAGTCTGATTATACAGAGTCCCAGCCTGTGTATATACAGCCCCAACCTCTGTATACACTGTTCCAGTCTGTGTATATACTGTCCCAGTCTGTGTATACACTGTCCCAGTCTGTGTATGCGCTGTCCCAGTCTGTGTATACACTCTCGCATTCTGTGTATACACTGTCCCATTCTGTGTATATACAGCCCCAACCTGTGTATACACTGTCCCAGTCTGTGTATAAACTCTTGCAGTCTGTGTATACACTGTCACAGTCTGTGTATACACTGTCCCAGTCTGTGCATACACTCTCGCAGTCTGTGTATACTCTGTCCCAATCTATGTATACACTATCCCAGTCTGATTATACACAGTCCCAGCCTGTGTATATATAGTCCCAGTCTGTGTATACACTGTCACAGTCTGTGTATACATTGTCTCTGTGTGTGTATACACTGTCTCTGTCTGTGTATACACTGTCCCAGTCTGTGTATACACTGTCCCAGCCTGTGTATACACTGTCCCAGTCTGTGTATACACTGTCCCAGTCTGTGTATACACTGTCCCAGCCTATTTATACACTGTCCCAGTCTGTGTATACACTGTCCCAGTCTATGTATACACTGTCCCAGTCGATGTATACAAGGTCCCAGTCTGTGTATACACTGTCCCAGTCTATGTCTACACTGTCCCTGTCTGTGTATACACTGTCCAAGCCTATTTATACACTGTCCCAATCTATGTATACACTGTCCCAGTCTGTGAATACACTGTCCCAGTCTATGTATTCACTGTGCCAGTCTGTGTATACACTGTCCCAGCCTATTTATACACTGTCCCAGTCTATGTATACACTGTCCCAGTCTGTGTATACACTGTCCCAGCCTATTTATACACTGTCCCAGTCTGTTTATACACTGTCCCAGTCTATGTATACACTGTCCCAGTCTGTGTATACACTGTCCCAGCCTATTTATACTGTCCCAGTCTATGTATACACTGTCCCAGTTTGTGTATACACTGTCCCAGCCTATTTACACTGTCCCAGTCTGTGTATACACTGTCCCAGCCTATTTATACACTGTCCCAGTCTGTGTTTACACTGTCCCAGTCTATTTATACACTGTGCCAGTCTGTGTATACACTGTCCCAGCCTATTTATACACTGTGCCAGTCTGTGTATACACTTTCCCAGTCTATGTATACACTGTCCCAGTCTGTGTAAACACTCTCCCAGCCTATTTATACACTGTCCCAGTCTGTGTATACACTGCCCCAGCCTATTTATACACTGTGCCAGTCTGTGTATACACTGTCCCAGTCTATTTATACACTGTGCCAGTCTGTGTATACACTGTCCCAGCCTATTTATACACTGTGCCAGTCTGTGTATACACTGTCCCAGCCTCTTTATACACTGTCCCAGTCTATGTATACAGTGTCCCAGTCTATGTATACACTGTCCCAGTCTGTGTATACACTGTCCCAGCCTATTTATACACTGTCCCAGTCTGTGTATACACTGTCCCAGTCTATGTATACACTGTCCCAGCCTATTTATACACTGTCCCAGTCTGTGTATACACTGTCCCATGGAACAGTCCTGGAGAAATCACCAGAACCCAGAATTCTTACAGCCGAACATCTACAGTTGCACAAATCTAGTTAAAGTTTGACAAACCAGTAATAACTAGAGGCACTGAATCAAGGTAATATTTTGATCCACACTCAAATATTCACCATGGTTGGGCACAAGGTGAAATCGAACGAAAGTTTCCATGTAAGAAGCAGAATGAAATCCCAATCCCCGAGCAGCTGCTGATGTCTCTTCTCTTTCTGTTTCCCAAACTCTCCCTTTGTATTTTTGCTGTGAATATTTTGTCTTTTCTATATTAATGTTTAATTTGTTTTAAATAGTTAACAAAGCCTCTTTTGTGCTGTCTTTTCCTCAGATATTTATGTCTGTCATTATTTCTTTTTAATAATTTAAGAGAACATTTCCTCAGTATATCTTTTCCCATGTATGTTCACTCATTTTATATCTAATAATAAAATCAGAAAACTTTTGTCATTTTGTTCTACTTACATGCAGCGCCGGTCAGGAGCAAACTGGAAATAAAGATTCTGCGAAGAGAGTGATTTGCTTTGTTACTCAGAGCCTGCTGTCAGTCTGAAACAGACAGTTCCCAGAACTGGTCTTGGACCTTTATAAAGGGCAGATACTTAATAGCAACACCTTCCCACCTCGTGCAATTTCAAAGTCCATTTGTCCCTGAGTGTTTGATGTGTTTGCTGTCTGTCTGTTGTTGTAAAGGGCAGTGTTTGCGACATTGTGATAGAATAGAACCATTTCATTTAGTGAGAAACAATTTACTACAAATTTTGCTGATGAATATCCAGCAATAATTTACCGTATTTCACCCCAACAAATCTTATTCCTCGTCCAAATGTTATTCCCATTGGAGGACAGAATTCCAGAATGCGCCACATTCTATTCACTTCCACTGCAGAGTTCCTGCTTCCAACAGTAAATGTTTGCCTATTTTCTATTTAAAAAAATACTCAGCACATTAAATGCTGTGACTAAATTTGTGTTACATACATGTTTTAAGGTTTTGTTTGTGCCTGTTTAAATTGAGCTAATGTGAATGATTGAATGATAATCTCCTTTAATATTTCAACAGAGGGTATTCCCAATGCCCAGAATAAAGTGGAATCTGATGCAAAGACTGCTCCACCATGAAATCCGGAAGATTCCGTTTGAACATGTTCCCGTTACCACTGGACAGAGTGGTTGGAACAGACCCTCCCCCCCACTGCATGACTACAATCAATTCATTTCCCACACTTTCCATCCCTGAGTGAGATTGCCAATCTAGAGCTCATTTGTACAAATCGAGCAGTGTTGGACTGTACCCATTTGGAACTGGGTCAAAATGACCAGATCTATTTCACGCAGGACCCGGACCTTTACATTAGCACTTGAACTCAGACAAGTATAACCCACTGTCTATCTCCTCACACTGCCCATCATTCAATAATAAAAAGAATCCCTGTCCTTCAATATTCATTACGTAATAACAAGGCTGATTCTTCTTTGCTAATCTCCCCAGGAAGCAGTTAATGTCGGTTCATTACAATGCAAATTAGACAGATTACTTTCAGAAAATAATATTTTGCGATCCAATATCTGAGTAATTGGAGACATGGCATGTGGTGAGTGCGGTGTGCTGGGGAGGAACAGGTGATTCCGGACCTATGGTCCCCAAAGCTCTCCACCACTGGGGGTTTTCCCCGCCTCATGTCTGGGTCTTTTATAGACTCGTTGACAGAGAATGATTGCGACAGTTAGTCAACAACTCCATTATCGTTGGATCGTGCGACTACCAGGACGGTAGAAGGCGAAGTCGATGGATGCTGGTCTTTCTTCATCCAGCAATCCCTCTGTTCCTGCTGCCAGTTGTGTCTTAAAGGTTAGGAATGGTGCACCATGCACCTGTCAGGTTAGCCTAGTAGGATGGATCAGCCTGGATTGAGCTGATTGGGTTAGTTTAGGTTTTCCTGGGTTCGTTGGGTTAAGATGTAGTGGATAGCATGGGTTTGTCAGGTTAGCTTGATTGGATTAACCTGGGTTGGTTGGATTAGCTTTGAATTGGTTGGGTTATCCTAGACTGATTGGGTTAGTGTGGGTTGGACTGGTTAAGATTGTTTAGCAAGGACTGACTTGGTCAGTCTGGGCTACTCAGTTTAGCATGGGCTGATTGGTATAGCTTGATTTGTTCAGGTTCTCTTAGGTCGGTTGGGTTTGCCTGGGCTGTTTGGGTTAGTATGGGCTGATTGGGTTAGTTTGGGCTGATTGGGTTAGTTTGGGCTGATTGGCCTACTCTGGGTTGATTAAGTTAGCATGGGTTTGTCAGGTTAACATGTGTTGGTCAGGTTAATCTGGGTTGTGATTGGGTTAGCTTCAGCTGGATGAGTTAGTTTGGGCTGGTTGGGTTAGTTTTGGTAATGGGGCCAACCCTGGGTTAATTGGATCAGCTTGTACTGACCAGGTTAGCCTGGGTTGGTGGGATTAGCCTATGTTGTTCAGGTTAGTCTGCGTTAATGGGTCATCTTGCGTTAGCCAGGATCATACAGCGTAGGAGGCCAGTCAACGCATCGTGCCTGTGCCGGCTCTTTGAAAGAGCTCTCCAATTAGTTCCACTCCCCTGCTTTTTCTTGGAAATTTTTCCTTTTTGCGTATTTATCCAATTTCGTTTTAAAAGTTACAATTGAATCTGCTTCCACTGCCCTTTACAAGCAGTGCGTTCCAGGTCACAATAACTCGCTGTGTAAATAAATTCTCCTCAACTCCCCCCGGATCCTTTGTGTTCTCTGGTTACTGCCCCTCCTGCCCCTGGAAACAAGTCCCCTTAATCATTCTATCAAAACCTAATTTTGAACACCTCTATCAAATTTCCCCTTAACCTTCTCTGCTCTAAGGAGACCAATCCTTGCTTCCCCAATCTCTGAAGTTCTACATCCCTGGTACCATTCTTTTAAATCTGCTGGGTCTCCCTGCCCCCCTTGCCCCTGACTCCTCATAGCCCCCCAACCCCCCTGCCCCTGGCTCCCCCACTCCCGAACCTCCTCGACTCGCGGACCCCATCCCTGAACCCCCCACCCCCGACATGCGGCTCCCTCCCCCCTGCCACCCCACCCTCCCCCGCCAGACCGGCAGAGAACACTTGAGGGGGTTAGGATCGGGCCCTCGGTTTCAATAAATGGCTTTTCACTCTCACTGTCTAATATTAGGTTTATTTCATGAGATAATGGTTGAAAACATAAAACCTGAAAGTTTATGGTGTCTTTTAAGAGAAGTTTATTGCAGTTAAACAATGAATCACATTTCTGCGTTTGGAACACACACAAACACCAATCATCCATACATTGTGCTACATCTACTTTTTATTAATCACAAGTTGTCTCATCACAGAGTTCAGCCATTTCTGTCGCTGCATCGCTGTCAGGAACTTGCTCTTTTCTCGAAAAGCGACATCATCAGCCACCACAATGCTTCTCTTTACTTCTTCATTGGTGCTTGGCTCCAGCCAATCAGATGACCAGCTTTTGCCCAGGGTAACCCTGGTCAGACCTGCACCATCTCCAAGTGCGTTGTACGATTGATCACCGCGATTGCTGGGCTCTACTGGGAAATTGCCATCCCCAAGTGCGTTGTGCGATTGATCACCGTGATTGCTGGGCTCTACTGGGAAATTGCCATCCCCAAGTGTGTTGTGCGATTGATCACCGTGATTGCAGGGCTCTACTGGGAAATTGCCATCCCCAAGTGTGTTGTGCGATTGATCGCCGCAATTGCTGGGCTCTACTGGGAATTTTGTAAACCAGGCTCGACGTCGTAAAGATGGCATCCACCAGCTCCCAGAGTCCTTTCCTGGGAGTCCTTTGAGTGTGGGGAATGGTGACTTCATCTCAGTGCCCCAATCAGGTAACGAGGCAGATGGATCCCAGCCTGGGACAACTGGCAAAATATTCTCCAGTTGTTTGGCTCCTGTCAGTCCTGGCAAGTTTTCATTTTTCCAGAATATCGGTGGAGAACTACAATAGTACAATAAAATTTAACGTCAACATATCCAAACTCTCAATTAGATTCTAGGCTTTAACTCACTCCCAGGTATCATTATTCTAAATGTTATGTTAAGTAACCAGGACAAGAGATGGCCACCAGGATCATGCACACTGCCCGACTTATTACTAGCCTCGTTCTCCTGTTCCCCCCATCCCCCTCCCCCCTCCACCCCCCTCCACCCCCTCACCTCCCCTTCCCCCATCCCCCCCTTGCCTCCCCATTCACCCCTCCCCCCTCACCTCACTGTCCCCCCATCGCCCTTCCCCCCTCCACCCCCCCTCCAACCCCCTAGCCTCCCCCCCAATCCCCCTTCCCTCCAGCCACCACCTTCCCCCCAGGCACCCCCCTCCCCCCCTCGCCACCAGGGAGAGGCAAAAACTCAAAGAGATGAAGCCAATTCAGGAAATCTCTGACAAAAATTCCTCTGCGACTCCTCAGAGATGATCAGACAAGCTCCAGGAGGTCTTAGCCTTGGTTATTACCCAAAATATTATCTTTCTTTGCCACGATCTCGTAGTTTCCCAAAACTGCATCGAACACCTTCTGGAAGGCCTGCAATTAATCGATCCTCATGACCACTTCCAGAACCTTCTTCCACCAGTCTGAGAAAAGTGAAACTTTGAAACAGCCAACCCTACCTCTGACACCTCGTCTCCACCCACCCATCACCTCAAACAATTGATTCACTTGTACCTTATCAATACCCTTAGTCATTTTAAACACCAGACTCCGATGCCTCTCCAGTGAATCCAAATCCAAGGTGCAAAGTCCTCCACAGTTAAACATGTTTGGGCCTGGGATCATCCTCACTGCTGCTTTCATGTCCTCCTTGGGGTGGGGAACAGGTTCACAATACTCCAGGTGAGGCAGGTGTCCAGGGTCTGCTCACCTTGGCTGCAGCTCTTGAAACTGTGCTTGAACCTTTAGGGAACCGTCAATGATTAATCCCATGTCTCTCTCCCTTTAACCGCCCCCCACTCATGGTACACTGTAAATAATTTCACATTTACCAACAGCTTCATGTCCACATTCCCAATCTGTCCAAATCCAGTTGTAATATATTTCCTTTTTGAAGGTTCTAACCCTACTGCACTATTTAATATCATCTGCAAATTTAATTGCTGTCTACAAGAAAGGAACTCTGGGCATTCCTCTAGTGACTGCACCCCATTGGGAAGAAGTCCTATTTGAAACCATCCTTCAAGCAGGCTCCTTTTAGCTCATTTGTGATCCATCTCACAATCTGACCCTTGACAGCAATGGACTTCATTTTAGCAGAATCTTTCTTGTGGTATTTTATGGAACTCTTTTGGAAATCCAAGCAGATGAGATCTGGATCCATCCAGACTCATCACAAACTGGATCAGGTCTGTCAAGTATGACCCTCTGTTTTCTGATGCTGTGTTGAGTATTCCGACCAATCCCGGGTGTTCTAGATGATAGTTAATAGCCTCCCTAACGATGCCATCCCAACACTCAGGTTAATCTACAGATATCAGCTTGTGACTTTAACACTTTTTAAAATAAGAGCATCACTAACAAAATATACAAATCATCTGAACCCCTCAATTAGATCCCAGCCTCTAATTCACTCCTGAATATATCAATCATCCGAACTCCTCCAGTCTGCAAGTGATGTCCAGATATTCAAACTCCTTGATTAAGATTCCAGCCTGTAATTCATTTCTCGGAATCCATTCTATGTATAAACCATCCAAATCCCTCAAATACATTCTGCACACTGGCAGTATAAGTGGTGTCAGGGACTGGAACACCCCTGGGGGGAAATTGATTCGCTATCGCCCCATTCGCTATCGCCCCATTCGCTACTACCCATTCGCTATCGCCCCATTCGCTATCGCCCCATTCGCTATCGCCCCATTCGCTACTACCCATTCGCTATCGCCCCATTCACTATTGCCCCATTCACTATCGCCCCATTCACTACTACCCATTCGCTATCGCCCATTCGCTATCGCCCCATTCACGATTGCCCCATTCGCTATCGCCCCATTCGCTACTACCCATTCGCTATCGCCCCATTCGCTACTACCCATTCACTATCGCCCCATTCGCTATCGCCCCATTCACTATTGCCCCATTCGCTATCGCCCCATTCGCTATCACCCCATTTGCTATCGCCCCATTCGCTATCGCCCCATTCGCTACTACCCATTCGCTATCGCAACATTCGCTATCACCCCATTCACTATTGCCCCATTCACTATGGCCCCATTCGCTACTACCCATTCGCTATCGCCCCATTCGCTATCGCCCCATTCACTATTGCCCCATTCACTATTGCCCCATTCGCTATCGCCCCATTCACTAGTACCCATTCGCTATCACCCCATTCACTATCGCCCCATTCACTACTACCCATTCGCTATCACCCCATTCACTATCGCCCCATTCACTATTGCCCCATTCACTATCGCCCCATTCACTATCGCCCCATTCACTATCGCCCCATTCACTATCGCCCCATTCGCTATCGCACCATTCACTATCGCCCCATTCACTATCGCCCCATTCGCTATCGCCCCATTCATTATCGCCCCATTCGCTATCGCCTGATTCACTAAGGCCCCATTCGCTATCGCCCCATTCACTATCACCCCATTCACTATCGCCCCATTCGCTATCGCCCCATTCGCTATCGCCCCATTCGCTATCGCCCCATTCACTATCGCCCCATTCACTATAGCCCCATTCACTATCGCCCCATTCACTATCGCCCCATTCACTATCGCCCCATTCACTATCGCCCCATTCGCTATCGCCCCATTCATTATCGCCCCATTCGCTATCGCCCCATTCACTATCGCCCCATTCACTATTGCCCCATTCGCTATCGCCTGATTCACTAAGGCCCCATTCGCTACTGCCCCATTCACTATCGCCCCATTCACTATTGCCTGATTCACTAAGACCCCACTCACGACCCGCCAAAGACCAATTTCATCCCCTGGAGTTATCCGCACATCTCAGACAAAGCTTCAGAGCAAATAAAATTCAAACCTCACCAAATATAAACAAAGGATAATATTTATAGTGAATGGAAATTGAGCTAAATCAACAATAAATTCTCCCATTGGGGGCGTTACCTTTCCGTGTGTCCGAGAGATGAGGGAACGGCTCCCGGACACGGGGCCAGGACACAGCTCAGGACCAGTCCGACCAACAGCACTCGACCAGTGGGAGGGGGCTCCATATCCTGAGGGGAAAGCACAGAAAGTAAAAGCCCCCGAACATTATTTAGATCCCAGTCTTCTCATAAAACATGAGACAACATTTAAAGGCTGCCCAATACATTAAATCAATGGAGATAATAATCAGGCACTTTCTGTAACGGGGCTGGTCCTTAAATCAGGGTTACACCCCACACACCCCCACAACCCATCACCCGGACACCCTGTCACCCTCCACCCCGTCACCCCAACACACACCCCCACAACCCATCACCCGGACACTCCTACACACCCCCGAAACTTGTACATCCCGACATCCCACACACCCCGTCACCTCAACACACACCCCCGCAACCCATCACCCGGATACCCCATCACCCCAGACACCCGGACACCCCAACACCCCCCGTCACCTCGACACAAAGCTCATCCATAACATTTCTCCCTTTTGTCTGAGATTTTGGTCATTTCTCTGTGTTTTACTGATATGGAAGTATTGTGTTGGCGCCAGCTCTCAGAGCGCAATGTGACAGATTCACAGTGGGGATTTCAGAGTCACGGCCCAGACAGTGACGGTGGCAGACTATGGAAATATGAAATATGGTCGACCTCACAAGCCCAATCTGGTGTTTGCGAGGAATCCACAGGAGTCACTGCTTGTGATCAGGAGCAAAACCCTGCCTTAGTTTTCCTCTCTCCCAACCCAGTGGAACTAATGCCAGCTTCGGGTCTCCCTAACACTGTCCCAGTTGAGAACAACACAGACCAGCGATAGAATATTCATGCTCTGTGTGACTCAGTCCCACACTTGGCAGAGACTGACAGTGAGATCATTCACAATGCTGAATGATGAGAGTTGCTGATTGGTGAGTTTGGGCGAGGGAGAGTTGCCGATTGGTGAGTTTGGGCAAGGGAGAGTTGCCGATTGGTGAGTTTGGGCGAGGGAGAGTTGCTGATTGGTGAGTTTGGGCGAGGGAGAGTTGCCGAATGGTGAGTTTGGGTGGGGGAGAGTTGGGTAACAAGCACAGATGGCTGCAGGTTCCACCTGATGGTCGATGGCTTGATTCGAGCCTCTCAATTGGATCGCTGCGAGGTATCTGTTCCACTCTCTCTTCTTATTGGCTCTTACTCCTCCTCATTGTTTTAGTCAAGCAAAGAAAATAATTTTACTCACCACAGAAATCACGTTTCGCTTCTTGATTCAGGACAAGTTGGATGGTGTTGGTTGGTGTTGGTTGGTGTTGGATGGTGCTGGATGGTGTTGGATGGTGTTGGTTGGTGTTGGTTGGTGTTGGATGGTGTTGGTTGGTGTTGATTGGTGTTGGATGGTGTTGGATGCTGTTGGATGCTGTTGGATGGTGTTGGATGCTGTTGGATGGTGTTGGATGCTGTTGGATGGTGTTGGTTGGTGTTGGATGGTGTTGGATGGTGTTGGATGGTGTTGGTTGGTGTTGGTTGGTGTTGGATGGTGTTGGTTGGTGTTGGATGGTATTGGTTGGTGTTGGATGATCTTGGATGGTGTTGGATACTGTTGGATGGTGTTGGATGGTGTTGTTTGGTGTTGGTTGGTGTTAGATGGTGTTGGATACTGTTGGATGGTGTTGGTTGGTGTTGGTTGGTGTTGGATGGTGTTGGTTGGTGTTGGATGGTGTTGGTTGGTGTTGGTTGGTGTTGGATGGTGTTGGTTGGTGTTGGATGGTGTTGGTTGGTGTTGGTTGGTGTTGGTTGGTGTTGGATGGTGTTGGTTGGTGTTGGTTGGTGTTGGTTGGTGTTGGATGGTGTTGGATGGTATTGGTTGGTGTTGGATGATCTTGGATGGTGTTGGATACTGTTGGATGGTGTTGGATGGTGTTGTTTGGTGTTGGTTGGTGTTAGATGGTGTTGGTTGCCGTTGGCTGTTGTTGGATGTTGGTTGGGAGCTCAGCACTGACATTCCCTGTACTGCTTGGTTTATATAAGACTCCAGGATAATGACATCAATGTCCTCATAAGGGAAATAAACTACTAACTATTAAGCTTTAAAGCTTAAGGAAACCAATTTCAAAAGGCAACTCTGATATAATGAGAGACAATGAGGCGGCTGTGGGACTTCCTGTGGGAGGAGGAAGTCAGGGCGATTTATTATAAACTCGTCTAATCTTGACCACGCACACTGACCATTATTTTAATGAGCCTTCAGTATTTCAGATCCTAACTGTTGCTAGAAACAGGTGCAGTAACCATTTTCTTGAAATCTTTGAAAAAAACATGAAATGGAGGCTGTCCCAAGTCCTGGACTCAGTGGCAGTGAAAGATTCTGTTAAATCTCATTAAAAATGGCTTTTGTATTTTGTCAGATTTGAAAGCTGTCTTTAAATTAGAGTTCCAGTTACATGAGGTCACGATTTGAGTCACTGCCATTAACCAGAGGAAGAGACTTGGTCTGGAGTTAGTGCGGGTCCTTGACGTCTTTTCATTTAATCTGTTCATTATTTCATGTTTCTTCAGAATGATATTTGGTTTATAATGAGTGGAGATGAGCTGATCACATTTCCGGGAGAAAGTTTACATAGTTGGTCACTGGGAGGGGATGGTTTGAAGTTAAGTTTCAAATGGAAAAATGTTTTATTCAGAACTGTTTGTGTTGTGAGTGCTGGATTTGATGTTAAGTTTGTGTGAGTGGCTCTGATAGCTCAGTGAATGGAAGTCCCACCAAAAGTGCCTCAGTCCATCAGGATTGGACCAGCCACATAAATACTGTGGCAACAAGAGCAGGTCAGAGGCCTGGTATTCTGTGGCGAGTGTCTCACCTCCTGACTCCCCAAAGCCTTTCCACCATCATACCATCTACAAGGCACAAGTAAGGAGTGTGATGGAATACTCTCCACTTGCCTGGATGAGTACAGCTCCAACAACACTCAAGAAGCTCGACACCATCCAGGACAAAGCAGCCCACTTGACTGGTACCCCATTCACCACCTTAAACATTCACTCCCTCCACCACCGGCGTACCGTGTCTGCAGTGTGTACCATCTACAAGATGCACTGCAGCAACTCGCCAAGGCTTCTTCGGCAGCACCTTCCAAGCCCGCGACCTCTTTCACCTAGAAGGACAAGGGCAGCAGGCGCATGGGAACACCACCACTTCCAAGTTCCCCTCCAAGTCATACACCATCCTGACTTAGAAGCATATCGCCAATCCTTCATTGTCGCTGGGTTAATATCCTGGAACTCCCTCCCTAACAGCACTGTGGGAGTACCTTCACCACACGGACTGCAGAGGTTCAAGAAGGCGGCTCACCACCACCTTCTCAAGGGCAACTAGGGATGGGCAATAAATGCTGGCCTTGCCAGCGACGCCCACATCCCATAAACGAATAAAAAAAAAGCACCGGGACCAATGATTGGGCTTCACACTGTGACTATACGCGGACACGATGGGCCGAAATGGCCTCTTTCTGTGCTGTAAATTTCTATGATTCTATACCCGGGGGTTACAACGTTACGTAAGCACAGACCTGATGTCTGCCGCTATTCTCTCGCTGACCTTGCCCGATTTGCCTCTACAATTTAAACTCTTTCAATTCATTATTTTAAAGAGGTTGAAAAAGTACGAACGCAAACTTGAATGGGATTCAATCCTGAACCTCGGGCTTGAATATTGCATATTATTTGTTGCTTGCTGTAAACTTGTGTATAGAAACAAAGGGGGAGAAATTGGGTATAGCCCCGTTTGTGGCGCTAGTCCTGGCGATGCGCAAAGTTTAGCGCCAGGCGCAATTTAGCGCCACCTGGCGCGATATTGGGTTGCAGCGCCCCTGAAGGTGATTGTGGCGCTAAATCAGGTGCTGCACGATACTCTTAAGGCGCTAACCCGGCGGCGCAACCCAATTTCGCGGCGGCGGGGCGCAGCACAGGTGCTGTCAATAATCAATTTCCCCGAGACACACTAGCGCCGGCCAGCTCTTAAAGGGGCGGGTCATCAGCCACGGGCATGGAGGATAGCCCTTGTCCCCGAGAAGCCAGCCTCCTGGGTGAGCCGGGGCCTCAAAAAGGTCTGCAACAGAAGTCTGGCGCAGGATGAAGGCGTCGTGCTGCTGCCTGGGAACTGCGCATTCACTGCAAGGATCAGCTGTCGGTGGTCACAGACCAGCTGGACATTCAAGGAATGGAACCTGTTAAGTCTGTGTGTCCCAGTTATGCTTATTATAAATCACTGGACACAGACCACAAGAATAACTTTTAACAGGTCTTTACTATTCGGAGGTCAGGGCTAAACTGCCCAGCAAATCCCTACACAACGTTTATATACCGGTGTGGTCACCACCGGTATTACAGTATACAGCAGCCAAGAGAAAGTAGTACATCTCTTAAGGTAGTTCTCTTAAGGTGGAACAGGTTACATACACCACAATCCTCCCTTTTTAGCTTAACAGTTATATCCCCATTTAACATAACATAATAACATATAGATATATATATATACAACTTCATGCAAAACAGTTCAAAGATTCAGTCTCTGAGGAGGCCTCCTGATTCGAGTTGGATAACGCCTTTCAGGGGTCTCTGATTCTCGTTGCTGGGGTGACTCATCTCGTTGATCTCTTATGGATTGGACATCATCCTCAGGTACATTCACTTCTGAGGTAGATGCTTCAGGTTCACTAACTTCTTCCACGGTTGTCTCTGCCGTAACCCTGGGTTCGACCCTTGTTCTCGATTCTACCAGTTGGTCAGCATGACGCCGTATTACATTTTCACCAATATCTACCGTGTACATCAGGGGTCCTTGTCTGGCCCGAATTGTTCCAGATTGCCATTTCTCGTTTTTATAGTCCCGGGCTAACACTGGTTGTCCTATTTCGAAACTCCGAGTGGTCTTGTTATTTATATGCTGGAACTGTTTGTTTTCAACTTCCCTCCGCACATTTGGTTTTAACAAGTCCAACCTGGACCGCAACCTCCTGTTATTGAACATCCTGGCAGGACTTTGGTTTGTCACTGCATGAGTGGCGTTTCGATATGCCAGTAGGAATTTGTCCACCTTGTGTTGTAGTGGAATCTGATCTTCGCTCATGGCCTTTATTGCTTTTTTGAACGTTTGTACAAATCTCTCGGCCAACCCGTTTGTAGCCGGATGATATGGGGCAGAGGTATAATGTTTCACCCCATTCTTCTTCATGAATTTCTGGAATTCTTCTGACACGAACTGCGGTCCGTTGTCTGAACATATTTGTTCTGGCAATCCATTTCTTGCAAATATCGTTCTTAGCACCGCGATCGTCTTTTCCGAGGTAGTGGTAGTCATCTTAATCACTTCTGGCCATTTAGAATGTGCGTCCACCGCAATTAAAAACATGGGGCTAGATTTTCAGTTGCTTGCGCCAGCAGTTAGCGCCTTAAGAGAAGTGATTTCCGGGCGCTATGCGTGTAGCGCCCGGGCGCAGCGCAGTTTGCGCCCCGCCCCAAATTAAGTTGCCCGTTAGCGCCGGCGCAAAGTTTAGCGCCCGCCCGGATGCGCGCGCAGAAAATGATGTCACATCCTCGTGCAACGCCCTTTGGCCGCCCCGATTGCAAACTTCAGTCGGACCGCCCCATTGTGCGGCGGGCGGCCGGAGCATTTGGAAAAAGGAACGCAACACAACCAGCGCGGGCCCCGGGGGGCGCTAATTAAAGGGAACGTCCTCTCCAGTATAAAGGCCATCCTTTTTTCAGAAAACAGTCTTGTGCAACGCATTTCTGGAGACACAACAAGGAGGATAGCTAACTGGTTTCAAGCAGCAAGAGCCAGGTATTTTTGGACTCAGGCAACAGCGCTGCAAGTGGCCATTTGGAAATTAGAGTGTTTGCCAGGATTTGATGGGGGTTGCATGGGGTGCCAACGCGGAGCTGCAGCTCCATGTCCGTAGGGCTCGCAGACGCATTGTGAGAGGGGCAGCCCTGGCTAGAGGCAGAGGGGGCTACAGGCGTCGGCCACGTAGGCCTTACCCAGTCAGGCTATACCGCCAGCAGCGCTCCTACCTAAACATGAGTGCCGCGCGATGTGTTAAAAGGCTCCGATTCCGAAAGGGGGTGATTGCAGAGATCTGCCACCTGCTTCGCCGAGATCTGCGGCCAAAGCTCAGGTGCAGGACGTCTCTGTCGGTGGAAGTGAAGGTGACGGTGGCATTGAACTTCTATGCCTCCGGCTCCTTCCAATACGCTGCTGGGGACATAGCAAACATCTCCCAGTACGGCGCGCATCGCTGCATCCGCCAGGTGACCGAAGCACTGTTCAGAAGGAGAAGCCAATTCATCTCCTTCCCCATGGCCCTGGAGAGCCAGCATCAGCGCGCATTGGGATTTTCCAGACTCGGGGAATTCCCCTTGGTGCAGGGCGCCATTGACTGTACGCATGTGGCTTTGCGGGCCCCTCTGGAGCATGGCGAGCAGTATCGCAACAGGAAGGGCTACCATTCTCTGAATGTGAAGCTGGTCTGTGACCACAAGCAGCGCATCATGGCAGTCAATGCCAGCTTCCCAGGCAGCAGCCACGATGCCTTTATCCTGCGGCAGAGTACTGTGCATGACATGTTCCAGGCACAGCCTCCCCCAAGAGGATGGCTACTCGGGGACAAAGGCTATCCTTTGTGCACCTGGCTCATGACCCCGCTCCGCGCGCCCAGGACCGCTGCTGAAGAGGCCTACAACGAGAGCCATCAAACCACCCGCAACATCATCGAGCTAACTATTGGGGTCCTCAAGCAGCGGTTCCGCTGCCTTGATCGCTCCGGAGGAGCTCTCCAGTATTCGCCGGACCGGGTCTCCCAATTTGTGGTGGTTTGCTGCATGCTACACAACCTGGCTATCCGCAGGACTCAGGCACTGCCACCTGACGTTGGACCAGCACCTCAGGAGGAGGAGCAGGAGGAGCATGAGGAGGAGGAGGAGGAGGAGGAGGAGGAGCAGGAGTACGTTCCCAGGAGGGAGCGACCAGGGCCAAGGGCCGCACGACGCCACCTTATTACACGGTACTTCTAAGCCCCCTGTCAGGGAATGGCCAGGGGCCATGAGGGAAGATGAATGCAGCCGCTCCGCAAGCCCTCAGCCGGCGAAGCCAACAAACACTAAGAAGAACAACCATGGAGACTGCATGAATAAAGATAATTTTTTATTAAACAAAAACGAAAAGCCCTTCCCACATGAATCCCCAAAAACAATAAACGGGCCCCACAAAAAGCCCAACAAACGACTCACTCCCACAAACTGGGGAGGAGCCACTCCACCTTTATTGAAACCGGGCCTCAACGTCGGCCTAACGCAAAAAAAAAGCCCTCCAAAAGCACAACCATGGGCAAAATAAAGATGGCCACCGCCATATTAAAGGAAAGCTGGCCACACCCTCTACTGAGTGGCCCGCGAGGGCGAGACCTTGGCCAGCATTTTGCCTCCCCTGCCCTGCCTGCTGCTCCTTCGCAAGCTCTGCCCAGTGGCTGCTGCGAGGCTGGGGGAAGGCGCCTGAGGCTCAGATGCCCTTCCGCCAGATGCCGCTGGGGGGCGGCCTACACGGCGTTTGGGCCTCGAGGGGCCGTCTCCTGAGTGGCGCACCTGAGCCTGGCCACCATCAGCTGCAGCCGCTTGCCCTTGACGCCCCAGAGGGGGAATGGCGGCGACGGATGGCGCAATGTGGGCCAGCTGGCGTCTGGGATGCGCTGGCTGGTGCTGTGGCGCGGTGGCACTCGGCCGGGCCCGCACTGCAGGATCCGCAGCAATCAGCCGACGGCCGGCTTGCTGGGATGGTCCAGCGCGGCGCCTGCCCTGGCGATGCCTGCCTGAGACAGCGCGTGTGGCAGCAGTGAGTGGCCCTGTGGTCCTGGTGTGCGCGCGCATCACATCCGCCAGGGTCTTGACGGCATCAGTTAGCATGCGGCCAGTCGCGGCAGTTGCTGCCCCGAACTCGCGCACACTGGTCGCCAGCGACTCGATGGCCTCAGGCATGCGCCCCACCACGCTCATGAGCTCCGTGTGGCGCCGGTCCGAGTCGTCGGCCATCTGATCGAGCTTCCGCACCTCCTCCGAAGTGAAGGTGTCCGGACTGGAGTCGCGACTCTCCCGCTGGGGAGGAGGGGGCCGAACTAGGGGACCCTTGCCGCGTTGGTGACGGCGAGTGTGCCGAGCAGCAGCACTCCCCTCTGATCCTTCCCCCCTTTGGGGGGAAGGCCGCGGGCCACGCGCACGGCTGCTGGGTGGCTGGACGCCACTGGTCCCAGAAGCTGCATTGCCCTGCGACAGTTCCTCCAGGCACTCGTCCAGTGAGGAGGTGTCGAGCATTTCCTCCTCTCCTGCGGGACGTGACTGTTCCCCCGAAGGTCCGGCTTGCTCCTCCTCCTCCTCCTGGTTGGAGGTGCTGTCACTGGCAGCCTCAGGGTCCTGGTCGTCACCAGCTGAAAGCAGGAATGCACAAGAGTAGCTTCAGAGTGAGGAGACGGCGTCAGCGAGGGAGTTAGGACTGGTGGGATTCAGCGCATTGGTGGGACAGTGGCAAAGGAGGTAGCTCGGATGGGCCAGTGCGACGCGAGAGGGCCAAAAGGCGAGGTCCTTACCATTGCCGGGCAGTGGAGGGTCGGATACACCGCACGCTGTGGGGACAATCACACGGGCTCCCATGAGCACACACACGCGCTCCTCCAGCCGAGTGAGCTTCTGCAGCTTGGCGCGGCCACCCCTGGCACGGGCCTGGCGATTAAACGCTACTTTAGCCTGCAAGAGAAAGGACGGGCTGTAAGTGCGCAGTGAAGCCCTGATGTAGTGTGCACTGCCTCCCATGGTGGAATAGCTTGGACAGAGTGAAGCCCTGATGTAGTGTGCACTGCCTCCCATGGTGGACTAGCTTGAACAGAGTGAAGCCCTGATGTAGTGTGCACTGCCTCCCATGGTGGAATAGCTTGGACAGAGTGAAGCCCTGATGTACTGTCCACTGCCTCCCATGGTGGAATAGCTTGGCCAAAGTGTAGAGTGCCGAATGGCCATTTGATGCTCATGACTGTCCCAATGCTGCTGGCTGAGGGCTGGCCAAAAGGACTTTCAGGTCCCTTTGCCCATCATGTCAGGTGTACATGCAAGAATGAGGAGGAGACTGGAAAGGCTACTCACCCTCACAATCCTGGTCAGATCGTTGTATTTCTTACGGCATTGTGTGTGGGTCCTGGGGGCCTCGCCGGTGAACGTCACCCTCTGGGCGATCTGCTTCCAGGCTTTGGTGTAGTCGTGGTGGGTTGGATTCCTCCCACTCTCTGGAAACAAGATCTTGCGCCTCACCTCCAGAGCTGTGACCATTATGTCCAGATCACCCTCTGAGAAGCGCAGGGCATGCTGACGGGCCTTCTCTGGCGTTGCCATGACTCCCTGGGGCTGAGCAGTAGTGTTGAGGCCTCTTTGCAAGGCTGCAGTGTGCAGGGCGTGGCAGCAGACCAATTCGTCCCTTCCCCCTTTAAGAGCTGGTCGGCACCACGGGGTCTGCTGTCAGTGCAAAAATGACCGCACCCGTGCTGCGCCCCGCCTGGGCGCTATCCCTCTGGACCGCCGGCTTAGCGCCTAAAGAGAGTAGTGGAACGCCTCTTTTAGCGCTCCACCAACCTCTTAGGGCGAAGCCACTGAATTCCCGGCAACGGGGCGCTACTTTGGGGCGGGCGCTAACTTCGGGCGGGCGCTAAGGTTAGCGCCCCAAAACTGCCTATACTGAAAATCTAGCCCATGGAGTCCATGAATGGACCAGCAAAGTCAATATGTACACGTTGCCATGGGGTTGAAGGCCATTCCCATGGATGCAGCGGTGCAATCGGAGGTGCATTTTGCACTTTTTGGCACCCTGAGCAGCTTTTCGTCAGATCCTCTATCTGTTGGTCGATACCCGGCCACCACACATAAGCCCTAGCAAGGCTTTTCATCTTGACTCCCCCCAGATGACCTTCATGCAGTTCCTTTAGAACTCTCTCTCTTAACTTAGGAGGAATAATCACCCTTGTTCCATACATCAATGTTCCTTGACAGACGGACAGCTGTTCTCGTCTTGCTGAGAATGCCGGTAACAGTGGATCACCATGTGCTGGCCATCCCTTCACTGTCACTTCGTAGACCCGGGACAGTGTCGGGTCGTTCCTGGTTTCTCTTTCAATACTTGCATTGGTGACTGGTAAACATTCGATGATGGTCGAGTGAAATAACTCAACAGGGTCAACCGTCGGTGCCTCCTCCTCTGTAGGTAGTGGCAGGCGCGACAGCCCATCAGCATTACCATGCTGCTTTGTACCTTTGAATTCGATCTGATATTGATGTGCCCCTAGGAAAAGGGACCATCTCTGGAGTCTCTGTGCTGTCATCACCGAAACACCCTTCTTAGGGTTAAAAATGGATACCAACGGCTGGTGGTCTGTCAGAAGCGTAAACTTTTGGCCCTGCAGGTAATGATTAAACTTCTTTACTCCCCACACAAGGCTGAGAGCCTCCCTATCTATCTGAGCATAGTTGCGCTCAGCGGAGGTCAATGATCTGGATGCGAATGCAACTGGCCTCTCCAGGCCATTTGGCAACTTGTGTGAGAGTACTGCCCCAATACCATATGGAGAAGCATCACAAGCCAAACGAATAGGCAGCGTTGGGTTGAAGTGAGCCAACACTTCCTCTGAGGTGATCAATGCCTTGCTTTTGCGAAAGGCCCTCTTACAGTCCTCGCTCCACTTCCATGGTACTCCCTTCTGCAAAAGAGCGTTCAGCGGGTGCAGCACCGTGGATAAATTTGGCAGAAACTTATGGTAATAGTTAATCAACCCTAGGAACGACCTCAACTGGGATACATTATCCGGAGCGGGAGCCTTCACAACAGCTTTGATCTTGTCAGGAGACTTATGAAGCCCCTCCTGGTCAATGACATGACCACAGTACGAGATCTGCTTCTGAAAGAACTCACATTTCTGGCGATTAACTCGAAGTCCATATTCTTTCAATCTGGTGAGCACCAGTTCCAAATTTGCAAGGTGTTCCTCGTCATCATCTCCTGTAATCAGAATATCGTCCAGGTAACATTGTGTGCCTGGAATTCCCTGTAATACCTGCTCCATGGCCCTCTGCCAAATTGCTGGAGCCGATGCCACTCCAAAAACCAGTCTATTATACCGGTACAAGCCTCTATGCGTGTTGATCGTGAGATACTGGTGTGACGCTTCATCAACTTCCATCTGTAAGTACGCCTGCGCCAGGTCTATCTTGGTGAAGTGTTTCCCGCCAGACAACGAAACGAAGATATCCTCAATCCGCGGAAGCGGATACTGCACCGTGTGAAGCACCGGATTAACAGTGATCTTGAAATCTCCACAGATGCGAACCTTCCCCGGTTCCCCTGACTTGTTGCTTGATGAACGCTTCATGACGGGAACAATGGGCGTGGCCCACTCACTCCAGTCTACCTTAGACAGTACTCCTGAACGTTCTAGCCCTTCCAGCTCAGCTTCCACAGCAGGTCGTATCGCATAAGGTACCGGTCTGGCTTTGAAAAATTTCGGGTTTGCATGTTCTTCAACCTTGATGTTTGCCGTAATTCCTCTCAGTGTTCCCAGTCCCTGTTGGAACACCTCTTTAGCATCGTCCAATATTCTGGACAATCGTTTAGGTTTGACATCTTTTTTACCGGAATCTACCGTTAGTGCTTTTAAGGAATGCCAGTCCATATTTATTTTCCTAATCCACTCCCGTCCCAGTAGTGGTGGACCTCCCTCAGGTAGCACATATAAGTCCATTCCTCGGCTTTCTTTGCCCTTGTGGACCACCTTTACCTCTATCTTCCCTATGGGGTATACTCTTTGCCCCGTGTATGTTTTCAATACAATCTCCATATCCCGTAGGGGAATATGTGGGAATAACCTTTTGTAATCTTGCTTATTCATGACTGTCAATGCCGATCCAGTGTCCAATTCCATCTTCACTTGGACTCCTGCTATCTGAAGTGTGACCCAGATTGTTTGGAGGTCTGCTTCATTACCAACATTGTGTACTCTTAGACTACCCAGTTCATTACTGCTGGAGTCTGAATTTGACTTCTGTTCGTTCGAACTGTTCTCTGTCACCTTGTGTACCTTTCTGTACTTTTCCTGCGGTGACTTTTTGTTGCTGGTCTTCTTTCCTGACCAGCATACTTTAGCTATGTGACCAAGCCTGCCACATTTTCTGCATTCCTGATTTTTGAACCAGCACTGGTTCTGATCGTGCGTTGTCTTTCCACAACGATAACATTTTACTGTACCCAAGACCATTTGATTGGTGCTGAGTTCTGCTGACCGTAGCTGCATTTCCGCAGTGCCTCTCGCTGCGGCTTCATGCGATGCTGCAATAGTGACAGCTTTATCAAGCGTAAGATCATTCTCCTCAAGCAGTCGCTTTTGTGTTCCTTCTTTTAACAATCCACACACAAATTTATCTCTCAGCGCATCTGCTAGTCCTGTTCCAAACTGACAGTACTTTGATAGCTTACGCAGTTCAATTAAAAATTCAGCGTTGCTTTCGTCTTTCAGCTGCGTTCTTCTGTAAAATTTAAATCGTTCCGCTATCATCAGCGGCGTGGGGTTTAAATGATTTTTCAGGACACTAACAATATTCGCGAAAGTCTGATCCGTCGGTTTACCTGGTGATAGAAGGTGCTTCAATAGCCCGTATGTCTTCGCACCCATTGAGCTTAATAAGGTTAGTGCTTTCTCATCATCTGGTACCTTATTTGCTTTACAATAAACTTCCATGCGTTCTACATACGTGGTCCAATCTTCGATATCGCTATCAAAGGTATTAATGTTCCCATGTTTAGGCATCCTTGCAAGTTTTTAAATTTTTCTTTTTCTCAAAATGGCGGCTTCCCATGCTTGTCTTCTTCCCCCGCCTACTAAAATGGCGGCTTCCCGCGCTTGGCGGTCTTTCCCGCGCTCGTCTTCTTCCCCCGCCAACTACAATGGCGGATTCCCGCGTTTGCCTTCTTCCCCCGCTGGCTGCAATGGCGATTGCCGTGCTGCTGCCGTTCTCGCCTCCCCAGCGGTTTTCAATTCCCCGACGCTGCTTTTACTCCCCCGCGGTTCCCGTGGGCATTCACGCTTCCCCTGCTGTTGCGCCTCTCAGCCCCGCATGCAGCCCGGTCCTTTACACCGGCTGCGTTTGAGTTCTCCGCGGCTCTCGTGCCTTAAGCTGCCCCAGTCGCTGCGCCTCTCGGCCTCGATTGCAGCCCGGCCCTTTTCACCGGCCGTGGTCGAGTTCTCCGCCCTTTTTTCTCCGTTTTCCCTCCCCCACTCCACAGTCAACGCGGCCGACTTTCTGCTCATGTCGCTGATCGGCTTACCCACCACCGTGGTAGAAGGGATGATCACTGCCTGTCGCTGACGGAGGGCTTCGTGGTCAGAATTTTTCTTTTTAACCCGGGTTCTCGATGCCTCCCGTGCGATGGTGCTCAGCAGGATGATGAGGGCGGATGCCTCTTCTCGACGCCCGTTCTGAGGACGAAGCTGCCTTGGATGTAAAACTGCCGCAGGGTAAGATCGGACTCGTCGCCACTGTTAAGTCTGTGTGTCCCAGTTATGCTTATTATAAATCACTGGACACAGACCACGAGAATAACTTTAACAGGTCTTTACTAGTCGGAGGTCAGGGCTGAACTGCCCAGCAAATCCCTACACAACGTTTATATACCGGTGTGGTCACCACCGGTATTACAGTATACAGCAGCCAAGAGAAAGTAGTACATCTCTTAAGGTAGTTCTCTTAAGGTGGAACAGGTTACATACACCACAGAACCCCTTGCGGTTGCGGAACTCCTCCGGATTCTCTACAGGCACCCGCAAAGCCACGTGCGTGCAGTCAATGGTACCCTGCACCATGGGGAAGTCCGCTATTGCAGCGAAGCCCTCTGCGCGCTCCCGCTGCTTGTCCAGGGTCATTGGGAAGGAGATGTACTGCCACCTCCTTTTAAACAGGGCATCAGTCACTTGACGGATGCAGCAATGTACCGCAAACTGCGAGATGTTGGCTATGTCCCCAGTTGCGGCCTGAAAGGAGCCACTTGCGTAGAAGTTTAGGGCAACAGTCATCCTCACAGCCACCGACAGAGATGTCCTGCACCTTATCTGAGGCTGCAGATCTGGCTGAAGCAGGTGGCACAGCTCAGTCACCACCTCCTTTCTAAAGCACAGCCTTCTGATACACTGCTCCTCCGACATGTTCATGTAGGAAAACTGCTGTCGGAAAACCCTGGCAGCGTAAGGTCTGGTGTGGCGACGTCTGTTGGTCCTCCTCCATCTGGCCATGCCTGCCCCTCTCTCCCTGCGTCTCTGTGCCCTTTCCAGATGATTCAGCAGCAGGACGTTCCCCATCAATGCAGCCCCCATAATAAGTGCGCAAAGAAAGTTTTGCCATTGGAAATGCTCACCAACAGCAAGGTGATGGTCAGAAGGCTGAAGTTCCTCTGCCAGCGCTGGCTCAGTGGTGAAATGGCTCGCAGTGTGCAGCCCAGCAACTCTCTGTAGCTCTCGAAGAAGTTGTGAGCCAAAAAGGCTGCCGCTTTTAAACCACACCAGTGCCCTTTAAATAACGCCCCTCCAGCCCGAGAGCGACTGGGGAAGGCTCCAGGTAAGCTGTCCTTATTAGCTCCAGGTGCTATGGAGGGGGGCGCCACTGAATTTCCGGCCCGGGGCGCCCAAAAGGCGTTGCACACTCAAATGACGTCATGATCTGCCTGTGCCCATGAGCGGGCGCTAAGATTTAGCGCCGGCGCTAAATGTATGCTCAATATGGGGCGAGGTGCTGGGTTCACTGCGCCCAGCTGAAAATTGGCTAACGCCCCACTTCTCGGCCTCTTTAGGCGCTAATTGGAGGCGCTACCAACTGAATTTCTCCCCCAAAGTCTGCAATGATGTGGAAGAGACAGGACCATGAGCGGAACTCTGGAACTGCCCTGTGGAATGGAGCAGTGAGATTCCTGGAGCTGCTGTCACCAACCGGGAGCCTGTAGCACTACAGCTGGGTCCTGAGCCGCTAATTAACTGTCGCTGGTTAACTGCTGCTAATTAACTGTCACTGGTTAACTGCTGCTAATTAACTGTTGCTGGGTAACTGTCACTAATTAACTGTCGCTGGTTAACTGCCGCTGGTTAGTTGCTGCTAATTAACTGTCGCTGGTTAACTGCCACTGGTTAACTGCCGCTATTTAACTGCCGCTAATTAACTGTTGCTGGGTAACTGCCGCTGGTTAACTGTCGCTAATTAACTGTCGCTGGTCAACTGCCGCTGGTTCAATGCCGCTGGTTAACTGTCGCTGGTTAACTGCCGCTGGTTAATTGCTGCTAATTAACTGCTGCTGGTTAACTGCCGCTGGTTAATTGCTGATAACTAACTGCTGCTGGTTAACTGTTGCTAATTAACTGCTGCTGGTTAATTGCTGCTAATTAACCGCCGCTGGTTAACTGTCACTGATTAACTGTCACTGGGTTAACTGTCGCTAATTAACTGCCGCTGGTTAACAACCGCTAATTGACAGTTGTTGGTTAACTGCTGCTGGTTAACTGTCATTGGTTAACTGCCGCTAATTAGCTGCCGCTGGTTAACTGCCGCTAATTGACTGTCGTTGGTTAACTGCTGCTAGTTAACTGCCACTGGCTAACTGTCGCTGAATAACTGCCGTGAATGAACTGTCATAGAGTCATAGAGTCATAGAGTAATACAGCACGGATAGAGGCCCTTTGGCCCATCGTGTCCGCGCCGGCCATCAAGCCCTGTCTAATCTAATCCCATATTCCAGCATTTGGCCCATAGCCTTGTATGCTATGGCATTTCAAGTGCACATCCAAATGCTTCTTAAATGTTGTGAGGGTTTCTGCCTCCACAACCCTTTCAGGCAGTGAGTTCCAGACTCCAACCACCCTCTGGGTGAAAAAGTTCTTTCTCAAATCCCCTCTAAACCTCCCGCCCTTTACCTTGAATCTATGCCCCCTAGTTATTGACCCCTCTACTAAGGGAAAAAGCTCCTCAGCATCCATCCTATCTATGCCCCTCATAATTTTGTACACCTCAATCATGTCCCCCCTCAGCCTCCTCAGCTCCAAGGAAAACAAACCCAATCTGCCCAGTCTCTCTTCATAGCTGAAGCGCTCCAGCCCTGGTAACATCCTGGTGAACCTCCTCTGCACCCTCTCTAACGCGATCACATCCTTCCTGTAGTGTGGCGACCAGAACTGCACACAGTATTCCAGCTGTGGCCTAACCAGTGTTTTATACAGCTCCATCATAACCTCCTTGCTCTTATATTCAATGCCTCGGCTAATGAAGGCAAGTATCCCATATGCCTTTTTTACCACCTTATCCACCTGTTCCGCCGCCTTCAGGGATCTGTGTACTTGCACACCCAGATCCCTCTGACCCTCCGTCTTGCCTAGGGTCTTTCCATTCATTGTGTATTCCTTTGCCTTGTTAGTCCCCCCAAAGTGCATCACCTCGCACTTTTCCGGGTTAAATTCCATTTGCCACTGTTCCGCCCATCTGACCAACCCATCTATATCGTCCTGCAGACTGAGGCTACCCTCCTCGCTATTTACCACCCTACCAATTTTTGTATCATCCGCGAACTTACTGATCATACCCTTTACATTCATATCCAAGTCATTAATGTAGACCACAAACAGCAAGGGACCCAGCACCGATCCCTGTGGTACCCCACTGGCCACAGGCTTCCAGTCACAAAAACAACCTTCGACCATCACCCTCTGCCTTCTGCCACTAAGCCAGTTTTGTATCCAATGTGCCAAGGCACCCTGGATTCCATGGGCTCTTACCTTCTTGACCAGTCTCCTGTGCGGGACTTTATCGAAGGCCTTACTGAAATCCATGTATACCGCATCCACTGCGTTACCCTCATCCACACACCTAGTCACCCCCTCAAAAAATTCAATCAAATTAGTCAGACATGATCTTCCCTTGACAAAGCCATGTTGACTATCCCTGATTAATCCTTGCCTCTCCAAGTGGAGACAAATTTTGTCCCTCAGGATTTTTTCCAATAATTTTCCTACCACTGATGTTAGGCTCACTGGCCTGTAGTTCCCCGGTTTTTCCCTACTTCCCTTCTTGAATAATGGTACTACATTAGCGGTTCTCCAGTCCTCTGGCACATCCCCTGTGGCCAGAGAGGTCCTGAATATATGTGTTAGAGCCCCCGCAATCTCCTCCTTTGCCTCACACAGCAGCCTGGGATACATTTCATCCGGGCCTGGGGATTTATCCATTTTTAGGCCAGCTAAAACCGCCAATACCTCCTCCCTCTCGATGTTAATATGTTCGAGCATATCACAGTCCCCCCGCCCTATTTCTATGTCTACATCGTCCTTCTCCATAGTGAAAACAGATGCAAAAAATTCATTTAGAACCCCTCCTACATCTTCCGGCTCCACACACAGATTGCCACTTTTGTCCCTAATGGGCCCTATTTTTCCCCTAGTTATCCTCTTACCCTTAATATACTTATAAAACATCTTCGGATTTTCCTTTATTTTGCTCGCCAGTGTTATTTCATGGCCCCTCCTTGATCTCCTAATTTCTTTTTTAAGTATCCCCCTGCACTTTTTGTACTCCTCTAGGGCTTCCTCCGTCTTTAGCCTTTTGTATCTACCAAAAGCCCTCCTTTTTTTCCTAATCCATTCTCGTATATCCCCTGACATCCAAGGTTCCCTGTGGTTTTTGGAAGTGTCGTTGGTTAACTGCCGCTAATTAACTGCCGCTGATTAAATAAACTGCTGCTGGTTAACTGGCGCTAATTAACTGTTGCTGGTTAACTGACATCAGTTAACTGCCGCGAATTAACTGCCGCTTGTTAACTGTCGCTGGTTAAATGCCGCTAATTAACTATCGCTGGTTAACTGCCGCAGGTTAATTGTCACTGGTTAACTGTTGCTGGTTAAATGCCACTGATTAACTGTAGCTGGTTAACTGCTGCTGGTTAACTGTCACTGGTTAACTGCCGCTAATTAACTGCAGCCGGTTAACTGTTGCTGGTTAACTGTTGCTAATTAACTGCCGCTGGTTAACTGTCGCTAATTAACTGTTGCTGGTTAGATGCCGCTGGTTAACTGTTGCCGGTTACCTGCTGCTGGTTAACTGTCGTTAATTAACTGCCACTGGTTAACTGTCACTAATTAACGGTAGCTGGTTAACTGTTGCTGGTTAACTGTTGCTAATTAACTGCTGCTGGTTAACGGTCGCTGGTTAACTGTCACTAGTTAACTGTCGCTAATTAACTGCTGCTGGTTAACTGTCGCTAATTAATGGTTGCTAGTTAACTGTCGCTGGTTAACTGTTGCTAATTAACTGCTGTTGGTTAACTGTCACTAATTAACTGTTGCTGGTTAACTGACGCCAGTTAACTGCTGCTAATTAACTGCCGCTTGTTAACTGTCGCTGGTTAACTGTCACTAATTAACTGTTGCTGGTTAACTGGTGCCAGTTAACTGCTGCTAATTAACTGCCGCTTGTTAACTGTCGCTGGTTAACTGCCACTAATTAACTGTCGCTGGTTACCTGCCGCTGGTTAATTGTTGGATGGTTAACTGTCGCTGGTTAACTGCCACTGATTAACTGTAGATGGTTAACTGCTGCTGGTTAACTGTCGCTGGTTATCTGCTGCTACTTAACTGTGGCTGGTTAACTATCCTTAATTAACTGCCGCTGGTTAACTGTCGCTAATTAACTGTTGCTGGTTAGCTGCCGCTGGTTAACTGTCGCTGGTTAACTGTTGCTAATTAACTGCCACTGGTTAATTGTCACTAATTAACTGTTGCTGGTTAACTGTCACTAATTAACTGCTGCTGGTTAACTGTCACTGGTTAACTGTTGCTGGTTAACTGTCACTAGTTAACTGTCGCTAATTAACAGCTGCTGGTTAACTGTCGCTAATTAACTGTTGCTAGTTAACTGTCACTAATTAACTGCTGCTGGTTAACTGTCACTGGTTAACTGTCGCTAATTAACTGCTGCTGGTTATCTGCCGCTGGTTAACTGCTGCTAATTAACTGCCGCTTGTTAACTGTCGCTGGTTAACTGCCGCTAATTAACTGTCGCTGGTTAACTGCCGCTGATTAACTGTTGATGGTTAACTGTCCCTAATTAACTGCTGCTGGTTAACTGCCGCTGGTTAACTGCCGCTGGTTAACTGTCGCTAATTAACTGTTGCTGGTTAACTGCCGCTGGTTAACTGCTGCTAATTAACTGCTGCTTGTTAACTGTCACTGGTTAACTGCCGCTAATTAACTGTCACTGGTTAACTGCCGCTAATTAACTGTCGCTGGTTAACTGCCGCTGATTAACTGCTGATAGTTAACTGCCGCTGATTAACTGTCACTCGTTAACTGCCGCTGGTTAACTGCTGCGGGTTAACTGTCGCTGGGTAACTGCCACTGGTTAACTGCTCCTAATTAGCTGTCGCTGGGTAACTGCCACTAATTAACTGCTGCTGGTTAACTGTCGCTGGGTAACTGCCACTAATTAACTGCTGCTGGTTAACTGCTGCTGGTTAACTGCCACTGGTTAACTGTTGTTGGTTAACTGTCGCTGGTTAACTGTCGCTGGCAGGGATTGTGACGACAAATCCTACAATACAAATACATTTCTTTTCTTAAAAAAATATAAAAACATAAGCGAGTTGGACCTTACGGTATTCTCTCGGTGGTTGGAGCTGAATTGTATCTTCCGCTTTAGCTCAACTTCTTGTCCAAACGACGCCAAAGGGGAAGAGAAGAGAAAGTGAGACTGTTGGAGTGAAGGTGGCTGAATGACGGGAAGCGAGATCCTGACGTTCGATGGTTGATGGAGCGAGGCGATGTCTCACGGGTTAGATGCCAGCTAGGATTGAGCTGACTGAGGCTGACGGTTCCATTAATCCTCCTGTCACCACTCTCAGACTGAATTCTGATACAGACCCACCTCCCTCACCTGTAGCACAGTGTCTCAGAATTGTTCAACAACCATATTATTAATGGGGGGTCTGAACAGTTTCTCTATTTAGTGAGAGAGTCGTGAAAGCTTGCTAACAGCGAGTTACATCACACAGCGACACGAGACTGAACACAGAGCTACTCTACATCTTTCGCATTTCATTCTTCATTTTACTTTTTATAATGAGGGAATATTCTGCGGAGGATATTTTTAAAATAACATTTCTTTCTCCCCAATATTTTTCAGTAAGGACTTTTATAAGG
This sequence comes from Somniosus microcephalus, assembly GCF_052327205.1. Taxonomy (NCBI): domain Eukaryota; kingdom Metazoa; phylum Chordata; class Chondrichthyes; order Squaliformes; family Somniosidae; genus Somniosus; species Somniosus microcephalus. The sequence continues at coordinate 44,513,851 of NC_141014.1, forward strand.
GTCTAAAAAGTAAAAGATTAGTTAAAGAGCAGATAGAAACAAGGTATGGGGAGATTTTAAATAAATATTTTGCATGAGTTTTTACAAATGATGGTGGGAGTGAGACTGCAGGTGAACGAGAGGAGAATATGGAACAATTGTTAGAGATAACTGGAGACAAGGAAATGCTTCTGATAAAATCGCAGAACTGGAGGCGAATCAGTCTCTGAGGGCAGCCCCCAGGCTGTTGGAGGAGGTCCGAGAGGAGATAACAGAGGCTCTGGCCATAATTTTTCAATCTTCCCTAACTATTATGTCCTGGGACTCGACAGTAGCTGCTTGGTCAAGAAGGATAAACTGGGTAACAATCGCATTGGCAGGCTATTTAACTGTTCACAGCCTAGCTCAATCCTTTCCTCAACTCAGCCTGACTTTCCCTCAATGCCAGCAGCCCTGTGCAATGTGGTAGACAGGACTCGGCCTCACTCAATGGGTGATGATGGTTTTCCATCGTTACTGCCTTATTTTGTCTGGACGTGACTAATGTTCATATCAAGAGGCAGCTCGGAATCACAGAGTCAATGGAAAGTCATTGAAAAATCCTTATTTAACAACGGTTTTTCAATTTTCTTCACTACTAACAACTGCTTCAACATTTGTCGCTTCCGTATGATGGTACCTTCCATTCCTGCCCCCTCACCCACTCGAGAGGCAGGCAGGATTTCATTGGCAAGATCTCTCAATCTGGGCTAGTTGGAGGAAGAGGAAGCTGACTCGACATCACAGGGGCTTACAGGGCACCCACTGACACCACCACCCACAACATATGTGCTCCTACCTCCACATGATCCAGGACAATTAATGATGCCAGATGGTGCAACCTGGCCATCACTTGCAGTCCTGCCAAGGTCACCACCCTGCTCATACAAGCGAATTCATCTCCTTCCCATGGTTTACCAAGAGCAGTGTGATGGGCTCTGCAATCTTACTGAGAGCCAAAGTGCAATGAGTGATCAGATTGCAGCCATACGCGCTTCCTTCATCAATCCCATCACCTACATTAACAGGGAGGATTCCATTCTCAATAACCAGATCAATTGTGAGAGAAGAACATAAGAAATAGGAGCCAGGAGTCGGCCATTCGACCCCTCAAGCCTGCTCCACCATTCAATAAGGTCATGGCTAATCTGATCTTGGCCTCAACTCCACTTTCCTGCCTGTTCCCTATAACCCTTGACTCCTCTGTAGTTCAAAAATCTGTCTATCTCCACCTTAAATATATTCACTGACTCATAGAAACATAGAAGATAGGAGCAGGAGTAGGCCATTCGGCCCCTCGAGCCTGCTCTGCCAATTAATGAGATCATGGCTGATCATCCAAATTCAGCACCCTGTCCCTGCCTTCTCCCCATATCCCTTGATCCCTTTAGCCTTAAGAAATATATCCAACTCCTTCTTGAATATATTTAATGAATTGGCCTCTACTGCCTTCTGTGGTAAAGAATTCCACAGGTTCACCACTCTCTGGGTGAAGAAATTCCTCCTCATCTCTGTCCTAAATGGCTTACCCCTTATCCTTAGACTGTGACCCCTGGTTCTGGATTCCCCGGCCATCGGGAACATCCTTCCTGCATCTAGTCTGTCTAGTCCTGTTAGAATTTTATAAGTTTCAATGAGAGCCCCTCTCATTCTTCTAACTCCAGCGAGTATAAGCCCAATCGACCCAATCTCTCCTCATACGTCATTCCTGCCATCCCAGGTATCAGCCTGGTGAATCTTCGCTGCACTCCTTCCATGGCAAGAACATCCTTCCTCAGATAAGGCGACCAAAACTGCACACAATACTCAAGATATTGTCTCACCAAGGCCCTGTACAACTGCAGCAAAACATCCTTGTTCCTGTACTCGAACCCTCTTGCTACGAAGGCCAACATACCATTTGCCTTCTTAACCGTCTGCTGCACCTGCATGCTTACCTTCAGCGACTGGTGCACAAGGACACCCAGGTCTCGTTGCACTTCCCCTTCTCCCAATCTATTTCCATTCAGATAATAATCTGCCTTCCTGTTTTTGACACCAAAGTGGATAACCTCGCATTTATCCACATTATTTTGCATCTGCCATGCTTCTGCTCAATCACCCAACCTGTCCAAATCATACTGGAGTTTCTCGGCATCCTCCTCACAGCACACACGTCCACCCAGCTTTGTGTCATCTGCAAACTTGGAGATATTACATCTAGTTCCCTCGTCTAGATCATTAATATATATTGTGAATAGCTGGGGTCCTAGGACCGATCCCTGCGGTACCTCACTAGTCACTGCCTGCCATTCGGAAAAAGACCCGTTTTTTCCAACTCTTTGCTTTCTGTCTGCCAACTAGTTCTCTATCCAAGTCAATACCTTGCCCCCAATCCCATGTGCCTTAACTTTACACGCTAATCTCTTATGCGGGACCCTATCGAAAGCCTTCTGAAAGACCAAATACACCACATCCACTGGTTCTCCCTTATCTATTTTACCAGTTACATCTTCAAAAAATTCCAGTAGATTAGTCAAGCACAATTTACCTTTTGTAAATCCATGTTGACTTTGTTCGATCCTGTCACTGTTTTCCAAGTGCTCCGCTATTACATCTTTTATAATGGACACTAGCATTTTCCCCACTACCGATGTCAGGCTTATCGGTCTATAATTCCCCGTTTTCTCTCTACCACCTTTTTTGAATAGTGGGGTAACACTAGCTACCCGCCAATCCATGGGTACTGTTCCCAGCCTCCACAGCTCTCTGGGAAGAGAATTCCAATGATTCACGACCCTCTGAGAGAAGAAATTCCTCCTCATTCCAGTTTTAAATGGGCGACCCCTTATCCTGAAACTGCCCCCTAGTTCTAGATTCTCCCATGAGGGGAAACATCCTCTCAGGATCTACCCTGTCAAGCGCTCTCATAATCTTCTTCTAAACTCCAATGAGTATAGGCCCAACCTGCTCAACCTTTCCTCATAAGACAACCCCTTCATCTCAGGAATGAACCTAGTGAACCTTCTCTGAACTGTCTCCAATGCAAGTATATCCCTCCTTAAATAAGGAGACCAAAACTGTATGCAGTACTCCAGGTGTGCTCTCACCAACAGCCTGTACAGTTGTAGCAAGACTTCCCTACTTTTATACTCCATCCCCCTTGAAATAAAGGCCAACATTTCATTTGCCTTCCTAATTATTTGCTGTACCTCCATGCTAACTTTTTGTGTTTCATGTGCGAGGACACCCAGATCCCTATGTACCACAGCATTCTGTAATCTCTCTCCATTTAAATAATATTTTGCTTCTCTATTCTTCCTACCAAAGTGGATAACCCCACATTTTCCCACATTATACTCCATCTGCCAAATTTTTGCCCACTCACTTAACCTATCTATATCTCTTTGCAGGATATTGGGTACTGTAGCATAGTGGTTATGTTACTGCACGAGTAATCCACAGGCCCGGACTAATGATCCGCTTTGGTGGCAAAAACAGGAAGGCAGGTTATTATCTGAATGGCAATAGATTGGGAGAAGGGGAAGTGCAATGAGACCTGGGTGTCCTTGTGCACCAGTCACTAAAGGTAAGCATGCAGATGGCAGAAGGCAGTTGAGGCCAATTCATTAAATCTATTCAAGAAGGAGTTAGATATATTTCTTAAGGCTAAAGGGATCAAGGGATATGGGGAGAAAGCAGGGACAGGGTACTGAGTTTGGATGATCAGCCATGATCTCATTAAATGGCGGAACAGGCTCGAGGGGCCAAATGGCCTACTCCTGCTCCTATCTTCTATGTTTCTATGTTCATACCTTTTTAATTGCCTTTATTTAAGTTTAAGACACTAGTTTCAGACCCAAGTTTCTCACCTTCAAATTGAATGTGAAATTCTATCATGTTATGATTACTCTTCCCTAGAAGATCCTTTACTATGAGATCATTAATTTATCCTGTCTCATTACACATTACCAGATCTAAAATAGCCTGTTCCCTGGTTGGTTCCACAATGTATTGTTCTAAGAAACCATCCCGAATACACCCCTTCCCGTCATATCACAATTGCTGGATACTCCTATGAGCAGCAGGAAAGCAGACTGATCAGTGAAGCTCTAAGAGATGGTTCCAACCATTCAAGACCGTAAGAGGTAACTCTCTCCAATCTGCAATGTGCAAATTGGGTGTACCAGTACAGGCAGTGTACAGGCAGTGGATCAGTGATTGCAGGCAGTGGATCAGTGATTACAGGCAGTGTATCAGTGATTACAGGCAGTGGATCAGTGATTACAGGCAGTGTATCAGTGATTACAGGCAGTGGATCAGTGATTACAGGCAGTGTATCAGTGATTACAGGCAGTGGATCAGTGATTACAGGCAGTGGATCAGTGATTACAGGCAGTGGATCAGTGATTACAGGCAGTGGATCAGTGATTACAGGCAGTGTATCAGTGATTACAGGCAGTGTATCAGTGATTACAGGCAGTGGATCAGTGATTACAGGCAGTGTATCAGTGATTACAGGCAGTGTATCAGTGATTACTGGCAGTGGATCAGTGATTACAGGCAGTGTATCAGTGATTACAGGCAGTGTATCAGTGATTACAGGCAGTGGATCAGTGATTACAGGCAGTGTATCAGTGATTACAGGCAGTGTATCAGTGATTACTGGCAGTGGATCAGTGATTACAGGCAGTGTATCAGTGATTACAGGCAGTGTACAGGCAGTGGATCAGTGATTACAGGCAGTGTATCAGTGATTACAGGCAGTGGATCAGTGATTACAGGCAGTGGATCAGTGATTACAGGCAGTGTATGAATGATTACAGGCAGTGTATCAGTGATTACAGGCAGTGTATCAGTGATTACAGGCAGTGTATCAGTGATTACAGGCAGTGGATCAGTGATTACAGGCAGTGGATCAGTGATTACAGGCAGTGTATCAGTGATTACAGGCAGTGTATCAGTGATTACAGGCAGTGTATCAATGATTACAGGCAGTGGATCAGTGATTGCAGGCAGCGGATCAGTGATTACAGGCAGTGGATCAGTGATTACAGGCAGTGGATCAGTGATTGCAGGCAGTGGATCAGTGATTACAGGCACTGTATCAGTGATTACAGGCAGTGTATCAGTGATTACAGGCAGTGGATCAGTGATTACAGGCAGTGTATCAGTGATTACAGGCAGTGTATCAGTGATTACAGGCAGTGGATCAGTGATTACAGGCAGTGTATCAGTGATTACAGGCAGTGTATCAGTGATTACAGGCAGTGTATCAGTGATTACAGGCAGTGGATCAGTGATTACAGGCAGTGGATCAGTGATTACAGGCAGTGTATCAGTGATTACAGGCAGTGTATCAGTGATTGCAGGCAGTGGATCAGTGATTACAGGCAGTGTATCAGTGATTACAGGCAGTGTATCAGTGATTACAGGCAGTGGATCAGTGATTACAGGCAGTGTATCAGTGATTACAGGCAGTGTATCAGTGATTACAGGAAGTGAATCAGTGATTACAGGCAGTGTATCAGTGATTACAGGCAGTGGATCAGTGATTACAGGCAGTGGATCAGTGATTACAGGCAGTGGATCAGTGATTACAGGCAGTGGATCAGTGATTACAGGCAGTGGATCAGTGATTACAGGCAGTGTACAGGCAGTGGATCAGTGATTACAGGCAGTGGATCAGTGATTACAGGCAGTGGATCAGTGATTACAGGCAGTGGATCAGTGATTACAGGCAGTGGATCAGTGATTACAGGCAGTGTATCAGTGATTACAGGCAGTGTACAGGCAGTGGATCAGTGATTACAGGCAGAGTATCAGTGATTACAGGCAGTGGATCAGTGATTACAGGCAGTGGATCAGTGATTACAGGCAGTGTATCAGTGATTACAGGCAGTGTACAGGCAGTGGATCAGTGATTACAGGCAGTGTATCAGTGATTACAGGCAGTGTATCAGTGATTACAGGCAGTGGATCAGTGAATACAGGCAGTGTATCAGTGATTACAGGCAGTGTATCAATGATTACAGGCAGTGTATCAGTGATTACAGGCAGTGTATCAGTGATTACAGGCAGTGGATCAGTGATAACAGGCAGTGTATCAGTGATTACAGGCAGTGTATCAGTGATTGCAGGCAGTGGATCAGTGATTACAGGCAGTGTATCAGTGATTACAGGCAGTGTATCAGTGATTACAGGCAGTGGATCAGTGATTACAGGCAGTGGATCAGTGATTACAGGCAGTGTATCAGTGATTACAGGCAGTGTATCAGTGATTATAGGCAGTGTATCAATGATTACAGGCAGTGTATCAGTGATTACAGGCAGTGTATCAGTGATTACAGGCAGTGGATCAGTGATTACAGGCAGTGGATCAGTGATTACAGGCAGTGGATCAGTGATTACAGGCAGTGTACAGGCAGTGGATCAGTGATTACAGGCAGTGTATCAGTGATTACAGGCAGTGGATCAGTGATTACAGGCACTGGATCAGTGATTACAGGCAGTGTATCAGTGATTACAGGCAGTGGATCAGTGATTACAGGCAGTGTATCAGTGATTACAGGCAGTGGATCAGTGATTACAGGCAGTGTATCAGTGATTACAGGCAGTGTATCAGTGATTACAGGCAGTGTATCAGTGATTACAGGCAGTGGATCAGTGATTACAGGCAGTGTATCAGTGATTACAGGCAGTGTAGCAGTGATTACAGGCAGTGGATCAGTAATTACAGGCAGTGTATCAGAGATTACAGGCAGTGTATCAGTGATTACAGGCAGTGTATTAGAGATTACAGGCAGTGTATCAGTGATTACAGGCAGTGTACAGGCAGTGGATCAGTGATTACAGGCAGTGTATCAGTGATTACAGGCAGTGGATCAGTGATTACAGGCAGTGGATCAGTGATTACAGGCAGTGTATCAATGATTACAGGCAGTGTATCAGTGATTACAGGCAGTGGATCAGTGATTACAGGCAGTGTATCAGTGATTACAGGCAGTGTATCAGTGATTACAGGCAGTGTATCAGTGATTACAGGCAGTGGATCAGTGATTACAGGCAGTGTATCAGTGATCACAGGCAGTGTATCAGTGATCACAGGCAGTGGATCAGTGATTACAGGCAGTGTTCTTGTACACCAGTCACTGAAGGCGAGCATGCAGGTGCAACAGGCGGTCAAGAAGGCAAACGGTATGCTGGCCTTCATAGCAAAAGGGTTAGAATACAGGAACAGGGATACCTTGCTGCAGCTGTACAGGGCACTGGTGAGACCACACCTCGAGTACTGTGTACAGTTTTGGTCGCCTCATCTGAGGAAGGATGTTCTTGCCATGGAGGGGGTGCAGCGGCGATTCACCAGGCTGATACCAGGAATGGCGGGAATGACCTATGAGGAGAGACTATGTAGTTTAGGGATGTACACACTGGAGTTTAGAAGATTGAGAGGGGACCTCATAGAAGTGTATAAAATTCTGACAGGTCTAGACAGACTGGATGCAGAAGGAATGTTTCCCTTGGCGGGTGAGAACAGAACTAGAGGACATAATTTAAGGATAAGGGCTAAACCATTTAGGACAGAGATGAGGGGGAATTTCTTCACTCAGAGAGTGGTGAACCTGTGGAACTCATTGCCACAGAGGGCAGTGTACGCCAGCTCATTAAATATATTTAAGAGGGAATTAGATATATTTCTACGGGCAAAAGGGGTTAAGGGTTACGGAGAGAAGGCGGGGACGGGATACTGAATTAAAGGATCAGCCATGATCTCATCGAATGGCGGAGCAGGCACGAAGGGCCGAATGGCCTACTCCTGCTCCTATCTTCTATGTATCTATGTATCTATGTATCAGTGATTACAGGCAGTGTATCAATGATTACAGGCAGTGTATCAGTGATTACAGGCAGTGGATCAGTGATTACAGGCAGTGGATCAGTGATTACAGGCAGTGGATCAGTGATTACAGGCAGTGTATCAGTGATTACAGGCAGTGTACAGGCAGTGGATCAGTGATTACAGGCAGTGGATCAGTGATTACAGGCAGTGGATCAGTGATTACAGGCAGTGGATCAGTGATTACAGGCAGTGGATCAGTGATTACAGGCAGTGGATCAGTGATTACAGGCAGTGTACAGGCAGTGGATCAGTGATTACAGGCAGTGTATCAGTGATTACAGGCAGTGGATCAGTGATTACAGGCAGTGGATCAGTGATTACAGGCAGTGTATCAGTGATTACAGGCAGTGTACAGGCAGTGGATCAGTGATTACAGGCAGTGTATCAGTGATTACAGGCAGTGGATCAGTGATTACAGGCAGTGGATCAGTGATTACAGGCAGTGTATCAGTGATTACAGGCAGTGTATCAATGATTACAGGCAGTGTATCAGTGATTACAGGCAGTGTATCAGTGATTACAGGCAGTGGATCAGTGATTACAGGCAGTGTATCAGTGATTACAGGCAGTGTATCAGTGATTGCAGGCAGTGGATCAGTGATTACAGGCAGTGTATCAGTGATTACAGGCAGTGGATCAGTGATTACAGGCAGTGTATCAGTGATTACAGGCAGTGTATCAGTGATTACAGGCAGTGTATCAATGATTACAGGCAGTGTATCAGTGATTACAGGCAGTGTATCAGTGATTACAGGCAGTGGATCAGTGATTACAGGCAGTGGATCAGTGATTACAGGCAGTGGATCAGTGATTACAGGCAGTGTACAGGCAGTGGATCAGTGATTACAGGCAGTGTATCAGTGATTACAGGCAGTGGATCAGTGATTACAGGCAGTGGATCAGTGATTACAGGCAGTGGATCAGTGATTACAGGCAGTGTATCAGTGATTACAGGCAGTGTACAGGCAGTGGATCAGTGATTACAGGCAGTGGATCAGTGATTACAGGCAGTGGATCAGTGATTACAGGCAGTAGATCAGTGATTACAGGCAGTGTATCAGTGATTACAGGCCGTGGATCAGTGATTACAGGCAGTGGATCAGTGATTACAGGCAGTGTATCAGTGATTACAGGCAGTGTACAGGCAGTGTATCAGTGATTACAGGCAGTGTATCAGTGATTACAGGCAGTGGATCAGTGATTACAGGCAGTGGATCAGTGATTACAGGCAGTGTATCAGTGATTACAGGCAGTGTATCAGTGATTACAGGCAGTGTATCAGTGATTACAGGCAGTGTATCAGTGATTACAGGCAGTGTATCAGTGATTACAGGCAGTGGATCAGTGATTACAGGCAGTGTATCAGTGATTATAGGCAGTGTATCAGTGATTACAGGCAGTGTATCAGTGATTACTGGCAGTGGATCAGTGATTACAGGCAGTGTATCAGTGATTACAGGCAGTGTATCAATGATTACAGGCAGTGTATCAGTGGTTACAGGCAGTGGATCAGTGATTACAGGCAGTGGATCAGTGATTACAGGCAGTGGATCAGTGATTACAGGCAGTGTATCAGTGATTACAGGCAGTGTACAGGCAGTGGATCAGTGATTACAGGCAGTGTATCAGTGATTACAGGCAGTGTAGCAGTGATTACAGGCAGTGGATCAGTAATTACAGGCAGTGTATCAGAGATTACAGGCAGTGTATCAGTGATTACAGGCAGTGTATCAGAGATTACAGGCAGTGTATCAGTGATTACAGGCAGTGTACAGGCAGTGGATCAGTGATTACAGGCAGTGTATCAGTGATTACAGGCAGTGGATCAGTGATTACAGGCAGTGGATCAGTGATTACAGGCAGTGTATCAATGATTACAGGCAGTGTATCAGTGATTACAGGCAGTGTATCAGTGATTACAGGCAGCGGATCAGTGATTACAGGCAGTGGATCAGTGATTACAGGCAGTGTATCAGTGATTACAGGCAGTGTATCAGTGATTACAGGCAGTGTATCAGTGATTACAGGCAGTGTATCAATGATTACAGGCAGTGTATCAGTGATCACAGGCAGTGGATCAGTGATTACAGGCAGTGGATCAGTGATTACAGGCAGTGTATCAGTGATTACAGGAAGTGTATCAGTGATTGCAGGCAGTGGATCAGTGATTACAGGCAGTGTATCAGTGATTACAGGCAGTGTATCAGTGATTACAGGCAGTGGATCAGTGATTACAGGCAGTGTATCAGTGATTACAGGCAGTGTATCAATGATTACAGACAGTGTATCAGTGATTACAGGCAGTGGATCAGTGATTACAGGCAGTGGATCAGTGATTACAGGCAGTGTATCAGTGATTACAGGCAGTGTACAGGCAGTGGATCAGTGATTACAGGCAGTGGATCAGTGATTACAGGCAGTGGATCAGTGATTACAGGCAGTGGATCAGTGATTACAGGCAGTGGATCAGTGATTACAGGCAGTGTATCAGTGATTACAGGCAGTGTACAGGCAGTGGATCAGTGATTACAGGCAGTGTATCAGTGATTACAGGCAGTGGATCAGTGATTACAGGCAGTGGATCAGTGATTACAGGCAGTGTATCAGTGATTACAGGCAGTGTACAGGCAGTGGATCAGTGATTATAGGCAGTGTATCAGTGATTACAGGCAGTGTATCAGTGATTACAGGCAGTGGATCAGTGATTACAGGCAGTGTAACAGTGATTACAGGCAGTGTATCAATGATTACAGGCAGTGTATCAGTGATTACAGGCAGTGTATCAGTGATTACAGGCAGTGGATCAGTGATTACAGGCAGTGTATCAGTGATTACAGGCAGTGTATCAGTGATTGCAGGCAGTGTATCAGTGATTACAGGCAGTGTATCAGTGATTACAGGCAGTGTATCAGTGATTACAGGCAGTGGATCAGTGATTACAGGCAGTGTATCAGTGATTACAGGCAGTGTATCAGTGATTACAGGCAGTGTATCAATGATTACAGGCAGTGTATCAGTGATTACAGGCAGTGTATCAGTGATTACAGGCAGTGGATCAGTGATTACAGGCAGTGGATCAGTGATTACAGGCAGTGGATCAGTGATTACAGGCAGTTTACAGACAGTGGATCAGTGATTACGGGCAGTGTATCAGTGATTACAGGCAGTGGATCAGTGATTACAGGCAGTGGATCAGTGATTACAGGCAGTGGATCAGTGATTACAGGCAGTGGATCAGTGATTACAGGCAGTGTATCAGTGATTACAGGCAGTGTACAGGCAGTGGATCAGTGATTACAGGCAGTGTATCAGTGATTACAGGCAGTGGATCAGTGATTACAGGCAGTGGATCAGTGATTACAGGCAGTGGATCAGTGATTACAGGCAGTGTATCAGTGATTACAGGCCGTGGATCAGTGATTACAGGCAGTGGATCAGTGATTACAGGCAGTGTATCAGTGATTACAGGCAGTGTACAGGCAGTGTATCAGTGATTACAGGCAGTGTATCAGTGATTACAGGCAGTGGATCAGTGATTACAGGCAGTGTATCAGTGATTACAGGCAGTGTATTAGTGATTACAGGCAGTGTATCAGTGATTACAGGCAGTGTATCAGTGATTACAGGCAGCGTACAGGCAGTGGATCAGTGATTACAGGCAGTGTATCAGTGATTACAGGCAGTGTATCAGTGATTGCAGGCAGTGGATCAGTGATTACAGGCAGTGTATCAGTGATTACAGGCAGTGTATCAGTGATTACAGGCAGTGGATCAGTGATTACAGGCAGTGTATCAGTGATTACAGGCAGTGTATCAGTGATTACAGGCAGTGTATCAGTGATTACAGGCAGTGGATCAGTGATTACAGGCAGTGTATCAGTGATTACAGGCAGTGTATCAATGATTACAGGCAGTGTATCAGGGATTACAGGCAGTGGATCAGTGATTACAGGCAGTTGATCAGTGATTACAGGCAGTGGATCAGTGATTACAGGCAGTGTACAGGCAGTGGATCAGTGATTACAGGCAGTGGATCAGTGATTACAGGCAGTGGATCAGTGATTACAGGCAGTGGATCAGTGATTACAGGCAGTGGATCAGTGATTACAGGCAGTGGATCAGTGATTACAGGCAGTGTATCAGTGATTACAGGCAGTGTACAGGCAGTGGATCAGTGATTACAGGCAGTGGATCAGTGATTACAGGCAGTGTATCAGTGATTACAGGCAGTGTATCAGTGATTACAGGCAGTGTACAGGCAGTGGATCAGTGATTACAGGCAGTGTATCAGTGATTACAGGCAGTGGATCAGTGATTACAGGCAGTGGATCAGTGATTACAGGCCGTGTACAGGCAGTGGATCAGTGATTACAGGCAGTGTACAGGCAGTGGATCAGTGATTACAGGCAGTGGATCAGTGATTACAGGCAGTGGATCAGTGATTACAGGCAGTGTACAGGCAGTGGATCAGTGATTACAGGCAGTGTATCAGTGATTACAGGCAGTGGATCAGTGATTACAGGCAGTGGATCAGTGATTACAGGCAGTGGATCAGTGATTACAGGCAGTGTACAGGCAGTGGATCAGTGATTACAGGCAGTGGATCAGTGATTACAGGCAGTGTACAGGCAGTGGATCAGTGATTACAGGCAGTGTATCAGTGATTACAGGCAGTGGATCAGTGATTACAGGCAGTGGATCAGTGATTACAGGCAGTGGATCAGTGATTACAGGCAGTGTATCAGTGATTACAGGCAGTGGATCAGTGATTACAGGCGGTGGGTCAGTGATTACAGGCAGTGTATCAGTGATTACAGGCAGTGGATCAGTGATTACAGGCAGTGTATCAGTGATTACAGGCAGTGTACAGGCAGTGGATCAGTGATTACAGGCCGTGGATCAGTGATTACAGGCAGTGGATCAGTGATTACAGGCAGTGGGTCAGTGATTACAGGCAGTGGATCAGTGATTACAGGCAGTGGATCAGTGATTACAGGCAGTGGATCAGTGATTACAGGCAGTGGATCAGTGATTACAGGCAGTGTACAGGCAGTGGATCAGTGATTACAGGCAGTGTATCAGTGATTACAGGCAGTGGATCAGTGGTTACAGGCAGTGTACAGGCAGTGGATCAGTGATTACAGGCAGTGGATCAGTGATTACAGGCAGTGGATCAGTGATTACAGGCAGTGGATCAGTGATTACAGGCAGTGGATCAGTGATTACAGGCAGTGTATCAGTGATTACAGGCAGTGTACAGGCAGTGGATGAGACCACTGCTCCTCAGTTGTTGCTGCATTCCAGTCCCACGTACTTCACATACAGCTACGTGTCGCACAGAGGTGCAGCTGATGGTGAACCCTCTGGTGGGTCTGATTAATGCCATCATCCACTGGTCGAGGATGCGGGAAGCTTGCTCTAACTGTTTGTCGCTGTTCTGAGGCCTGGCATGAGCGCGGATTACCTGCTGCACTTGACCACTGAGCACTGCAGGATTTGGCCTGTTTTATCGAGCATCAGCATTTTTATTTAACTCACAAACATTTTTATTTTGGATGGACTTTTTTTTTGAGGAAAGCCCTCTTCTTAATAAGGGGGCTGAGTGTGTTTTTGTTTGTTGGCATTGGGCAGGTCCAGCGTTGCACCATTGGTCTCAGCGGAGGCGGGAGTCCCCAGTGGAGGGCTCTCTACGCGGGAGTCCTCCCTTTATCTAGTGGGGACTTGGCCTGGAGGGTGTTGCACGGAGCAGTCCTGTGCAATTAAGTTTTATGTCGGTTCATGGACTCCCAGGCCGCCTGCCTTTTCTGCGGCCTGGCGGAGTCCGTGTTCCATGTTTATACCGAGTGTGAGAGGTTGCAGCCCCTCTTCCATTATTTGAAGGGGCCGCTCCTCGATTTTTGGTTGCACTTCAGTCCCACGCTCCTGATCTTTGGTCACCCAGTATGGAGGGGAGCGGACAGATCGGAGGACCTCCTCGTAGGACTGCTCCTGGGCCTGGCCAAAAAGGCCATTAACAGGTCCAGGCAGCGGGCGGTCGAAGGGGTTGTTTGGCTCGACTGCCTGCCTCCCTTCCGCGGCCATGTTCACGCCCGGGTGGCCTTGGAGATGGAGCACGCGGTGTCCGCTGGTACGCTCAAGGCCTTCCGTGACCGGTGGGCGCCGCGGGGACTGGAGTTCATCGTCACCCCGGCCAACTAAATTTTAATTTAATTTGTTAAGGTTCCTTTAAAGTTTTATTAGTTACAGTCAGTTTGTTTAATCACCCCCACTTTAAAAGAGTACAGACTAATTGGTTAATCACCCAACAAAAAGAGTACACTGAAAAGATGGAAGGAGCATGTGCCAGGCTGCTTGCTGCAGGTCACTGTTCGCCTGGGGGGCGTGCCACTCCATCTAGTGAACGTGTACGCTCCCCCAGACCGGTGCGCCACGAGCGCGCTTCTTTGAAGAAGTGTCCGCTCTTCTGGACTCCGTGAACGTCAGCGAGTACGTCATTCTTGGGGGGGGGGATGGAATTTTAATTGCACCCTCGAGGCGAGGGACCGCTCCAGTGCCCCATGCAGTCCGGCGGCGATGGAGAAGTTGAGGGATCTGGTTGGGTCCTTCGACTTGCTGGACATCTGGCGGAATCTCCATCCCGACTCCAGCGCCTTCACTTGGGTGAGGTCTGGAGGAGGAAGGTCCAGAATCGACCGCCTTTACATTTCCCAGGTGTATGTCTCCTGCGTTCCAGCGGCTTCCATGCGGCCGGTGCCGTGCACGGACCACCACCTGGTGTGGGCGGAGCTTGCTCTGTTGCGCGTGCGTGGGAGGGGGGTCCGCGTACTGGCATTTTAACAAGCTGCTGCTGGAGGACGAGCGGTTCCGGGATTTGTTTTGTCGGTTCTGGGCTGACTGGAGAAGGAAGCGGGGGGGCTTCCCCCCCTTGAGGCTATGGTGGGACGTGGGCAAGGCTCACGTCCGTCTCTTCTGTCAGGAGTACGCGAGGGGGTCGACCAAGAGGCGGGAGGCCCAGGTCGGGCGGTTGGAGAGGGAGGTGCTCGACCTGGAGTCCCGTCTCAGTCAAGTCGTTGAAGACCCAACCCTGTGGAAAGTGTACGAAGAGAAGAAGGGCGCGCTGAAGGACCTGCAGCTCGTTGGGTCCCGAGGCGCGTACGTGAGGTCGCGGATCCAGTTCCTCTGGGACCTGGACCACGGCTCCCCCTTCTTCTACTCACTGGAAAAAAGACAAGGGGTCTGTAAGCAGCTCTTCGGGCTGCCGGATCTCTGGTCTCGGATCTGGAGGAAATCAGCGCGGAGACCCGGGCCTATTATGGGACTCTGTTCTCTCCGGATTCGTCCAGCGAGGATGCGTGCAGAGTTTTGCGGGAGGACCTGCTGAAGGTCGGCCTGGAGGGCACTGAAAAATTGGACGCTTCTCTAAGCTTGGCAGAGCTGACTTGCGCCCTCGGCCAGCTCTCGAGGGGAAAGTCCCTGGGGCTGGACGGGCTGACTGTGGAGTTCCACAGGGTGTTCTGGGACGTCTTGGGGGGGGGCGACTATGCGCGGGTCCTGGGGGAAAGTCTGGTGATCGGGGAGATGCTCCTCTCTTGGCGCAGGGCGGTCATTGTCCTGCTGCCTAAGAATGGCGATCTCCGCCTTCTTAAGAACTGGCAGCCAGTCTCCCTCCTCAGCATGGACTACAAAATTTTTGCAAGGGCCATGTCCGCCCGCCTTGGCACTGTGCTGGCCCACTTGATCCACCCCGGCCAGTCCTACACGGTCCCGGGCCAGACCATCCACGACAACATCCATCTGGTCCGGGACTTGGTCCATCAATCCCAGAGGGCTGGTCTGTCGGTCGCCTTCCTTTCCCTGGATCAGGAGAAGGCATTCAACAGTGTAGTGTATGTGCCTTTAAGAGCCCCAGGTGTGCTGTAATGCCGGTAATTGCCATATAATATAAGCCTGTATATTGTGTATATCCGTTAGAACCCCCCCCAGACTTTGCTTAGTAAATACCTATGAACCAACTCCTGTCTTCAGTGTCTTTATCAACACACGGACACTACAGTGGCGACGAAGTGGAAACAGACTTACCTGCAATTCGGCAGCACCTCAAGGACATCGATTCCTCGGGCGTCCAGAAGACTCAAGGAAGTGAGAGAAGCTGTGGTTTCACCAGCTGGCCAAGCTGGTGACAGGTACTGCGCTAATCCTTCCTGGGCGTCAGGCTGGGGCTCCAGCGGCTGGCTCTACAGCTGAGACAGGCAGCGAAATCGGAGGCAAGCAATAACGGACTGGGAGGGAGCACTCGGGAGACGGCCGGCGCGGCAAGCAGGTCAGCGTTCAGACCTGGAGAGAAACTCCAGTGGGAACGAGTCTCCAACAGTAAATAAAAAAGAAAAAAAAGAACGGAAACCGCAGTAAACAGCGTTGTCATCGGCAGCAGCGGCGGGAAAGCGCGGGAAGCGCCATATCTTTGCTGCAGAAAAGAAAAAAAAGTGCGGGAAGCGCCATATCTTTTCTGAAATGCCTAAGTCTGGCAATATTGATGCTTTTGATAGCGAAATAGAGGATTGGACCACATACGTGGAAAGATTAGAGGTATATTGCACTGCAAATGGAATAGAAGATGAAAAAAAAGCTTCAGTACTTCTGAACTCAATGGGCGCAAAGGCATACGGGCTGTTACAAAATTTAATCACTCCAGCCAAACCAAAGGACAAGAATTTAAAAGAAATTGTTGATACCCTGCAGGAGCACTTAAACCCAACACCGCTGCTGATAGCGGAACGATTCAAGTTCTTCAAGAGAAATCAACACAAGAATGAAAGTAATGCTGATTACCTAACCGAATTAAGAAAGCTATCAAAGCACTGCCAATTCGGGGCAGGACTATCAGATTATTTTCGAGACAAATTCGTTTGCGGTCTCTTAAGTGAAGGAACACAAAAAAGGCTGCTTTCTGAAAAAGATTTAACATTGGACAAAGCTTTCAGTATGGCTGTATCATACGAAGCAGCAGCAAGAGGAGCTGCAGAGATACAACAAAAGACACAGGACTTCGGCACCCATGAAATGACACAGGGTTTTGAAAGATGTTATCGCTGCGGCAGATCCACCCATAACCAGAGGGACTGCTGGTTCAAGGACAAAGCATGCAGGCAATGCGGAAAAATTGGACACATTGCATGGGTATGCCGATCTGGACAAAATAAATCCACAGACAGAAAAAAAAAAACAATAAAGAAAAGTACAGGAAGGTACAAATGATGACGAACAGTAGTTCCGAAGACCAGAAGAGCGATAGCGACTTCGAAAACAAGAGACTAAGCTGTCTCAAATTACATAATGTACTTGCCAAAGATGATTACCAAACCATTTGGGTTACCCTCACGATAGCAGGGTCCCCAGTTAAAATGGAGCTAGATACAGGATCAGCTCCAACTGTAATAAATCGACGGGATTACGAGAGGCTATTTTCGCATGTACCTCTAAAAGACACATCCATTATCTTAAAAACATATACGGGGCAGAAAGTATACCCCAAAGGAAAAATAAGGGTGCCTGTTGTATACAACGACAAAGAAATACAAAAGTTGTATTTATACATTCTACAAGATGGTGGTCCACCGTTGTTGGGACGTGAATGGATCAGAAAGATACGTTTAGACTGGCACTCCATTCAGGCACTGACGGTGACCAGTAAGAAAAAAACAATGATGACATCATACCTGAACGATTAAAAGACATCTTGGCCAACGCCAAAGAAGTGTTTCAAGAGAAACTAGGAACCTTGAAAGGCATCACCGCCTCAATAAAAGTGGAAGATGCAGCAATTCCCAAATTTTTTAAGGCAAGACCGGTGCCATACGCAATACGTCCAGCAGTCAAGGCAGAGCTGGAGAATTTGGAAAAAGCAGGCGTATTATCCAAAATAGATTGGAGCGAGTGGGCAACACCCATTGTTCCAGTCATGAAAAAAGCATTGAATAAAGATAAATCTGAAGAACAGAGAAAAATTCGCATCTGTGGAGACTTCAATGTGACTGTAAACCCAGTCCTTCACACAGTACAGTATCCTCTTCCGAGGATAGAAGATATTTTCGCCTCACTATCCGGAGGGAAACGTTTCACCAAAATTGACTTGGCACAGGCATATCTACAGATGGAGGTTGAGGAGGCCTCTAAAAAGTATCTCACGATAAACACACACAAAGGCCTGTACCAGTACAATCGACTGGTTTTTGGAGTAGCATCAGCTCCAGCTATCTGGCAAAGAGCTATGGAGCAAGTCCTGCAAGGGATTCCGGGGACTCAATGCTACCTAGACGACATCCTTGTAACAGGAGAAAACGACAATGAGCACCTTGCCAATTTGGAGCAGGTGCTCACTAGGCTGAAAGAACGGGGCCTACGAGCGAATCGCCCCATGTGCGAATTTTTCCAAAATTAGATATCATATTGTGGCCACATAATTAATAAGGAAGGGTTGCATAAGTCACCTGAAAAAATTGAAGCGGTCATAAAAGCCCCAGCACCTGAAAATGTTTCACAATTAAGGTCGTTCCTCGGATTAATAAATTACTATCATAAATTTTTACCGAACTTATCAACTCTTCTACACCCTCTTAATGAACTTCTACAAACAGGAGTGATTTGGAAATGGAACGAAGACTGTAAACGTGCCTTCCATAAATGCAAAGACTTAATCACATCCGAAGAAGTTATGGCTCATTACAACCCATCACTGCCAATCAGACTGGCGTGCGATGCATCCCCTTACGGCATAGGAGCAGTATTATCCCATAAATTCCCTGATGGCTCAGAACGGCCGATAGCTTTTGCGTCACGCTCATTAAACTCAGCTGAGCGTAACTATGCTCAAAATCGACAGGGAAGCACTCAGCCTGGTATGGGGAGTGAAGAAATTCAACCATTACCTACACGGACAAAAATTTACTTTGTTGACTGACAATCAACCCCTCATCTCCATATTCAACCCTAAAAATGGTGTTCCCATTATGACAGCGCATAGGCTACAGAGGTGGTCCCTTTTTCTAGGGGCACACCAATACAACATAGAATACAAAGGATCAAAACAGCATGGGAATGCTGACAGTTTATCGCGCCTACCGTTGCCAACGGTAGAAGAGGCACCTACAGTAGACCCAGTAGAGATGTTCCACTCTACCATAGTGGAATGTCTACCAGTAACAAATTCTGCCATTGAAAGGGAGACGAGAAATGACCCGACTCTCTCACGGGTCTACGATTTAACAGTGAAGGGATGGCCAGCACATGGCGAACCACTGTTGCCAGCATTCTCGCAAAGAAGAGAACAGCTGTCAGTGTGCCGAGGAACCTTGATGTGTGGATCCAGAGTGGTGATTCCACCCAAACTCCAGGATAAAGTGCTAAAGGAGCTTCACGAGGGGCATCTGGGTGGAGTGAAAATGAAGAACCTAGCTAGGGCGTTTGTATGGTGGCCAGGTATCGATGGAGACATCGAAGAAATGACCAAGAGCTGCCTAGGATGCCAGAAGGTCCAAAACGCTCCACCACAAGCCCCTCTACATCCATGGGAGTGGCCCTCATCTCCCTGGCAAAGGGTGCACATCGACTTTGCTGGTCCATTTATGGACTCAATGTTCTTAATCGCAGTTGATGCACACTCCAAGTGGCCGGAGGTAATAAAGATGTCCTCCACCACCACGGAAAAAACCATCACAGTATTAAGGACCATATTTGCCAGGAATGGGCTGCCGGAACAGATATGTTCTGATAATGGACCACAATTTGTGTCCGAAGAATTCAGAGAGTTCTTAAAAAACAATGGGGTTAAGCACTACACGTCCGCCCCGTACCATCCCGCCACCAATGGATTGGCTGAAAGGTTTGTCCAGACCTTCAAGAAGGCCATAAGGGCCATGGGTAATGAAGACATAAAACTTCAGCACAAGGTGGATAACTTCTTATTCGCATACAGGAATGCAACACATATGGTTACCAACCAAACTCCCGCCATGATGTTCTTCAATAGAAACCTAAGATGCCGGCTGGATTTGGTCAAGCCCAACATCAGAAGGGACGTGGAGAACCAGCAGTTTCAAGGCATGAATGAAAGGCCAACTAGAACCTTCCAGATAGGTCAACAAGTTTTGGCCCGGGACTACCGTACCGAGAAATGGCAGCCTGGAACTATCTGCACACGACTAGGACCACTGATGTATACCGTGGACATCGGAGAAAGCATAATAAGGCGCCATGCTGACCAAATCATAGAGTCATCCGAAAAGGGACAACCTACACCACAACTCTATACATCTAACGATGAAGTAGAGATACCCATATCTACCTCCGATCCGGTGATACTGGAACCCGATGAACCCGACACTGGCATTCAAGCCGAATCAGCCTTGCCAGAAGAACCTACTACACCACCAGAAACTACTACACCCCCGAGGTGTTATCCGGACCGAGTCAGGAAGCCTCCTGAGAGACTGACTTATAATTAATTAACTACAGCAATGTATATTATTTTGCTTATAACATGTAATTAATAATTACTTAAAATATGATGTACTGGTTAGCTAAAAGGGGAGGAATTGTAGTGTATGTGCCTTTAAGAGCCCCAGGTGTGCTGTAATGCTGGTAATTGCCACTCGGGCTATATAAGCCTGTATATTGTGTATATCGGTTAGAACCCCCCCCAGACTTTGCTTAGTAAATACCTATGAACCAATTCCTGTCTTCAGTGTCTTTATCAACACACGGACACTACAGACAGGGTGGATCACGAGTGTCTCTTCGGGACTCTGCGCGCATTGGGGTTCGGGATGCATCTCGTCGCCCGGATCCGACTTCTGTACGCCGCCGCGGAGTGTCTGATAAAAGTTAACGGGTCTTTGACGGTGCCCCTTCGCTTTGGGAGGGGGTACGTCAGGGAAGCCCCATGTCCGGTCAGTTATACGCCGTCTGCGTGGAGCCTTTCCTGCGCCTCTTGCGGAAGAGGTTGACGGGACTGGCTCTGCAAGGGCCGGGCGTGGAGGTGGTCCTCTCGGCTTACGCCGATGACATTCTCCTCATGGTCATGGATCCCGTCAACTTGCGGAGGGTGCGGGAATGCCAGCAGATTTACTCGGACGCATTCTCCGCCAGGATCAACTGGGAGAAATGTTCTGAACTCCCGGTTGGCCAGTGGTGGGTGGACTCCCTGCCAGAGGAGTTCAGGCCCTTTGCCTGGAGCACCACGCACCTCCTCTACTTGGGAGTCTACCTCAGCCCCGCCGAGGATGCCTGGCTGGTGGACTGGCAAGAGCTGGAGGCCAAAGTCACCGCTCGCCTAGGACGCTGGACAGGACTGCTCCGACTGTTGTCCTACAGGGGTCGAGTGCTGGTCATAAACCAGCTGGTAGCCACCATGTTGTGGTACAGGTTGGTCACTTTGATCCCTCCCCTTGCGTTTGTCGCCAAGATGCAGAAGAAGCTCATCGACTTCTTCTGGGACAAAAGAAGGTCTCTGCTGCGGTTCTGAGTCTCCCGCTTAGGGAGGGCGGTCAGGCGCTGGTGTGCCTTCGCACCCGGGCGGCAACTTTCCGTCTTCGGACGCTGCAGAGACACCTGTACGTCGAGAATCCTCCTAGATGGTGTGCGCTGGCAACGTATTTCTTCCGCCAGCTGCACGACCTCAACTACGACACGCAGCTCCTGTTTGTGAATGTGGGCGGTATGCGTGCCTGCCTGCGGGAGCTGCCTGTCTTCTACCAGGAACTGCTATGAGTTTGGAACGACGTCGCTTCCAGGCGGAGCTCTCCCCCGTTAGGAGTGGCGGCTGTCCTTCGGGAGCCGCTGCTCAGGAATCCGCACCTCCACGACCGCGGGTTTGGGTGGCTGGCAGAGGGCAGGGCTGTGCCTGGCAAGGTGACTAGAGTCGGGGACCTGCTAGATGGCGGAGGAGCGGGCTGGATGGTGCCGGAGGAGCTGGCGCAGCGCCTGCCCTGGGCCAATGTCCGGCTCGCGGCCAAAGCCATCGAGGCACTGAAAGTGGCACTGGGCCCTCATTCCAATAGGTGTATTGAGGAGGCTCAAGCACGTGGGACGATCCCGTCCGAACTGACCCCCGTTCGGACAGAATTCCTCTCGGGAACCGGCGCCTCACAACTTGAGCCGTCTCGGAGAAATGCCCTCCGTGCCCTTTAGTTCTGCGCGGAGGAGTTTCCTGTACGGGCTGCTCCTGCACACTCTCCACTTTGCCATCTTCGTCTGCCATCCGGACACGTCTTGGCATGCTATCTTGCCGTCCGGCGGAGGTCCCCAATGGAGGGCTCTCTATGCGGGAGTCCTCCCTTTATCTACTGGGGACTTGGCCTGGAGGGTGTTGCACGGAGCAGTCCCATGCAATAAGATTTTAAACAGGTTCACGGACTCCCAGGCCGCTTGCTATTTTTGCGGCCTGGAGGAGTCCATTTTTCACATCTACACTGAATGTGAGAGGTTGCAGTCCCTCTTTCAATATTTGAAGGGGCTGCTCCTCGATTTTTGGCTGCACTTCAGTCCCACGCTCCTGATCTTTGGTCACCAGGTGCGGAGGGGAGCGGGCAGGGCAGAGGACCTCCTCGTAGGACTGCTCCTGGGCCTGGCGAAGATGGCCATAAACAGGTCCAGGCAACGGGCGGTTGAGGGGGTCGCTCGGCCCGATTGCCTGCCTCTCTTCCGCGGCTATGTTCGCGCCCAGGTGGCCCTGGAGATGGAGCATGCGGTGTCCACCGGCACGCTCGAGGCCTTCGCGACCGGTGGGCGCTGCGGGGACTGGAGTGCATCGTCACCCCGGACAATGTAATTTTAATCTGATTTGATAAGTTTTATTTTAAGTTCTAGTTAATTTACAGGTAACTTGGTTTTCTATAAAAGAGGATCACCCGGCCAATGTAATTTTAATTTAATTTGATAAGTTTTAAAAATTAATTTGTTAAGTTTTTAAGTTTCTTTACAGTCCATTTGTTCAGCCAAAAGAGCAAGAAGCTCCGGTCGGGGCCCGGGTCCGCAGACTCTCAGGCTACCCATTGCTCCAATACAAGTTGATGATGGCAGAAGAAGCTTCGCCTGGAAGAAGTCATCAAAACAGAAGAAGAACCTCAAGTACCACAAGAGCTGATCGCCCTCCCACCTTAAATGCTGAGATCCTTGGTCTTCACATTATCTATTGCTTGATGCTTGTGTGAACTGTTAATTGATTAAACGTAATTTTTGATTTAAAAAAAAGATGGACACAGTCCTGATTCAACCCATGAACTGTTTGCTGCTCGTTCAGTCTTGACAGGTGAGGCTGGTTAATCTCAGACTGGATCTGAATAAATTGAGGAGGGTCTAAAACCACTCCTGTGCCTGTTTTTTTTCCTTAGAGTCAGTAATGATGATAGGACCTGTAGGGAGGCTGGTTGAGTTAATGCTGATTCTCTGTTGCTGTAATTCACAGCTTGTTGTAGGTAAGAAGCATTCAATACTGGGGTACAAGGACTTGAACTGAGTTGTAGTTTGAATCTGTTTACAGGTGATTAATCAACATTTAAATTCTAATTGTTTTACTGCTTCCTTAGTCATAACTCTGCCTTGGAACTGAATTTTGCATTAAAGAGGCAGTGGGGACTTGGCCTGGAGGTTGTTGCACAGAGCAATCCTGTGCAATAAGGTTTTAAGGAGCAAGTTGCACAATATCTTTGACACTCTTTAAACTGTTTAACAATAACTGCCTACCTGTCTGCTGCTGCTGGGAGCTATTTTTGGTAGTTGCTTTGTACTGCCGGAAGTTGTGTGTAACCCAAGAATAGTGATGTTAACTGACCTAAACAGAACTTCTGGGAAGACTAGAAATCTGAAATAAAAGGTTGTTTGGAGTGGCTCTACCATGCCTTGATCCATGGGAGCAGTCCTTCCTCTGGTCAGAGGTCATGGGTTCAGGTCCCACTCAGACTTGAGCACATAATCTAGGCTGACTCCTCCGTGTTGTGCTGTCGGAGGGGCTGCTGTTTGGATTAGATGTTAACTTTTTTATTTATTCCTGGGATGTGGGTGTCGCTGGCAAGGCCAGCATTTATTGCCTATCCCTAATTGACCTTGAGAAGGTGGTGGTGAGCCACCTTCTTGAACCACTGCAGTCTGTGTGGTGAAGGTACTCCCACAGTGCTGTTAGGGAGGGAGTTCCAGGATTCTGACCCAGCGACGATGAAGGAACAACTATCTATTTTCAAGTCAGGATGGTGTAACTTGCAGGTGGTGGTGTTCCCATGTGCCTGCTGCCCTTGTCCTGCTAGGTGGTAAGGGTCGTGGGTTTGGGAGGTGCTGTCGAAGAAACCTTGGCGAGTTTCTGCAGTGCATCTTGTAGATGGTGCACAATGTAGCCACGGTGTGCCGGTGGTGGAGGGAGTGAATGTTTAAGGTGGTGGATGGAGTGCTAATCAAGAGGGCTGCTTTATCCTGGATGGTGTCTAGCTTGGAGCTGCACTCATCCAGACAAGTGGCGAGTATTCCATCCCACTCCTGACTTGTGCCTTTTATAGATGGTGAGTCAGGAGGTGGGAGACTTGCTGCAGAATACCCAGCCTCTGACCTGTTCTTGTGACCACTATTTGTGGCTGGTCCAATTAAGTTTCTGGTCAATGGTGAACCCAGGATGTTGGGATTTGGCGATGGTAATACTGTTAAATGTCGAGGGGTGGTGGTTAGACTCTCGTTTGCTGGAGATGGTCATTGCCTGGCACTTGTGTAGTGTGAATGTAACTTGTCACTTGTCAGCCCAAGCCTGAACTGAGGCTCTTCCTGGTCCCTTGGGTGGAAGTAAAAGATCCAATGGCACTATCTGAAGAGCAAGGGTGGGTGCACAATGTCCAGGTTAATGGTTATTATTCAACTAACATCAAAACTGATTATATTGTCACTTATCTCTGCTGTTTGTGGGACCCTGGTATGTGTAAATTGGCTGCATTTCCCTACATTAGCAGTGACTAGTGTTGTTTTGGTATGTCTGAAATTGTGAAAAGTACTATAATCTTTTTGTCCTTTAGTGTCTCTGCTGTGTCTCTCTCTACCTTGTCCACTTCATTTGCCTCACACATTTCAAAGTCTGGGTGCTTGTTTGGCAGTGATGTAATCTGTGGCTAAA
Organism: Somniosus microcephalus; assembly: GCF_052327205.1. Lineage (NCBI taxonomy): Eukaryota > Metazoa > Chordata > Chondrichthyes > Squaliformes > Somniosidae > Somniosus > Somniosus microcephalus. The sequence continues at coordinate 44,538,891 of NC_141014.1, forward strand.
GTGGGGTGGTTTGCTGTACCAGCTCTAGTTAGCACTGACCCTCAATGGCATCTCTGCTTTGATTTAAGCTGTTGTACTTTTTTTTTTTAACAGATTACAGTATTGTGCCCTACAATGGTGATTTGTCACGACTTGCTACACTGGTCTGGCTGCGTCCTGCCCATTGTCTGTTTGAGATGTGGGCTGCACAGAGAGCTGGCCAGATGACCATTGACAGATCCTCAACATCCATTATAGTTGAGATTTTGAGAGAAGGTGAGGTTGCTTTACGCGCCTGAAGCATTTCATATTCCAAACCTGCCCTCCATTGGTAATGATGGACCTCAACTACACAGATTCTCATGCTATAGACTACTGTCTCATTGTCCCTAAGGCTCTGTTTAATTTTCTAGTTCTGAACATGTTGTTTTACTTCTACATTGCTTAGCAATGAGCAGAAATGGAAAAGGTGGGAGTTTGTTTAATGAAGTGGGTTCAGTGAAGAATGTATTCATGGTGTGTTCCCTCACAAGCTGAATTATAGGATTGAGAATGCTGTAGAGGAGATGGCACAGATTAGCATCAAAGGGGCCAAAGCTGCTTTTTCATATTTGGGTGAGCCTAAGGTTTGGTGCCATATAAATGTGACTGGACCCTTGACTAGCTGAGAGTTAACACTAACTTGCTCCTGGGTTGACCTGTTAAGGTGGCTGCCTCTAAATGCCCAATATCAAAGCTCTCACCACTGAGGTGACATGTTAATGAAATCTCAGCTTTAACTAACTGATTCTGCTTTCTCTAGCAGACAATAGCACTTTTGTTTTGACCCAGAAGTACTCTGTTCCCCCCTGCACCTACTTCTCCCCTGGATCAGCAGAACATGCCTATCAAATGGGACCCAGCATTGCTTGCAAGAATGGCAGCTGTGTTGAACACGTGTTGCCAGGACAGAGCTTCAGGTAGGTGTCTCCAGCCAAGGAAGAAAAGATGCATTGTTTGCATTCTGCGCTGCTGCACGTTTTCCCCACTAATCGAGCTGATCAGTTGGCTTCTTGCTGACATAGTAGGGAATTGATTTTTTTTGAACAACTAATTTTGCAATGCCTGGTTATTTTTGGTTAGTTATTCCTAGGTTGATTTTAGTAAAGGACATAAATCAGATACAATATGGAAGGCAGTAACATCTAGGTCTTGCCAATAAAGCTGGTCTTTTAGTCTCCTCCATTGTCTTTTCAGGATTCGCTACACCCTTTCAGACTCCTCTGGGAAATCCCTAGTGATGACACGATGGTCTGGCTCCATTGCAACAAGAGGTGAGGTGAAAGTTGGTGGTTCCACTTGTAATGCATTCTAGGCTAGAGGTGGCAATATTCCCTGGGGCCAGTCTCCAGTTTTAGATGAAGTCACTAAGTTGGGGGATATTAAAGGGACACTTGCCTAACCTGCAAAGTCTGAAATCTGATTTGGGTTTCTTAAATTAGTTTAACTTTATTTGCAAGAGGCTCTTGAAGGAAACTCTTGCACAAATCTGGGGTTCAGCACCCCGCCTCCACACCATCCTCCAACCGAATGCCATGAACTGGAGTACCAGCTTAACCTTATTTCTCTCTACAGATGACCCTCCGACCTATCTCTCTATCCAGGTTTGGGATGCTGGGATGCGATCTGGGAATATGATTGTGATCACTGTGCTCCTGATAGTGGCACTTTTCCTCTTGCTCGTTGGATTCACTGCCACGGTGACAATCAGTTGGAAATAAACTGATTGTAATGGACTTGCTTAGTAGTGATATTGTATATGAATCTGATTTCATTCAACTTCTAGAATAAAATCTGTTGGATTGTAACAAATGGCTATTGGAAGTTTGTGGTTTTCTCCTGTCAAGTCACTCATGGAGCAGATACTGAGCCAAACTGCCAATCTCTGTTGTAGCTTCAATTTGTGCCCTTCCATTTGTACTGATGGCATTAGAACAAAGCATCCAATTAGCTATCAGTGTTGTGATCGAAACCCTATCCACCATTGTTCTTTGATCCCTCATTGCTCCCAAGCCCATATGAACAATAACCATATCAGTAGAAAGTGGAGTCAGTTAGTTATACAGCACAGAGTCCCTTTGGCCCATCGTGTCAGTGCTGGCCATCAAGCCCTGTCTATTCTAATCCCATTTTCCAGCACTTAATCTGGGTTTTGTTGTATAACTGACGGTTGCCACCATTTTTAGTCCTATTGACAAAATATGATTCATTTGGGTGGTAAATAGCTGCCAAGGCTTGTCACAAACTACCATGTGCTTTGGGCTGGTGCCATGTTAATCATTTTGAACATTTCTTTGTATTTGTCAAACCTGTTTTAAAATCATTTGTATTGATCATGGTGTGACGTTGCTGTTGATTGGAATTGGTGAGCTGCCTCTCATGCTGTCAACCTCCAGTTGGGGTGGGGAGAAGAGAAGGACAGCAACTTTGTGCAAAAAGCTCAAAGGACTGGAAGAGCCCAGCATCAGTACATCTTTGAACCCTTCTCCCTATTGTGATCAGAATCTACAAACAATGATGGACAGGTAAAGACCCTCTGGTCATTGAGCCTGTCCCCCACAAGGTATGGCAATTATGTGGCTCGCACCACATACACTCCACTCCACCAGAAAACCTAGGCCAATTTGGGGTGGTGGAAGGAGAAATGTGGGAAATTCCTCTCTGACCCATCTAGGTAATCACTCTCTGGTCCTGAATTCCCTGCCGTACCTACCGTAAGAGGTGATCTCCTCCACCCCAGCTTGAAGGAATTCAGCACGTCCCTCTCCACATGAGATGGCAGCCTGTTCCACGGTTTCACTATTCTCTGGGAGAAAAGGAACACCACCTGACATCCAACCTAGATCTAGCTTTATACAACTTAAATTTCTGAGCCCTGGTGAGCCCTGGTCCTCCCTAATCCTATTTAATTGGAACACAATCTATTCCCTTCATTATCCTCTAAGTCTATGCTTCTCTAAAGTGTAGCTCTTCTTGATGATGAAGATGCTTTAGACTGGGGAATTAGTCTAGTGGCCACCCTCTGCACCCTTTCCAAAGCCTCTCACCCAGCATATGAGTAAACCAAAACTGGACACAGTATTCCAAGTGCTGCCTGACTAAAGTCTTGTACAAGGACAAAACACTATGCCTCGACTTGTACTCAATTGTTCTATGAATACGCTCTACTTGTTCTAGCTATCACTACACAGCATTGCTCATGTACCTTTTTAAGGATGTATGCACCAGAATGCCCAAATCTCTCTATTGCCACCATCCTTAATGCCTTTCCTGAAGGGTGTATGAATGTTGGGCATTTGCCCTGCCCACATGCATAACATTGCACTTATCTAAGTTCTAAATCATTTGCCTGTCATGAGCTCACTCTCCCAACACTAAGATCTGCCTGAAGCAGACGAGCATCACCTACAGTCCTAACACTTGCACAGATCTTGGTATCGCCTACATCCAGATCATTAATAAAAATAGTAAAGAGCAATGGTCCTGACTCCACTGGTGACTGGTCTCCAAACTGATCCAAATCCATCTATAACTACTTTTTGCCTACATGCTGCCAGCCAGTTCTCAATCCAGCTCAATATATTACCACTAATACCTGAGGCTTCACTCTTGGAGAAGCTCCTTGTGCGGTACCTTATCAAAAGCTTTTTGAAAGACTAAGTAGACAATGTCTACGGGACTTCCCTCATCCACCAACTTTGTAACTTCTTCAAAAAAATGCAATTAGATTTGTAAGACATGACCTTTTTATGAAGCCATATTGGGTGTCTCAAGTACAGCATATTTAGCTGACTATAGTTTTTAAATAGTGAAATAAATCCTACATTGATTCAATTGATCACAAGCAGTTGGAAAACTCCAGTAGCTGCTCTAGTGCATTAACACTTGTCAGTTAATCACTGGTAGATAAGTGGCTGTGTTTATATGGTTAGCGCTTCTGTTGGGAACAGGGTTTGTAATAATGAGCATCTCTGCTGCCCCCCTGTGGCAGTTAATGCTTACAGAAGCTAAAATACTTTCTTTAAAATTGAATTTTCAAAGTTGTAATGAAAATTATATATTTGTGTGAGTGAGGGGTGAGCGATTGGGGATGGGGTGCACTCTTTGGGCATAGGTGCTGGGTGAGCCCCAGACTATGGGGGTAATTTTGACTTTGGGTGCTATCAATTCTCCTTCCTGTTAACATCTGTCCTGAATTCATTGTTTAATGGGTAGGTGATTCTTGTTTGCAAAATTAAAGCCCATGGGATTAAAGGGGCAGTGCCAGTGTGGATCCAAAATTTGCGACGAGACAGCGAGTAGTGGTGAACAGGTGTTTCTCAGACTGGAGGGAAGTATACAGTGATGTTCCCTGGGGGTTGGTATTAGGACCACTGCTCTTTTTGATATATATTAATGACCTGGACTTGGGTATACAGGGCATAATTTCAAAGTTTGCAGATGATACAAAGCTTGTAGTAAACAAACAGACTTCAGAAGGACATAGACTAGTAAAAACAGGCAGCCACATGGCAGATGAAATTTAATGCAGAGAAGTGTGAAGTGATTCATTTTGGTAGGCAATATAAACTAAATGATACAATTTTAAAAGGGGTGCAGGAACAAAGACATTGGGGTGTTTGTACACAAGTCTTTGAAGGTGGCAGGACAGTTGAGAAGGCTGTTAAAATGGCAGATGGGATCCTTGGCTTAATTAATAGAGGCATGGAGTACAAATGCCAGAAAGTTCTGCTAAACCTTTATAAATTACTGGTTGGGCCTCAAATGCAGTATTGTGTTCAATTCTGGGCACCGCACTTTAGGAAGAATGTCAAGGCCTTAGAGAGGGTGCAGAGGAGATTTACTACAATGGTACCAGGGATGAGGGACTTCAGTTATGTGGAGAGATTTTAAGAACTCTTTAAAGCAGAGATGGTTAAGGGGAGATTTAATGGAGGTGTTCAATATTGAAGGGATTTGATAGAGTACAAGGAGAAACTGCTTCCAGTGGCAGGAGGGTCAGGAACCAGAGGACACAGATTTAAGGTAATTGGCAAAAGAACCAGAGGGGAGATGAGAATTTTTTTACACAGTGAGTTACGACCTGGAATGCACTGCCTGAAAGGGTGGATAAATAGTTGAAAAGTAGAAATATACAAGGCTATGGGGAAAGGGCAGGGGAGTGGGTCTAATTGGAGAACTCTTTCAAAAGGGTCGACACAGGCTGTGCTGGGGGTGGAGGAGGCAGCAAGAAATTAGCTGAATCCTCTAAAAATTGCAAGGCCAGTAATGGGCTCCAGTTTAGCCTCCACCTCCTGCAGCGTAAGGTACGGCGCGCTGGTGTAAGAGCTGGAGAAGGACTTCTGTGTATTTGGCCGATTTTCGGGTGGCCGGGAGCTGCTCACAGAGTAGCGAGTGATGGAAGTTCTCCCAGTGTCAGCCGTGGCTCGGGGGGTAGCACACTCGCCTCTGAGTAAGAAGGTTGTGGATTCAAATACCCAAGGACTCGAGCACAAAAATCTAGGCTGACACTCCAGTGCAGTACTGAGGAAGTGCTGCAGTGTCGGAGGTGCTGTCTTTCGGATGAGGCGCTAAAGTGAGGCCCTGTCTGTTCTCGCAAGTGGACGTAAAAGATCCCATGGCACTATTTCGAAGAAGAGCAGGGGGCAGTTCTCCCCGGTGTCCTGGGGCCAATATTTATCCCTCAACCAACATCACTAAAACAGAATATCTGGTCATTATCACATTTCAGTTGATGGGAACTTGCTGTGGGCAAATTGGCTGCATTATAACAGTGGCTACACTTCAAAAGTACTGCATTTGCTGTAAAGCGCTTTTGGACGAGGGGTGGTCGTGAAAGGCGCTGTAGGAATGGAAGTCTTTTTTTTTCTTTTCAGGTAGGATTTGTCCAATTCTGACTGCTCTGCTGGCTTGTTGCGCCAGCACAGTGTTGGACGGTGCGAGATGGATGGGACGGGACGGGGAAGGACTGACAGGACCTTTAGTTTGAGGGTAGAAAATTCCATTGGTTTCACTTTTTTTTTCCTCCTGAAACGCTGGTTCTTGCTCCGCCACACTCCCCTGGCGCCAGGAGTCCTCTCGCGTCTCACCTAAGTGATCATTCTGCAACCAATATCGGCAGGATATTCAACTGTGGAGGGAGTCACAGACGAGCCGAGTCCTGATGTCCACACAGCTGACAGCATCTCCAGCAGGCGACAGCAACAAGGGTAAAAGAGATCAGTAGAGATATATTTTATATCAGGTCAGGCCAAGCTTGGGTTTCAAATACCTGGATTATTGGAGGAAGGTAACTGAGGGAAATGTCCAATTGCCCGTTTCCTTGGCCCGGAAGAATTTCAGTTTTGAAGTTTATCTTGTTTCTATCTATTGGGGGTTTGCCAGAAACTGGAAACTCTCCCGCACAGTTTATTATTCCAGCAGCAACTCAATCAACGTCTGCCAAGATTATTTTTTAAAAATATCATTGCACAACTGAAACTGAGCCTTTAAGAGATGAGCGCCTCCCGCTGGGTTTTATGAGGGCATCTGATTGACATGAGTATCAGCCACTCACATTGTGGGTCCCGCCCCTCGCGTGGATCTGATTGGTTAGGCATTCGCACTCTGGCCAGTGATTGGTCGCAGGCTCTGTCAGTCACAATGATGAGTTCCCGATTGTCAGTCACATCATCGCCAGTCCCTGTGTTAAAGTGTTGCCGCCCCCACCCCACCCCACCCCCCGGGCTACAGAGTAACATTGCCCAGGACTTGGCATCGCTCTGGGGCTGCAGAGTAACATTGCCCAGGACTTGGCATCGCTCTGGGGCTGCAGAGTAACATTGCCCAGGACTTGGCATCACACCCGGGTTACAGAGTAACATTGCCCAGGACTTGGCATCACACCCGGGTTACAGAGTAACATTGCCCAGGACTTGGTATCACGCCCGGGTTACAGAGTAACATTGCCCAGGACTTGGCATCGCTCTGGGGCTGCAGAGTAACATTGCCCAGGACTTGGTATCACGCCCGGGTTACAGAGTAACATTGCCCAGGACTTGGCATCGCTCTGGGGCTGCAGAGTAACATTGCCCAGGACTTGGCATCACACCCGGGTTACAGAGTAACATTGCCCAGGACTTGGCATCACACCCGGGTTACAGTGTAACCTTGCCCAGGACTTGGGATTGCACCGTGCAAGGTCAGCCCTTGGTCCTAGGGCTTCTGCTTAGCGCCGCTTCCACTTCCTTCCTATTGTTGTTCTGATGCATTTTGATTACTGTTCCCAGTGGCTCGAAGATGTCCTCATTCAGTCAGCTGGAGGACCTCGAGGCACTGCCCCATGAAAATGTGATTCTGGTCGAGGTGGCCTGGGAAGTGGCAAACAAAGGTAAGGAGTCACCCAGGCAAGTCTCACCTGGGTCTGTCTCGGAGATAGTCTAACTGTTCCTGGGTCTGTCTCGGAGATAGTCTAACTGTTCCTGGGTCTGTCTCGGAGATAGTCTAACTGTTCCTGGGTCTGACTCGGAGATAGTCTAACTGTTCCTGGGTCTGACTCGGAGATAGTCTAACTGTTCCTGGGTCTGTCTCGGAGATAGTCTAACTGTTCCTGGGTCTGTCTCGGAGATAGTCTAACTGTTCCTGGGTCTGTCTCGGAGATAGTCTAACTGTTCCTGGGTCTGTCTCGGAGATAGTCTAACTGTTCCTAGGGGGTCTGTCTCGGAGATAGTCTAACTGTTCCTGGGTCTGTCTCGGAGATAGTCTAATTGTTCCTGGGTCTGTCTCTTTAGTTGGAGGCATCTACACTGTGATTCAAACCAAGGCGAAGATCACAACTGATGAATGGGGCGAGAACTACGTGATGATGGGCCCATATTTTGAACATAATGTCAGGACACAGGTGGAGCTGGTTGAACCTATGAACCCTGCTATCAAGCGGACCATCAATTTGATGAACTCTAAAGGCTGTAAGGTAAGATACCACAGTGGGAGAAGTGTGAAACTAGAACGCCTATTGGGTTTAGTCACATCAGGTGCGGAGATTCACAACTTTCATTTGCATTTCCAATCAATACTGACAGCAAAACAAAATCAATAGAAATGACTCCAGTTTCTCTAGTTCCTCATAACTTGCCTCAGGGTACAGGAGCACAGTGGTTATGTGTTACTGGGCTAGTAATCCAGAAGCCTGGACTAATGATCTGGAGACGTGAGTTCAAATCCCACCAGGGCAGCTGGGGAATTTAAATTCAGTTAATTAAATAAATCTGGAATAAAAAGCTAGTAATGGTAACCATGAAACTATTGGATAGTTGTAAAAACCCATATGGTTCACTAATGTCCTTTAGGGAAGGAAATCTACTGTTGTTGCCTGGTATGTGACTCCAGACCCAAAGCAATGTGGTTGACTCTTAACTGCCCTCAGTTCAAGGAGGCAGCTCACCACCACCTTCTCAAGGGCAATTAGGAATGGGCAATAAATGCTGGCCTTGCCAGTGACGCCCACATCCCATGAACGAATAAAAAAAACCATCCTGGTATCATATTGGTGAATCTCTTCTACCCTCTCTGTGGCCATGACATCCTTGCTAAAGGCGTCCAGAACAGGACACATTATTGTAACTGCAGTTCAACTAAGGATTTGCTTTTGTGCTCTATTCCCCTATTTGTAAAACATAGGATCCCATATAGATTTTTTAATAGCTTTATCAATTTCACTTTTAAATATTTGTGTATCAGAACCCTTGTCCCTCTACTCATTTTAAAGTTTTACCATTTAATATATTCACTAATTTTTCTGCATTAAATTTCATCTGCCACCTATCTGCCTAACATATTAACCTGTCCATTTCCTCCTGAAGCCACATAGTCACTTTTTAGTTAACCTTACTCCATAAATATTGATATTGTGCCTCCATATCCAACATATATACAGAAAGATCAATGGTCCTGACACTGACTCATGGGGGGACACCATTGCTTCCATAAACCTCCTACTCTCTGTTTCTGTCCTTTAACCACCTTCCCGTCCAGGCTGCATCAAATCAATTAATACCATGTACCTTTTATCACCCAGCTCCCTAATTTTATCAATGACCAGCTTATCAAATACCCTTTGAAAATCCATCAATACAAAACCTGCTGCATTTCCTTAATCAAAACTCCATTATTTCCACAAAGAACTCTATTAAATTTGTCAGACATGATTTGCCTTATACAGATCTGTACTAGTTGTCATTAATTAGCCAAGTCTTTTTAAGCTAGTGTTAATTTAGCCAATATTATGGGGTAGATTTTTAACTTGCCAGCCAGATGAAACAGACATTGCAGACAAACTGCCCGTTATAGAAACCGCATGATTTTCATTTCCATTGTTTCTATAACGGGCAGGCAGGCAACTCAAAACTAGATGTTAAACTGGCCCCTATTAGACTGGCCCCTGTTAAACTGACCCTATTAGGCCGGCCCTATTAAACTGACACCTGTTAGGCCGGCCCTATTAAACTGGCCTCTGTTAGACTGGCTAATCTATAGTTACCTACTTTATCCCTCTTACCCTTTTTGAACAGAGTGAGACATTGTCAAACCTTCAGTTCTCTGGTACAGCTTCCATTTCCAAGGACGTATGACAGATTATAGTCAGAGTTTCCACTTTTCCCTCATTATTCTGGGATGCAGCCCGGGGCCTTTTCTACTTTGAGTTCAGTTTTTATCAGTAAAGTTACAAATGACATTCTCTGTAACTGTGTGTAACTGAACCGACCAGGGGGCAAGCAACCTTAGATTTGGTCCTGTGTAATGAGACAGGATTAATTAAAAATGTCCTAGTAAAGGATCCCCTTGGAATGAGTGACCATAACATGATTGAATTCCATATTCAATTAGAGGGTGAGCAGGTCCGATCTCAAACAAGCGTGCTGAGCTTGAATAAAGGAGACTATGAAGGTATGAGAGCAGAATTGATTAGAGTGGACTGGGAAAATAGATTAAAGGGTAAGACGGTACATGATCAGTGGTGTACATTTAAGGAGTTATTTTACAACTTCCAAAAAATATATATTCCACTGAGGAAAAAAGGGTGTAAAAGAAAAGATAGCCATCCGTGGCTAAGTAAAGTAATTAAGGATAGTATCCGACTAAAAACAAGGGCATATAAGGTAGCCAAATCTAGTGGGAGGATAGAAGATTGGGAAGTCTTTAAAAGACAGCAAAAAATAACTAAAAGATTGATTAAGAAAGGGAAGATAGATTATGAAAGTAAATTAGCAAAAAATATAAAAACAGATAGCAAAAGTTTCTATAGTTATATAAAAAGAAAAAGGGTGGCTAAAGTAAATGTTGGTCCCTTAGAGGATGAGACCGGGAAATTAATGGTGGGAAACATGGAGATGGTAAAAACGCTGAACAATTATTTTGTATCAGTCTTTACGGTAGAGGACACTAAGAATATCCCAACACTGGACAAACAGGGGGCTCTGGGGGGGAGGAGCTAAATAAGATTAAAATCACTGAGGAAGTGGTACTTGGTAAAATAATGGGACTCAAGGCGGATAAATCCCCTGGACCTGATAGCTTACATCCTAGGGTCTTGAGGGAAGTGGCGGTAGGGATTGTGGATGCATTGGTAATAATTTTCCAAAACTCCCTGGACTCAGCAAAGGTCCCGGCAGATTGGAAAACTGCTAATGTAACACCCTTATTTAAAAAGGGTAGTAGGCAGAAGGCTGGAAACTATAGACCTGTTAGCCTAACATCTGTGGTTGGTAACATTTTAGAGTCCACTATTAAGGAGACAGTAACGGGACATTTGGATAAACATAATTTAATAGGACAAAGTCAGCATGGTTTTATGAAGGGGACGTCATGTTTGACAAATTTGCTTGAGTTCTTTGAGGAAGTAACATACAGGGTGGATAAAGGGGAACCAGTGGACGTAGTGTATTTAGACTTCCAAAAGGCATTTGACAAGGTGCCACACAAAAGATTATTGCTCAAGATAAAAAATCATGGGATTGGGGGTAATATTCTGGCATGGGTGGAGGATTGGCTATCTAACAGAAAGCAGAGAGTTGGGATAAATGGTTCGTTCTCAGACTGGCAATCAGTAACTAGTGCTGTTCCGCAGGGGTCAGTGCTGGGTCCCCAACTCTTTCTTTACAATCTATATTAATGATTTGGAGGAGGGGACCGAGTGTAACATATCAAAGTTTGCAGATGATACAAAGATGGGAAGGAAAGTAGTGAGTGAGGAGGACATAAAAAACCTGCAAAGGGACATAGACAGGCTAAGTAAGTGGGCAGAGATTTGGCAGATGGAATACAATACTGGAAAGTGTGAGGTCATGCACTTTGGCAGGAAAAATCATAGAGCAAGTTATTATCTTAATGGCAAGAAACTGGAAAGTACTGTAGTACAAAGGGATCTGGGGGTCCTGGTGCACGAAACTCAAAAAGTTAGTATGCAGGTGCAGCAAGTGATCAAGAAGGCCAATGGAATGTTGGCTTTTATTGCTAGGGGGATAGAATATAAAAACAGGGAGGTATTGTTGCAGTTGTACAAGGTATTGGTGAGACCGCACCTGGAATACTGCATACAGTTTTGGTGTCCATACTTAAGAAAAGACATACTTGCTCTCGAGTCAGTACAAAGAAGGTTCACTCGGTTAATCCCGGGGATGAGGGGGTGGACATATGAGGAGAGGTTGAGTAGATTGGGACTCTACTCATTGGAGTTCAGAAGAATGAGAGGCGATCTTATTGAAACATATAAGATTGTGAAGGGGTTTGATCAGGTGGATGTGGTGAGGATGTTCCCAATGATGGGTGAAACTAGAACTAGGGGGCATAATCTTAGAATAAGGGGCTGCTCTTTCAAAACTGAGATGAGAAACTTCTTCACTCAGAGAATAGTAGGTCTGTGGAATTTGCTGCCCCAGAAAGCTGTGGAAGCTTCATCATTAAATAAATTTAAAACAGAAATAGACAGTTTCTTAGAAGTAAAGGGAATTAGGGGTTATGGGGAGCGGGCAGGAAATTGGACATGAGTCTATGTTCGGAACGGTCATGGCCCTGTGGGTAACGGAGCGGGCCCAGGGGCCGTGTAGCCTGGTTCTGCTCCTACTACTTGTGTTCTAATTATGTGTTAGATTTCAGGAGATGGTTCTATTCCTGTTCCTGGCTGGGGTGGAGATCACCTTTTACAGAAGGTAAGTAATGTAGAAAATATAGGGACAGTGATCTCCTGGACGAGTTTTGATTGCCTAGATGGGTCGGAGAGGAATTTCCCAGATTTTTTTCTCCCAAATTGGCCATTGGGTTTTTTATCTGGTTTTTCGCCTCTCCCAGGAGATCACATGGGTTCGGGAGGGATGTAGAGTGATAGTAGATTTGAGGTTAGGATCAGATCAGCCATGATCTTATTGAATGGTGGAGCAGGCTCGAGGGGCCGATTGGCCTACTCCTGCTCCTATTTCTTATGTTCTTATGTTTATCCCTCCTTGACCTCCTTAACCTCTCTGAAACCTTTAACATGATTGACCACACCATCCTGCATTGTCTCTCCTCCACTATCCAACTTTTACACCAGCCCTTATATTTATATTTCTTATGTTCCAGTACTTTTTAATGTATTTATCTACCTGTGAGTCTTGGTATATAAAGCCATTAAATGGCCAACAGCATTTTGGATTTTATAAATAGGGGCGTAGAGTACAAGAGTAAGGAAGTTATGCTAAATCTGTACAAAACATTGGCCAGACTACAGTTATGTTCTGTGTGCAGTTTTAGGGTGTTTCACAAATCAAGCCCAAAGGTAACTAAAACGTGGTTCCTGATTTCAGCAGCAGTGGGGGCTGAGGTAAGAGCAATGTTGGGAGATGTTGCTGGGGTAAAGGTTGGCTGTCTTGGTGATGGATAGGATACGGGGACTGAAACTTAGTCCAGGATCAAATAGTAAACCAAGGTTCCACGCAGTCTGGTTCAGCCGGAGGGTAGCCAGGGATGAGGATCAAGTCAGGGGTAAAGATACCAGAAATAACACCAGAAAATGCTGGAAAAACTCAGCAGGCCAGGGCAGCATCCGTGGAGAGAGAAACAGAGTTAACCTTTCAGGTCGATTGCTATCGTAAAGATACCAGAGTTTTGAATCAGTTTTAAGTTGGAGCACATTCTGTTCATCTACAACTTAACGGCAGACAAGAAATCTGACATCACAGCGGTGTTCATGGAGTCTAGGCGGGTCATATTTGTCCAGAACCAATCCCACTCTGTAACCAACTATAAGATGGAGTTTAAATCCAACCTGGCGATTGAAGGCCCTGAGGGTTGCAAGAGGTACCAGGGCAGTAGAAGGGCCTGGGTTGACTTCATCAATGCATTCATTTATTTTTGGTTTATTTCATTATTTCCCCAGGAAGAACTTGCATTTATAATCACGCATTTCACATCCTTAGAATGTCCCAAAGTGCTTCACTGCCAATAAATTATTTTTGAAGTGCAGTCACTGTTGTTATCTCAACAAATGCAGCAGCCAATTTGCGCACAGCAAGGTCTGACATACAGTAATGAGGTAAATGACCAGGTAATCTGTTTTGGTGGTGTTGGTTAAGGGATACCTGGAGAACTCCTTGCTCTTTGAAAAAGTTCCATGGGATCTTTTACATCCATCTGAGAGGGCAGATGGAGCCTCAGTTTATCGTCTCATCCACAGTGCAGCACTCCCTCAGTACTGCCCCTCCGACAGTGCAGCTCTCCCTTAGTGCTGCCCCTCTGACGGTGCGGCGCTCCCTCAGTACTGACCCTCCGACAGTGCGGTGCTCCCTCAGTACTGACCCTCCGACAGTGCTGAAGGGATAATTACTAGTCCTAGCCCTTTTCGGGCTACCCCGGATCAGGCGTATTCCCCAGACGTTCACCTTCAACTAAAGTTAGAGATAGCCGAATTCTATAAGACGCTTAATTGGGTCTAAAGGTCCAGGCTATCTCTCTCTAAAGGAAAGGAACAACTTGAAGATGTTACCGTCTTCCAGATAGCACTTTTAATAAGTTTAACTAGACTGTAACCTTTCGGATATTACGAGGGTCCGGAATACTCCCCCAGAACTCTGCAACTCCTCACCAAAGTGTGTACAGAGATTGAGTTCGCGAGTTTGATACGGAAATACTCAGTGACAATTCTAAAAATATATAGATTTATTAAAGAACCGACATGTAGTTAACAGCTGGTGAGTCAGTCGCAACTTTAACAGTTCAAAATACAAATAGCTTACATTTCTTATTCTCAGAGATCCTTATTCTCAAATCTTAACATCGTTACATATTTACATTTCTACTTATTTTTAATCCAGGATATCCACCAAAATCAAATAAAAGCACCTTTTTGATCCCCGAGACTCAGAGTTAAAAACTTACAGAGCTTGCCTCTGAAGTTGAGAATCGCTTGCCCCTTCCAGCGACTTCTGACTTTCTATCTGAAAGTTACATATTGTGATAATAATAACTTCCGGGAAGTTATGTCATCACTTCCTGTGAACTGTGAACTATGAACTATGAACTTGGTACATACATCACTTCCTGTCATATGTCACTTCCTGTTGGACTGGTATAAATACTGAACTATTCAGTATTGTAAGAGGCTTCTACCAGAGGCATGGTGAAGACCTCTCTTGTATATAGTGTGTTTATAAGTTGCTTAAAGCTTACTTTAAAGTTACTTGATGTGTGAGACTCCTTTTTCTTACATCAATTTAAGCAACTTAGTATTTACACTCACAAATACTCGACCTTCGGACAAACTCGGAGTTAAGGATCCAGGGAACCACCCATCATGGAGAGAATCCTTAGACCTATTCGTCTGGACTTGGACCCGAACACACCAGCAGCTGGCAGGGTATGGAAGCATTGGTACCGTACTTTTGAGAATTTTCTGGATGAATGTAAAGCAGATGCTCCTACTAGACTGAGGATACTTATCAACTATGTGACCCCAAAAGTGTTTGAATATGTTGATGAATGGGATAATTACGATGAGGTGATTCGGGCACTTAAGAAACTGTATGCCAAGACTCCAAATGAGGTCTATGCTAGACATCTACTGGCCACAGCCCGACAAGGGCCAGGGGAATCGATTAACGAACTCCTTCAAGAACTTCGCAGGCTCAGCATAGATTGTAACTTTCAGGCAGCCTCAGCTGAGCTGTACCGCGAAGAAATGATTCGTGATGCTTTCATCTGCGGGATTGCCTCTCCATTTATACGCCAGCGTCTACTAGAAAGTAAAACACTTGAGCTACAAAAAGCTTTTGACCTAGCTTGTTCTCTGGATTTGGCAAAGAGAAATGCAGACCTCTATCAGCTGCCCAGATCTCGATCTGCTGCTGTAACTGCAACCAGACAATTCAAGCGGTCTCCGGTGAACCCTATCATGGGGGAATCTAATTCTGATAATTCTGATGAAGAAGAGGAGGATGACCCCACTTTAGCAGCATCTTGGCAATCTAGGAAGGAATGCTTCTTTTGTGGAGATGCTTTTCACCCTAGGAAAACCTGCCCTGCTCGCAATGCAATCTGCAGTTATTGCAAAAAAAAAGGACACTTTGCTAAAGTTTGCCTATCAAGGGCCTCTACGAGGGCCAATCCAGCTAAGGCCTACCGAACTGCCCCAATTAGGGTCTATCAAGATGCTCCAGCTAGGACCTATCAAGCTTCCTCTCGAGCTCTCTCCCGAAGAAGCACACCGAGAGTTTTAGCCACTCTCTGTGCAACGACACCAATTACAGCTGCTTGCCCACAGAACCTGTCTCATGCAGCTACAAAAGTTTCAATTAAAGGGCATACCTTAGATGCCTTAATTGGCTCAGGAAGTACTGATAGTTTCATTAAAGAACAGATTGTTGCAAAGTTGAAACTACATGTCTTCCCATCGGACCAGGCAATTGCGATGGCTCAGTCATCACTTAATACCAGAATCTCCGGCTTTTGTATTGTTGATATGACACTTAATGGTCGCATGTATCCCTCCACCCGACTTTCGGTACTCAAGGACTTATGTAGTGATCTCCTCTTAGGGCTGGATTTCCAGAAACAGCATAAGAAACTCACTATTGAGTTCGGCGGATCCAAACCTGGTCTTACTATTTCTAATATACCGTCTAAATTACCATTTTGTGCATTATCAGCAGCTTCACTGGATGAACCCTCATTATTTGCCAGTATTCCGCCTCGATGCAAACCAATAATAACGAAATCGCGGCGCTTTAATCAGGGAGACCAATCTTTTATTGAGGCTGACATCTCTCGACTTCTAGCAGAGGATATCATCGAACCATGTTCATCGCCCTGGCGGGCTCAAGTCGTCATTGTCAAGAACACTCTAAAACCTCACAAACAACGACTATGCATTGATTATTCGCAAACCATCAATCAATATACCAACTTGGACGCCTACCCATTGCCACGCATTGATGATATGGTTAATAAACTGGCCGAATACACAATGTTCTCCACTTACGACTTAAAAAGTGCCTATCATCAGGTACCCTTGAAGGTCTCAGATAAGCAGTACACGGCCTTTGAGGCTAATGGACGGCTGTACCAATTTCGTCGCCTCCCATTCGGGGTTACTAATGGAGTGGCTGTCTTCCAACGGGCAATGGATGGCCTGGTTAAACAGGAAAATCTAAGGGACACTTTTCCCTATCTTGATAACATTACTATTGCAGGTCACGATCAACAGGAACACGACGCCAACCTCCAAAAATTTCGGGATGCCCTCCATCGCCGTAACTTAACCTTGAATGAATCCAAATCTGTTGAGTCGCAACCGACCATCAACATCCCTGGCTACTGCGTAGGCAATGGTATCATTAAGCCAGACCCAGAAAGACTTCGCCCGCTCCAAGAGCTCCCGTCACCTAAGAATCCGGCTTCTTTACGTCGGGCTCTCGGTCTGTTTGCATACTACGCTAAATGGATTCCTCATTTTTCGGACAAAATCCAACCCTTGCTGCATGCTAGATCATTTCCATTGGGAACAGCGGCTGTTGCAGCCTTTAACCTTCTCAAAAAACAGTTGGAGAAAGCGGCTCTTCACTCCATCGATGAGAATCTCCCTTTCATAGTCGAATGTGATGCCTCGGAGGTGGCGATCTCGGCTACTCTGAATCAGGAAGGTCGTCCTGTAGCATTTATGTCCAGGACCTTACAAGGTGCCGAGCTACATTATCCTCCGGTTGAGAAGGAAGCCACAGCCATCATAGAGGCAGTACGGAAGTGGAACCATTTTCTAGCTCACCAGCACTTTACATTAATCACGGACCAACGATCAGTCGCCTTCATGCTCGATAATCGAAAACGAACCAAAATTAAGAATAAAAAAATACAACTTTGGAGGATGGAACTGGCCTCTTTTGGTTATACCATTCACTATCGGCCTGGCAAGGAGAATGTGGCCCCGGACACCCTCACACGGGCATTCTGCTCCACTATGTCGTCCTCTACTCTCATGGATGTCCACAATGGATTGTGTCATCCTGGCGTTACGCGCATGCTACATTTCATACGATCACGGAATCTCCCTTTTTCTACTGGAGATGTAAAGAAAATATGCTCAGAATGCCGGCTTTGTGCGGAATTAAAACCTCAGTTCTTCCGCCCCTCAGATGGTATACTCATACATGCAACCCAACCGATGCAACGACTTAGCATCGATTTTAAGGGCCCAGTGCCCTCTTCAACTCGGAACACATATTTGCTCACCATGATTGATGAATATTCACGTTTTCCGTTTGCCTTCCCCTGCTCCAATATGCTGGCGTCCACAGTAATCTGCTGTCTTGAGCAGGTATTTTCTCTCTGTGGCATGCCGGCTTACATTCACTCGGATCGGGGTCCATCCTTTATGTCAAGGGAACTCAAGGACTACCTCTCAGAACGGGGAATTGCTACAAGCAAAACAACACCATACCATCCCATCGGAAATGGGCAGGTAGAGAGGTATAACGGTATCATCTGGAATTCCGTACGTCTCGCTTTAAGATCTCGGGGCCTACCAGACCAGCAATGGGAAGCAGTGCTTCCGGATGCATTGCACTCTATACGGTCCCTGCTTTCTACAGCCACAAATACTGCACCTCATGAGCGGTTCTTTGGATTCCAGCGTCGCTCATCTCATGGGACATCACTCCCGTCATGGCTAACTACTCCTGGACCCGTATTACTCCGAAGATACGTTCGGACGTCTAAAAATGACCCTCTCGTAGACGAGGTCGAACTAACTGATGCCAACCCCACCTATGCAAACATACGATATTCCGACGGCCGAGAATCTACCGTATCATTACGGGATCTGGCTCCCTACCCACCAGGACCTAGTGAGACATCGGGTGATGGCATTTCACCAGGAAACTCTTGGGACCTATCGGGTACCCCTCTCCAGGATCCTGATCAGACACCAACTAGCTTGGTGCTGGTAGAACCCCGTACTCAAAGTTGCGACCCTCCCAGTACCGCGCACGAAAGTACTGATCCGCCACAGACCAGCTCTGCACCTCCCTCTGAACAGAGGCAGACCGACTTTGAACCTATTGGGGCTCGTACACGAAGCCATGATCTCCCCGACCCTGCACAGGGTAATCCAGGCCACACAGACTCTGACCAATGGCCAACCGCATGTAAGCGGACCAGCGACCCTCTACGACGGGAACCCAAACGGGTGCGACTCTTCCTCGTTCGGCGGCTGCGGAACAAAAGGAAGACCACAGCCTTCTAATCCTGCAGGAGGGAAGAATGTGATAATAATAACTTCCGGGAAGTTATGTCATCACTTCCTGTGAACTATGAACTTGGTACATACATCACTTCCTGTCATATGTCACTTCCTGTTGGACTGGTATAAATACTGAACTATTCAGTATTGTAAGAGGCTTTTACCAGAGGCATGGTGAAGACCTCTCTTGTGTATAGTGTGTTTATAAGTTGCTTAAAGCTTACTTTAAAGTTACTTGATGTGTGAGACTCCTTTTTCTTACATCACATATTTTATATCCTTTTTGCAGTGGTAAATCCTTTTGAAGTTTTCTACTGATGTAAGCTAATTATCTCCAGTCATTCTTTCGGTTGACTTCTTTCTAATCTTACTGTCAGTTCAGCTGTTAACTTTCAGAATCCTGTCTGCTGTATAGGTGTTCAAAAACTTATCATCAAAAATGGTTATAACAGATTTATCTCTTTGATGCCATTCTTACGAAGGTCTTTAATTAAATCCTTAATATCAGATTAACTGGTTATAAGCAGACGTCGTGACTCCTAACTGTTTCATTTTCAACAGAAACACAATGTGATTGCTTGGTGCATCTATTGATGTCATATTTACAAAGTCTTCTGTTTGTACCTTTTACAATATGTAAATCAAAAACACTTCAACCAGGGTGTTCTATGCATTTCTTAGCTACATCAATGGTTATATCACAGATGTTGTGTCTGCTTGTACTGTACTAAGTTTAACATAGAACTATTTTATGGTAGGTATTTCTTTTACTTGATGTCATTTTTTCAAAGGCACATGTTTTTTTAAATTTATGTGATGCTTTCTGAAGTGTTAGTTTATAACACTTAACTTGGGCATTGCTATTGTGTTTCTTCCAATGTTCAGACATAGAGGAACCTCCAACCTGGTGTTTCAACAGGGCTATTGTCTTAGCATTAACAACCGATTCCCATTTCAAAAGCTTGTATGGTGTTTATAACTTTGTGTCAAACATAGAAACTAGAAACATAGAAGATAGGAGCAGGCGTAGGCCATTCAGCCCCTTGAGCCTGTTCTGCCATTTAATGAGATCATGGCTGATCATCCACATTCAGTACCCTGTCCCTGCTTTCACCCCATATCCCTTTAGCCTTAAGAAATATATCTAACTTCTTCTTGAATATATTTAATAAGTTGGCCTCAACTGCCTTCTGTGGTAGAGAATTCCACAGGTTCACCACTCTCTAGGTGAAGAAATTCCTCCTCATCTCAGTCCTAAATGGCTTACCCCCTATCCTTAGACTGTGACCCCTGGTTCCAGACTCCCCCGCCATCGGGAACATCCTTCCTGCATCTAGTCTGTCAAGTCCTGTTAGAATTTTATAAGTTTCAATGAGATCCCCTCTCATTCTTCGAAACTCCAGCGAATATAAGCCTAATCAACCCAATCTCTCTTCATACGTCATTCCCGCCATCCCAGGTAACAGTCTGATGAATCTTCGCTGCACTCCCTCCATGGCAAAAACAGCCTTCCTCAGATAAGGCGACCAAAACTGCACAAAATACTCAAGGTGTGGTCTCACCAAGGCCCTGTACAACTGCAGCAAGACATCCTTGCTCCTGTACTCGAATCCTCTCGCTATGAAGGCCAACATACCATTTGCCTTCTTAACCGCCTGCTGCACCTGCATGCTTACCTTCAGCGACTGGTGCACAAGGACACCCAGGTCTCGTTGCACTTCCCCTTCTCCCAATCTATTGTTGTTCAGATAATCTGTCTTCCTGTTTTTGGCACCAAAGTGGATAACCTCGCATTTATCCACATTATACTGCATCTGCCCAATCACCCAACCTGTCCAAATCATACTGGAGTTTCTCTGCATCCTCCTCACAGCACACACGCCCACCCAGCTTTGTGTCGTCTGCAAACTTGGAGATATTACATCTAGTTCCCTCGTCTAGATCATTAATATATATTGTGAATAGCTGGGGTCCGAGCACCGATCCCTGCGGTACCCCATTAGTCACTGCCTGCCACTCGGAAAAAGACCCGTTTATTCCTACTCTTTGCTTCCTGTCTGCCAACCAGTTCTCTATCCAAGTCAGTACCTTACCCCCAATCCCATGTGCTTTAACTTTGCATGCCAATCTCTTATGCGGGACCTTATTGAAAACCTTCCAAGTGCTCTGCTATTACATCTTTTATAATGGACTCTAGCATTTTCCCCACTACCGATGTCAGGCTTACCGGTCTATAATTCCCCGTTTTCTCTCTACCACCTTTTTAAAATAGTGGGGTTACATTAGCTACCCTCCAATCCATGGGAACTATTCCAGAGTCTATAGAATTTTGGAAGATGACCAGCAATGCATCTACTATTTCTAGGGCCACTTCCTTAAGTACCCTAGGATGTAGATTATCAGGCCCTGGGGATTTATCGGCCTTCAGTGCCGTCAATTTTCCTAACACCATTTCCCTCCAAATACTGATTTCATTCAATTCCTCCCTCTCATTAGACCCTATGTTCCCCAACATCTCTGGAAGGTTATTTGTGTCCTCCTTTGTGAAGACAGAACCAAAGTATGTATTTAATTGGTCTGCCATTTCTTTGTTCCCCATTATAAATTCCCCTGATTCTGACTGCAAGGGACCTACGCTTGACTTCACCAATCTTTTTCTCTTCACATATCTATAGAAGCTTTTACAGTCAGTTTTTATGTTCCCTGCAAGCTTACTCTCATATTCTATTTTCTCCCTCTTAATTAATCCCTTTGTCCTCCTTTGCTGAGTCCTAAACTGCTCCCAGTCCTCAGGTTTGCTGCTTTTTCTGGCCAATTTATATGTCCTCACCTTGGATCTTATGCTATCCCTAATTTCCCTTGTTAGCCACGGTTGAGTCACCTTTTTTGTTTTATTTTTATGCCAAACAGGGATGAACAAATGCTGTAGTTCATCCATGCGATTTTTTCAAAGTTTGCCATTGCCTATCCACCATCAACCCTTAAAGTAACATTCCCTAATCCATCCTAGCTAACTCGTACCTCAGACTATTGTAGTTTCCTTTATTTAAATTCAGGATCCTAGTCTCTGAGTCAACTACTTCACTCTCCATCTTAATGAAGAAGTCTATCATATTATGATCGCTCCGCCCCAAGGGGCCTCGCACAACACAAGATTGCTAATTAATCCTTTCTCATTACATAATACCCAGTCTAAGATGGCCTGATCTCCAGTTGGTTCCTCGACATATTGGTCCAGGAAACCATCCCGTATACACTCTCGGAATTCCTGCTCCACAGTATTGTTACTAATTTTATTAGCCCAATCTATATGTAGATTAAAGTCACCCATGATAACTGCTGTGACCTTATTGCACGCGTCTCTAATTTCCCGTTTAATGCCATCCCCAACCTCAGCATTACTGTTTGGGGGTCTGTATACAACACCCACTAATGTTTTCTGCCCCATGGTATTTCTCAGCTCTACCCATACAGATTCCACATCATCAGAGCTAATATCCTTCCTTATTATTGTGTTAATCTCCTCTTTAACCAGCAATGCTACCCCACCTCCTTTTCCTTTTTGCCTGTCCTTCCTGAATATTGAATACCCCTGGATCTTGAATTCCCAGTCTTGGTCACCCTGGAGCCATGTCTCCATAATTCCAATTACATCATATCCGTTTACATCTATCTGCACAGCTAATTCATCCACCTTATTACGAATACTCCTCACATTAAGACACAAAGCCTTCAGGCTTATTTTTTTAACACTCTTAAGTCCTTTTAGAATTATTATTTACTGTAGCCCTGTTTAATTTACACCCTTGATTTCTCTGCCTTCCACTTTTGCTTTTCTCCTTCCTGTCTTTTGTTTCTATCCTTGCTTCCCTTTCCTCTGTCTCCCTGCACAGGTTCCCAACCCCCTGCCATTTTAGTTTAAACCCTCCCCAACAGCACTAGCAAACACTTCATTTTATCTCAGAAGCCTGTATTCTGTTTACAGCCTGTGTCTTTGAGGTTGGTAGATTTTTAAACCCAGTTTTCATGTTTTAATAAAGTCAAAAATTCCGTTCATAGGATGGTGTATCTTTTTGAAATATGGCTATTCCTTTACAGTGCGGTGCTCCCTCAGTACTGCCACTCCGACAGTGCGACGCTCCCTCAGTACTGCCCCTCCGACAGTGCGGCGCTCCCTCAGTACTGCCCCTCCGACAGTGCGGCGCTCCCTCAGTACTGCCCCTCTGACAGTGCGGCGCTCCCTCAGTACTGCACTAGGAGTGTCAACTGGGATTACGTGTTAAAAACCTGGGCTGGGATTTGAATTTACAACCTTCTCACTCAGAAGCAAGTGCTGGCACTGAGCCACAACTGAAACTTCTTTCCCTAGAGGGTACAAGATCAAACAGGGACAGAGATGCACTGAAACTTCAGGCTGCACCACAATAATTAAACCTGTTTTACAATTTGTCTTTGTGTGCAGGTATACTTTGGGCGCTGGTTGATTGAGGGGAATCCTTGTGTTATCCTATTCGATGTTAGAGCTACAGCTTGGAGCTTGGACCGTTGGAAAGCGGAATTGTGGGAGTGCTGCTCCATCGGGATCCCCTGGTATGACCGAGAGGCGAATGATGCTGTTCTGTTTGGTTTTCTCATCACCTGGTTCCTAGGAGAGGTCAGTGAAATCCATGTGGGATCACACATAGTTCTGGGATTTCACATCATCTTTGCATACTTGGTGTAATGTGCTTTAATTCCAAAAGACTTTTGATAAAATTCCATATGAAAGGTGAAGGCAGTGAGTGAGGCCCCCAGGTAAAAGTTGGAGCTAAATAAGGAAGTGGCTGAAAGAGAAGAGGCAATGGTTCGAGGAATGAAGTTGGTTTGGGAATGTGTACTGAGTGGGCTGCCCAGGAATTGGTGCTGGTATCGCTACTATTTCTAATCTACATAATATCTTCAAAATACCTTAAACAGGGGATATAGCACTGATCAAAGCACCAAGCCTGTCTGGTGGGGGTGGGGCTGGTTTTGATTGAAAGCTGTATCAGACCTCTGGAAAATGAACAGGGTCAATGATTGGCTGTAGTCCTTTGATTGACAGCTGTGTGGCCAAAGCCTCTGATTGGAGGTTTATTTACAGTTGCCTACCATGTTAAAGGTGCTATATAAATACAAGTTGTTGTTGCCGAAGTCCAACCAATCAGTGTAGAGTCTACAGGCAACAGGTTAGTTTCAATCTGTGGTTTGATTGCACCACGTAAGAAATGTGCAAATGTCTTCAGGGATCTAGTTACCATGAAAGATAGCTCATAGATCCTTCTTTTGATGTATAATGATGGGAGGAGATTTACCAGAATGGTACCAGTGTGAAGGACTTCAGTTATGTGGAGAGACTGGAGAAGCTGGGGTTGTTCTCCTTAGAACAGAAAAGGTAAAAGGGGAGGTTTGATCGAGGTGTTCAAAATTATGAATGATTTTGATAGAGTATATAAGGAGAAACTGTTTCCAGTGGCAGAAGGGTCGGTAACTAGAGGACACAGATTTAAGGTGATTGGCAAAAGAACCAGAGGCGAGATGAGGAAACATTTTTTTTACAGTGAGTTGTTGTGATCTGGAATGCGCTGCCTGAAAGGGCGATGGAAGCAGTTTCAATAGTAACTTTCAAAAGGGAATTAGATACTTGAAGGGAAAAAATTTGCAGGGAAAGAACAGGGGAGTGGGACTAATTGGAGAGCTCTTTCAAAGAGCCGACACAGGCACATGGGTCAAATGACTTCCTTCTGAGCTGTATGATTCTATGGATAAGCAGAGTGTACATTAATGTAAATACACTGCTTTGCACTGAGCACCCGAACGACCAGATTTAGGAACAGCTTCTTTCCCAGGACTGTCATCCTACTGAACTCCACAAATAAACTCTAAAGCCTGCACATCTGCCAATGCACTTTATTATGTTTATGTTAATGTATTACAAGCCAAATGAATGTTGAATGTTTAAATGTCTTAATCTAAATGTACACTCTCGGGAGCCGCAAGCCTATATTTCGTTGTACTGCACTTGTGCACTAACAATGACAATAAAGTTGATTATTATTATTATTATTATTACTGATCAGTTACTGTAAATAAATTGTTTGATTTGGAGCCTACGTCTGATAGTCTGCTCATGCAACGTGAGGTACATGTGGTAATGAGGGATATGGAACCAATGTGGGTAAATGGAGTTAAGATACAAATCAGCCATGATCTAATTGAATGGCGGGACAGACTTGAGGGGCTGAATGCCACCTTCTGTTCTTATGGTACATTCCAGTAAGCTGGTGAACATTGGCAAGGCTGCTTGCGATTGTTTACCTGGATATTGGACAGGTAAATAGGGTCCACAGGATCTGCTTATGGGAGTTCCTGGTGATTCTGAACCCAGGTCGAATATCTAGCATAAAACTCAAACAACAGGGAGGTTAGAAGAAATGTTTATGTAATGGGCTAATAGGATCAGGAATACATGTCTACATTGCACACCAATCTCTAGATTTCAGAGAACTGGATGAGCAGTTGCAGAAAAATATGAAAGGGTTCAGGGAAAGAGCAGGAAATGGGACTGGAGTTGCTCGTTCAGCCACTGAGCTCACCGTGAGCTGAAATAGACTCCTGTGCTTGATTCTATTTACCCAGTCTGTATTGTGCATGTGTTGGAAATAATACTGAAACATGCATGAGCCACACAATACCAGACCGGAGTGAATTATTCCCTTTTACCTGCTAGTTGCTGACACTGAGACGCACACATGATGTACAAGACTTGATAAGATTGAATATTTAGAGAGTTACGTTTTCTGTCCATGTCTAATCAGGTTTCTTTCCTGTTTAGTTTGTTGCTCAATGTGAGGGGAACTGCCCATTTATTATCACTCACTTCCACGAATGGTTGTCTGGTGTTGGTTTGATTATGTGCAGAATTCGCAAGATTCCTGTAGCCACAATCTTTACGACGCACGCCACATTATTGGGACGCTATCTCTGTGCTGGAAACGTCGACTTCTACAACAACCTTGCACACGTGCGTAAACATCCATCCCAGTTCATTTAGTTAAGGATATCTCCAAACTTTCCCAAATACTCTTAAGTATGCAATGCCTCTTTGGTTTAAATGGTTCTAAATATAGGAGTATAGAAGTTGTAGCACAGGATGAGTCACTTGGTGCTTGTTGCCTGCACTGACCGTAGGCGTCTCTCAAGGGCTGATTTTACAGTCCCATTTTCTCGCTTGGTTCAATGCCCTTTTATATTTTTTGTAATAATTGAGTACCCTTCTGTAATCAATCAATCACCACTTGTGGCAAAGCATTGCACATTACAATAACATTTTACATTGTAAAAGTTTCTCCGACTCTCCCTCTTTATATCTGCACCTGGGATTTCTCAGGCATTCTCCCAAGGGAGATAGCCAATCCTAGGAGAAAGGACATAAATGGCAATTTACACTTGTTCTGGGAGCTCCACAATCTCCTGCAGAAGATACAGCACGAGATTCAGGGCCCTGCTGTTCTATTGCAATCACGGTCTCTTGCCTTTCATTTCACTAAATACTATGTATATCTGTTCGAATACCTCTATCAAAGCCCCCTCAATCTACTCATTGTGAGTATACAACATTATCACGTTCCTCTTCTCTCTGTAAATCTATGTTGAACTTTGTTCAACTATTACATTCCTTCAAAAGTAAGCAGTCCACAATGCTTTGTTTTGTATAGTCATTATGACTTTGCTTTTTGTTCCACTCCCTCTCAATATAAATCCCAAATCTCATTTGCCGCCGTAATGGCTTTTTTTTTAACCTGTGGCCCCAACTGTGACTTGGGCCCTTTCCTCACCCACTACCGTGACAATTTACCGTTTCACCCACTGCCGTGACAATTTACCGTTTCACCCACTGCCGTGACAATTTACCGTTTCACCCACTACAGTGACAATTTACCGTTTCACCCACTACCGTGACAATTTACCGTTTCATCCACTACCGTGACAATTTACCGTTTCACCCACTACCGTGACAATTTACCGTTTCACCCACTGCCGTGACAATTTACCGTTTCACCCACTACCGTGACAATTTACCGTTTCACCCACTACAGTGACAATTTACCGTTTCACCCACTACCGTGACAATTTACCGTTTCACCCACTACAGTGACAATTTACCGTTTCACCCACTACCGTGACAATTTACCGTTTCACCCACTGCCGTGACAATTTACCGTTTCACCCACTGCCGTGACAATTTACCGTTTCATCCACTGCCGTGACAATTTACCGTTTCACCCACTACCGTGACAATTTACCGTTTCATCCACTACCGTGACAATTTACCGTTTCACCCACTGCCGTGGCAATTTACCATTTCACCCACTACCGTGACAATTTACCGTTTCATCCACTGCCGTGGCAATTTACCGTTTCACCCACTACAGTGACAATTTACCGTTTCACCCACTACAGTGACAATTTACCGTTTCACCCACTACCGTGACAATTTACCGTTTCACCCACTACCGTGACAATTTACCGTTTCATCCACTACCGTGACAATTTACCGTTTCACCCACTACCGTGACAATTTACCGTTTCACCCACTGCCGTGACAATTTACCGTTTCACCCACTGCCGTGACAATTTACCGTTTCACCCACTACCATGACAATTTACCGTTTCATCCACTACAGTGACAATTTACCGTTTCACCCACTGCCGTGACAATTTACCGTTTCACCCACTGCCGTGACAATTTACCGTTTCACCCACTGCCGTGACAATTTACCGTTTCACCCACTGCCGTGACAATTTACCGTTTCACCCACTGCCGTGACAATTTACCGTTTCACCCACTGCCGTGACAATTTACCGTTTCACCCACTACAGTGACAATTTACCGTTTCACCCACTGCCGTGACAATTTACCGTTTCATCCACTACAGTGACAATTTACCGTTTCATCCACTACTGTGACAATTTACCGTTTCACCCACTACCGTGACAATTTACCGTTTAAGTATATTTTCATTCTTTATTCTTCTTCCCAAAATTGCCTCATATTTTCTTATATGAAACTGTATCAACAATAACTTGCATTTATATAGCTTCCTTTAATGTAGTAAACCATCCCGCAGCGCTTCACAGGAACGATTATCAAACAACATTTGACAACGAACCACATAAGGAGATATTAGGACTGGTGACCAAAAGCTTGGTCAAAGAGGTAGGTTTTAAGGGCACCTTAAAGGAGGAGAGAAAGATAGAGGCGGAGAGGTTTAGAGAGGGAATTCCAGAGCTTCTGGCCTAGGCAGCTGAAGGCATGGCTGCCAGTGGTAGAGCGATGAAAATTGGGGATGCGCAAGTGGTCAGAATTGGAGGAGCGCAGAGATCTTGCAGGGTTGTAGGGCTGGTGGAGGTTACAGAGATAGGGAGGGGCGAGGCCATGGAGGGAGTTAAAAGCAAGAATGAGAATTTTAAAATTGAGGCGTTGCCAGACCAGGAGCCAGTGTAGGTCAGCGAGCACAGGGGTGATGGGTGAACGGGACTCGGTGCGAGTTAGGATACAGGCAGAGTTTTGGATGACCTCAAGTTTATGGAGGGAACAAGGTGGGAGGCTGGCCAGGAGAGTACTGGAGTAGTCGAGTCTAGAGGTAACAAAGGCATGGATGAGGGTTTCAACAGTAGATGAGCTGAGCCAGGGGCAGAGACAGGCAATGTTATGGAGATGGAAGTAGGCAGTCTTGGTGATGGAGAGGATATCGGGTTGGAAGCTCAGCTCAGGGTGCCAAGATTGCGAACAGTCTGGTTCAGCCTCAGGCAGAGGCCAGGGAGAGGGATGGAATCAGTGGCTCGAGAAAGGAGATTGTATCTTCCACCTATCTGCCTGTTCTCGCAGCCTATTTATATTCTCTAGTCATCTCCTGTATTTTTCCTGGCAATTTGCTACTTCCAATTTGGTATCATTATCGAGCTTTGATATCCAGCCTTTATCTCTAAATACAATTTTTATTTATATATAAAAAAGCAAAAGTGGTCATTCACCAATCCCTGTAAAATTCTGCTAGCTGCCAGTTTAAGAGGAATCCATTAATTGCAGCCACTTGCTGTCTCTTCCACCACACTCTCTTTTATGCCATGAATTCTAATCTTCTCAACCAATTTCTAATGAGCACTTTATCAAATGCCTTCTGGAAATCCATATAAACTACTTCTACCACATCTATGCATTCTATTATTCTCTCTAAGTATTCTATCATGTTAGTCCTACATGACTTACCCTTCATAGATCTATGTCAGGTATATCAGATAATAACCCTAACCCTACAATTTCCTTATAGGTATTTATTTATCTTGCCTGTAATTACAGTTTAGTGATGTTCCTGCCTGTAGTTGCCTGATTTTATCCCTTTCCCCTTTTTGAACAGATGTGCAACATCTGCCTCCCCTTTGTCTCTAATAAATTTCTAAAAATGGTTCGTTTCTCCCCTACTCATTCAGCGATCGAGGGTGCGTGCCATATGGTTTTGGAGCTTTACCAATTTTTAGGGCCCTAAACTCTAAGATCTGATTCTCAATGGATCTGTTGGTTGCCTTTCTACTTCCTTGTTCGCAAGCCTTGGAAGATTTCCTTCACTCTCTCCTGTAAACACTGAAGGAAACAACTCTCAACTCCCAGCAGAGTTGCAGCAGGAGTCCATTGGAACCCTTGAGAAAATTCAGGGCCATGGAAGCCATGTCTACACTTCAAGGAAGTCGCTAGTGCCCAGTTATCGGGCGTTTGGACAGTGCTGGGACCCATGTGATGGCGATACTGATGGTCTCTGTTTCAGTTTGATGTAGATCGCGAGGCGGGAGAGAGGCAGATCTACCATCGATACTGCATGGAGCGTGCTGCTGTTCATTGTACTCACGTCTTTACCACAGTGTCACAAATCACAGCCGTGGAGGCAGAATATCTACTCAAATCCAAACCTGGTGAGTCAAACTAAGTTATTGCTAATTAATTAGGGAACATCTGATGTATCCTTAAATTACCTCAGTTACAGGCTGTGTTATTGCCATTTAATACAGGGGCCCTGTAATCATCATTTGTGAATCCCTCTAATCATACTCCTGTCCTACAGCTTCGAGACAACCCTAACCAAAGCCACAAACCATATTCTCTGTGACTGTGGTGCATTATCCCTCCTCGTCTTCCTCAACCTCGTTGTAGCCTTTGACACTGATGACCACATCATCCTCCTCCAATGCCTTTCCCCCATTGTCCAGTTCCATTAGACTGTCTTCACTTGGCTCCAGTCTTACCTGTCAGACCTGTGTATTATGTAAGAAACCCGGTGCATTGGTTGGCTCTGAGGAGAACGTTGTCTCTGGTGCGCGGGTTGCGCATGGGTTGGCCCCAATGCGCAGGTCGACTCCAGTGCCCAATAAGCCGTGGAGTCTAAGCTGTAAATTCAGGCACAGAGCTACGACTTTGAATTGTGAAAGTCCACCATGGGATTGCTAAGGTAACAGTTCCTCTCACAGTTAATTATTCCTCCGAGTTCCTCTCCTCTCTATATGCAGTTCCATTTTCTTTCCACAGATGTAGTGACTCCAAATGGACTGAATTTGAAGAAATTCTCCACAATGCATGAGTTCCAGAATTTACACTCAAGGAGCAAGATGCGGATTCAGGAATTTATCAGAGGCCATTTCTATGGGTAAGACAAGGAGCTTCTTTAGTCAGACTGATCTTCTATTATCTTGAGACCTGGAGACAAAGTGACACTGCCTGTTCGTGGCAGTGCTCCCTCTACATGGCGACCCTCTAATCTCATTTTCCTGCTCTCACTCCTTATCTTTCAATACTTTTCTCTATGTATTTATCTAACCCTCTGAAATGATTCAACTTTAATTGCTATTGTGGTAATGTATTCCATATTCTAATAACTAATTATGTGAAAAATTCTAACCTCGCCATCCCCACTATGTTTTGAGTATTGATCTAAGTTTATGCCCTGTGTTACCAAGGGAAATAATTTAGAAAACTTCTATTACATCCTTCTACACTTCTCTGCAGCAGCATATACCGCCCTAATTCTTCATAACTACACCCTCATTCCTGGTATCAAACCAGTGAACCACCTTTTCCCATGGCTCCAATATCCTCTCAGTACTGGGTTGGCCAACATTGTATGGAAGATGGATTTCAATGTCTGTAAATTGGACCGGGAACTAAAATGGGAGTAGCTAGAAAAATAGGACAGAGAACTGGCCCAGAAAGGGAACTAAAACAGGGCATCACCAAGGGTGTGGACTCCCCACTGGGGCTCCCTGATCTACACACCCTCAATCCATCTTTTAACCCCTTCCTTGGCTTTGCCTGCCTTTGCATTCTCTGATATGAAAATCGTCCATCAGTCTTGGGTCACAGGTCATCTCAGCTTTTATTTCTGCCTTCCTGTTTTCTTATTCTATTAAAATGCCTGTTCGTTTTTCAGTTTTTCCATTCTAATGAAGGACTACCTAATCTGTATTTGGAACACACTGACCAACTGTAACTAGGAGGAGATGGTGAATGGATTCAAACCCTTTGGACAGGCTGCCCACAACAATGGGAGGTGGAAGACCATCACTGAAAGGCTCAAATGGAGGGACTCAACGGGATGAAGAGGAAATGGTTTCCTGGTTTGGATTAGATGCTAATAAAACTAATTCTAAAAAGATTGGGTATTAAATTTAAAATCTTTGTATCTTGATTCTTTCTAGTCATTTGGATTTTGACCTGGATAAGACTCTGTATTTCTTCATTGCTGGGCGCTACGAGTTCACCAACAAAGGTGCAGATGTATTCCTGGAGGCATTAGCGCGTCTCAACTACCTCCTCCGGGTAAAACAATTTGTTCCTGTATTTTAACCTTAGATTCTGAATGTGTTACCCTGCAGGTGATTGGAGGAGAGACTCTGTCAGCTGCTGATTGGAGGACAGACTCTGTCAGCAGTTATGGTTTGTTGTTCATTCTGTCCTGCAATTAATTGTGTGATTTTAGGAAGTTTTGCTTTAAGGGACTTTACCAGTTAATGATAAGATGACTCGGGAAAGGCTATGGTTCAAAGGCAACAGAAGCTGTCCTGATAGCTCAGTGAAATTATTCAGTGAGATACTGAACTGCACAGAGCAGGAAAATCTAAACTTGTTTCTTGAGTTGGTGCTGAGCAATGGAACAGTGAGGCTGAAGCTCTGAGCACACTCTGTGTGAGCACACTCGGTGAGGTGCTGCTGTGCTTGGTGCCTTTGGGATGATCACCAGTGAGAATCATGACATCAGGTGGGATGAGAAATTGCAAGCTCCATTCAGGCTGCTAATAGTTCCCATTAATGGGGAGCCCAGATAAACCAATCTTGTCAGACCGTGCCTCTAAGTGCATCTTGTTACAGATGTACCTGTTCTCCTAGTAAGTGTGAGGTTGTTGAGTTGTACGCGCGCGAGATCTGTCCTAACTGCCTCTTACTCTCTTGTTTTATGAAGAATGACTCATTTTAAAACATCGTTTTTTGTTGCAGGCTCATCAAAGCGGTGTGACGGTTATTGCGTTTTTCATCATGCCTGCACGAACCAATAACTTCAATGTGGAGACGTTGAAAGGGCAAGCAGTTCGTAAACAGCTGTGGTGAGTGGCTGCATCGGTAAGAACTAGAGTAAAATGTAGATACGGCAGATAAATGGACACCTGCTTTGTGAGTTAAGAGCCGCAGGAGGCAGCTTACAGTCATAGAATGGTTACAGTATGGAAGGAGGCCATTCGGCCCGTTGAGCCCGTGCCGCCTCTCTGCAACAGCACTTCCGCTAGTCCCAGTCCCCGTCCTTTCCCCGTAGCCCGGCAAATGTTTTTCTTTCAGATACTTATCCAACTCCCTTTTGAAAGATAAGATTGAGTCTGCTTCCACCGCCCTTTCAGGCAGTGCATTCCAGATCCTAACCACTTGCTACGTAAGAACGTCGCCTTTGGTTCTTTTGCCAATCACCTTAAATCTGTGTCCTCTGGTTCTCGACCCCTCTGCCAATGGGAACAGTTTCTCTCCATCTACTCTGTCCAGACCCCTCATGATTTTGAACACCTCTATCAAATCTCCTCTCAACCTTCTCTGCTTCAAGGAGAACAACTCCAGCTTCTCCAAGGAGAACAACTCCAGCTTCTCCAGTCTATCCATGTAACTGAAGTCCCTCATTCCTGGAATCATTCTCATAAATCTTTTCTGCACCTCCTCTAAGGCCTTCACACCCTTCCTAGTGTGGTGCCCAGAATTAGACACAATACTCCAGCTGGGGCCGAACCAGTATTTCATACAAGTTCATCATAATTTCCACACTTTTGTACTCTATACCTCTATTTATGAAGCCCAGGATCCCGTAAGCCTTTTTAATTGCTTTCTCAACCTGCCCTGCCACCTTCAACGATTTGTGCACATATACCCCCAAATCTCTCTGTTCGTGCACCCCCTTTAGGATTGTACCATTTAGTTTATATGTCCTCTCATTCTTTCTACCATAATGTATCACTTCATACTTTTCTGCATTAAATTTCATCTGCCACGTGTCCACCCATTTCAGTAGCCTGTTTATGTCTTCCTGAAGTCTATCACTATCCTCCTTACTGTTCACTATGCTTCCAAGTTTTGCGTCATCTGCAAATTTTGAAATTGTGCCCTGTACACCAAGTCCAAGTCATTAATATATATCAAGAAAAGCAGTGGTCCTAGAACCGACCCCTGGGGAACACCACTGTGTACCTTCCTCCAGTCCGAAAAACATCCGTTCACTACTACTCTCTTTCCTGTCACTTCGCTAATTCCGTATCCAGGCTGCTACTGTCCCTTTTATTCCATGGGCTTCAACTTCATGAGCCTATTATGTGACACTTTGTTGAATGCCTTTTGGAAATCCATGTACACTGCGCCAACTGCATTGTTCTCATCAACCTGCTCTGTTAACTCATCAAAAAAACTTGATCAAGTTGAGGTAACAGAGATGGTTGATGACTGTTTCAGTCAGATCTCCTCCGGCTGATGTGTCATTTACTGTAACAGTGTTGGTGACATCAGGGGTCTTTGAGCTGAAGGAGGTCATGTGAAGGTGAGATAATATGATGCTGGGGGAACAACACAATCCATATCAAATAGCTGCTGCATAAACCTGTTTTAATCCCACATCTGTATTTCCTATTCTGTTATGATGTACACTCTCTCTCTCCAGTGGTGTAATGTGCACTCTCTCTCTCTCTCTCTCTTCCAGTGGTGTGATGTATACCCTCTTTCTCTGGTGTGATGTACACTCTCTCTCTTTCTTTCTCTGGTGTGATGTACACACTCTCTCTCTCTCTCTCTCTCTGGTGTAATGGACACACTCTTTCTCTCTGGTGTGATGTACACACTCTCTCTTTCTCTGGTGTGATATTGTGGCAGAGCCACTGTGGGACTCTGAACAACTGTACATAATTCCCTTTAACGATGTGTTAGCTACAGACTAAATCTGTACCATTGTATATACTGTTTGCATGTACAGTGCGCGGTCCCTTTAAGAGCGCGGGCAAACGCGATGACGTCATGCCGCTAATCACGTGATAACCCAAACGCGGGAAAAACGTGATGACATCATGACGCCATCCACGGGACCGCCCAGGCAGTCCTCGTGGAGCCTCCGACCTGCTAAGACCTGTATTCATAGTTCTCTTGCATCAATCTGTTTAAACTCGTTAGTTTGACATTAAAAACCTTTTTGATTGATTGCCTGCGTCGAACTCAATCTCTAGATAGGAATTTGACCATTCCTACATTGGTGACCCCGACTTTTGTGAACGGATTTCGCAAAAGGAACACAGCATGGAGGCAAACGCCGTTTCGTTGAAGCTGCCGCAGTTCTGGGAGCAACAAGCGACCTCGTGGTTCATCCAAGTTGAACCCAGTTCGCCCTGAGAGGCATCGTTGAGGATCAGACCCGATACTTATATGTGGTCTCCGCACTCGATGGCACTACCGCCTCGCGGATCGTCAGTTTGCTCGAGAATTCCCCAACGGACCGCAAGTATGAGACCCTCAAGGTGCGGTTGATACAGGTTTTCGGGCTCACGAAATCAGAGTGCGCCCGTCGGCTGCTCGCTATGCCCGGGATCGGGGACTCCAAACCTTCCAAGCTGATGAGCCAAATGCTCACACTCCTTGGCTCCGAACCGGAATGCTTTCTCTTCAGAGAATTATTCCTCAGCCAATTACTGGAGCAAGTGCAAGCGGCCTTGGCGCAATCCGAGGTCGAAGGCTGCGCAGCGCTCGCTGCCGAGGCAGACAAAATATTCGCAGTTACGCAACAGTACTGCGCTGCCACGAGGCGCCCATCCCCCACAGACGCCGCCCCAGCTCCTCAGCCAGCGGGACTGTGCTTCTACCACGCGCGGTTTGGCGCGAAGGTGAGATGTTGCTGCCCTCCCTGCAGCTTCTCTCAAAAAAAACAAACAAAAAAAAAACAATAACTCCTTCCAATGAAGAACGGGTCTAACGGGTGCCCCGCGGCCGCAATGGCAATCGGCAATGCAGGCAAGCTGCTCTTCATCACAGATACCCTCTCCG
The DNA here is from genome assembly GCF_052327205.1 of Somniosus microcephalus. Taxonomy (NCBI): domain Eukaryota; kingdom Metazoa; phylum Chordata; class Chondrichthyes; order Squaliformes; family Somniosidae; genus Somniosus; species Somniosus microcephalus. The sequence goes on from NC_141014.1 coordinate 44,574,269, forward strand.
GTCGTCGGTTCCTGTGCAACACCGGAGTGCAGTGCAGCATTCTACCCGCGTCAGCTCTTGATGTACAGGCTGGGAGGCACTGCCTCCCCCTCGAAGCGGCTAATGGCGGAGCTGTTCGGACCTTCAGCAGACGGCGGGTCCAGGTGTGCTTCAGCGGCCAGCGGTTTTTCTGGGAATTCGTTACGGCCAAGGTTTCGCAAGCCATTCTCGGTGCAGATTTCCTGTGCGCCAATGGCCTCCTGGTCGATGTAAGGAACCGGCGGCTGATCAACGCGGCCACGTTTCACTCTATCCCTTGCCACCCTAGTAACACCATGTCGCGCACCGTCTCCTGCGCTTTCCCGACTCCGAATGAGTTCGCTCGCCTGCTAGGCGAATTTCCAGACCTGACCAGGCTCATGTTCTCCTCCACGGCCACGAAACATGGTGTGGAACACCACATCACCACCACCGGCCCCCCGGTCCACGCGCGGGCCTGGCGCCTCGAACCTGGCAAGCTAGCGGTCGCGAAGGCGGAGTTCGCAACAATGGAACGCTTAGGGATTATTTGCAGGTCGAATAGTCCCTGGTCTTCGCTTCTTCACATCGTACCGAAACCTGGCGGCGGATGGCGGCCCTGCGGCGACTATCGGCGCCTAAATGACGCCACCACTCCTGATCGATACCCGATCCCCCACATCCAGGATTTCTCTGCCCATTTGGCAGGAAACACCGTTTTTTCCAAGGTTGACCTTGTCCGAGGCTACCACCAGGTCCCGGTGCACCCGCAAGACGTCCAGAAGACCGCAGTCATCACCCCTTTCGGTCTCTTCGAATTTTTAAGGATGCCGTTTGGGTTGAAGAACGCCGCCCAGGCTTTCCAGCGCCCCATGGACTCCGTGCTGCGGGACCTCAAGTTCCTTTTCGTCTACTTAGACGACATCCTCATTGCCAGTCCTAATAAGGAGGAACACCTCTCTCACCTCCACACCCTCTTTTGACGCCTCAGCCAACACGGCCTGATTATCAACCCAGCCAAGTGTCAGTTTGGTCTGCACCAAATTGATTTCCTGGGACATCGCATTACCTCAGAGGGAGCAGTTCCTTTGCAAGCGAAGGTAGAGGCGGTGACATCCTTTCTACGCCCGCAGAACATAAAGGCCCTGCAGGAGTTCCTCGGCATGGTAAACTTTTACCACCGTTTCGTGCCTAAGGCAGCACTGCTCATGCAGCCCCTGTACGAGGCCCTCAAGGGCAAGTCTGGCAAGGATCCGGTATGCTGGACGGTTGACATGGACCAGGCATTCACCGACACCAAGAGCGCCTTAGCCAATGCGACCATGCTAGCGCACCCGCTACCAGGAGCCACCATCGCCCTCACCACCGACGTGTCAGATTACGCAATCGGCGCTGTTCAGGAGCAGTGGGTGAACGGGACATGGCAGCTGTTGGCATTCTTCAGCCGTCAACTGCGGCGTAACGAGCGGGCGTACAGTACTTTCGACAGGGAGTTACTAGCCCTTTTTCTGGCCATCCGCCATTTCTGGTTCTTGTTGGAAGGACGTCCTTTCACCGCTTTCGTCGACCATAAGCCACTGACTTTTGCCATGGCCAAGACCGCCGAACCGTGGTCATCTCGACAACAATGTCAGCTGACATACATCTCCGAATTTACCACAGATGTTCAGCACGTGGCCGGTAAAGACAACCTGGTAGCAGATTGCCTCTCCCGCGCAACCATGCATGCGGTCCAGCTGGGCGTCGACTACGCCCTCATGGCAGCAGACCAAGTCTCAGACCCAGAAGTGCAGGCTTACCGCACCAACACCACTAGCCTCCAGTTGGCCGACGTCAGGTTCCATTTGGCTGGTACCACGTTGCTGTGCGACGTCTCCGTTCGGGACCCTCGCCCTATTGTGCCATTCGCCTGGCGCCGCAAGGTGTTTGATGCCATACATGGGTTGTCGCACCCAGGAATGAAGGCTTCTCAGAAGCTAATGTCATCTAAGTTTGTTTGGTGGGGCATGCATAAAGATGTCCGCGACTGGGCCAACACCTGCGTGGTCTGCCAAAAGGCCAAGGTACAGCGCCACGTCAAGGCTCCATTGGCCACCTTTGCAGTTCCTGAGCGACGGTTTGACCACGTTAATGTGGACCTGGTAGGACCACTTCCACCTTCCCATGGTTTCACGCACATCCTGACCATAGTAGATCGCACCACCAGATGGCCGGAGGCGGTTCCCTGTCATCTACTACTTCGGCGGACGTGGCCAGGGTGTTCATCTCTTCATGGGTCACCCGTTTTGGAGTGCCTGCTGACATCTCTTCGGACCGGGGACCGCAGTTTTCCTCTGAACTCTGGAATGCGGTGGCTCAACGACTCGGTGTCAAGTTACACCGCACCACAGCCTACCACCCACAAGCGAACGGCTTAAGGCCGCACTGAGGCCAGCCTCCAAGATGCTGGATGGGAAGACAAGCTGCCATGGGTCATGTTGGGCCTTCGCACGGCCCCCAAGGAAGATCTTCACTCTTCCGCGGCAGAGCTCGTTTATGGTCAGCCGCTGTGAGTGCCAGGGGATTTCCTGCCAACACCAACGGAGTCATGGTCCGCCTCACGCCAGCTTATCAGTCACCAGGAAGCAGCCAGATGTTTCGCGCCGGTTCCCACATCGCATCACGGGTTTCAGAGCTCTCACGTTCCAGTGGAGCTGAAACAAGCCGACTACGTGTTCATCCGCTACGATGCTCACCGGGATCCGCTCAAGGCCCCATACACTGGTCCTTTCCGCGTGTTAGAGGCAGGAGACAAAACCTTCAAGGTGGATGTCGGTGGTAAACCGGACCACATTTCGGTCGACCATTTGAAGCCAGCACACCTGGACTTTGACCGTACCGTCGAGACCGCACAGCCACCGAGACGAGGTCGGCCGCCCACCATCGTCACGCCAGAACAAGTGCAACCACCCGCCAGACCGCCCGCCGTCCAACAGCTTCCGCTTCGGGAATACAGGAGTCGTTCCCCCTCACTGTTTGACTTTTTCCGTTAAAGACAATTCTGGGGGGGGCGCATGTGGCAGAGCCACTGAGGGACTCTGAACAACTGTACATAATTCCCTTTAACGATGTGTTAGCTACAGACTAAATCTGTACCATTGTATATACTGTTTGCATGTACAGTGCGCGGTCCCTTTAAGAGCGCGGGCAAACACGATGACGTCATGCCGCTAATCACGTGATAACCCAAACGTGGGAAAAACGTGATGACGTCATGACGCCATCCACGGGACTGCCCAGGCAGTCCTCGTGGAGCCTCTGACCTGTTAAGACCTGTATTCATAGTTCTCTTCCATCAATCTGTTTAAACTCGTTAGTTTGACATTAAAAACCTTTTTGATTGATTGCCTGCATCAAACTCAATCTCTAGATAGGAATTTGACCATTCCTACAATATACACGTTCTCTCTCTCTCTCTGGTGTAATGGACACACTCTCTTTCTCTCTGGTGTGATGTATAATCTCTCTTTCTCTGGTGTGATGTACACACTCTCTCTCTCTCTCTCTCTCTCTCTTTGGTGTGATGTACACACTCTCTCACTCTGATGTGGTGTACACTCTCTCTTCCTCTGGTGTGATGTACACGCTCTCTCTTCCTCTGGTGTGATGTACACGCTCTCTCTCTGGTGTGATGTACACACTCTCTCTCTTTCTCTGGTGTGATGTACACTCGCTCTCTCTCTGGTGTGATGTACACACTCTCTCCTTTCTCTGGTGTGACGTACACACTCTCTCTTTCTCTGGTGTGATGTACACACTCTCTCTCTCCTTTCTCTGGTGTGACGTACACACTCTCTCTTTCTCTGGTGTGATGTACACACTCTCTCTCTCCTTTCTCTGGTGTGACGTACACACTCTCTCTTTCACTGGTGTGATGTACACACTCCCTTCCTCTCTCTCTGGTGTGATGTACACACTCTCTCTCTCTCTCTCTGGTGTGATGTACACTCTCTTTCTCTGGTGTGATGTACACACTCTCTCTCTCTCTCTGGTGTGATGTACACACACTCTCTTTCTCTGGTGTGAATCACGGCGAAGAATCACTGAAAAGACTACACGATAACATCAACAAGTTCCATCCCACCATCAAACTCACCATGGACTACTCCTCAGAATCAGTCTCATTCCTGGACACACGAATCTCCATCAAAGACGGACACCTCAGCACTTCACTCTACCGCAAGCCCACGGACAACCTCACGATGCTTCACTTCTCCAGCTTCCACCCTAACCACGTTAAAGAAGCCATCCCCTATGGACAAGCCCTGCGAATACACAGGATCTGCTCAGACGAGGAGGAACGCGATGGACACCTACAGACACTGAAAGACGCCCTTGTAAGAATGGGATATGACGCTCGACTCGTCGATCGACAGTTCCGACGGGCCACAGCGAAAAATCGCATAGACCTCCTCAGAAGGCAAACACGGGACACAACCAACAGAGTACCCTTCGTCGTCCAGTACTTCCCCGGAGCGGAGAAACTACGCCATGTTCTTCGCAGCCTTCAACATGTCATCGATGATGACGGACACCTCGCTAAGGCCATCCCCACGCCTCCACTACTCGCTTTCAAACAGCCGCCTAACCTCAAACAGACCATCGTTCGCAGCAAATTACCCAGCTTTCAGGAGAACAGCGACCACGACACCACACAACCCTGCCACAGCAACCTCTGCAAGACATGCCAGATCATCAACACAGATACCATCATCACACGTGAGGACACTACCCACCAGGTACATGGTACATACTCATGTGACTCGGCCAACGTTGTCTACCTCATACGTTGCAGGAAAGGATGCCCCGGAGCATGGTACATCGGCGAGACCATGCAGACACTGCGACAACGGATGAATGGACACCGCGCAACAATCACCAGGCAGGAGTGTTCCCTCCCAGTCGGGGAACACTTCAGCAGTCAAGGACATTCAGCCTCCGATCTTCGGGTAAGCATTCTCCAAGGTGGCCTTCGAGACACACGACAACGCAAAATCGTAGAGCAGAAACTGATAGCCAAGTTCCGCACCCATGAGGACGGCCTCAACCGAGATCTTGGGTTCATGTCACGCTACATGTAACCCCACCTGATGCAGGGTCATCCAGACTTGAGTCGACATTGGCTTGTTCTCTCTACACAGATGCGGCCGGACCTGCTGTGATTTCCAGCCAAAAAAATGTTTTTTGTCTGTTTTTTTGTTTTTCATACAGACCCCAGCATCTGCAATATTTGACCCCTTGTGACCCCACCTCATTGTTCTTTGATGTAATGTTTCCCTGACTGACCTGTTTGGACACCATTCACACCTTTGACTGCTGTGATTATCTCTCTGCCGAGGTGTGATAAATGGCAGTTGGAAAGGTTACCTGTAAACATCTGACATGATTCTCTGACTATATAAGCTGTGTCTTTATGCATTTCTCCACTTCACCTGAAGAAGGAGCAGCGCTCCGAAAGCTTGTGATTTCAAATAAAGCTGTTGGACTATAACCTGGTGTCGTGTGACTTCTTACATTGGTGTGATGTACACACTCTCTCTTTCTCTGGTGTGATGTACACTCTCTCTCTCTGGTGTGATGTACACACTCTCTCTGGTGTGATGTACACACTCTCTCTCTGGTGTGATGTACACTCTCTCTGGTGTGATGTACACTCTCTCTGGTGTGATGTACACACTCTCTCTCTCTCTCTCTCTCTCTCTCTCTGGTGTGATGTACACTCTCTTTCTCTGGTGTGATGTACACTCTTTCTCTGGTGTGATGTACACACTCTCCCTCTTTCTCTGGTGTGATGTACACATTCTCTTTCTCTGATGTGATGTACTCATTCTCTCTTTCTCTGGTGTGATGTACACGCTCTCCCTCTTTCTCTGGTGTGATGTACACATTCTCTTTCTCTGATGTGATGTACTCATTCTCTCTTTCTCTGGTGTGATGTACACTCCCTTTCTGTGGTGTGATGTACACTGTCTCTCTCTCTCTTTCTCTCGCTCTTTGTGGTGTGATGTTGTACATGTTATGTTGCTACTCCACACTCTGTATCACTGACATTCGCTCTAGCCCTGATTTTGTGCAAATTTGGGGCCATACCTGGCCATGCCATGGCTGAGCATGTGCCATTATTGAGAAGGAATGGCCTTTTCTCCTAATTTTCATAGGCTTCCTGTACATATGCAATGGGCACAAAGAGATTGCCCATTAGCCAGTAATTTGATTTGCTGAAATCAGTTCTTCGTTCGAGATGAGGGCAGTTGCTGTGGCAAATGTAGCTGTTCACAATTCTTCAAGCAGAACAGGAGAAGTGGGCAGAGGTGCATCTATCCAAAAATGTCTAATTGGGAATTTGGGGAATCCCTTCCCCTTTGAATGCAGAAGATTTGGAAGTGCTGGTGCATCAAAGGAGAGTGCCAGTCTTTGGAATAGGAAACCACCCTCTTGACAGAGGTGCTTGGAGTGAACAGGATTTCCACGGTCCATAGGACCTGAGAGTAAATGGAGAAGTTTAGTGGTATCAGAAACAGTACGTGCAACCCCTCGGGCAATATGCTTGCTAGTAAGATATAATTTTTATGAGCCAAATGAACTATGAGCTGAAGCACCTCAGGGTGGCAGCTTGCAAAGCTACTCTTTAATTGTGGAGAAGTGGCTTTCACCCTGAAATATTAAAGTGAAAATGTGTGCTGCAAACTGCCCCCCAGAACCAAAATGCTACATTGGAAGGACCCCCAGAGTCCCAGGACGACAGATAATGCCACCGGGTTTACTGTCCGAGTACTGTCCAGTTTCTAACCTTTGAGTATCTTGTTTGAAGGAAACTCACAACATTGTGAGCAGATCTAAACTGCTAAGGCCCGGCCAATGTCCAAAAGATCATCGACCTGAAACGTTAACTCAGTTTCTCTCTCCACAGATGCTGCCTGACCTGTTGAGTTTTTCCAGCATTTTCTGTTTTTATTTCCTCCTTTGAGGGAATTTCTTCAGGCATTTTTGGCCTGAAGCCTGAGGAAGGTGTTGGGATGGGGTGGTTGGTCTCGCTGCCCTAAAAACATCCTTTTTTATCTCCTTGTTACCTTTACTCAGTCAGTAACACAAAGGCATTTGGCTGGTACACGATAGAAGACATTCCATACTGGAACCGCTGCTACCTCATTTCCTTTTCTCTTCCATAGGCAGTAGCAGCAAAGAACTGAGCACCATAGCTGGTTGTGTCGGCACCCCAGAGATTAGATAGTGAGTGTGAGGATGGGGGACAGGATGAATCCCCCTCACGAGTGAAAAGCAGCAAGTGGAGATGGTGGCAGAGGAACAGCAAGGTGCTGTCCAGGGGCACTGGTGCATGGTGCATGTAAAAGGATTAATAATTACTGGAATTAATAATTCAGTAAGGATATAACCTCGAGACTGAGTTGGTTACCCTGCAAGGGATGTCAAAGATTATGCAGCACTTGGCCTTTGACCTCATGGCAGTGATGCAGGAAGAAGTCTTTGGACTGTAATTTGTTGGAGTTTGAAGCTCCTGGTTTGACGGGCTGGGGATCACTTGACGAGCCCTGATGGTCGGCTTCACACTGTTCAGTGATTTCTGACAGTCTATTTTGACACAGCTCTCTACTTGTCTTTATAGGGGTGCCCAGCACCTGGGCATGGCAGGAAAAGGGACAAATAAGGCCAACTTCCTCTCGGGGTGACTACACGTGAATCCAACACAGATCCTCAAAGGATTGAAGATATCCCGATTAGCAGATCAGTATTGGCAGCTACAGTGATCCCAGATATGACTCCACCTGTAATGCAACCATCTCGTGAACCAGAGCTACAGCGGCTCTTCCATCCCTTGAGGCCTGCAGCACATTTGCTCCACCCACTCTTGGGGCACTTAAACATAGCACTGGGTTAGGAATTTTGAGAAGCGCTCATTATAGTGTCACCAAGGGAAAGGACCTCCATTTGTAAGTAGAATACATTTTGAACACTTTATTTCTCCTTATTGTGGACAGTTTCTTTGGGAAGGACCACACTAAGGTAAAGTAGGTGGAAAAGTTTAGAATATTGTTTCTGGATCCGCTGTGTGGTGTTTCAATTATCTGCAGTACTTGCTATGGGACCGCCTCTGGGAATTATGGAAGCAGTGATCATTGAGTGACTCTGCTTACTCCAGTCTTTCTCCTCCTCCTGCGGGATGCTGTATTGCAGAGCTGCATGGCAGACCATGATTATTTGGACACCTTTGCTGGGCTTTGAAGAACACCTGCCTGAGTGCTCCAAACAGTGGAATCTTTGCATTAACATCCCAGTGGTGCATTCTAAAATAATCCTAGCTGAGGCATCTGTTTTATCTTGCTTGCATTCCTCTGCTGTTTCAGGATTACCTACTGAAGCCATCGACTGTAGCTGAAGAGGACAGCCCTGCTCACCTGGCATCTGTTCAGTCTGTTTGAGCCTTCAAATGATCTGGCACCATAGACTGCTGCATATCTTTGGGTAGTCACCGGTATTTCATGGACAGCAGGTGTTTACTAGCATTGTGATGTTTCTGCTGTTCTACACAACAACAACTTGTATTTATATAGTGCCTTTAATGTGGTAAAACGTCAAAAGGCACTTCACGGGAGTATTATCAAACAAAACATGATACCGAGCCACATAAGGAGATATTAGGACAAAAAGCTTGGTCAAAGAGGTAGGTTTTAAGGAGCGTCTTAAAGGAGGAGAGAGCAGTAGAGAGGTTTAGGAATGGAATTCCAGAGCTTAGGGCCCAGGCAGCTGAAGGCATGGCTGCCAGTGGTGGAGTGATTAAAACAGGGATGCTTAAGAGACCAGAATTGGAGGAGTGCAGATATTTCGGAGGGTTGTAGGGCTGGAGGAGATTACAGAGATAGGGAGGGGAGAGGCGATGGAGGGATTTGAAAACAAGGCTGAGAATGTTAAAATCAAGGCATTGCTTAACTGGGAGCCGATGTAGGTCAACGTGCACAGGGGTGGGGGGGTGAACAGGACTTGATGCGAGTTAGGACACGGGCAGCTGAGTTTTGGATGACTTCAACTTTACGGAAGGTAGAAAGTGGGAGGCTGGCCAGGAGTGTGTTGGAATAGTCAAGTCCAGAGGTAACAAAGGCATGGATGAGGGTTTCAGGAGTACTTAAACATTAATTGAATGGAAGTTCTCTCTGTTTAAGGGGCATTAGTTTTATATGAGGAGCCTTGATGATGACATGGGTGCCACCTACCATACCCTGCAAATCAGTGAAGGTTCTCTGTCTTGTCCAGTGTGGTGATTATTCCTTGATTAGTAAAAGTATTGTGATTCGTTGTTTGTTAACTGCCTTGGGATATGTGTTGTAATCTCATTGGTAGTTGATGATCACATGATGTGTTGTGGCTACCTTAAATTCAGTCCTTTTCTAGCTTAGTTGGGACTGGATGTGGAAAGATATGCTGCTGATTTTAAAGTTAATAAAGCCTAGCTTTGGAAGGCAAATCTATTCTTTATTTCAATTTATTAACTTTATGTTAGAATGGAGCAATATCTTCAACCAGAACGATTCAAGGCTGACCCCAATTCTGCTGGAGTGGATGATAAATGGAAACATTGGTATTGTACATTTAAAAACTTTTTGGGCGTGTTGGATCAAGAGGCTCTAAATAAGCTGAATATGCTGATCAACTACATTGACCCGGATGTATATAAATATATTTTGCACTGTAAAACTTATGAAGAGGCTATTTCTACATTGGAAAAGATTTTTGTTAAACCAAAGAATGAGGTATTTGCACGTCATCTTCTATCTGCCCGTAGGCAGCAGGTGGGAGAATCTTTGGATACTTATTTACAAGCACTTCGGTGCCTTAGTGTTGACTGTAATTATAAGGCTGTGACGGCTGAAGAATATAAGGACGAATCAGTACGGGATGCTTTTATTAATGGATTACTGTCTAGATCAATTCGTCAGCGGTTGTTAGAAAATAAGACTCTGGATCTTAAAAGTGCTTTTGAGCAAGCTTCTACATTGGATGTGGTTCAGAGAAGTTCGGATTCTTATGCTCTTTTTAATCGGCCTGCGACTATGGTTTCGGCAGTTTCGGATGAAAAGGAATTATGTGGACTTAATGGGAGTGATTTACTAGATTTTGAAACAGTTTCTACTTCGGCGGCCGTTGCCTCTAGGATTCAGAAGTGTTATTTTTGTGGGAATATCCGGCACCCTCGTCTGAAGTGTCCTGCTCGGGAGGCTGTGTGTAGTAAATGCGGCAAGAGAGGTCATTATGCACGTGTGTGCAAATCATCAGGTTCAATTACCTTCCCTTCTCCTGGTGTGGGAGGGTCTTCCTCCACTACCTCTTCTGTGACTATTCAGCCTTTAGATAGGGCGTTTATTGCATCAATTTCTGCTGCATTTGCTCATGGCCTAAACAAAGCTATAGTTACGGCTCAAGTTAATGGGTTGGAAGTGAAGGCCCTTATAGATACGGGCAGTACTGAGAGTTTTATAAGTCTTCAGTTTGCGAAGGAGAAGCATTTGAAAATTTCGCCTGTTACGTATCAGGTGTGTATGGCTCAGACGACCCTTATTTCACAAATAGCTGGTTGTTGCTTTGTGAAAATGGTTCTTCTAGGTAATACGTATACTGATATACGCCTATCTGTTTTGCCTAATCTCTGTGCGGATATTTTGATTGGACATGATGTGCTTCAGTTACACGAGTCTCTTAGTCTTTCATTTGGAGGGACTAAGCCACCTTTATCTATTTGTGGATTAACCTCTTTATCTATTCCTCCATTATCACTTTTTTCCAATTTGATGTCGGATTGTAAGCCAATTGCTACCAAGTCAAGAAGATATAGTAGTCAGGATAGAGAATTTATTAATTCTGAAGTTCAACGTCTCTTATTGGAAGGAATCATTGAACCTAGTTGTTCGCCTTGGCGAGCACAGGTAGTTGTCACGACTAATGAGAGACATAAGAAACGAATGGTGATAGACTATTCCCAAACTATTAATAGGTATACTCAATTAGACGCGTACCCTTTGCCTAAGATTGATGAGCTTATCAATAAAGTATCTCAGTATAAAGTTTTTAGCACTATTGATTTAAAGAGTGCTTATCATCAGATTCCTATTGTTAAGAAGGATCAACCATATACGGCCTTTGAGGCTGGTGGAAAGCTGTATCAGTTTTGCCGAATACCATTTGGTGTTACTAATGGTGTTGCTTGTTTTCAACGGGCAATGGATGCTTTTATAAGTGATAACTCCCTCTCTGACACCTTTTCATACTTAGATGACATCACAGTGTGTGGCAAATCAAGGGTGGAGCATGATTCTAATTTAAAAAGATTCCTTCAAGCTGCGGAAAAAGTTGGTTTAACTTTTAACAAAGAGAAATGTATCTTTTCGACTACTGAGGTAAATCTATTGGGGTATATTATTTCGGGAAATAAGATTAAACCAGATCCAGAACGTCTGCGACCATTGATCGATTTACCTTGTCCTACTAATTCTAAGGCTTTGCAACGAGTTGTTGGACTGTTTTCTTATTATTCTAATTGGATTGCAAATTTTTCACAGAAGATCCGGCCTCTTATTCGGGTTACGACATATCCTCTATCATGGGAGGCCAGGACATGTTTTGAGAATTTTAAAAAGGATATTTTAGGAGCAGTTGTGCATTCCATTGATGAGCAGGTTCCCTTTGTGATTGAGACGGATGCTTCGGATTTTGCAATTGGGGCTACTTTGAACCAAAATGGAAGACCTGTGGCCTTTTTCTCACGTACTTTGAATAATAGTGAAAAAAGACATTCCTCAATAGGAAAAGAGGCATACGCAATAGTAGAAGCATTGTGTAAATGGAGACATTATTTATCGGGGCGATATTTCACGTTGGTAACTGATCAAAAATCTGTGTCCTTTATGTTTGATGTTAAACATTTTGGAAAGATTAAAAATGATAAAATAATGAGATGGAGGATTGAGTTGGCATGTTACCATTTTGACATAGTTTATCGTCCGGGGAAGGATAATGTTGCTGCTGATGCACTGTCGAGGGCTTATTGTTCTGTGATTCACGGAGATACGCTTATTAATCTTCACAATGCCTTATGTCATCCTGGGGTTACGAGGATGATACACTTTGTACGCAGTAAGAACTTGCCTTTTTCAGTTGAAGACATCAAGCGGATGACTTCATCATGTTCTATCTGTGCTCGGTGTAAACCGAATTTCTTTAAGCCTCAACGAGCTCATCTTATAAAGGCTACTTCTCCTTTTGAACGTTTGAGTGTTGATTTTAAGGGACCTCTTCCTTCAACTACTCAAAACCGATATATATTTACTGTTGTGGACGAGTTTTCAAGGTTCGCTTTTGCTTTTCCTTGTGCAGATGTATCAGCTGCTACAGTTATTAAATGTTTGACTCAACTTTTTGTCATCTTTGGGATGCCTGCGTATATCCATTCGGATCAGGGAAGTTCTTTTATGTCTTCCCAGTTGAAGGAATACCTTCAGAGTCGGGGAATTTCTACTAGTAGAACTACCCCGTATAATCCCCAGGGTAATGGACAGTGTGAACGATACAATGGAGTGATCTGGAAGGCAGTTATGTTGGCGTTGACATCCCGGAACCTTAAGAATACACAGTGGGAAATGGTGCTGCCTGATGCCCTGCATTCCATTAGATCATTGCTTTCAACGGCTACTAATGTGACCCCCCATGAAAGGCTCTTTAACTATCCGCGGAGATCTACTACAGGATATTCGGTACCTTCATGGCTTACTATGCAGGGACCTGTGTTGCTTCGACGTCATGTTAGATTGTCAAAATATGACCCCTTGGTGGAGGAGGTGGAGCTGTTGGAGGCAAATTCCCAATATGCTCATATTCGATTCCAAGATGGGAAAGAAAGTACTGTTTCAATTAAAGACTTGGCTCCTTGTGGGGGCCAGCCCTCTTCTGAGAATATTAATAATGGTCATGATTCGGATAATGTGGATGCTGTTACAGATACTACGAATATTTCCAATCCGATTGCAGATAATCATACTTCTATTAGTCAGCCTTTGATAGATGTTTATGACCGTCCTAGTTCATCTTCTGATGGGATTTCTAATCCGGAAACCGTTGAGAATCGGGATATGGATAGCCTTCCTGTTGAAGATACTTCTGTGCCTTCTGGCGTGGGAGGGCAAGGAATTTCACCAAGGTTAAGAAGGTCGACACGAACAAGATATCCGGTCGACTGATTGAAAATGGACTTTTAAATTGATAGTAATGTTTTAAAAATTGTTGAAATATTATATTATATTGTTTTAGTTGAGAGATACTTAATACTTATGCGTAATGTTATTATTTGTTGTTCATTTAGTATTGTGTTATGTAAATAGTTTTATTCTCGTGCATAGTTTAGTTGTAAATAATTAATTGTAAATTGTAAAAGTTATTAGGTTGGCGTATATTTTAAAAGGAGGGGTGAATGTGATTATTCCTTGATTAGTAAAAGTATTGTGATTCGTTGTTTGTTAACTGCCTTGGGATATGTGTTGTAATCTCATTGGTAGTTGATGATCACATGATGTGTTGTGGCTACCTTAAATTCAGTCCTTTTCTAGCTTAGTTGGGACTGGATGTGGAAAGATATGCTGCTGATTTTAAAGTTAATAAAGCCTAGCTTTGGAAGGCAAATCTATTCTTTATTTCATCCAGCTGTTGTCTCCTTGCAAACAAAGCATCTGTAACTCATTTAATGCATCTATACATCGCTAACTGTCTGATTTAGCGGATGTGCCATGCGATGGCTTGGAAGAATTGTTAGCATAACCGCTTAATTCTGTGGTAACTTTCATAGCCACAGGTGTAGCCCTCCCTGTGGTAAGGTTTGTCTACAGGTCAGCTTGGAATAGCAGTCCAAACTCTGGAAGCAGAGGTGGAAAGGTCAGGTCTCCTAGCAAGCTGGCATCTATAAATCCAGGTCCTGGGGTACTGGTGGGTGTGGACACAACACCTCGGGTGTCAACACACCTTCATTTGGTGTGCATAGGGTGCATAAACCTAAATTCCTGATGCGGACTACTGGCATATAGAGCTATGCTGTAAAGATGAAAATTTACTCTTCTATGTTACTGAAGAGCATTCTGTATGCTCGACATTGCACAATGTACATTATATGTTGTCTGAGGTTTTGGTGTATTTGGATGACAATCTCTTCCTGCTTTTTCTTTACCTCCAGGGACACTGCAAACAGAGTGAAGGAGAAGTTTGGGAGAAAGCTGTACGAATCCTTGCTGGTGTAAGTACTGTGGTGCATGAGTGATGAAAGGAGGTTGGTGTTAGATGGGACTGCTAGAGCTGAGTTAAGACGAAGTAAAACATCTCTATTATAAGAAAGACTTGGCCCAGATTTCCGCTATGTGCAAGGTGTAAACCCATCCAGATTTTACACAAACTCTTTGCACCCAATTTTCTACGATCAGCTCATTTGGTCCAGGAGCAGATTTGGATGCTTCCATTGAGCATGCTGTTTGGCACATACAGTAAATGAAATTTGAAGGCAAGTGGACAATTAATGGGGACTGTCAGAATAGGCGCATGAAAATGCTGAACATTTTTGTAAAGGCTCAGAAAACATCTCAACACATTATTAAGTCACCTTTGCCAAGGCTGAAGGGTGAGGGGAGTAAGGAGTGACAGTTAAACATTAAGGGAGTCTTCTGGAAAGTGATGGAGAAGCCGAGCAACCATACCATCTAATAGCTGTTAAAATAGGAATGATGCTGCATGCGATAATTGTGAGCAAATTAGACCTCTGCCACTCCACAGCACCAACCGAAGTCATTGGCTATGCCTACCAGGAGGTGGAGCCAGGCTTCAGGCCACAATTAACTGTTGGTCAGTGGCTGTCCCAACCTTATCCTGCATAATAGCTGCAGGTGTCCTTGTAACAGACGGCTTCTCCAAGGGTCTGGCCCCATGGACAGATCCCCAGTGTCATTGCCAGGGCCTGTAGATATGATTGGTGGCATCTTGGCAAGTTTGGCCAGCCAGGATGTGCTGCCTGATCATGCTGGCATGCCTTTCTTTATGCAGTGCACACTGTGATTGGGGGCTTGTGAGAAAGTATCCAATATAACGGCTAGTCAGGCGTTCACATATCTTAATGGCATCAGCAGTTCCAGCTTCCAACTCCCAACTGCATCACCTTTGGCTCTCTCATTGCTGTGATTTGTTCAACTTTGATGCCCTTGTTCCCAGCAAAACCTTCCTTGTCCATCCTGATGTTTTCCCTGTTACGGCCTAGATCTCTGCTCTCTCATGTCAAGGGGCACAGACTTGAGCATATCTAACATACAACTGCCATAGCCATTCATCAGCAGATCTGACTGGATCACGTCAAACTCCTCCAGGTGTCATTCTCATCTGCCAAAACTGCCAACGACTCCAGGGTCATCCTGGAGAGCAAAGTTAATCTCTGGCTTTTCTCCACTACCGACCATCTTCTTAAGTCTCTTTCCCCTGTCCCCTCCACACAAAGGGTAGTGGAAACCTGGAACTCTCTTCCCCCAAAAAGCTGTTGAGGCTGGGGAGGATCTATTGAAATTTTCAAGATTGAGAGTTATAGATTTTTGCTGGGTAAGGGTATCGAGGGATAAGGATTTAAGGCGGGCAAATGGAGTTTAGGTCCAGATCAGCCATTATCTAATTGAATGGAGGAACAGGCTCGAGGAGTTGAATGGCCGACTTCTGTTCCTATGTTCCTACCTGTCTTTTATCTCTATCTATCTCTGTCTCTCTTTCAATCTATTTCTTTCTCTCTTCCTCTCTATCTCCCCTCCTCCTCATTAACACGTGTTCTGTAACAGAGTCTCACTTTGAATGTGAATTCAAATCTGTGGTTCTCCAAGGCTTAAAGCTGGTGGCCGGCCTCCCAACACAGACCCTTCAAAAACTTTGGCTCATCCAAACCTCTGCTGCACATATCCTGTCCTGTACCAAGTCTCGCTCACACCTGTGCTCGCTGACCTACATTGGCTCCCAGATTCCCAATGCCTCTAATCTTTGTAACCTCCTCCAGCCTGTCAGCCACTGCAAAAGTTTGTATCCCTCTGATCCTGGCCTCATGTATCCCTCCGTCCCTTCACCGCACCTTAAGCCGTATAGGCCCTAAGCTCTAGAATTCCTTCCTTAAACATCACCGCCTGTCCACCTCTCCTTTCTCCTTTAAGACGCTCCTTAAAACCCACCGCTCGGACCAAGCTTTTGGTCACCTTCCCCACTATCTCCTTCTTAGGCTTGGTGTCCATTTCTGTCTGTGAAGCACCTTGGGGTTTTTTCTACATTAAAGGCACTATCTAAATGCAAGTTGTTGTTCTAACCCACGATGGTGTCTTGTTACCGCCTCATGTTCACTTATCTAACACAAATATTGAAATAAATTGAGACTTCAGAAAAAACTCAAATAAGCTGCATAACTATCTGGTTGGGAAGAAGATTTGAGCTGGGGCGATATGTGCGAACAGAGATAATCAACGTTTGGTGAAGACATCCTCTGCTGCAGGTTGCAGGAACCTGTGGCGAGCAGCAGGGCAGCGTTGAATTGTCGAATGTCCAACTGCACAATTAACCCTGAATTTTGCTTGACTGCTTTTGATGAATCAGGGAGTATTGATTTTTTGTTATACAACAATATGTAGATCAGCTATATGTATATATATTATTCCCTTAAGGTGGATTGTACATGGTCTGTGGAAGGAGCAGGCTTGATGGGCTGAATGGCCTTCTCATTCCATACTTTGTTTTTATTTGAGTGCAGTGGGCAGTTACCAGATGTGAGTAGAATGATTGACCAGGAGGATTTCACCATGATAAAGAGAGCCCTGTATTCTACTCAGGTGAGAAAGCTCCATTAAAAGATATCCAAAGGCTGGGAGAGAAAGCACGGCTCGTCCTGCCATTGACACTGTGGGGGAGCTCAAACAATTGGATGAAACCTGCTTTGTAAAGCGGCCAGAGGAATGGGATGACCTCACGACCCGTGTGATGCACCCGCTGTGGCTGTAAATTAAACGTAAAGTGTTTGCTTTGTATGCCCATAAACGTTGGCTTAATTCTCTCTCACAATGTGCGGACTAGAATCATGGAGTCATAGAATGAAGCAGCACAGAAGGAGGCCATTCGGCCCATCGTGCCTGTACCAGCTCTTTGAAAGAGCTCTCCAGTTAGTCCCACTTCCCCGCTCTATGGCCATAGACCTGCAAATTTTTCCCCTTCAAGTATTAATCGAATTCCCTTTTGAAAATTATGATTGAATCTGTTTCCACCAGCTTTTCAGGCAGAACATTCCCAATCATAACAGCTCGCTGCGGGAAATCAATTCTCATCTTGTCTCTGGTTCTTTGGTCAATTACCTTAAATCTGTGTCCTCTGGCTACCGACCCTTCTGTCATTGGAAACAGTTTCTCCTTATTTACTTACATAGAAACATAGAGGATAGGAGCAGGAGTAGGCCATTCGGCCCCTCGAGCCTGTTCCGCCATTCAATGAGATCATAGCTGATCATCCAAATTCAGTACCCTGTCCCTGCCTTCTCTCCATATCCCTTGATCCCCTTAGCCTTAAGAAATATATCCAACTCCTTCTTGAATATATTTAACTAGCTGAAGTGCCCGGCGGTGCCGAGGGATTTTTGAGGGCATGTTGTTGTTGGAAGAGAGCGACAGAGAGCGCGACTGGGGGGAAGAGAGGGTGCGACTGGGGGGAAGAGAGAGCGCGACTGGGGGGAAGAGAGAGCGCGACTGGGGGGAAGAGAGAGCGCGACTGGGGGGAAGGGGGAAAAGGAGGGGGGGAAAGGGGGGAAGGGGGGAGGGAGGGAAGGGGGGAGGGAAGGGGGAGGGTGGGGGGAAGTGGGGGGGAGGGAGGGGGGGAGGGAGGGAAGGGGGGAGGGAAGTGGGGGGGAGGGAGGGGGGAAGTGGGGAAGTGAGGGGGAAAGGGGGGGTAGGGGGTGGGGGGGAGAGGGAGGGGGTGGGGGGAGGAGGAGGATGGGGGGAAGAAGGGGGGAGGAAGGGGAGGGGGGAGGGAGGGGGGGAGGAAGGGGAGGGAGGGAGAAGGAGGGGAGGGGGGGAGGAAGGGGGGGAGGGAGAAGGAGGGGAGGGGGAGTGGGGAGGGAGAGGAGAGGGAGAGGGGGGGGAAGGAGGTGGGGAGAAAGGGAGGGGGGAGCCAGCAGACCCTCTCCCCTTTGCCGGCGATAAGGGGGAAGGAGGGGGGAAGGAGGGGGAGAGGGGGGGTGGGGGGAGTCCCCGAGCCCCGCCCCCGAGCCCCGCCCCCAATCTCCCGATGTCCCGAGGCCCGATCTCCCGAGCGCCGATCTCCCGAGGCCCGATCTCTGATCTCCCGAGCCCCGCCCCCCCCCGCCCCCGATCTGCCGAACCCCGATCTCCCGAGCCCCGCCCCCCACCCGAGCCGGCTTCAAGAGCAGAGAGAGAGACGCCGCCGCGCAACCTACCGCGTGAGGCCCGGCCGGACTCAAGTCGTGCGCGCTGACTCCTGCCCCACCCGCCTTTACTAAGATGGTGGCGACGCTCGGCTCAGGCCCGCCCCCTCCAGCCTTCACAAAGATGGCGGCGATCGCGAGCCGCTTGTTGAGCGCGACGGGAGGTCGGGCGTGGCTGGGCAACAGAGGCCCAGGCTTACAGGCCTGGAAAAACGGTGAAAGGTAGGAAAATTCTAGATGTTAGAGAAAAGGTTTACAAATTAATTAACTTTTTTAAAAAACAATTTGTGTTTTAAAAGCAACTTTTTTTTTGCTGGAAATGTAGATTTGAAAAGAAACACGCAGAAAGTGGGGAAAAAGAAATCAAAAGTTTGGAATCAAGATGGCGGCGACTCACCTCGGTTCAGAATGATAAGGCCCACCTACACACGCACCGATTGGTCAACTGTCAGGTCACTGAACTGTAGGATTGGTCAATCATGTCACTCAACTGTAGGATGGCCCGCCCGCGCACACAATGAACCCGCCCCCACTCGATGCAAATGAGCGGATAATGAGAGGAATTTTGAACGTTTTTTGGATACCGTCGGCACAATTTTTGTCCGAGCAAAAAGTAAATACGCCTACAAGAGTCCCCTAATGATGAGCTTTCTTTTGATATAACATATGTGTAGGTACGCTCTATAACTTTTGATTGTATAGCCGGCCAGAGTGACAGACAGAGAGACAGACAGACAGACATATCCTTTTATATATATATATAGATGATTAATTGGCCTCAACTGCCTTCTGTGGTAGAGAATTCCACAGGTTCACCACTCTCTGGGTGAAGAAATTCCTCCTCATCTCTGTCCTAAATGGCTTACCCCTTATCTTTAGACTGTGACCCCTGGTTTTGGACTCCCCTGCCATCGGAGACATCCTTCCTGCATCTAGTCTGTCTAGTCCTGTTAGAATTTTATAAGTTTCAATGAGATCCCCTCTCATTCTTCTAAACTCCAGCGAGTATAAGCCTAATCGACCCAATCTCTCCTCATACGTCATTCCTACCATCCCAGGTATCAGTCTGGTGAATCTTCGCTGCACTCTCTCCATGGCAAGAACATCCTTCCTCAGATAAGGCGACCAAAACTGCATACAATACTCAAGGTGTGGTCTCACCAAGGCCCTGTACAACTGCAGCAAGACATCCTTGCTCCTGTACTCTAATCCTCTCGCTATGAAGGCCAACATACCATTTGCCTTCTTAACCACCTGCTCCATCTGCATCCTTACCTTCGACTGGTGCACAAGGACACCCAGGTCTCGTTGCACTTCCCCTTCTCCCAATCTATTGCCGTTCAGATAATAATCTGTCTTCCTGTTTTTGCCACCGAAGTGGATAACCTCGCATTTATCCACATTATACTGCATCTGCCCAATCACCCAACCTGTCCAAATCATACTGGAGTTTCTCTACATCCTCCTCACAGTACACATGCCCACCCAGCTTTGTGTCGTCTGCAAACTTGGAGATATTACATCTAGTTCCCTTGTCTAGATCATTAATATATATTGTGAATAGCTGGGGTCCTAGCACCGATCCCTGCGGTACCCCACTAGTCACTGCCTGCCACTCGGAAAATGACCCGTTTATTCCAACTCTTTGCTTCCTGTCTGCCAACCAGTTCTCTATCCAAGTCAGTACCTTACCCCCAATCCCATGTGCTTGAACTTTGCATGCCAATCTCTTATGCGGGACCTTATCGAAAGCCTTCTGAAAGTCCAAATACACCACATCCACTGGTTCTCCTTTATCTATTTTACCAGTTACATCCTCAAAAAATTCCAGTAGATTAGTCAAGCACGATTTACCTTTTGTAAATCCATGTTGACTTTGTCTGATCCTGTCACTGTTTTCCAAGTGCTCTGCTATTACATCTTTTATAATGGACTCTAGCATTTTCCCCACAACCGATGTCAGGCTTACTGGTCTATAATTCCCCATTTTCTCTCTACCACCTTTTTTAAATAGTGGGTTTACATTAGGTACCCTCCAATCAATGGGAACTATTCTAGAGTCTATAGAATTTTGGAAGATGACCAGCAATGCATCTACTATTTCTTGGGCCACTTCCTTAAGTACCCTAGGATGTAGATTATCAGGCCCTGGGGATTTATCGGCCATCAATGCCATCAATTTCCCTAACATCATTTCCCTACAAATACTGATTTCTTTCAGTTCCTCCCTTTCATTAGACCCTATGTTCCCCGACATCTCTGGGAAGTTATTTGTGTTTTCCTTTGTGAAGACCGAACCAAAGTATGTATTGCCATTTCTTTGTTCCCCATTATAAATTCCCCTGATTCTGACTGCAAGGGACCTATGCTTGACTTCACCAATCTTTTTCTCTTCACATATCTATAGAAGCTTTTACAGTCAGTTTTTATGTTCCCTGCAAGCTTACTCTCATAATCTATTTCCCCCCTCTTAATTAATCCCTTTGTCCTCCTTTGCTGAATCCTAAACTGCTCCCAATCCTCAGGTTTGCTGCTTTTTCTGGCCAAATTATATGTCCTCTCCTTTGATCTTATGCTATCCCTAATTTCCCTTGTTAGCCATGGCTGAGTCACCTTTTTTGTTTTATTTTTATGCCAAACAGGGATGAACAAATTCTGTAGTTCATCCATGTGATCTTTAAATGTTTGCCATTGCCTATCCACCGTCAACCCTTTAAGTAACGTTCCCCAATCCATCCTAGCCAACTCGTGCCTCATACCATCGTAGTTTCCTGTATTTAAATTCAGGACCCTAGTGTCTGAGTGAACTACTTCACTCTCCATCTTAATGAAGAATTCTATCACATTATGATTGCTCCTCCCCAAGGGGCCTCGTACAACAAGATTGCTAATTAATCCTTTCTCATTACATAATACCCAGTCTAAGATGGCCTGATCTCTATCAAAATCCTTCATGATTTTGAACACCTCGATCATATTTCCCCTGAACTTTCTCTTCTCTAAAGAGAACAACACCAGCTTCTCTAGTCTCGCTACATAACTGAAGTCCCTCATCCCCTGGTACCATTCTAGTAAATCTACTCTGCACCCTCTCCATGTCCTTGACATCCTTCCTAAAGTGTGGTGCCCAGAATTGGACACAATACTCCAGCTGGGGCCTAACTAGGGTTTTATAAAAGTTTAGATGAACTTCCAGGCATTTGTACTTTATGTCTCTCTTTTTATAAAGCCAAGGATCCTGTAAGCCTTTTTAACAGCCATCTTAACTTGTCCTGCCACCTTCAAAGATTTGTGTAGGTACACCCCCAGGTGTCTCTGTTCCTGCACCCCCTTTAAAATTGTACCCTTTAGTTTATATTGTCTCTCCTCATTCTTTCTACCACAATGTATCACTTAACGCTTCTCTGTGTTAAATGTCATCTGTCATGTGTCTGCCCATTTCACCAGTCTGTCTATGTCCTCCTCACATTTCCAAGTTTCATGTCATTTGCAAACTTTGAAATTATACATAAGTCTAGGCCATTATTACGTATCAAAAATAGCAGTGGTCCCGACCCCGACCCCTGAGGAACACCACTGCTCACTCCCTTCCAATCTGAAAAACAATTGTTCACCGCTCTCTGCTTTCTGGCCCTTAGCCAATCCACACAGCCACTGGCCCTTTAGTCTCATGGGGTTCAATTGTTCACCACTCTCTGCTTTCTGGCCCTTAGCCAATCCACACAGCCACTGGCCCTTTAGCCTCATGGGGTTCAATTGTTCACCACTCTCTGCTTTCTGGCCCTTAGCCAATCCACACAGCCACTGGCCCTTTAGTCTCATGGGGTTCAATTGTTCACCACTCTCTGCTTTCTGGCCCTTAGCCAATCCACACAGCCACTGGCCCTTTAGCCTCATGGGGTTCAATTGTTCACCACTCTCTGCTTTCTGGCCCTTAGCCAATCCACACAGCCACTGGCCCTTTAGTCTCATGGGGTTCAATTGTTCACCACTCTCTGCTTTCTGGCCCTTAGCCAATCCACACAGCCACTGGCCCTTTAGTCTCATGGGGTTCAATTGTTCACCACTCTCTGCTTTCTGGCCCTTAGCCAATCCACACAGCCACTGGCCCTTTAGTCTCATGGGGTTCAATTTTGCTAACATGTCTATTATGTGCTACTTTAACAAACGCCTTTGGAAAGTCCATATACACAACATCAACCACACTACCCTCATCAACCCCCTTGGTTACTTCATCAAAGAACTCAATCAAGTTTGTCAATCACGATTTGCCTATGACAAACCCATGCTAGCTTTCATTTATTAACCTGTATTTTTCCAAGTGGCAGAATGTGGAATTCGCTACCTCAAGGAGTAGTTGAGGCCAATAGCATAGATGTATTTAAGAGGAAGCTAGATAAACACATGAGAGAGAAAAGAATTTGCTGGTGGGGGTAGATGAAGAAGGGTGGGAGGAAGCTTGTGTGGAGCATGGCCCAGTTGAGCTGAAAGGCCTGTTTCAGTGCTGTAATACTATGTAACCTGTCCTCATAATTTAACCCTTATAGCCCCGGTATCATTCTGGTGAATCTGCGCTGCTCCCCCTCCCAAGGCCAATATATCCTTCCTGAGGAGCGGTGCCCAGAACTGAACCCAGTTACCCCAGATGGGGTCTAACCAGAGCTCTGCACAACTAACATAACTTCTACCCCTTTGTATTCCTGCACACTTGCGATAAACGCTAACATTCCATTATCTTTTTTATTTATCATATTTTGTACATTTCCACTAGCTTTTAGAGATTTCTGTACTTGAACTCCTAAATCTCTTGGCTCCTCCATAGTTCCCAGCTTCTCACTGGAAATACTCTGATCGATCTTTCTTGGGTCCAAAGTGGATGACCGCACACTTTCCCACACTGAACTCCATCTGTCACAGTTTTGCCCACTCACTGAATCTATCAATGTCCCTTTGTAAATTTCTGCTCCTGTCTACACTATTTACCCTGCCACCTAACTTAGTGTCATCAGCAAACTTGGATATATGGCTCTCTAGTCCTTCAACTAAGTCACTGGTAAACATGGTGAAAAGCTGAGGCCTGAGTACAGATCCTGGGGGACACCACTTGTCACATCCTGCCAATTGGAGAACATACCCATTATCCCTACTCCCTGTCACCTACCTCCTAACCAAATCCCTACCCATGTATTGCCTACAATTCCAATCTCTTGTGTGGAATCTTATTGAATGCCTTCTGGAAGTCCATATAAATGACATCTGTAGACACTCCCTTATCTAACACATTAGTTACCGCCTCAAAAAATTCACCTAGGTTCGTTAGACATGACTTATCCGTTACTAATCTATGCTGTCGCTCTCTGATCAGCTCATATTTGTCCAAATGCTCAGTCACTCTGTACCTAATAACATCCAGGATATGGATCAAAGGCGGATAAGTGGAGTTGAGGTACAAATCAGCCATGATTTAATCCAGAAGACTGGTGGATAGTTAACGTAAAACCTATATTCAAGAAGGGAGATAGAACATGTTCAGGGAATTGTAGACCGGTCATCTTAACATCAGTGGTTGGAAAAATAATGGAATCCTGACTAAAGGAGAAAATAGAAGAACATCTGAGGAGGACTGCAACAAATTACAGGAGGACATTAATAAACTTGCAGAATGGGCAAATAGATGAACAGGCTGGGTCTCTTTTCTCTTGAAAAAAGAAGGCTGAGGGGTGACCTAATAGAGGTCTTTAAAATTATGAAAGGTTTTGATAGAGGGGATACAGAGAGAATGGTTCCACTTGTGAGGAAGAGCATAACTAGAGGCCATCAATATAAGATAGTCACCAAGAAATCCAATAGGGAATTCAGAAAAAACTTCTTTACCCAGAAAGTGGTGAGAAGTGGAACTCGCTACCACAGGGAGTGGTTGAATCGAATAGTACAGCTGCATTTAAGGGGCGGTTAGACAAGCGTATGAGGGAGAAGGGAATAGAGGGTTATGCTGATAGATTTAGATGAGGAAAGACTGGAGGAGGCTCGAGTGGAGCATAAACGCCGGCATGGACTGGTTGGGCCGAATGGCCTGTTTCTATGCTGTATATCCTATGCAATTAAATGGTAGAACAGGCTTGAGGGGCTGAATGGCCTCCTCCTGTTGCTGTAAAGCTTCTGTCTTGTATTTTATGTTTGGCAGATTTGACGAAGATGAAAATGTACAAATCTCTGGAGTAAAATTCAACGGTTCTTTAATTCTATATTTTCTTCTTCCTGTCTTTCAGCGCCACTCATTGCCTCCAGTCTGCACACATAACATGCTGGATGACTCCACAGATCCAATTCTGAACATGATCCGACGCATGGGCTTGTTCAACCATCCCAATGACCGAGTGAAGGTGAGGACCTGGAGTGAGTGCAGGATGTGTTCTGCTCTTCAACCCTGTATTCCCAGCTCATACCTCAAGATCAATCTGGTCCAAAATGTTTGAGTGAATTTTGTTCCCATCAATGTAAGGGATGCTAATGCTAGGGAGTAGAACCCTTCCCATTCTGGAATACCAGTGACAGTACCAAGTTCTCAGAGGGTTAGAAGAGTAAAACACTCTCTAAACGGTTCTTACGTTACAACAGTGACTACTCTTCGCAAGTACTTCATTGGCTGTGAAGCGCTTTGGAACGTCCTGCGGTTGTGAAAGGCACTGGAGAAATGCAAGTTCTTTCTTTATTAAGCATCCCAGGTCAGATACAGCAAGCCTTCAGGTTAGGTATCTTGCAGCATCCTTTCTGCTTTGCCCCTGAATCTGAATTAGCTTCAGCTGCACCACAGTGAATCTTCCCGCTTGCACCATACTGAGGGAGAGTTGCCAGTTTATCCATGGATTTGCTAGAAATGGGGTTCAGGCTGTCTCAAACACATTCCATGTAACATCCTTTGGAAGGCTTTTAGTTCTAGTTATGTTCTGGCAAAATATTGTGATATTTACATAAGGATGGAGAAGCTGCCTGTCCCACATCCTTATCTTGCCACTTACACCCATCATGGTTCTTCCCCCCCAGAGCCTGCGCACTAGATCCTTTCTGTATGTTGGTCATTTCTGGTGTACATATATCTTATAAAAATGTACAGTGAAAAATCATGTTTATTTTCCCCATCAAACTTGAAGCTTAATGCATTCCTTCCCAGAACCCTAGGGTCCAGGTAGCAAGATATGGGCAACATATCCTTTTACTCCCTATGGCCATGATGAGCAGCAACTCAACACTTGCCTTGAAATTGGGAAGGATCAGTCAGCCCTTGGACAGAAACATTTTCCAATATAATTGTAAAATTTGTGTGGGATGTTAGGCTGCATAGCAGACAGTGAGAGACCATTAATATCTATCCAACCCTTTAATGCTTTCACCTGAGATTCTGGCTGAATTCTGCTCAACGTCATTCTGTTAAGTTGTCACTTTGCTTCTGGCATTGTTGCATTGTAGAGTATCCCAACATTTCTCTGATCCTGTCTGGATAGGTCATTCTGATGTGTTGTGCACCACTCCGCAGTTGTACTCTGGCCCTCCAGCCATTTCCTCCATATTCCGTACATGTGCACAGGCATTTGTTTTGAGTCTGGAAGATGCAAAAATAACCATTTTTCTCATGTTAAGGTGATCTTCCATCCAGAATTCCTGTCTTCCACCAGCCCACTGCTTCCACTCGACTACGAAGAGTTTGTACGTGGCTGTCACTTGGGGGTGTTTCCTTCGTACTATGAGCCATGGGGTTATACACCAGGTGAGTGCAGTGAAACACACTTGGCACTTTAACTGGACTTGTAATTGGGCAGAGGAGACGTTGCTGAGGAACGACTGAGTGGCACAAACCTTGCTGAGCGAGCTGCTCTCTGCTACAACTGCAGGAGCCAGCACGTTTACAGAAATAATGGGTCAGATTTTGAGTAAAGTAATGGTCAGGCTATCAGCGCTCACTGTTATTTCTGCACAAATCGGATAGCAACTTCCAGCGAGTGCACATGCAGTTAAACGCGGAAATCCGGAAGTTGCTGTCCGGGATGTGCTGCTCCTCCAAAATCTTCCCAAAAACGGCATTTTGCCATCTGGCTCCAGGCGTGAAGTTCCTGTACTGATGGCGTAGGATTAAACTCACCACAGAAAGTTAGACCATTCAGGTCTAAGTATGCTTTTAATGGTGTGGTAAGTCTTAATTATTGCCAAACAACCTCTCTGGAACTGAAAATTAACTTTTACAAGTGTGGAGTCTCATTCTTTCAGCTTTTAATTATTGTTGGAGATTGTCTCTCTCTCTCTCAATCCAGTCTTTCTTTCCTTCTCTTTATTTTGCTTTCTGTATCTGATTTGATATTGAATTCAGATTCCAACTGACACTTCCTGGTTCAGACTCTATGCTGCTCATTAACGACTCTTCAATCTGATTGGTTGGTTAAGGAGATGCACAGTTGCTTGCCCTGTTCACACAGGTCCCAGATGCCCTGTAGAGGGTGCTGTGCTATTTGGATGTCTTCCTGACCGCAACTTGTGTGCAAAATCCCATCAAGAGTCTGTGTGCAAGTGCAACAACGGTAGAGGGATCCAATGGGAATAGTGCCATCAATTATCAGTTTGCACAGGGTGAGAAATCTCAGGCTGTCCATGGGTTGAAGGGTTGCAGCTGCTTAAAGGGCCAGGCAGAACAAGGAAAGAGAACGAAGGCAGAATTTCATGTAGGACACCTTCAGGAGAGGTGGAGAGCTAATTTTACAAAGTAAATTGGAAGTCTTCCTCCAGCTGATGAGGCCGAGGTTTGTATTTTGGGGAATTGTACAGGTGTCATCAGCCAAGCCTCAATGACTCCCGATCGAGCTGGCCACTGAGTTGTCATTATGCAGCAGTGGCGACACCCTGGACTGTTTTAATATAAAAGAGTCATGGCAGCTCCCAGGAACTGAGCATTCACATCCACGATGAGGTGTTGGTGGTCACAGACCAGCTACACATTGACGGAGTGGTACCTGTTCTGTTAGTGTAAGTCACAGATTGATGTGGCCTCTTGGAATTTGGAGAAGCCAACCACAGCTGTGACCTGCTGATGCTGAGCATCCACAGAGAGCTCGATGAACTGACTTGCTCAAGAAAACAAAGCATTAGTCATCCGCCCGCTCCATCTGATAATCAGCTCAGAAATGTTACAACCTGACCCAAAGCAGCCGGTGGCAAAGAGATTGTGTGGTGACCACGGGCAGTGCGATGATGCAGGCCTGGCAGGCAGGTCCAAGGTATCACTTCGGGGAATGCCTTAGGCCAAGTGTGGGCTAGTAAGAGCTTGAAAAAGAGGTGAGCCAGGCAGCAGGAGCAATGTGGCAAAAATATAATTTTTTTAAAGTCATACAGCTGAAAAATCAGCTTTTGCCAGTTTTAGGTTTGCTTTGCATATTCTTTAAGGTGAGCTGGTTTTGATCACTCCCATCAGCGGTGCGAGGGTCTTGGGTTCGAGAACATGTCCAAAATGCCCAATATCTAACTATCTGATAGCATAACCCAGAGACGCAAGAATAGGTCCTCTTCTGATCCAAAATGGATATTGTCTTTCACGTGCCCTTGCCTCACTCTTCCAATCTTTTCAGCGGTGGACTGAACACTTGGTGGGATGAAGTTACATAAGAATTGTTAAGTTTTATTTATTTCACAGACAACAACTGATCATACAGAGTAACAGTCAAAGAAAATTCCGTTTACTTAACTCAATCTCAGATCTCTCCTTGAAAGATAGTAAATCACATGCCCTTGCTGAAGCAACTGACTTGTTTTTACCTACTTTTCGTTCTAGGAAATTTGTAGCTGCAAAACCTCAATGTTTCCACCTTGGCATCTGTCTCCAGCCCAAGGACTGTGTCTTACTGCATTGTTGAAGACCTGAGTGCTGCGTGTTCCCTTGTTCTTTATCTCTGTGTGTTCCAGCAGGGGGAGGGCTCTCTCACTCATTTGCCAGGAGGCTTATCAATATAACCAGTCGCTTTCCTTCCCCCCCCCCCCCCCCGCCCCCCCCCCCCCCCCGCCACCCCCTTTGGAGTGTAGATTTAAAAAAACATCTGCTGCTCTCCATATGAATTGGGTCCATCTGACTGATGGACCTGGGGTGAGACAGTAGACCCTCATTGTATCGCGTTAGCTGTGACATTTCACAAACTCGAGTGTCTAGCATCAATGTCCAACTGCAGCCAGTTGAGTTACGTGGCGAGACTGGAGAAGCTGGTGTTGTTCTCCTTAGAGCAAAGAAGATTAAGAACATAAGAACATAAGAAATAGGAGCAGGAGTAGGCCAATCGGCCCCTCGAGCCTGCTCCACCATTCAATAAGATCATGGCTGATCTGATCCTAACCTCAAATCTTCTATCACTCTGCATCCACCCGAACCCATGTGATCTCCCGGGAGAGGCGAAAAACCAGATAAAGACCCAATGGCCAATTTGGGAGAAAAAAATCTGGGAAATTCCTCTCTGACCCATCTAGGCGATCGAAATTCTTCCAGGAGATCACTCTGTCCCTATATTTTCTACAGTACTTACCTTCTATAAAGGCGATCTCCACCCCAAGGGAGATTTAATAGAGCTGTTCAAAATCATGAAGGGTTTTGATAAAGTAAATAAGGAGAAACTGTTTCCAGTGGCAGGAGGGTCGGTAACCAGAGGACACAGATTTAAGATTAATGGAAAAAGAAGCAGAGAGGACATGAGGAGAGGATTTTTTACGCAGCAAGTTGTTGTGATCTGGAATGCGCTGCCTGAAAGGGCGGTGGAAGCAGATTCAATAGTAACTTTCAAAAGGGAATTGGATAAATACTCGAAGGGGAAAATTTGCAGGGCTATGGGGAAAGAGCAGGGGAGTGGGACTAATTGGAGAGCCCTTTCAAAGAGTCAGCACAGGCACGATGGGCCAAATGGCCTCCTTCTGTGCTGTATCATTCTATGAGACTATGAGTTCCTTTTAAACCTGTGTGAATTAACTTTATTTAAAAAAAAAGACATTTAAATAAAACTCATTCCCAAATCCCACATTTGACAGCTAAATACTATACTGTGATGATTTGATGGCACTTCTTTCTTAACTATTGCACCACACCAAAGGAAAGTCCCTGTTTTATATGGACAGGCCTTGTGTCAGGCACAAATGAATGTGTAATCACAGAAAATGTGATACTTGATGTGACGTCATTATACCTTCATTTATATTTTTAAGTCTAGAAGTGGATTGGCATTGCCTGCAGAAAATCAAACAGCCACAGGAAAGAGCGAGTCAGAATGTCCCACACCCATTTCCTGTCCTAGTTATGCCACTAAATCCATGTACAGATGGCAGAAAATCTAGGTTTAAGCCGTGAAGAGTGCAGCTCACATTTCACTGTGAGTAGAAGTGTCACGACAGTATTGTAACAAGTTTCAGTGATAGGGTTCAGAATACAATAGGGAGAGAAGTAAAATTTCATCACAAGCCCACAGCTGAAACATTCTGAACTACAGAATTTGTTCATCCCTGCTTGGCATAAAAATAAAACAAAAAAGGTGACTCAACCGTGGCTAACAAGGGAAATTAGGGATAGCATAAGATCCAAGGAGAGGACATATAAATTGGCCAGAAAAAGCAGCAAACCTGAGGATTGGGAGCAGTTTAGGATTCAGCAAAGGAGGACAAAGGGATTAATTAAGAGGGGGAAAATAGAGTATGAGAGTAATCTTGCAGGGAACATAAAAACTGACTGTAAAAGCTTCTATAGATATGTGAAGAGAAAAAGATTGGTGAAGTCAAGCATAGGTGCCTTGCAGTCAGAATCGGGGGAATTTATAATGGGGAACAAAGAAATGGCTAACCAATTAAATACATCGGTACGATAGCAAAATACTGCAGATGTTGGAAATCCGAAATAACAACAGAAAATGCTGGAAAAACTCAGCAAGTCAGGCAACATCCGTGGAGAGAAATTTGAGTTGACGTTTCGGGTTTGACCCTTCTTCAAGCCCGAAACGTCAACTCAAATTTCTCTCCACAATTAAATACATCATTTGGTTCTGTCTTCACAAAGGAGGACACAAATAACCTCCCAGAGATGTCGGGGAACATAGGTCTAATGAGAGGGAGGAATTGAATGAAATCAGTATTTGTGGGGAAATGGTGTTAGGGAAATTGACGGGATTGATGGTCGATAAATCCCCAGGGCCTGATAATCTACATCCTAGGGTACTTAAGGAAGTGGCCCTAGAAATAGTAGATGCATTGCTGGTCATCTTCCAAAATTCTATAGACTCTGGAACAGTTCCCATGGATTGGAGGGTAGCTAATGTAACCGCACTATTCAAAAAAGGTGGTAGAGAGAAAATGGGGAATTATAGACCGGTAAACCTGACATCGGTAGTGGGGAAAATGCTAGAGTCCATTATAAAAGATGTAATAGCAGAGCACTTGGAAAACAGTGACAGGATCGGACAAAGTCAACATGGATTTACAAAAGGTAAATCGTGCTTGATTAATCTACTGGAAATTTTTGAGGATGTAACTGGTAGAATAGATAAGGGAGAACCAGTGGATGTGGTGTATTTGGACTTTCAGAAGGCTTTTGTTAAGGTCCTGCAGAAGAGATTAGCGTGTAAAGTTAAAGCACATGGGATTGGGGGTAAGGTACTGACTTGGATAGAGAACTGGTTGGCAGACAGGAAGCAAAGAGTTGGAATAAACGGGTCTTTTCCGTGTGGCGAGCAGTGACTAGTGGGGTACCGCAGGGATCGGTGCTAGGACCCCAGCTATTCACAATATATATTAATGATCTAGACGAGGGAACTAGATGTAATATTTCCAAGTTTGCAGACGACACAAAGCTGGGTGGGCGTGTGTGCTGTGAGGAGGATGCCGAGAAACTCCAGTATGATTTGGACAGGTTGGGTGATTGGGCAGATGCATGGCAGATGCAGTATAATGTGGATAAATGCGAGGTTATCCACTTTGGTGGCAAAAACAGGAAGGCAGATTATTATCCAAATGGCAATAGATTGGGAGAAGGGGAAGTGCAATGAGACCTCGGTGTCCTTGTGCACCAGTTGCTGGTGCAGCAGGCGGTTAAGAAGGCAAATGGTATGTTGGCCTTCATAGCGAGAGGATTTGAGTACAGGAACAAGGATGTTTTGCTGCAGTTGTACAGGGCCTTGGTGAGACCGCACCTTGAGTATTGTGTGCAGTTTTGGTCGCCTTATCTGAGGAAGGATGTTCTTGCCATGGAGGGAGTGCAGTGAAGATTCACCAGACTGATGCCTGGGATGGCAGGAATGACGTATGAGGAGAGATTGGGTCGATTGGGCTTATATTCGCTGGCGTTTAAAAGAATGAGAGGGGAATCTCATTGAAACTTATAAAATTCTAACAGGACTAGATGCAGGAAGGATGTTCCCGATGGCGAGGGAGTCCAGAACCAGGGGTCACAGTCTAAAGATAAGGGGTAAGCCATTTAGGACAGAGATGAGGAGGAATTTCTTCACCCAAAGAGTGGTGAACCTGTGGCATTCTCTACCACAAAAGGCAGTTAAGGCCAATTCATTAAATATATTCAAGAAGGAATTAGATATATTTCTTAAGGCTAAAAGGATCAAGGGATATGGGGAGAAAACAGGGACAGGGTACTGAATTTGGATGATCAGCCATGATCTCATTAAATGGCGGAGCAGGCTCGAGGGGCCGAATGGCCTACTCCTGCTCCTATCTTCTATGTTTTCTCCATCTTCCTGTCTCCGACAGACTCTGTGACCTCTCTCCTCAGGATGTGGAGATTTGGGACAACACCCTGTTGCAGATCTCTTCATATCAAAAAGGGCCAAATCACCCTTTGTTACCCTAACATTCGTTAGCATGCCACCCATGATAACCGCATGTGAGGCTGAGTGAATGAACATTGCTAGGTGAAGGCTGGGGTGCAAAGGGCACTGTGCTACCTTACTGATGGAAAGCACATCAAGTACTTTTAAAAAGTGTGAGTGGTGAAAATTGTAAGTACAGTACATTCTTGCAAAGTATAACAGGCTTCTCTTGCCTTGCTTGACCTGGTAAGGTTATTAAACTTATCCTAGCACTGCATGGCCTTGTGTGCGGTGTTGCACACACTGCCCAAGGATAGCTCCTTCCACTGCCTTTGAGCAGCTCTGCTTCGGGTCTGTGTTGCACTGTTCCAGACTGACCCAGTCCTTTGCCCTGCCTGGCCATGTGAAGCAAAACCTCAACAGCTGAATGTAAGAAGCAGTGGGGTTTGCAGATTTGTTTTTGAGCTTGGACATTTTGATAAATAACTTGTTTGGGTGCTGCCTGGCCCTTTAAACTGCTGCAGACCTTTTAAATGCCACAACCATGCTCAATTTCCTGCCCCAGCCAGCAATCTCCCAATTGGCGTGTTTCTAATCCCTAGAGCTCACGCACAATATCTTAGAGGCTGACCCCAGAGATTATAGCGGTTCAACACTCCTGATTTCAGTTGGCATGAGTCGCGCTCCACCACATATTCATCCAGCTTGTGCCTGATCAGAGAATCCAGGTTTGTGTATTAGCCGGCGATGTGATCAGTTTTATCCTATCCTCACCCGCTGTCCACACTTGCACCTCACAGCAGGTATTCCATGGTTAGGGATCAGGAATTGGAACCCTAAGCCATGAACATTGAGGTCAATTGTACAGCTCCTAATATTCAGATCAGCACAGACTGGGAATTGAACTTGGGGAAATTCTTGGTCTCTCTGGTGCCATGGTTAAGAGCCAATGAGCTTCTCTTTGAGCTCTTCACCATTGCCACTGGGCACCCAGCTACTGCCAGTTGTGTGAGTGCCATGTGTGACCGCGGCAAGTGCAGAACTGCACGCTGCCTCTCAACGTTGCAGTGTGTTTCTGCCATTCTCGTGCCTAGTAAGCGGGAACCCTAGTGTCGCAGAGAGTCTGTGAGTTGGTGATGTTCTACTTTCAGTGCAAGAATCATTGGTTGTTGGGTTTTTTAGGGAGATTTTTAATGTTTATATGGTTTTATTTCTGTTTCTGAGTAGTCCTTTCTCTCCTAGCGGAATGCACAGTGATGGGAATTCCCAGCGTTTCCACCAATCTCTCCGGCTTTGGCTGCTTTATGGAGCAACACATCACAGATCCTTCTGCATACGGTGAGCTTCTGTAATCAATGCTATGATGTCCTTAGCTCTGTGTGTCCCTGTCAGTATTCAGGCCCACCCTGCACTCCTAGTCTGATGTTTCTAGTTCTTCTTCTCGCTCTCATTACCCCATCGAATTAGATTGTCACGGTTGTGTTGATTCTTGCTGTCTGGACAGCTAGTCCAACCAAACTAATCTAATTGGGAACAACAGCGAGAGAAAAATGCTACTCCATTAGATGGTTAAGTCTTGGCATTGTCGTAAATAGGCACTAGTTCAGTGATGTTGTTCATAGAATCCAAGAGGCACCTGCTCAGCCTGATACCCGGAAACGCCCTTAAACCGATCTCACCTTTCTGAGGGAAGCATATGAACCTAAAAATACTGACACTATTCTGACAGGGATCTATATTCTGGATCGCCGCTTTAAGAGCCTGGATGAATGCTGCAATCAGTTAACCTCGTTCCTCTACAGCTTCTGTCAACAGTCGCGACGGCAACGGATAATTCAGAGAAATCGCACGGAACGACTCTCTGGTTTGCTGGACTGGCGTTACCTTGGCCGGGTAAGAACCATACAATATTGTAGAGCTTTTAGAAAGAATTCCTCTCTTCCCCAACGATGCAGACTCTCACTGGGGTTCAGTTTCACAGGTGCCCGATGGAATCTCACTAAGTGGCCATTCTTCATGTCTTTAACAAGGTGCCACACAGGAGGTTACTTAACCCTGCAGGATTAGTGGGCTGACTTTGGGTTGGATAAGGAATTGGTTGCATCGTCATTGACAGAAGGTTGTTATTAATGTAGTGGTTCTGCATTGGGGCCAGTCACTAGAGGAGTCCCACAGGGATCAGTGTTAGATCCATTGCTGTTCATCTTTATTAATGATCTGGATGGGAGACTTTGACGGATAATAGATTGGTGTGGGTGGTGGGGTGTTCGGACCCTAACTGAGAAAAATTGATGAGAAGGGTTGCATTTTTGGGTGCATCTAGCTGTGTTTTGGGGACATTATTTGGCTCTGTTGGTCGTTGTATTAACTCCTATCTCCCTGTCTTAATCTACAGGTTACATTGTTGATTAAATTGTCGCCTTTCTCTCTTTCAGTACTACACCCGTGCCAGACTCCTGGCCCTTGCCAAAGCCTTTCCCAGTAGCTTCAACCTTGATGTAGCAAAAACTTCCACTGTAAGTATGGAATAAAAATGCACAAACATTGAAGGGACATTTCCTGGGAAATGTCTGCCCCTCACAGCGACAGCTGGCAGACAGTGCCTGTACTGAATGTGCTAATGTTCGTAAGGACAGAAGCCACCACTACAGCTTGTGCCTCCACACTGATAGACAACACTTACACAGACAACATAAAAACCGCCCCAAAACTAGAATTGGAGCTGCTGCGATTTGTAAATCGTTACCAGGGTCTGATCTTAAGGCACAATTTTAGGATTTGCCTCCTACTTGTAAACAATCCCAGGTTGAAACTCACTGCTTGAGATTCCCTGGAACTCACGGCTTCTGGCCATCAGATACTGATTACTGTAACCAATGTAACTAGTAAATGGTTCTGCATAGTTTCTTAGTCATTTTCAGTTATTTAAAATCGGGTTACTCACAGGTAGACTAGACACTCGATTAAAAATGCTTATTTTTTGTCATAAACTCATTTTTAGCTGTATTAATAAAACTGCACCAGTTTACCACTTAAATATATTTTTAATGCAAATTTAAAAAAAGAATTATGTTCTAAAATGCTACCCGATTGCACTGGTTCATGGCAGATTTTACTTTTGGCAAATGAATTTCAGTGGAAACTTGAGAGAGAAAAAACATTTCTCAAAACGAGTGCAATTTGCACCTGGATCACCAATTGTGCCCAAAGTGGAGACTCTTGGTCATTGTGTTTATTTAAGAGTTAAAGGGGTATTAAGGTAAAATATATAAATAACATAAGACAATTCTAAATAGAATCGAGGGGCAACTGAGACCCGTTGCCTGCAATTCGTGCTCCAGTGCAG
This sequence comes from Somniosus microcephalus, assembly GCF_052327205.1. Classification (NCBI taxonomy): domain Eukaryota; kingdom Metazoa; phylum Chordata; class Chondrichthyes; order Squaliformes; family Somniosidae; genus Somniosus; species Somniosus microcephalus. Next base: position 44,609,955 of record NC_141014.1, read on the forward strand.
GAATCCTCCAGGAGTGGTGTGGGAGAAATGGGTTTTGCTTCCTGGGACACTGGCATCAGTACTGGGACAGGAGAGAGCTGTTCCGTTGGGACGGACTTCACTTGGCCAGTGCTGGGACTAGAGTCCTGGCGAATCGAATAACTAGGGCTGTAGAGAGGGCTTTAAACTAATTAGTGGGGGGGAGGTTTTAAGAGAGCGAAAAATAAAAATGACAGCGGAGAAGGCAATAGAGCAAGGTAGCAGTGGGGGAATTAAAAACCAGAGTGTGTCAGGAAGGGACAGAATGTATAATGATAAAGGTAAAGTAGTAAAAGGGGTAAAAGCAGGAATAAATTGTCAGAAAACATATTTGAAAGTTCTTTATCTGAATGCACGCAGCATTCGTAACAAAATTGACGAGTTGACGGTACAAATAACTGCACATGGGTATGATCTGGTGGCCATTACGGAAACATGGCTGCAAGAGAATCATGACTGGGAACTAAACATACAAGGGTATTTGACAATTAGGAAGGACAGACAGGAAGGAATGGGAGGTGGGGTTGCTATGTTAATCAAGGATGGAATCACTGCAATAGTCAGAAATGATATTGGGTCAAAGGATCAGGATAGTGAAATAGTTTGGGTGGAGATAAGGAATAATAAGGGGAAAAAGTCACTAGTGGGCGTAGTCTATAGGCCTCCTAACAGTTGCAACTCTGTTGGTCGGAGTATAAATCAGGAAATAGTTGGGGCTTGTAATAAGGGAACAGCTATAATCATGGGGGATTTTAACTTTCATATTGACTGGACTAATCAAATTGGGCATGGCAGCCTTGAGGAAGAGTTCATAGAGTGTATTAGGGACGGGTTCCTTGGGCAGTATGTAACTGAACCAACCAGGGGGCAGGCAATCTTAGATCTGGTCCTGTGTAATGAGACAGGATTAATAAAAAATGTCCTAGTAAAGGATCCCCTTGGAATGAGTGACCATAATATGGTTGAATTCCAAATTCAGTTTGAGGATGAGAGAGTTGGATCTCAAACCAGCATACTGAGCTTAAATAAAGGAGACTATGAAGGTATGAGAGTAGAATTGACTAAAGTGGACTGGGAAAACAGATTAAAGTGTAAGACGGTACAAGAGCAGTGGTCTACATTCAAGGAGATATTTCACATCTTTCAAGATAAATATATTCCACTGAGGAAAAAGGGGAATAAAAGAAAAGACAGCCATCATGGCTTAGTAAAGTAATAAAGGATAGTATCCGACGGAAAACAAGGGCATATAAAGTAGCCAAATCTAGTGGGAGGATAGAAGATTGGGAAGCATTTAAAAGCCAGCAAACAATAACTAAAAGATTAATTAAGAAAGGGAAGATAGATTATAAAAGTAAACTAGCAAAAAATATAAAAACAGATAGCAAGAGTTTCTACAGCTATATAAAAAGTAAAAGGGTGGCTAAAGTGAACATTGGTCCCTTAGAGGATGGGACCAGGAAACTAGTGGTGGGGAACATGGAGATGGCAAAGACGCTGAACAAATATTTTGTATCAGTCTTTACAGTAGAGGACACTAAAAATATCCCAACACTGGACAAACAGGGGGCAATGGGGGGGGGGAGGAGCTAAACACGATTAAAATCATTAAGGAGATGGTACTCAGTAAAATAATGGGACTTAAGGCGGATAAATCCCCCGGACCTGATGGCCTACATCCTAGGGTCTTGAGAGAAGTGGCGGTAGGGATTGTGGATGCATTGGTGATTATTTTCCAGAACTCCCTGGACTCAGGAAAGGTCCCGGCAGATTGGAAAACTGCTAATGTAACACCCTTATTTAAGAAGGGAAGTAGACAAAAAGCTGGAAACTATAGACCAGTTAGCCTAACATCTGTGGTTGGCAAAATGTTGGAGTCCATTATTAAGGAAACAGTAACAGAGCATTTGGATAAACATAATTTAATTGGACAGAGTCAGCATGGTTTTATGAAGGGGAAGTCATGTTTGACAAATTTGCTCGAATTCTTTGAGGATGTAACATACAGGGTGGATAAAGGGGAACCAGTGGATGTAGTGTATTTGGACTTCCAAAAGGCATTTGACAAGGTTCCACACAAAAGATTACTGATCAAGATAAGAAATCACGGGATTGGGGGTAATATACTGGCATGGGTGGAAGATTGGCTATCTAACAGAAAACAAAGAGTTGGGATAAATGGTTCGTTCTCGGGCTGGCAATCAGTAACTAGTGGTGTTCCGCAGGGGTCAGTGCTGGGACCCCAACTCTTTACAATCTATATTAACGATTTGGAGGAAGGGACCGAGTGCAACATATCCAAGTTTGCCGACGATACAAAGATGGGAGGGAAAGCAGTGAGTGAGGAGGACATAAAAAACCTGCAAAAGGACATAGACAGGCTAAGTGAGTGGGCAGAGATTTGGCAGATGCAATATAATGTTGGAAAGTGTGAGGTTATGCACTTTGGCAGAAAAAATCAAAGAGCAAGTTATTATCTAAATGGAGAGAAACTGCAAAGTGCTACAGTACAAAGGGATCTGGGGGTCCTGGTGCATGAAACACAAAAAGTTAGTATGCAGGTGCAGCAGGTGATCAGGAAGGCCAATGGAATCTTGGCTTTTATTGCAAGGGGGATGGAGTATAAAAACAGGGAAGTCTTGCTGCAGTTATACAGGGTACTGGTGAGGCCACACCTGGAATACTGCGTGCAGTTTTGGTTTCCATATTTAAGAAAAGATATACTTGCTCTCGAGGCGGTTCAGAGAAGGTTCACTCGGTTGATTCCGGAGATGAGGGGGTTGACGTATGAGGAAAGGTTGAGTAGGTTGGGACTTTACTCATTGGAGTTCAGAAGAATGAGAGGCGATCTTATCGAAACATATAAGATTGTGAGGGGGCTTGATCGGGTGGATGCGGTGAAGATGTTTCCACTGATGGGTGAGACTAGAACTAGGGGGCATAATCTAAGAATAAGGGGCTGCCCTTTCAAAACTGAGATGAGGAGAAACTTCTTCACTCAGAGGGTAGTAAATCTATGGAATTTGCTACCTCAGGGAGCTGTGGAAGCTGCAACATTAAATACATTTAAAATGGAGATAGACAGTTTCCTAGCAGATAAGGGAATTAGGGGTTACGGGGAGAGGGCAGGGAAGTGGACGTGAGTCTAGATTTGGATCAGCCATGATCCTATTGAATGGCGGAGCAGGCCCGAGGGGCTGTATGGCCTACTCCTGCTTCTTATGTTCTTATGAGTGTGGCACTCACTAACCAGTTTCCAGTATTGAATGAGGGTGACGACACCTCGAAGGAGTGCAGCGCCTTGGGACATAGGACTGCAGAGTGAAGTGTAGGAATGCAGTGGTCGTAGGAGATTCAGTAGTCAGGGGGATAGGCTGGTGTTTCTGAAACCGCCAATGTGAGTCCCACATGGTGTGTTGCCTTCCTGATGCCATGGTAAAGGACTTCAACAGTGAATGGCAGCAAACTATTAAACCGTGAGGTTAATTACTGCCGATTCCCATTCTGTACAGGCACCGGCACATCCAGGGGTCATTGAATAGTGATTAGGATCAGGAACCTTGGTATTTTTCCCACTCTCTATCTCTGGGTGGTGAGGCCATTTGTTGCCTGTTTCTGCCCTGGCTGACATCAGCTAGCTCCACACTATGAAGCAATCTGAATAGGTTCAGTTTGATTTTTTAACCTTTTTTTAAATAATGAGTGTCGATGACCTGATTAAGTGAATTAATTTGGAGAAGTGACTGAGCAATGGAGCTGAATTAACACATAGTTGAAATGTTCAGAATATTAAAAGGATCCTCCATTTCTTTTCAATGTGAAAAACATTTAAATAATTTTCTTTGTGTTTTAAAGGGGTCCTGATGTTGAAACTTCTCTAAAGTTGATCCTGTTGATCCCTTTGGAGCAGAAGCTGGACAGTGTGGTCAATAATCTTTGTTATTCATTGTTTCAGAGTTTCCACTATCCACGGCCCACATCATTCCCATCTTCGCCAACCCTCTCTGTCCACTCTAGCCCTCGTCAAAGCATCCTTGATGATGATCGTTACAATGAGGAAGAGGAGGCTGAGAAAGATCGTATGAATATCAAACCGAGTTCCATGATGGATCTGGTCCTCGAACAGACCAAAAATTTTAAAGACATTTTAGCATCTAACAATTTCAGCACCAGTAATCACACCACACCGACTAGTCCCAGCATGCCTACCAATCCCAGCAAGCCTAGTAATCCCAGCGATGCCAACAATCTTGCCAATCCCAGCATCTCAAGCAGTCCCAGCAAGCCTACCAATCCCAGCAATCCTACCAATCCCAGCATCTCAAGCAGTCCCAGCAAGCCTGCCAATCCCAGCAAGTCTAGTAACCCCAGTGATTCCAGCAAGCCTGCCAATCCCAGCATCTCGAGTAGTCCCAGCAAGCCTAGTAATCCCAGCGCTGCCAGCAAGCCTACCAATCCCAGCATCTCAAGCAGTTCCAGCAAGCCTACCAATCCCAGTGATACTAGTTTGCCTAGCAATTACAATGAAAATTCCAGGAAATCTACTCATTAGGATAGTGCAGTGGACTCGATTCCTTTAACCTTTCACCTATCAGAAGGTAACTCAAACAGGGAGCGAGAGAAAGGATAGAAATGTTCAATAAACAGCCCTGCTCACTGGTGCAACAATGTGTCCTTTGACAGTTGATGCATATTAACCGTGCTGATGTAGAGGAAACATTATATTGGCCCAATTAATGTATGACGCGCTCTATATTGGCCACTTCATGTAGCAGCAGCTATATCTTAACCCTGTTGGTGTTGGGGGAGTTCGACATTGGCCCACTGATGTAGGGGATCTCTATTTGGGCCTGTTAGTGTTGGAGTTCTACATTTGCCTTGTCATGTAGGAGAACTCTTAAGTTGACGTTGTTGATTTGGGGGGTGGGGGTCTCCTTGGGCCTGTTGGTGTAGAGGGAGCTCTACATTGATCCTGTTGATTTAGGGGTAAATGTACACTGGCCTAAATGTGACAAATCCATTGTGAGGCTTTAACTGAGCATGATTTCAAAAACTTAACAGCAGTTATCCTTTGCCCTGTTCCTGTTGCTGTTATAATTTAATGAGATAGTAAAATACAAGAGAGAAACTACAGTGACAAACAATATACAGAAGACAAAAAATTCAATTGAACAAAAATCAACTAAATAATTTATGGAAATCTTGAGATCATATCCTTTGTGATGGTGTTTTGATCATTGCAGAATTAGCTCCCAGAGCTTGGTCAGTGTTGCTGTAAAAACTCTGTCTCTGACCACAGGTTTTCTTATTTTTGCCCTTTTGATTTTAAATTGGAAATAAGATAGGCCTGATTTTTTTGTGTTTAGTTTAGTTTTGAACGATTGTTGCATCTTGAATCAGAGCAATGTAGTCTATCCATCCAGCCATGTATCAGCAGCCTGAGTGTTGAATCCCAAAATGCACTTGAGGCTTTTCAAATATTCATACTTAGTGAGTGAGAGGAAAATCGTACTAATCCAATCCTGATCCCAGCAGGGAAAATGTCTTGCATTGCGGTTAACCAGACTCCATAAACCTTCGTCAAAGTTCTGAATTAATGGCTGCTACTTAAGTTTAAAGTGGTTTTAGTTCAAGGAAAAACCTGGGATGGATAAGAAATTGGTTGGAATAGGAAGCGGTGGATATTTGTTTGGGAGTGATGAGGTGACGGCAGTGCTGCATTAAATGCTCCATGGATCAGTAGAAGCCCAATGTATTCAGAGCAGACACCAACCCCGGAGGTGGCTCAATCTGTGGACTGGAGTTGCCAACTCGGGTTGGACATATTCCTGGAGGATTCATCATATGATCTCCTGCCTCCAACCGCCCTGCCCCCACACTGCTGGTTGGTTGCCAAACACATCCATCCTTGTGGTGCTCCGCCTTCCCACGGCCAATTGGAAAGTGAATAGACTCTTCAATATCTGATTGGATGATTCTTGACTGTCAAACAGTTTTTATAACTAAAACAAAAGTGTTCAAAGATTTTTTTTAAAAGCAAGAAAGACTTGGAATCATAGAATGGTTACAGCACAGAAGGAGGTCATTCGGCCCATTGAGCCTGTGCCGGCTCTCTGCAAGAGCACTTGGGCGAGTCCCACTCCCTTGCCCTTTCCCTGTAGCCCTGCAAATTTTTTTCCTTCAGGTACTTAGCCAATTCCCTTTTGAAAGCCACGATTGAATCTGTCTCCACCACCCTTTCAGGCAGTGCATTCCAAATCTTAACCACTTGTTGCGTAAAAAAGTTTTTCCTCTGTCGCCTTTGGTTCTTTTGCCAATCGCCTTAAATCTGTGTCCTCTGGTTCTCGACCCTTCCACCAATGGGAACAGTTTCTCTCTATCTACTCTGTCCAGACCCCTCATGATTTTGAACACCTTTATCAAATTGCCTCTCAACCTTCTCTGCTCAAATGAGAATAACCCCAGCTCCTCTAGTCTGTCTACATAACTGAAGTCCCTCATACCTGGAATAATTCTTGTAAATCTTTTCTGCACCCTCTCTAAGGCCTTCACATCCTTCCTAAAGTGCGGTGCCCAGAATTGGACACAGTATTCCAGTTGAGACCGAACCAGTGTTTTATAAAGGTTCATCATAACTTCCTTGCTTTTGTACTCTATGGCCGGAATTTTGCCGGCGTTCAGGGGGTGGGTTTGGAGGTGGGACCTCCGACAAAATCGCAAAGATTGACAGCAGGCAGGAAACCTGCTGTCAACCCGCCTCCAATCAATCTTCCCAAGTATCGGGTCCCCGATTTGCGCATGGGCCCGACACCTAGCGGTGGGAAGAGGATTATAGGCACTTAATTGCCTGCTGAAGGTTGTTAACAGGCATTTAACAGGCTCTTTTTCAATTTTGACACTTCTACTTTGGGCTTCCCGACGTCCGGACACCATGCCAGGTAAGTGTGGCATGTTGTGAGTCTGCTGTAATGTTGCTGCATTGTTGACAGCTGCAGAAGTGGTGTGAAGGATCCAATGGTGCACTGGTGAGTTTCAGAGGTAAGAAAATGTTGGGAAATTCATTTTTAATGCATTTAGACTTTTCTGTAGGTAATAAGTTTGGAATTTTATGTCTAGCCCCATCTCATTGGGGGAACCTCTCTCACTAGTGACAGATCGCTTCTGTACCTCAGCTGCAGCTGCCATCTGTTCTAGCCTAAGAAGGAGTCACTGAAGAGCCTGGGTGCAAGAGCTCACCTTTGTACAGTGATTGTCAGTGTTTGCAGCACCTCAATGCTGTCAAACACTGAGAAATCAGCTGTCAACATTTTTTTTGCGTGGTCCCTTTAAGAAAACCGGCAGATGACGCATCATCATCTGACTGGCTTCATCTTAATTGGCCAGCAAGCCCACAGGACGAGCTTAACAAGGCCAATTGACATAAAATCATGTCTGCGGGCCAGATGTAGTTGGGGGCAGTACGGGAAGCCACTTGACCCGCTCCCAAGCCGCATTGATCGAGAAAATAGCAGCCAGAGCCTCTATTTATTAAGCCCAGGATCCCATATGCTTTTTAACCGCTTTCTCAACCTGCCCTGCCACCTTCAATGATTTGTGCAGGTATACCCCCAGGTCCATCATTATCCTCCTCACTGTTCACTATATTTCCAAGTTTTGTGTCATATGCAAATTTTGAAATTGTGCCCTGTACACCAAGTCCAAGTCATTAATATATATCAAGAAAAGCAGTGGTCCTAGTACCGACCCCTGGGGAACACCACTGTGTACCTTCCTCCAGTCCGAAAAACAACCGTTCACCACTACTCTCTGTTTCCTGTCACTTAGCCAATTTTGTATCCATGCTGCCACTGTCCCTTTTATTCCATGGGCTTCAACTTTTCTGGCAAGCCTATTTTGTGGCACTTTATCAAACACCTTTTGGAAGTCCATGTACACCACATCAACCCTCTCTGTTACCTCATCAAAGAACTCAATCAAGTTCGTTAAACATGATTTGCCTTTAACAAATCCATGCTGGCTTTCCTTAATTAATCCATACTTGTCCAAGTGATTGTTAATTTTGTCCCTGATTATTGTTTCTAAAAGCTTCCCCACTACCGAGGTTAAACTGACTGGCCTGTAGTTGCTGGGTTTATTCTTGCACCCTTTTTTGAACAAGGGTTTAGCATTTGCAATTCTCCAGTCCTCTGGCACCATTCCTGTATCTAAGGAAGGTTGGAAGATTATGGCCAGTACCTCTGCAATTTCCACCTTCACTTCTCTTAACATCCTAGGATGCATCCCATCCACTCCTGGTGACTTATCTACTTTAAGTACAGCCAGCCTTTCTAGTACCTCCTCTTTATCAATTTTTATCCCATCCAGTATCTCCACTACCTCTCTTTCACTATGACTGCCAGCATCTTCTTCCTTGGTAAAGACAGATGCAAAGTATTCATTTAGTACCTCAGCCACACTCTCTGCTTCCATGCATAGGTCTCCTTTTTGGTCCCTAATTGGCCCCATCCCTCCTCTTACTACCCATTTCTCATACTCTCTCTTTGCCCCTCTTATTTTCTTTTTCACTTCCCCTCTGAACTTTCTATATTCAGCCTGATTCTCACCTTGTATTCTCAATCTGTCATACACGCTCTTTTTCTGCTTCATCTTACTCTCTATCTCTTTCATCATCCAGGGAGCTCTGAATTTGGTTGCCGTACCTTTCCCCTTTGTGGGAATGTACCTCGACTGTACCCAAACCATCTCCTCTTTAAAGGCAGCCCATTGTTGGTTACAGTTTTGCCTGCCAATCTTTGATTCCAATTTACCCGGGCCAGATCCATTCTCAACCCACTGAAATTGACCTGCCTCCAAATAATTATTTTTACTCTAGATTGCTCCTTGTCCTTTTCCATAGCTAATCTAAACCTTGTGATACTATGATTACTATTCCCTAAATGTTACCCTGCTGACACTTGCTCCACTTGACCCACCTCATTCCCCAGAACCAGATCCAGCAGATTCTTCCCCCTCTCTGCCCTTTACACTATGACTATCCCAGTCTATATTAGGATAGTTGAAGTCCCCCATTATCACTACTCTATAGTTCTTGCACCTCTCTGCAAATGTTCTCTTCCATATCCTTCCCACTAGTTGGTGGTCTGTAGAATACACCTAGTAGTGCAATGGCACCTATATTATTTCTTAACTCTAACCAAATAGATTCTGTCCTTGACCCCTCCAGGACATCCTCTCTCTCCAGCACTGTAACATTCTCTTTGACCAATACTGCCACACCACCTCCTTTCTGTTAAGTCTGTGGGTTGTATTATAAATAATCACAGACTCCACTGTTAACAAAATAAAACACGTCTTTACTATTCAGAGGCTCGGGCGATTCTGCCCTAGTTAACGTATCACAACCCTTATATACTGGTGTGGTCACTATCGGTATTACAGTATACATGAGCCAATAGATACTGCCACCCTAAAGTAGTGCTCTTAAAGGCGAACGGTTACATTCTATAGTTCCCTTAAAGGTAAACGGTTACATACACAACACTCCTCCCTTCCTAGCTTATTACTTACAGAATCCCGTTAAACATACAATCTTCAACTTTATATAAACAGTTTGCAGATATACTCTCGATGGAGTCAACGTCATATAACAGTTTACAAACATACTCTCAGTGGAATCAGTTTACAGGTTCAGTCTCTGTGGGAACAGTTCATAAATTCAGTCTCTGGTATTAATTCGTTCCAGACAGCATCCTCCATAGCCTTTTTTTTTAACAGCTTGTACTTTCGTCCTGTTGAACCAGCAGTGCGGACTTATACAACCCACTGGCTGTCTTGATAATGTCCCTGGATTTTTTTTTACAAATTTAGCACCTTTCGTAGTGTTCGGACTGAGGTAGTAGAAGTAATAATATTTTAAACAGTTATTATTTTCTGCTTCTTTTTCTTTTCTGCCTTTTTGAAACTCTCCGAGCTCTTTTCCCGGCTGCCATCTGTAGCGCCACCAACTCTCTATGTTCCTTAGACCTTAAGTGCTTCCTCAGGATTTCAGCACTTTGGGAGTTCCCATCACAATTTGGGCAGACCACATCCTCATAACATTCGGTGTCACTCAACAGGTCAAAACCCTTCTTCAAGCAATCATATTCATCCTGCTCTTCCTCGGATGTCTGCCTTTCCTTCCCTCCTGGCCTCATTTGTGCGTTCAATCCTTTCCCTTCCTTCAGGGATTTCGTTATCAGGCTATTTAATCCTTCTACTGAAGTAGCTGTTTCCCCATTCTCCTGTTCCCCTGGACGTAATTCAGCGTACTCCTCCATTTCATCCATCATTTTCTCCAATGCTTTCATCTTCTCTTCCTCTTGTACTTTGGCTTCCAGTGCTTGGAGAAGTTGCGCCTCGATGCTCTCTAGCTCATGTTCAGGGCCCATTCCCAGTTGAAACTGTTCTTCAAGTCGGTCAACCTCGGTAATTGCCGCCTCATATTTGTCTTGGGCTTCCTTCCATATTTTTATGAGTTCTGCCATGTCTTTCACCTCTACATCCTCATCTATGTATGGAACTTCTACCGATGAGTCTGTCTTGGCCCTGAGCTCCTCAAGAATTTCCTGCAGCCTTTGGACTTCTTGCTCATGTTCAACCTTTAGTTGCTCATATACTTCCAACGAAACTAGCTTTTTGGAGGTTGCTGAGTTAACCCCCTCCAGAATTGTAGTCTGGGCCTGTTCATACTGTTTTTTCAACTTCTCGCACTCTGCTTGTAAGGAGTCGTAGAGAAGAACTGGAATAAAATCCTGGCTTCCTGAAGATTCCTCTTCATTTGTTTCTTTCGCAATTTCCTGTTGGAGTTCAGCCAAGGCTGCTATGCTATCTGCCTCTCGAAGTCTCACTGCCATCAACTCTTCTTTATTCTTGCAGTCCATCTCAGCCATTTCCCGTTTACTTTCATTTAACTGAGTGAGTAGTCCCTTATTTTGGGCTGAGAGATATTGCACCTTCTCATGTAGACCCTTGCACTCCTTCTCTGCTTGACATAGCTGATTACCGCTGATTTGGTTCTGCGTTTCAAGTTCCAACATCCTTTGCTTAGCTTCTTTCAGTTTCGCCCCTATAAGCTCCTCTTGCAACATGGCCACATTATTCTCATCAGGTAAAGAAGCGTTTCTCTTTTCCATGTCCAAGATTTGTTTCTGCATCTCCTTAAGAGCACCCTGTGATTCAACTTCTCTTAACTTTGCCTGCACTAGCTCCGTCTCTAATTGCAGAACAAAATCCTCAGTGCAGCGTGATTTGCCCTTCTGCTGTATCTCTAGATCATGCAAATATTCTAACCCCTGAACATCATCAGGGAGATGTGATCGGTAATTGGTCACGATGGCTCTATGGTCGCTCTCTGCTTGAGCCAGTAGGTTCTGTTGTCTTTCCAGACTCTCCCATTCGGTGTCATAGAACTTTTTCATTGTTTTCATCTCTTGTACGAGGCGGTAACTTAATTGTTCTAATTGTTGTTGTACTTTGAAATAGCGTTGAGTTCGAGCCCGGTGTTCCTCCGTAATGCATATGTCTGTAGCTTGAACAGACTCAGAATTCTCTGTCTTTATGCACGCCATCGATTTTCCAACCTTAGTCTGTGAGTTAATGTTAACCTTGTTTTTCATACATAAGCTGGACTTATCGTCTTCCGGCTCAGAGTCTGAGCTGCTTGTCTGCACCGAGTCCTCACTCGTCATTGCTTGTCGGTAGTGCCATTCCATGTCTATTTTCTTGATCCACTCCCGTCCTAGAAGTGGTGGTCCTCCCTCAGGTAGTACGTACAAATTCATTCTTGGGTGTACTTTACCCCTATCTCTCACCTTGACTCTTATTTTCCCCATGGGGTATACGCGATGCCCCGTGTATGTCTGTAATACGAACTTGGTATTTCTTAAGGGTATGTGAGAGAATAGTCGGTGGTAGTCCTTTTGGTTGATGACTGATACAGCTGATCCCGTGTCCAGCTCCATTCGTACTTGGACTCCAGCTATTTTTAGTGTGACCCAGATCGTCTGTAGATCAGTTACTTTACCCACATTGTGGATTCTCAGACCATCCAACTCCTGGCTGTTTGGGTCTGAGTCTGAATTTTGTTCGTCTGAACTCTTTTCAGCCACCTGATGCACCTTGTTGTACTTTTCTTGTGGTGGTGGCTTCCTTTGTTTGTTGGTCTTCTTTCTGGACCTGCATACCTTCGCGATGTGACCCAGTTTGCCACATTTCCTGCACTCTTGATTCTTAAACCAGCACTGATTCTGGTCGTGCGTTGTCTTTCCACAACGGTAGCATTTGGAAATGCTTGCAGTCATTTGGTCCACCCCGAGTGCCGCCGCCTTTAGCTGCATTTCCGCCGTTCCTTTCACTGCGGCTTCGTGCGATGAAGCTATGAGGACAGCCCTGTCCAGTGTGAGGTCGTTTTCCTCCAGGAGTCGCTTCTGCGTTCCTTCTTTGGCCAAGCCGCATACGAACTTGTCCCGCAGCGCCTCTGTCAAATTCCCTCCAAACTGGCAGTATTTCGCTAGCTTACGCAGTTCGACTAAGTATCCCGCATTGCTTTCATCTTGCCTCTGGGTTCTGGCGTAAAATTTAAATCGTTCAGCCAGCATCAACGGTGTGGGGTTCAAGTGATCCTTCAGCACTGCTACGATCTCTTCGAAGGTCTGGTCCACTGGTTTAACTGGTGCTATTAGATGTTTCAAAAGCCCGTATGTTTTTGCTCCCATCGAATTTAACAAAGTTATTGCCTTGTCGTCATCCTCAATGTCGTTGGCTACGCAATATATTTCTATGCGTTCCACATACGTGGCCCAGTCTTCTATTTCAGCATTAAAGTCATTAATATTTCCTCGCTTAGGCATCTTCTCTTTTCGAGTACAGTACAAGTATTACTTTACTTATTATTAATTTTCTTCTCTCTTCTTGAGAACACCACAAGTATTGCTGTACTTATACTTATTTTCCCTCTCTTCTTGAGAACACACCAGCCTTTCTGAAAAATCTTATTACTTTCCTGAAATTCTTAATAATTTCCAAGATGGCGGTTTCCCGCTTCTTCCTTCTTCTTCAGCGGTTTCCCCGCGAAAAATGGCGGCTTTCCCGCGCTTCTCGCTCTCCCCGCCCACTTCGATGGCGGTTTTCCCGCGCTTCTCGGCGCTCTCCGCCCACTTCAATGGCGGTTATCACCCGTTCCCCGACGCTGACTTTCAGCCCGAGTGCGGCTCTTATCAGCGGATGCGATCGATGGCCCGGCTGCGCCTCGCACTTGAAAGCGGGCCCCGGCCTCTGGCTCACCCGCTCGCGCGGATCTTGCTCGCTCCCTCCCGGGCTCTGGCTTACCCGCTCGCGCGTTTCACCGCGGCTCTTATCAGGGATTGCGATCGCCCTTATCTCCCGATCGGTGGCACTGTCTTTGCAGCCAACGCTGCGGCTTACCCACGAGGTTATGGAGGCTCCAGGGTCCTAATGCCTGTCGCTTCCAGCCTGTCAGTTCCAGACTGGTGAGGATTGAAACCTCTCTTCAACGTCCTGTCTTCGGACGAAGCCGCCGTGGAACAACTGCCGCAGGGTTCGAATCCTGACTCGTCGCCAATGTTAAGTCTGTGGGTTGTATTATAAATAATCACAGACTCCACTGTTAACAAAATAAAACACGTCTTTACTATTCAGAGGCTCGGGCGATTCTGCCCTAGTTAACGTATCACAACCCTTATATACTGGTGTGGTCACTATCGGTATTACAGTATACATGAGCCAATAGATAGTGCCACCCTAAAGTAGTGCTCTTAAAGGCGAACGGTTACATTCTATAGTTCCCTTAAAGGTAAACGGTTACATACACAACACTTTCTTTCCTCTCTCTCTTTCCAGAACACCTTATATCCAGGAATATTTAATACCCAATCCTGCCACTTTTTTGAGCCAGACTTGCCTTTCACCACCTCAGGATGTCTCAAAGTGCTTTAAAGCCAATGAAGTACTTTTGAAGTGTAGTTACTGTTGTAATGTAGGAAACGCGGCAGCCAATTCACACACAGCAAGCTCCCACAAACAGCAATGTGATAATGACCAGGTAATTAATTTTTTTTAGTGATGTTGATTGAGGGATAAATAGTGGCCAAGACACCGGGGAGAACTCTCCTGCTTTTCTTTGAAATAGTGCCATGGGATCTTTTACATCTACCTGAGAGAGCAGACGGGGCCTCGGTTTAACGTCTCATCCAAAAGATGGCAGAACACAACTTTTTATTGCTCCTATGATTTTTCTCCTGGTTCGCTTGCAATAGTGCCCTGAGATCTCCGGGACAATCATAGAATCATAGAATGATACAGCACAGAAGGAGGCCATTCGGCCCATTGTGCCTGTGCTGGCTCTTTGAAAGAGCTATCGAATTAGTCCCACTCCCCCTGCTCTTTCCCCATAGCCCTGCAAATTTCCCAATTCAAGTATTTATCCAATTCCCTTTTGAAAGTTACTATTGAATCTGTTTCCACCGACCTTTCAGTCAGTGCACTCCAGATCACAACAACTCACTGCGTAAAATAAATTCTCATCTCGCCTCTGGTTCCTTTGCCAATTCCCTTAAATTGTGTTCTTTGGTTACCAACCCTTCTGCCATTGGAAACAGTTTCTCCTTATTTACTCTATCAAAACCCTTCATGATTTTGAACACCTCCATCAAATCTCCCTTTACCTTCTCTGCTCTAAGGAGAACAACCCCAGCTTCTCCAGTCTCTCTACATAACTGAAGTCTTTCATCCCAGGTAGTATTCTAGTAAATCTCTTCTGCACCCTCTCCAAGGCCTTAAAATCCTTCCTAAAGTGTGGTGCCCAAAATTGGACACAATACTCCAACTGGGGCAAGGCCGGTGTTTTATAAAGGTTTAACATAACTTCCTTTTGTACTCACTATGCCTCTATTAATAAAGCCAAGGACCCCGTATACATTTTTAACAGCCTTCTCACTTGTCCTGCCACCTTCAAAGATTTGTGTAGGTACACCCCCAGGTCTCTCTGTTCCTGCACCCCCTTTAAAATTGCACCATTTAGTTTATATTGCCTCTCCTCATTCTTCCTCCCACAATGCCCGGGGGCTACTGACACCAGTGTGACTGTTCCTGAGGGAAAATTACAAATGTACTCCATTATTTAAGAAAGGTGAGAGAGAGAAACCAGGAAATTATAGACCTGTTAGTCTAACATCTATTCTGCGGAAGTTATTGGAATCTATAATTAAGCACAGGGTGACTGAGCACTTAAGAGAAATTTGTGTTAATTAGAGAGAGCCAACATGGATTTGTAAAGGGTAGGTCATGTCTAACAAACCTATTTGAATTTTGTGAGGAAGTAGCTAAAGTTGTAGACAGGGGAATGTCTGTGGATGTAGTTTATATGGACTTCCAGAAGGCATTAGATAGGGTTCCACAGAAGAAACGGTTAAGTAAAATTAAATCTCATGGAATTGAAGACAAATTATTGACCTTTTTTTAAATAAAAAAAAAATTATTATTGACCTTTTTAGGAGATTGATTAGATGGTAGAAGACAGAGAGAAGGGATAATGGGTATGTACTCAACTTTGAAGGAAGTGACTAGTGGTGTCCCACAAGGATCTGTGTTGGGGCCTCAACTATTCACTATATTTATTAATGCCTTAGATAATAAGAAATAGGAGCAGGAGTAGGCCATTTGGCCCCTCAAGCCTGCTCTGCCATTCAATAAGATCATGGCTGATCTTCTACCTCAACTCCACTTTCCTGCACTATCCCCATAGCCCTCGATTCCCTTAATATCCAAAAATCTATCGATCTCTGTCTTGAATATACTCAACGACTCAGACTTCACAGCCCTCTGGGGTAGAGAATTCCAAAGACTCACCACCCTCTGAGTGAAGAAATTTCTCCTCATCTCAGTCCTAAATGACTGACCCTTATTCTGAGACTGTGACCCCCTGGTTCTAGACTCCCCAGCCAGGGGCAACATCCTCCCAGCATCTACCCTGTCAAGCCCTGTAAGAATTTTGTATGTTTCAACGAGATCCCCTCTCATTCTTCTAAACTCTAGAGAATATAGGCCGAGTCTACTCAATATCTCCTCGTAGGACAATCCCCCCATCCCAGGAATCAATCTGGTGAACCTTCACTGTACTCCCTCTATGCCGAGTATATCCTTCCTTAGGTAAGGAGACCAAAACTGTACACCTCTATAGCCACCTCTTTCAAAACCCTAGGATGTAGGTGTAGTGTCACCAGGGCCCTATATAATTGCAGTAAGACATCTTTTCTCTTATACTCAAATCCTCTTGTAATAAAGGCCAACATACCATTTGCTTTCCTAATTGCTTGCTGTACCTGCATGTTAACTTTCAGTGATTTGTGTACAAGGATACCCAGGTCCCTCTGAACACCAACATTTCCGAATCTCTCACCATTTAAAACGACTCTGCTTTTCTATTTTTCCTACCAAAGTGGATAACTTCACATTTCTCCATTATATTCCATTCACTTAGCTTGTCTATATCCCCTTGAAGCCTCTTTGTATCCTCCTCACAACTTACATTCCCACCCAGCTTTGTATCATCAGCAACATTGGATATATTACATTTGGTCCCCTCATCCAAAGCATTCATATAGATTGTGAATTGCTGAGGCCCAACACTGATCCTTGCAGTACCCCACTAGTTACAGCCTGCCAGCCTGAAAATGAGCTGTTTATTCCTACTCTCTGTTTTCTGTCCATTAACCAATCCTCAATCCTCAACTGTTCTAGAATCTATGGAATTTTGGGAAATGACAACCAATGCATTCACTATTTCTATAGCCACCTCTTTCAAAACCCTAGGATGTAGGCCATCAGGTCCAGGGGAAACACAATAGAGAGCCATATATCCTAGTTCGCCACTGACGCAAAGACTGGTGGCATAGTAAGTGGTGCAGACGGGAGCATAACATTACAAAGAAACATTGATTGATTAAGTGAGTGGGCAAAACTGTGGCAGATGGATTGCAATGCAGGCAAGTGTGCAAGACGTTTCCTTTTGGGACATCACAGGTTTAAGATTCTGACCCGAGAATTATAAGTGAGTAATTGACACAAACACTGATTCCGACTTAACTCAACTTTATTGAGACATCAGAGATCAAAGGGTACAACACAATGTCAAAACTAAACTTGTTGCAATACAAAGCCCGTCACCACTAACCTATGTTGCAGATTGGATATACATACGATCACCCGCGGATGGTCAGTTTGTGTTGATTGTAGGTTCTTTGGGCCGACCGACCAAGTCACACCCCTCTTCCAACTGCAGCCCTATTCTTGTATGACTGGCCAAACCACCTCCTTCTGACTGCAGTGAAAATATATTTTTTTGTCATCTTTTATTCTTCTCAGTAACCCACTCTGCTGCAAAGGGGCATTCCCTCCTTTCTCCGGTATGTGGGAGGAGTTGGTCAAGTTGGCATTCTTCCATTGTGTCCTGAGTCCACTGACTATTGTCAGCTATTAACGTCTTTTTATCCTTATCAGACTCGAGGTCACTTAAAGAATGTCTGAGAGGGTTGCAGTGTTTTCAGAGGTGATCAGTGATGCGCTATCAATTACTCATAAAAGACTGAGGCCTAGAAATTCAGTGGGGTTAGCGCCCAATTAGAGGCGTTAGAGGGTCTTGCGCCGGAATTATAGCTGGTAACGAAATTGCGTTGGGCCCTACCATCGGCGTTAGCCGGTAGCGCTGCGCCGGCACCGATGACGTCATCGGTGTGCGCAGCGTCCCGGTTGCCGTGGTAACCCGGCCCCAAGCCCAAATTCAGTTGCGGCCGCCTCGCCCGTGGCAGCCGCAACCAACGATTGTTGAAAGGGATGTTACACACCTTTGCGCCGGCGCATAAAAGTGGAGCGGCGGCCGCCTGCCCGCACCTCCCTCCCCGGACTCCTCCACCACCCCCCCGCGGCACTGATGTGTGTGGCCCGCGAGCCCGGCTCTTCCCCGAGGTGCCGGGCTCATTTGTCAGGCGAATCGACCGGCCAGCGGTCGGCTGCAGGCAGCTTCTCCTTAACAGAAGGAGGAGGCCTGCAGTACCCCAGCCTGCCGCACCGCCTCGGGTGCCGCAGCGGGGGATTAGCGCCTGAAAACTGCACTGAACACCCATAGTGAGGCGCAAAAACCCTCCATTAGTGCCCGCCGCCGTCTGGGCCCGGGGCAACCGAATTTTCGTCGGGCGCTGTGGCATTAACGCCGGCGCAAAATTTCGGGCGCCAAAGCTCTGGCGGACCCACAACCGAATTTCTAGGCCTGAGAGTTAAGAGAGTAACTAAAGGCTTTTATTAACAAAAGAATGAAGGTCTGCCTCGAGTGGTCGACCGGTCCAGAAATACAAAGGGCTGGGGAGCAGTCACCTTTATACTAGGACTTGTGGGAGGAGTCAGCCGAGGCATGTCCAGGCATGTACACAGTGGAATACAAACAGTGGTTTACCACATTCACCCCTTGTTTAAAATTGAGTCCGGCGGGGTGAAGTGTATTAAAAGTTAGTCTATTGGAGTCTCTCCGGAGGTCTTGTCTGCCGCTGTGATCGGCGTGGCGACGGCAGGGGTAGTGGAGCTTCCGGCGTCGAGTCCTGCGTGGGCTGTGGCACAGGCGTGTCGTCCTCGTAGATGTCGAGCGGGTTGCGGGGCCCAGGCCTGCCATCTGCTGGGGCTGGATATCGGATCGTGGGGGGGGGTGGTAGTGAGTAGTGGGTTACTGCGGCCCCCGAGGGTGCAAGGTCTCTTATGGAGACTGTGTCTTCCTGCCCGTCCGGGTATGCAATGTAAGCATACTGGGGGTTGGCGTGGAGGAGGTCGACCCTCTTGACCAGGGGATCCGTTTTATGGGTCCTCACGTGCCTTCTCAGTAGGACCGGCCCTGGGGACGTCAGCCATGGCGGTAGCGATGTCCCCGATGTGGACTTCCTTGGGAAGACAAACATTTTCTCATGGGTGGCGTTAGTGGCAGTGCAGAGCAGTGACCGAATAGAGTGGAGTGCATCGGGGAGCACATCCTGCCAGCGGGAGGTTGGAAGGCCCCTAGACTTTAAGGCTAGCAGGGCGGCCTTCCAACTGTCGCATTTTCTCTTTCCACCTGTCCGTTCCCCCGGGGGTTGTAACTGGTGGTCCTGCTTGTGGCAATACCCCTAGTTAGCAGGTACTGACGGAGTTTGTCGCTCATAAATGATGAGCCCCGGTCGCTATGGATATAGCTGGGGAAACCGAACAGGGTGAAGAGGTCGTTCAGACATTTAATGACCGTGGCACTGGTCATGTCCGGGCAGGGGATGGCGAACGGGAAACGGGAGTACTCATCAATAATATTGAGGAAGTACACATTGCGGTCGGAGGAGGGGAGAGGCCCTTTAAAATCAACGCTCAGGCGCTCGAAGGGGCGAGTGGCTTTTATCAGGTGGGCCTTGTCTGGTCTATAAAAGTGCGGTTTGCACTCAGCGCAGACTTGGCAGTTCCTGGTCATGGTCCTGACCTCCTCAATAGAGTAAGGCAGGTTGCGGGCCTTGATGAAGTGGAAGAACCTGGTGACCCCCGGGTGGCAGAGGTCATTGTGGAGGGCCCGCAGTCTATCGATCTGCGCGCTGGCGCAGGTGCCACGCGATAGTGCATCCGGGGGTTCATTGAGCTTCCCGGGCCGGTACAAGATCTCGTAATTGTAGGTGGATAGTTCGATTCTCCACCTCAAGATCTTGTCATTTTTGATTTTGCCCCTCTGCTTGTTGTTAAACATGAAAGCAACTGAACGTTGGTCAGTGAGCAGGGTAAATCGTTTTCCGGCCAGGTAGTGCCTCCAATGACGCACAGCCTCCACAATAGCCTGGGCCTCCTTCTCAACAGTGGAGTGTCTGGTCTCCGGGCCTTGGAGGGTTCGTGAAAAGAAGGCCACGGGTCTCCCCGCCTGATTGAGGGTAGCGGCCAGGGCAAAGTCGGACGCGTCGCTTTCCACCTGGAAGGGGATGGATTCGTCCACTGCGTGCATGGTGGCTTTGGCAATGTCTTCCTTGATACGGTGGAAGGCTAAGCGGGCCTCTGCCGTCAAGGGAAAAGAGGTGGACTTGATCAGCGGATGGGCCTTGTCCGCATAGTAGGGGACCCACTGGGCATAATAGGAGAAAAACCCTAGGCACCTCTTCAGGGCCTTGAGGCAGTGGGGCAGTGGGAGTTCCATAAGGGGACGCATCCGGTCGGGGTCGGGGCCGATGACTCCGTGTTCCACAACACAGCCAAGGATGGCGAGGCGGTTTGTGCGGAATATGCACTTCTCCTTGTTATATGTCAGGTTCAGGAGTTGGGCGGTGCGGAGGAACTTTTCGAGGTTTGTGTCATGGTCCTGCAAGTCACGGCCGCAGATGGTCACATTGTCCAGATATGGGAAAGTGGCCTGCAACGCATTTTGATCTACCATCCGGTCCATCTCCCTTTGGAAGATGGAGACCCCGTTGGTGACGCCAAAGGGAACCCTAAGGAAGTGGTAGAGGTGGCCGTTTGCCTCAAAGGCAGTATACTGGTGGTCCTCAGGGCGGATAGGGAGCTGGTGGTACGCTGATTTCAGGTCAATGGTCGAGAAGACACGGTACTGCGCGATCTGGTTGACCATATCAGCTATGCGGGGGAGTGGGTAGGCGTCCAGCAGGGTGTAGTGATTTATTGTCTGGCTGTAGTCGATGACCAGGCGCTGCTTCTCGCCGGTCTTAACGACCACAACCTGGGCTCGCCAGGGGCTGGTGCTGCCCTCAATAATCCCTTCCTTCAGGAGCCACTCCACTTCGGTTTTAATGAAAACCCTGTCCCCGGCACTGTATCGCCTGCTCTTTGTGGCGATGGGCTTACAGTCGGGGGTGGGGTTAGCAAACAGTGGGGGGGGGGGTGACTCTGAGTGTGGCGAGGTTGCACCTGGTGCGCGGCGGGCAATTTGGGAGCGGCTGGCTGCGGACTGTGAGTGGGGGTAGGGGTCCACCGTACGCCATCGTAACACTTTTAAGGTGGCACTGAAAATCTAACCCCAGCAGGACGGCAGCGCAGAGGTCGGGCAGGACCAGAAGTTTAAAATGATCGTACACGGTCCTGTCTACTACGAGTGTCACTACGCAGTAGCCGCCGATGTCCGCCGACTGGGACTCGGAGGCCATAGAAATCCGCTGGTGCGCAGGCAGGACTGGGAGAGAGCAACGCCGCACCGTGTCGGGGTGGATGAAGCTCTCCGTGCTCCCAGAGTCAAAAAGGCAGATTGTATCGTGGCCATTTACCTTAATGTCCATTGTGGAACTGGCCAGCTGGTGCGGTCTCGCTTGGTCCAGTGTAACGGATGCCAGCGTAGGGGTCGGTGTGTCGCTGCGGGTATCAGATGAGGCGGTGTTGGGGGCCTGCTGCGTTCCGGCTGTCGTCCAAGATGGCGGCGTCCATGATCCCCATGTGGCTGGAGGCGTCCAAAATGGCTGCTGTACCGGTGGTTCGCACATGGCCGGGGAGGCCCAAGATGGCGGCCCGCATGGCCCACACGCGGCGCTGCTGGGGTTCGAAGTGGCTTTGGCCCTGCAGACATTAGCGTAGTGTCCCTTCTTCCCGCAGCCCGAGCAGATCGCGTTTTTCGCCGGGCAGCGCTCTGGGGTGTTTTGCCTGGCCACAGAAGTAGCATTTCTGGCCTTGGGGCGCTGCTGTCTGGCCTTGGGACACTGCTGTGGTAGTTGGGCCGTTGCTGGGGTGTGGCTGGGGTGGCACGGCGCTATGAGGCGGTCCTACCGTGTCCCAGGCTGTCATTCCCCGTGGCGTCCACGGTGCAGAGGAGTAGGCATCCATGCCCCGGTAGGCTGCATCCAATGATAGTGCGAGTTCAGAGGCCTTGTTGAGGTCGAGGTCACTCTGCTCCAACAGTCGCTGTCGGGTGTAATTGGATCTGTGGCCCGCTACAAAAGCGTCCCGGATAAGTTCCTCTGTGTACACGGCGGCCTTTACATCCTTACAACCACAGGCCCGGCCAAGCACAGACAGTGCCTGAAGGTATTCCACGGTCGATTCCCCAGGTTGTTGTTTACGACTCCCCAGAAGGTGCCTAGCCTACACTTCGTTCACTGGGCGCGTGTACTGGTCCTTGAGGAGCTTGATAGCGTCCGCGTACGAGGTCGCGTCTTGGATGACCGAGTACACTCGGTGGTTCACTTTGGAGGTCAGGACATCCAGTTTGTCCTTGTCCGATTTGATTGCTGCGGAGGCGGTCAGGAATTTTTCGAAACACTTAAGCCAGTGAGTAAACTTGGTGGATGAGTCCGCCTCCCGATGATCTAAGTCCAGGCATGCTGGTGTGAGGATCTTCTCCATTATAAAAATTTTGTTAATAAAATTGATGCGCTATCAATTACTCATAAAAGACTGAGAGTTAAGAGTGTAACTAAAGGCTTTTATTAACAAAAGAATGGAGGTCTGCCTCGAGTGGTCGACCGGTCCAGAAATACAAAGGGCTGGGGAGCAGTCACCTTTATACTAGGACTTGTGGGAGGAGTCAGCCGAGGCATGTCCAGGCATGTACACAGTGGAATACAAACAGTGGTTTACCACAATCAGCAACACAATATGCATTGTGTAAAGGTCGTTAACCTGTGTTCTGTCTTGCAGGCCTCCTTTCAGGATGTCTTGATTGTAGCTTTGTAACACCTCATTGTCTACTTCCTTACCTGTAAATAGTTTGTAGCCGCAAAAGTTCGATTGTTGATTACGGAATTTGCCGAGGAACACGGCCTTCGGTCAAGCATAATGACAGCCAATCTTAATCAGCAAAATACTTTTTGCTACAAGTGTGAGGTCATCCATTTTGGACCAAAAAAGGATAGAGCCGATATATTTGTTAAATGATGAAAAGCTAGGAACATTGGTGGTCCAAAGAGATTTCGGGGTCCATGTACATAGATCATTAAAATATAGTAGCTACAAAAAATAATCAAAAATGCTAATGGAATGTTAGCCTTTTAAATTGGAGGGCTAGAATGTAATGGGTAAGAAGTTTTGCTACAACTGTATAAAGCCCTGGTTAGACCACATCTGGAGTACTGTGTACAGTTCTGGGCCCCGCACCTTAGGATATATTGCCCTTGGAAGGAGTGCAGCGCAGATTCACCAGAATGTTACTAGGGCTCCTAGGGTTCGATTATGAGGAGAGCTCACATAGACTAGGCTTGTATTCCTGGGAATATAGAAGGTTAAGCAGCAGATAGGGAGAAACTTCTTCCGCTGGTGGGGTGTCGAGGACAAGGGGACATAACTTTAAAATCAGAGCCAGGCCATTCAGGAGACAAGTTAGGAAACACTTCTTCACGCAAAGGATGGTAGAAGTGTGGAACTCTCTCCCACAAAAAGCAGCAGATGCTTGCTCAATTAATAATTATAAATCTGAGATCAATAGATTTTTGCTAGCCAAGAGTATTAAGGAATATGGAGCCAAGGTGGGTGGATGGAGTTAGGATACAGATCAGCCATGATCTCATTGAATGGTGGAACAGGTTCGAGGGGCCAAATAGCCTCCTCCTGTTCCTATATAGGAAAGGAATTTGGAATACTACTTCAAACAAAATTACGACAATAGAACAAGAGGATGCTGGTTCAAACTTGGGACAGGCAACTTCAGGATTGATGTTAGGAAGTTGCTCTTTACATATAGAGTGACAAACACATGAAATGAAATTCCAGGTAGAATAGTGGAGGCATAACCCCCGGAATCATTTAAGACCCAGTTGGATGCTGCGCTGGGGGGTTTCCGTATGGGTGAGCTGATGGCCACCTTATCTATCTTGCCTATCTAACTGCAGCCAGAGCATATCCAGCAATGACTTCCTGTCCCAACACCATTTACCTCTGGAATCCCCCAAGGATCTATCCTTGGCTGTCTCATCTTCCTCATCTACATGCTGCCCCTTAGCTACATCATCTGAAGACATGGGATCAGACTCCACACGTAGGCTGATGACAGTCGGCCTTTCCTCTCCACCACCTGTCTTGTCCTCTCCACTGTCTCTGTGTTGTCAAACTGTTTATCAGACATCCAGACTTGGATGAGCTGCAATTTCCTTCACTTAAATATTGTCTCAGCCCCTGCCACAAACTCCCTACCCTTGCCACTGATTTCATTTATCTCCAGTTAATGAAATGCATAAATTAGATTCAGAATGAGTGTTAACTCATGGTTTGTAGCATAAACTCTCGAACTGATTGAGAAATTATAAACTCATGACTCAAAAAAACTGTAAGATTCAGTTTCCAGATGACAATCTTAAAGAAGGAATACTAACTGGGGTGAAGTCAGATTGGGTACTTAGGAACAGGAGGAGGCCGTTCAGCCCCTTGAGCCTGCTCCACCATTCAATAAGATCATGGCTGATCTTCGACCTCAACTCCACTTTCCCACCTGATCTCCATATCCCTTGATTCCCCTAGAGTCCAAAAATCTATCTATCTCCGCCTTGAATATACTCAATGATTCAGCATCCACAGCCCTCTGGGGCAGAGAATTCCAAAGATTCACAACCCTCTGAGTGAAGAAATTCCTCCTCATCTCAGTCTTAAATGGTCGACCCCTTATCCTGAGACTATGCCCCCCAGTTATAGAATCTCCAGCCAGGGGAACAACCTCTCGGCATCTACCCTGTCAATCCCCCTCAGAATCTTATATATTTCAAGGAGATCACCTCTCATTCTTCTAAACTGCAGAGAGTATAGGCTCAATCTCTCCTTATCCCAGGAATCAATCTAGTGAACCTTAGTGGCACCGTCTCTAGTAAGGAGACCAAAACTGTGCACAGTACTCCAGCCAGGTGTGGGCTCACCAAAGCCCTGTACAATTGTAGCAAAACTTCCATATTTCCCCACATTGTACTCCATCTACCACCTTAAACTGTCTATTATTCCCTTTGCAGGCTCTTTGTGTCCTCCTCACAGCTTACTTTCCCACCTAGCTTTGTATTGTCAGCAAACTTGGATACATTACCTAACAAAAATCTGTCGATCTCAGTCTTGAACATTTCAATTGACCCTCAGCATCCACAGCATTTTGGGGGAGAACGTTCCAGATTTCCACCACCCTTTGTGTGGAAAAGTGATTCTGATTTCACCCCTGAATGGCCGGGCTCTAATTTTACGATTGTGACCCCTGGTTCTGGACTCCCCCACCAGGGGAAAGTTTCTCTGTATCTATTCTATTGAATCCTTTTATCATTTTAAACACCTCAATCAGATCACCCCAACCCTCTAAACTCAAGAGAATACAACCCAAGTTTATGCAACCAGTTCTCATAATTGTACCTTTCAAGCCTTGGTATCAATCTGGTGAATCTGCACTGCTTCCCCTCCAAGGCCAATCTATCCTTCCTGAGGTATGGGGCCCAGAACTGAACACAGTCACTCCAGATGGGGTCTGACCCAGGCTCCATACACCTGAAGCATCACTTCCTCCCCTTTGTATTCCAGCCTCTGCAATAAAGGCCAACATTCCATCAGACTTTTTGATTATTTTGTGTACCCATGCACCATCTTTTAGTGATTTGTGTACATGAACACCCAAATCCCTTCGCTCCCCCACAGTTCCCAGTCTCTCGCCAGACTATTCCAACTTGTCTTGGGTCCAAAGTGATGACCTCACACTTCCTCACATTGAACTCCATCTGCCACAGCTTTGCCCACTCACTTAATCTGTCAATGTCGCTTTGTAACTTCCTGCTCCCATCTACACAGTTTACTGTCCCTCCTAATTTAGTGTCATCTGCAAACTTAGATATACGGCTCCCTATTCCTTCATCCATTGATAAATATGGTGATATGCTGAGGCCCCAATACAGATCCCTAGGGAAAACCACTAGCCATTTGGGAGAACAAGGAGTCTGAAATTAAGGTTTCTCATAGTTGGGATGAAGCCCTTTGTAAAACTAATGATTACGTGGCACAGGCACAATGGTCCAATGGCCTCCTTCTGTGCTGAATCATGCTATGATTACTGTCCATGTCTGCATTTCAAGTAGAGCTTCACAATGGCGTTTCATTATAAGAGGAATTTAATTTTGTGTGTCAGCCGTGGCTCAGTCAGTTAGAAGGTTGTGGATTCATCGTCCCATTGCAGAGCTCTGATCATATACTTGTGGATTCATCATCCCATTGCAGAGCTCTGATCACATACTTGTGGATTCATCGTCCCATTGCAGAGCTCTGATCACATACTTGTGGATTCATAGTCCCATTGCAGAGCTCTGATCACATACTTGTGGATTCATAGTCCCATTGCAGAGCTCTGATCACATACTTGTGGATTCATAGTCCCATTGCAGAGCTCTGATCACATACTTGTGGATTCATAGTCCCATTGCAGAGCTCTGATCACATACTTGTGGATTCATAGTCCCATTGCAGAGCTCTGATCACATACTTGTGGATTCATAGTCCCATTGCAGAGCTCTGATCACATACTTGTGGATTCATAGTCCCATTGCAGAGCTCTGATCACATACTTGTGGATTCATAGTCCCATTGCAGAGCTCTGATCACATACTTGTGGATTCATAGTCCCATTGCAGAGCTCTGATCACATACTTGTGGATTCATAGTCCCATTGCAGAGCTCTGATCACATACTTGTGGATTCATAGTCCCATTGCAGAGCTCTGATCACATACTTGAGTGCAGTACTGAGGGAGTGCTGCACTGTCACTTTTCATGGAAGAAGCTACTGTCACCCAGGAATAAGGGTTATTTTGGGGGGGAGGGGGAATGAGGATATTTTAAGGATAACAGTAATTACTGACACAAAGTCACACAAACAGTGAAGGCACTTGAAGAGAATAAAATTGTGGTCCTGATGGCCTGCATACAAATGACTTAAGGGAGTGGCTAACAAAATTGGTTACGTTCTGGTGGGGACTATTCGGGAATCATTAGAATGAGGAATTGTACCAACGGATTGGAGGAAAGGGAAAAATAACCACTATAAGGGATAAAAAAGCCTGGAAATTACAGGCTGGCATAGCAACATCTGTTACGTAGAATTACAAAGAATATACAGCATAGAAACAGGGTAAATATAGAGACTAATATTTACTGAAGGATATCGGGAAACACTTAGTGGACTATGAACTTATCCAGGCGAGTCAGTAATGCTTTATGGGGAGAAAGATCAATCTGAAATCTTAAAATCTTAAAATTCATTGAGCTGGTGTCAAAGCTGTGAGTGAACTAAGCTCCAGCTATTGCGCATCGCGACCTCAGCAAGACATTTGATACAGTTCTGTGTAGGAGACAAGTCCATAAAGTAAAAAAAGCACAGAATGGGTGAGCAATTATTGAAGTAGAATGGCAACTAGTTGCATTAAAGGAGTTGAGTGACAGGAAGTGACTAGTGTGGTGCCCTTAGAATCAGTTGGGCTAGAGATGGCAAATTAAAGATAGCATGAACGAGAACAAAGTGAGATTGCCGATGGAATGAAATGGTGTAACCTACAGGACAAGGGATCTGGGTAATTGGAAACCGCAGTGCGCCAGCAATACATTAAAAAAAAATTAATTCATGGGATGTGGGTGTTGCTGGCAAGGCCAGCATTTATTGCCCATCCCTAGTTGCCCTTGAGAAGGTGGTGGTGAGCCGCTGCCTTGAACCGCTGCAGTTCGTGTGGTGAAGGTACTCCCACAGTGCTGTTAGGTAGGGCGTTCCAGGATTTTGACCCAGTGACGATGAAGGAATGGTGATATATTTCTAAGTCAGGATGGTGTGTGACTTGGAGGGTGTTGAGTCTGTGTTCCAGATATACTTATTTTAAATAACTGGGCACAGACAACAGGAAAAACTTAAACAGGTCTTTACTACTTGAAGGTCAGGGCTGAACTGCTTTACAAATTACTACACAGAGCTTATATACCGGCGTGGTCACCACCGGTACTACAATATACAGTAGCAAGAGAAAGTAGTCCATCTTCTTAAGGTAGTTCTCTTAAGGTGGTACAGGTTACATACACCACAATTCCTCCCTTTTTAGCTTAACAGTGTACACCCCAATTTAAACATAACATGGATAACATATATACAACTTTCATGCAACTGTTCAAAGATTCAGTCTCTGAGGAGGCCTCCTGATCCGAGTTGGATAACGCCTTTCAGGGGTCTCTGATTCTGGTTGCTGGGGTGACTCCTCTAATTGATCTCTTATGGATTGAACATCCTCATGTACGTTCGCGTTTGAGGTAGATGTTACAGGTTCAATAATTTCTTCCACTGGTGTCTCTGCCGTAGCCATGGGTTCGACCCTTGTTCTCGATTCTACAAGTTGGTCAGCATGACGTCGTATTACGTTTTCACCAATCTCTACCGTGTACATCAGGGGTCCTTGTCTGGCACGAATTGTTCCAGATTGCCATTTCTCATTCTTATAGTCCCGGGCTAACACTGGTTGTCCTATTTCGAAACTCCGAGTGGTCTTGTTATTTACATGCTGGAACTATTTGTTTTCGACTTCCCTTCGCACATTTGGTTTTAACAAATCCAACCTGGACCGCAACCTCCTGTTATAAAACATCATGGCAGGACTTTGATTTGTCACTGCATGTGTGGCGTTTCGATATGCCATTAGGAAATTGTCCACCTTGTGTTGTAGTGGAATATGGTCTTCGCTCATGGCCTTTATCGCCTTTTTGAACATTTGTACAAATCTCTCGGCCAACCCATTTGTAGCCGGATGATATGGGGCAGATGTATAGTGTTTTACCCCATTCTTCTTCATGAATTTCTGGAATTCTTCTGACACGAACTGCGGTCCGTTGTCTGAACATATCTGTTCTGGCAATCCATTTCTTGCAAATATGGTTCTTAGAACTGCGATCGTCTTTTCCGAGGTAGTGGTCGCCATCTTAATCACTTCTGGCCATTTAGAATGTGCGTCTACCGCTATCAAAAACATGGAATCCATGAATGGACCTGCAAAGTCGATATGTACACGCTGCCATGGGGTTGAAGGCCATTCCCATGGATGCAGCGGTGCAATTGGAGGTGCATTTTGAACTTTTTGGCACCCTGAGCAGCTTTTAGTCAGATCCTCTATTTGTTTGTCGATACCTGGCCACCACACATAAGCCCTAGCAAGGCTTTTCATCTTGACTCCCCCCAGATGACCTTCATGCAGTTCCTTTAGAACTCTCTCCCTTAATTTAGGAGGAATAATCACCCTTGTTCCATACATCAATGTTCCTTGACAAACGGACAGCTGTTCTCGTCTGGCTGAGAATGCCGGTAACAGTGGTTCGCCATGTGCTGGCCATCCCTTTGTTGAAACGGATTTTTTTGGTCCTCAATCTGGTTCAGTACAAACACTGAGTCGAATACTGGTTTAGTTCAACAGTTGTTTTATTCTGTTGTCCCGGGAGACTTACTCTGATACAGCACCGTTCTGACTCCAGCAGAGTCTCGACAGGTTCCACCAGAGCAAGCAATCTTTCATACAGTGGGTCACATTATTATACTTTACTTTTGAAAAGACATTAACACATCGTACATTCTACACCAATCCCGAGCGAGGCACGTACACAGTTTAAAGTGATGTCCTGGCCTGGCAGTTTGAAATAAAGAAGTCACAGTTCACTGAATGGTTTATAATATAGAAAATATGCAGGTAATGGTTTCACGATCACCTAATCATTATGGTAATGCATGGTAATGTGTTTTCGGATCGCCTATTGTCAGTATACCCTTTGCACTCCACCCTACATTGTTCCACCAGCAAGGTGTGACATCGTGGGTGCCAGCCATATTAGCATTTTACTTCCTGCTGCCTTCAGTTTCTTGAATTAACATGATCATCTCTCACAATATGCAAGTGACTCAGCGATGTCGACATTGCACCACCATTTTAGGCTAACAGGGTCCTCCATTTTAGGTTGGCAGGGTCCTTGGCCATGCGGAGCGAGTTGTTACCTTATTTTTGCATTCTATATTCTCATTCCCCCCTTTTATCATTCCATGATAACCATCTAAGGTACCCTGTGATTCTGGGCTTCATCCTACTGGTTCATCTCTACTTTATTGAGTCTATTATACTCCTCCTCCATTAATTCCTTCTCAACTTGCTCCTTTACCATCTCACTCGCTTCACCCTCTATATTTAGTAATTCAATTTCTTCTTCTGATGATTTCCTTTTTTAATAGTCCATTACAGAAGTCCCATTTAGTCACGTTCCAGGATCCGAAAGCTTTAAGATTCTTGTCTTTGCACTGGAGAATATCTCTTCGGCACATTTCTTCAGTCGATTGAACGCCCCGCCCGCGAGCAGGATAACGCTCAGAAGCAGTAATAAGGTCCTCATCTTGATCCTCCGTGATCAATCAATGCGACTTATTAGTTATTAATCTGGAAAACAAACTGCTTACACAAGATCCAAAGTTAAAAACTTAAAGCTAAAATTTTAAAAATTAAAAATTAAAAATCATATAATAAGTATAATAAAAGTAGGATTTTGGCAGGCCAAAACAATCCAAACACAACACCAGACCTCGTAAAACTGCAGTCACCTTTATCAAGGCCGAGCATGAGTTCTGTAGTCTCTTATCAATTAAAATAAAATTAATGATTGTTCGTAAAATCTACTCTATACTGTACTGAAATCTACTGATTATCTCCCCCCCTTTTGATTGGTTTCTCCAATCAATTTACAATGGTGGAAGTGCACCCATGCGCTTCTTCCCTCGACCTTAGCTGCAGTCGGGGTTGTTAGTAAGACCTGATATGGACCTTCCCACCTTGGATCTAGACTTTTACGAGTCCAGTTCTTAACCATCACATACGAACCTGGTTCAATTTTTAGAGAACCAGATAAGTCAGGAAGTTCACCATATGCAGCACGGACTTGTGAATGCAGCCCACGTAAAACCTTAGTAAGAGCCAAGACATAGGTCGTCATTTCTTCAGTCATATGGTGAAAATGCACCGTTGTAGCAGCATTTTGGTTCCAGGGAGTCTTGAGTGGTTTACCATAGATAATCTCAGCAGGGGTAAGTCGTGCTTTACCCGTGGGTGTGGTGCGGATCTGAAAGAGAGCCACAGGAAGCAATTTCAACCAGGTTAAGCCGGTTTCGGCTACCAGTTTAGCAAGTTTGTTCTTCAGAGTCTGATTGGTTCTTTCGACAAGTCCTGCAGCCTGTGGTCGATAAGCACAATGCAATTGCTGATGAATGTTCAACTGGCTACAAAGTTCCTTGTTCACTTCGGCAGTGAAGTGAGGACCGTTGTCAGAACTTAACCGAGTTGGAATACCATACCGAGGTATGATCTCTCTCAGCAATACCTTAACAACAGTAGAGGCTTTATTGTCTGTGGTTGGATATGCCTCGATCCATTTACTAAATACATCTACAATGACAAGTACGTATTTGTAACACTGACATCTTTCCAACTCAATGTAGTCCATTTGCAGGGTCTCAAAGGGACCCTCCGGTAAAGGGGTTTTTCCCCATTCGCAAGACACTCCCTTTCCAGGGTTGTGTTGTTGACAAGTCAGGCATCGATCGCTAATGTTCTGTGCTATTGCTTGAAGCCTTGGATGCCACCAAGTACTTAGAAGCACATCACTCACTGCCCTGGCACCACAATGAGTTGCAAAGTGTACACATTCAATAACCCAAACAGCTAGCTCATCAGACATGCAAGTCTGTTCCGCGGGAGTAGTCCAGAGTTTTGATAAAGGGTTATATACACATCCCGATTCTCCCCACAAATGCTTATCACTATCGGGAGCGTCCTCCTGCAACTTAATCACCTCTTGGATGGTTGGCATTAGTTTTTCCGAGGTAGACTGATTCTTGTTGGAATTTTTAGTCTGCCTCATCATTCGGGGCACAATCATTTGGTGACTCCTAGAAGCAATTTTGGCCGCCTCATCAGCGCGGCGGTTTCCTATATCTACCGGGTTTTGGCCAGTGGTATGGGCAGAGCATTTAATCACAGCTATCTGTTTGGGGAGTAAAAGGGCTTGCAGGAGGTCTGAAACTAACTGACGGTGTGAGATCAGACTGCCCGAGGAGGTTAGAAATCCTCTATTTTTCCACAATTGTCCAAAGTCGTGAACTACTCCAAAGGCATATCTAGAGTCTGTATATACATTGATTCGTAATCCTTCTCCCAAAGTACAAGCTCGTATGAGTGCAAACAGTTCGGCTTGCTGGGCAGAAAAAGGGGATTCAAAGGCTGCTGATTCTAAGGTGACACCGTCCTGATTTACAATTGCATAACCAGAAATTCGTTTTCCCATGTCATCAATTGAAGAACTGCCATCCGTATACATGGTAATACCGGGATCCGTAATAGGAGTGTCAAACAAATCCGGTCGGACTGAGGTATCATCCTTAATGAGGTGTAAGCAATCATGGCTTGGTTCATCACTCTCGGAAGGCGGGTTTGCAATGAAACTGGCAGGGTTGATAGTGCTACAGTGTTTAAATGTAAGCCTAGGATTGTTCAGTAAGTATATTTCATACTTATTTTGCCTGGCGGTAGTCAGGTGTTGGGTCTGCAATTGCCCCAGTAACGCAGTGACTGAGTGACAGCTATACACAGTAATATCCTGCTGAAGTGTCATGTTAGCGGCTGACTGTAGACTGTTGTAGACGGCTGTAAGGATCTGGGTGCAATAGGGATGTCCTAAAGCTACCGGATCCATTTTTGATGAATAATAAGCTACCGGTCGATGCTTATCTCCATGCTTCTGGGTCAGGACTGCTGTTGAGCAATCGTTCATTACTGTGCAGTATAACTGGAATGGTCTATCGTGCAGGGG
The DNA here is from genome assembly GCF_052327205.1 of Somniosus microcephalus. Lineage (NCBI taxonomy): Eukaryota > Metazoa > Chordata > Chondrichthyes > Squaliformes > Somniosidae > Somniosus > Somniosus microcephalus. The sequence continues at coordinate 44,642,822 of NC_141014.1, forward strand.
TCGTCCCAGGGCTGGTGCTTGGACCAGATCCTGTTTTAATTCCTCAAATGCCTGCTGTGCCTCTAGTTCCAGCTCAAACTCTCCCTCTTTAGCCGTGTAGGGAGTCAGATGTTTGGTTAATACTGCAATATTAGGTATCCACTGTCGACAATAATTAACCATTCCCAGCCACTGTCTGACTTGTTTGGCCGTTTTAGGGGCTGGTGTCTCGCATATTGGCTGTATTCTACTGGTTTCCAGACTGCGGTTCTCTGCTGATAACATAACTCCAAGAAATTTAACTGTCTTCTTAGCCACTAGTACTTTAGCTGGAGATACCACATATCCCAATTCTGAGAGATAGTTCAACAACTGAATAGTGTCCTCTCTGTTACTTAGCTCATCAGGGCTGGCAATGAGAAGGTCATCCACATACTGGATCAGATTAGAGCCACGATTTAATGTCAGTGTCTGTAATTGCTGTTGAAGGCACCGCGAAAACAGGGTGGGTGAATTCACAAAGCCCTGGGGTAATCGAGTCCACGTATACTGCTGGCCATTGTACGTGAAGGCAAAAAGGTATTGGCTAGTAGCGGCCAGTGGCAGGGAGAAAAAGGCATGCTGGAGGTCGACTACCGCAAAAACTTTAGCATCAGCAGGTATCGAGGCCAAGATGTGTGCTGGATTAGGTACCAGTGCATGAAGTGGCTGAACAATTGCATTTATTGTTCGTAAATCCTGCACTAGGCGATACTGGTCAGGCTTACCAGTTTTCGGAACAGCTAGGATGGGTGTATTACAACTGGATTGGCATGTTACCAAAATTCCCTGCTCCAACAATCCCTTAATGAGTCTATCTATACTCGGAATAGCTTGCTGCTTCAAAGGGTATTGTCGTACCGTTGGCAAGGTCACATTTTCCTTCACTGGGATCTCAATGGGTTGTATGCCGGTTAGACCTACATGCGTTGGGTCTTCGGCCCATACCTGGGGATTCACATACTCCAGTATATCTTTCCCTACATGACGGTGCACCACTGTCAGGCTAGGCTCAGGGTTTTGGTAAAATTGGACCATCAGACCTCCGGGTAACTGTTGCGGCTGGTGGCATTCAGGGTTTGCCTGATCGATCGCTCGTTTTACCATGGGCCCCAAATCTTTGGCGTGGAAAGACTGGTTAACTTCCCGCGTGATATGAGGGGCCACTGTCGAAGGCTGCTTCCACAAGTGTAAGGGGACCTGCACAAACTCTGCTTTTCCCTCCGGTCCAGTTACTACAGCCTTGAGGTAGATTGTCCATTCCGTACCTTCCTGATTTTTAAAATACTCCTCAAGGGTCCTATCCTTTCCACTTCGATCATATGCCAGTGTCACATGATAGGAGGATGCATTGAGGTTGAGTGACCACCATTGAGGTGTAGTCGAAACATAACATTGCCTTTTATTTGCCCAATGTCCTATTGCTATTCCTTCATCACCACAATCAAGTTTGAGTTGGAATGCACATAGTAAGTCTCTGGCCATTAAATTGCAGTCCAAGCCAGTAGTTATTACAAATTGGTGGGTTGCAGATTGATTTTTGTAGGTCACCTGAACTGGTTCTGACATAGCATACTTGGTCCTTTGACCTTGGAAGCCTGATAATTCCTGGGTCTTGTTGGATCGGGGAAGTTTAAGGTCCGATTGGACAGAGGACATGGCGGCTCCAGTGTCTACTAAAAAGGGGTACCATTGATCCTGGATTTGCAACATTAATAAGGGTTCTTGGGCCGACTGTGAACTGCTGGTCACTAGATTAGCTAGTCAATTCTGTGGGAATGGATTATTCTGGGAGAAATTGGTATATCCTCCCCTGCCTCTAGGTCCTCCTCCGTTTCTTCTCCATCCTCCCCTGCCTCTCCTAGGTGGGTCTCCAGAGGCTAAGGATGGGCAGTCTCTGACCCAATGTCCATCCTTTCCACAGTTATAACACTGCCCTTGTCTTTGACCTTGGTATCCCCGTCCTTGTCCTCTACCCCTTCCTCTACCTCCGTAATTCTGTTGTGGAGTGGCGTAGGGTTGGCCGTATGCAGTAGCATTGAAGCCGTTTGGATGAGGGTAATATCCATAATTCTGAGAGTCTACCCCTCCAGGGTTACAGTATTGAGGTTCCATCTGATACCCTGTCTTGTCTATCGTGTGTGGTTGAATTGGGACTTCCTTCACGACATATTCTGTTTTTACTGTCTTCTGGGGTTGGTTCCCCCCTCCTTTACCCTCTTTCCAATGATACTTTACGGCTCGAGCCATTTGAGTTGGAGTATTTTCTGCCCAGTTCATATTATTGGTTTTAACGGCTGTCGCCACAGCAGCCGGGAGACAGTTCATCAGAATGGCGCAGAATTGGGGTGAATTGGCTCCTGCTTGGTAATTGGTGTCCCCTGACTGTCCCTGATAAACCTCACAGAATCTTTCCAAAAATTCCTCAGGTCCCTCATCTTTCTTTGGCTTAGTATCTAGGACATTAGATATATTGATAGGTTTTTGGAGTGTAGCATTGAGTGCTGCAAACATGCGTCGCTCCCTATCAGCTGTGAGGGCGTGGGCGGCCTCTAAAGCGGCATGATTAGGGTGAGTCAGGCGTTCCAAAAATCTAGTGTGTTCGGAAGGAGTTAAAACTTGTTGAATCAAAGCCCATAGATCTCGGGAGTCTGCATTGTACACCTGTATCGTGGTTCGAAGAAAGTCCACAAACCTAGCGGGTGCCTTTTTCCTGTCTGGCATACCGGTTAGTATAGCCATTATCTCATTAGGTTTCCAAGGGAAAAATACATCTATGGTGGGGTTGGCTGCGGCAGCCGCTGCATTCGGGTTTGGCATTGTTCTTACCGGCAGATTTCTGGGCGTTCGTTTTGGTTTAGTAAGGCTAATTTCGGGTTCTGAGTCGGAACTGTTTAAGGGTGAAAGGTTGTCTTCAGAATCAGTAAGGTCACTACATGAGTCAGTGTCATCTGCTTTTGCTGGTTTATGTTGTACTAATTGTCTGGGTCTACGTTTCTTCTGCCAATTCAGACTAGGGGTATTCCCCGGTTTCACGTCTTTCTTGGGATTTGTTGGATCTTTCGATCGGGTTCGACAAGCAACAGGGTCTATATAAACATCAGAAATCGGCGTGATTGGGGAGTGACTTGGGACAGTAAGGGAGGGTGTCGGTGGACTGGTAACGGACGTAATAGGGATCAAGCCAGTCTGATTTGTAAGAGGTAGGTCGGGATAAATGTTATTATATTGGGGTGGCTGAGGAGGTGGCGCGGTAGGAGTTCTAATTGTCCAATTGTTTAAGTCCTCATCCGTTCCGTCTCCCTCCGTCAACCTAAGGCCAACCATTGAACTACGTAGTTCATTTTTATCCTTTTTATCTGGCGCCATTTCAGATTTTGACCTTTTCTCGTGCACATTCTTTCTTCAGTATTTCAATGGGTTTAGGATTCCCTCCTTCAGTTAGCTTTATTCCTAACTTAACAGCGTTCTCTTGCCAGCTGGCTAATAGGGAACTGTCTTTAATTTCTTGGCAATACTGTCGCCAGAGTCCAATTAGTTTCTTAGTCTTACTTCCCATATTCTTTTTCCAAATCACTTCTTGAGCTTGTTTAACCGTTTCTAAGCTTTTGGGACCCCCTAGTGGCCATTGTTCGCTGCCTAACTTTTTATTTAAACCCCCTGAGAGTTGTCTCAATTGTTGGGCTTTGTCCGGGTATTGGTCACATAAGGTTTGTAAGGCACTGCCCTCATCACTTGTGGTATCTAGGTAATTACCCATGGTTCTCTTACACTAAGGGTTCTTTTTCAGGATTCGAGTTACGTTTTACACGTGTCTCATATATTTCACGGATACCGGCACACAAAATGAAACGCAACACTACAATACTTACAATACTTAGACTTAACAAAAACACAGTACAACACTTAGACTTAACAAAAACACAGTGAGTCGTCTATAGTCAAATAGTAATTTTAGCCTCTGTCACCGCCTGGTACAGGTATTCTTAGCCTCTGTCACCACCTGGTACAGGTATTCTTAGCCTAATTATTCAAATCGTAAATTTAGCCTCTGTCACCGCCTGGTACAGGTATTCTTAGCCTCTGTCACCACCTGGTACAGGTATTCTTAGCCTAGTTATTCTACTTATACGACCCTTATCTTGCACTCCACGAGTACAAGTTGCTATAGCTCTAGAGTCCCCGACTCTCTCTTTTTACTTTCTTTCAAGTATTCCTTTTCTCTTTCTTTAAAATCACTTATCTACTTTTTAGTCCAATCTGAGCGGGCCTGAGCGGGCCAAGTGAAATACGAGGCCGGCGCTTTACCCGACTTGGATACTTATTTCCTAAGTTTACACAGTATTCGCCAGATTGACCCAGATCTCGTCGGGACACCACACAAGAATTAGCGAGTGGCAAAACGTTTATCGGACTTACGGATCAGAGGAAAACCGAAGTGGTAAATTTAAACATACTCACTCCGGGGGCCCATTTCCTCCTCTCACGTCCAAAACTAGTTCGGCTCTTAATTTCGCGAATTCTCGGTGATCGTCCGTTGAGATCCCACTTCTGACACCAAATGTTGAAACGGATTTTTTTGGTCCTCAATCTGGTTCAGTACAAACACTGAGTCGAATACTGGTTTAGTTCAACAGTTGTTTTATTCTGTTGTCCCGGGAGACTTACTCTGATACAGCACCGTTCTGACTCCAGCAGAGTCTCGACAGGTTCCACCAGAGCAAGCAATCTTTCATACAGTGGGTCACATTATTATACTTTACTTTTGAAAAGACATTAACACATCGTACATTCTACACCAATCCCGAGCGAGGCACGTACACAGTTTAAAGTGATGTCCTGGCCTGGCAGTTTGAAATAAAGAAGTCACAGTTCACTGAATGGTTTATAATATAGAAAATATGCAGGTAATGGTTTCACGATCACCTAATCATTATGGTAATGCATGGTAATGTGTTTTCGGATCGCCTATTGTCAGTATACCCTTTGCACTCCACCCTACATTGTTCCACCAGCAAGGTGTGACATCGTGGGTGCCAGCCATATTAGCATTTTACTTCCTGCTGCCTTCAGTTTCTTGAATTAACATGATCATCTCTCACAATATGCAAGTGACTCAGCGATGTCGACATTGCACCACCATTTTAGGCTAACAGGGTCCTCCATTTTAGGTTGGCAGGGTCCTTGGCCATGCGGAGCGAGTTGTTACCTTATTTTTGCATTCTATATTCTCACCTTCACTGTCAATTCGTAGACCCGAGACAGTGTCGGGTCGTTCCTGGTCTCTCTCTCAATACTCACATTGGTGACTGGCAAACATTCGATGATGGTCGAGTGAAATAACTCAACAGGGTCAACTGTCGGTGCCTCTTCCGCTGTAGGTAGTGGCAGGCGCGACAGCCCATCAGCATTACCATGTTGCTTTGTACCTTTGAATTCGATCTCATATTGATGTGCCCCTAGGAAAAGGGACCATCTCTGGAGCCTCTGCGCTGTCATCACCGAAACACCCTTCTTAGGGTTAAAAATGGAAACCAACGGCTGGTGGTCTGTCAGCAGCGTAAACCTTTGGCCTTGCAGGTAATGATTACATTTTTTTACTCCCCACACGAGGCTGAGAGCCTCCCTATCTATCTGAGCATAGTTGCGCTCAGCGGAGGTCAATGATCTGGATGCGAACGCGACTGGTCTTTCCAAGCCATTTGGCAACTTATGTGATAGCACTGCCCCAATACCATATGGAGAAGCATCACAAGCTAAACGAATAGGCAGTGTTGGGTTAAAGTGAGCCAACACTTCCTTAGAGGTGATCAATGCCTTGCTTTTGTGAAAAGCCCGCTTACAGTCCTTGCTCCACTTCCATGGCACTCCCTTTTGTAAAAGAGCGTTCAGCGGGTGTAGCACCGTGGATAAATTTGGCAGAAACTTATGGTAATAGTTAATCAACCCTAGGAACGACCTCAACTGGGATACATTTTCCGGAGCGGGAGCCTTCACAACAGCTTTGATCTTGTCAGGTGACTTGTGAAGCCCCTCCTGGTCAATGACGTGACCACGTACGAGATTCGCTTCTGAAAGAACTCACATTTCTGGCGATTAACTCGAAGTCCATACTCTTTCAATCTGGTGAGCACCTGTTCCAAATTAGCAAGGTGTTCCTCATCATCATCTCCTGTAATAAGAATGTCGTCCAGATAGCATTGTGTGCCAGGAATTCCCTGTAATACCTGCTCCATGGCCCTTTGCCAAATCGCTGGAGCCGATGCCACTCCAAAAACCAGTCTATTATACCGATATAAGCCCTTATGCGTGTTGATCGTGAGATACTGGCATGACGCTTCATCAACTTCCATCTGTAAGTACACCTGCGCCAGGTCTATCTTGGTGAAGTTTTTCCCGCCAGACAATGAAGCGAAGATACCCTCAATCCGCGGAAGCGGACATTGCACCGTGTGAAGAACCGGATTAACAGTGATCTTGAAATCACCACAGATGCGAACCTTCCCCGGTTCCCCCGGCTTGTTGCTCAATGAACGCTTCATGACGGGAACAATGGGCGTGGCCCATTCGCTCCAGTCCACCTTTGACAGTACTCCTGAACGTTCTAGCCCTTCCAGCTCAGCTTCCACAGCAGGTCGTATCGCAGGTCGTCTGGCTTTGAAAAATTTCGGGTTTGCATGTTCTTCAACCTTGATGTTTGCCGTAATTCCTTTCAGTGTTCCCAGTCCCTGTTGGAACACCTCCTCAGCATCGTCCAATATTCTGGACAGTCGTTTAGGTTTGACATCGTCCTTTTTACCGGAATCTACAGTTAGTGCTTTTAAGGAATGCCAGTCCATATTTATTCTCCTGATCCATTCCCGCCCCAGTAGTGGTGGACCTCCCTCAGGTAACACATACAAGTCCATTCCTTTGCTTTCTTTACCCTTGTGGACCACCTTTACTTTTATCTTTCCGATGGGGTACACTCTTTGCCCCGTGTATGTTTTCAATACAATCTCCGTATCCCTTAGGGGAATGTGTGAGAATAACCTTTTGTAATCTTGCTTAGTCATGACCGTCAATGCCGATCCCGTGTCCAATTCCATCTTCACTTGGACTCCTGCTATCTGGAGTGTAACCCAAATACATAGATACATAGATACATAGAAGATAGGAGCAGGAGTAGGCCATTCGGCCCTTCGTGCCTGCTCCGCCATTCGATGAGATCATGGCTGATCCTTTAATTCAGTATCCCGTCCCCGCCTTCTCTCCGTAACCCTTAACCCCTTTTGCCCGTAGAAATATATCTAATTCCCTCTTAAATATATTTAATGAGCTGGCGTACACTGCCCTCTGTGGCAATGAGTTCCACAGGTTCACCACTCTCTGAGTGAAGAAATTCCCCCTCATCTCTGTCCTAAATGGTTTAGCCCTTATCCTTAAATTATGTCCTCTAGTTCTGTTCTCACCCGCCAAGGGAAACATTCCTTCTGCATCCAGTCTGTCTAGACCTGTCAGAATTTTATACACTTCTATGAGGTCCCCTCTCAATCTTCTAAACTCCAGTGTGTACATCCCTAAACTACATAGTCTCTCCTCATAGGTCATTCCCGCCATTCCTGGTATCAGCCTGGTGAATCGCCGCTGCACCCCCTCCATGGCAAGAACATCCTTCCTCAGATGAGGCGACCAAAACTGTACACAGTACTCGAGGTGTGGTCTCACCAGTGCCCTGTACAGCTGCAGCAAGGTATCCCTGTTCCTGTATTCTAACCCTTTTGCTATGAAGGCCAGCATACCGTTTGCCTTCTTGACCGCCTGTTGCACCTGCATGCTCGCCTTCAGTGACTGGTGTACAAGAACACCCAGGTCTCTCTGTACTTCCCCCTCTCCCAATCTATTGCCATTTAAATAATAATTTGCCCTCCCGTTCCTGCACCCAAGGTGGATAACTTCGCACTTGTCCACATTATAGTGCATCTGCCATTTATCCGCCCAATCGCCCAGTCTGTCCAAATCGCTCTGGAGCTTCCTGGTCTCTTCCTCTGAGCCCACCCCCCCTCCTAGTTTAGTTTGGTGGTCTGCTGTGTTACCCACATTATGTATTCTTAGACAACCCAGTTCCTTACTGCTGGAGTCTGAATCCGTCTTCTGTTCATCCGAACTGTTCTCTGTCACCTTGTGTACGTTTTTGTACTTCTTCTGTGGTGACTTTTTGTTGCTGGTCTTCTTTCCTGACCGGCATACTTTCGCTATGTGACCGAGTCTGCCACATTTTCTGCATTCTTGATCTTTGAACCAGCACTGGTTCTGATCGTGCGTTGTCCTTCCGCAACGATAGCACTTTACTGCACCCAATGCCATTTGATTGGTGCTGAGTTCCGATGGCCTTAGCTGCATTTCCGCGGTGCCTCGTGCTGCCGCCTCGTGCGATGCTGCAATGGTGACAGCTTTATCTAGCGTAAGGTCCTTTTCCTCTAGCAGTCGCTTCTGAGTTCCTTCTTTTAATAGTCCACACACGAACTTATCTCTCAGAGCATCTGCTAGTCCTGTACCAAACTGACAGTACTTTGATAGCTTGCACAGTTCAATTAAGAATTCAGCGTTGCTTTCCTCTTTCAGCTGTGTTCTTCTGTAAAATTTAAATCGTTCTGCTATCAGCAGCGGCGTGGGGTTTAAATGCTCTTGCAGGATAGTAACAATATTCGCGAAAGTCTTATCCGCCGGTTTATCTGGTGTTACAAGGTGCCTTAATAACCCGTACGTCTTCGCACCCATCGAGTTTAATAGGGTTAGTGCTTTCTTTTCAGCCGGTATCTCATTTGCTGTACAATAAACTTCAATACGCTCCACATAAGTGGCCCAATCTTTGACATCGCTATCAAAAGCAGTGATGTTACCGTTTTTAGGCATCCTTGTAAGTTTCTTTAAGTATTTTATTATTTTTTTTCCAAAATGGCGGCTTCCCCCGCTGGCTACAATGGCGATTACCACGCTGTTGCCGTTCTCGCCTCCCAGCGGTCCTTAATTTCCCCCGACGCTGCTGCTTTTACTCCCCGCTGTCCTCGTGGGTATTAGCGCTTCCTTTCTTGCTGCGCGTCTATTCCGATTGCAGCCCGGCCCTTTACACCGGCTGCGGTCGAGTTCTCCGCCCTTTTTCCTCCGGTCTTGCCCCCTTTCTCCACTGACAACGCGGCCGACTTTCTGCCCGTGTCGCTAGATCGGCTTACCCACCGCCGTGGAAGAAGGATGATCACTGCCTGTCGCTGATGGTGGACTTCGTGGTCAGCAATTCCAACCCGGGTTCTCGATGCCTCCCGTGCGAATGCGGTGCTCAGCAGGATGATGAGGGCGGATGCCTCTTCTCGATGCCCGTTCTGGGGACGAAGCTGCCTTGGATGCAATTGCCGCTGGGTAAGATCGACTCGTCGCCACTGTTGAGTCTGTGTGTTCCAGATATACTTATTTTAAATAACTGGGCACAGACAACAGGAAAAACTTAAACAGGTCTTTACTACTTGAAGGTCAGGGCTGAACTGCTTTACAAATTACTACACAGAGCTTATATACCGGCGTGGTCACCACCGGTACTACAATATACAGTAGCAAGAGAAAGTAGTCCATCTTCTTAAGGTAGTTCTCTTAAGGTGGTACAGGTTACATACACCACAGAGGGTAACTTGGAGGTTGACGTAATAAAACTCACTACGCACTTGGTTTGAGCATAAAGCAAGGCTTTAATCAACTTGTTTCAGAACATGGAGGTCTAGTTGTATTTCACTAGTTCCTTGTCTTACAAAATGTCCCCGGTAAGCTGGGGCCGACACCCGAGTATTTATACTCCTTGGATGGCCCCACCAGCTGGCCGTCCAGCGTTATTTCACAAGTAGTTTCTTGATGAATGATGAGATTTATAACATTCTTCCTGCCTAAAAGATTTGGAAGTCCGACGACTTCCTTTTAGCGGATTAGACGGACCACGAATAGCCGCAGTCTTTTAGATTTTTGTTTATGGCTAGAAGGCACGTCTTCCAGGACCGTGTCTTGGTTCCTGGGCCGCTTGATCCGTACCGGTGGATCGACAGGGCCCGTGTTGCTCTGATCGACCCGAGGGAGGCTGGGGAGATCGTGACTCCGGGTGTGGGCCCCCACAGGCGCAGAACTGGCTTCATCCTGTTGGATAGCCGGGGATTGACCGGCACCCTGGCCTCGGGTAGCCATCCCACGGGGAGCACTCGGCTCTCCGAGTGGATCCGGTGGGGCAGCTGGCAGATCTCTCGAAGCCCCAGGTAGGGCATCATCTTCGGGGGAGCGCAGAGTGTCGGCATCATCCCGTGGGTCCCTCTATCAGTTGGGTCCGTGGAACCGGCCGGACAGGGAGCCAGGTCCCAGAGCGAAACGGTGGACTCCCGGCCATCAGGGTACCGCATGTGCGCGTACGTGGGGTTGACGTTCGTGAGCTCTACCTCATCGACGAGAGGATCGGTTTTAGATGATCGGTCAAATCTTCGGAGCAGCACGGGGCCGGGAGCTGCCAACCATGACGGTAGAGACGTCCCATAGGTGGAGCGACGCTGGAAGCTGAAGAATCGCTCGTGAGGTGTGACATTGGTAGATGTAGAAAGGAGAGACCTGATGGAATGCAACACGTCAGGGAGCATAGTTTCCCACTGCTGGTCTGGTAGGTTGCGTGACCTCAGCGGAAGACGAACAGCGTTCCAAATGATAGCGTTGTCTCTCAACCTGTCCATTACCGATGGGATGGTACGGTGTCGTTTTACTTGTGGAGATTCCCCGTTGGGAGAGAGAACTTTTGAGTTCACTTGACATGAAGGAGGGACCCCGATCAGAGTGGATGAAATTGGCCGTACCGCAAAGGGAAAAGACTTGATCAAGGCATTTGATCACTGTGGAAGTAAGCATATTGGGACAGAGGAAAGCAAAGGGAAAGCGTGAATATTCGTCCACCATAGTCAGTAAGTAGGTGTTTCGCGTTGAGGAAGGCATTGGCCCTTTAAAGTCAATGCTGAGTCGCTGCATAGGCTGCATAGCATGTATGAGCGAGCCATCCGATGGACGGAAGAATTGCAGTTTTAATGCCGCACAAATTCTACAGGAGGAGCACATTCTTTTCACATCTTCTGTAGAAAATGGGAGATTTTTAGATCGCACAAAAGTGTAACATACGGGTAATGCCAGGATGGCATAAGTCAGTATGAAGACCCGCCAGAGTCGAAGTTGACATAGAAGAGCAGAATGCCCGCGTGAGGGTATCCGGGGCCACATTCTCTTTGCCGGGTCGATAATGTATGGTGTATCCAAAGGCAGCCAATTCCATCCTCCAGAGTTGTATTTTGTTATTCTTGATCTTAGTGCGTTTCCGGTTATCCAGCATAAAGGCCACGGAGCGCTGATCGGTTATAAGTGTGAAATGGCGATGAGCGAGAAAATGACTCCATTTACGTACCGCTTCGATGATGGCCGTAGCCTCCTTCTCGACAGGAGGATAATGGAGCTCGCTACCCTGCAAAGTTCCAGACATAAATGCAATGGGTTGACCACCTTGATTCAAGGTAGCAGAGATCGCTACATCCGATGCATCGCACTCGACCACGAAAGGAAGATTTTCATCAATGGAACGAAGCGTGGCTTTTCCAGTTGTCGCTTGAGGAGGTTGAAAGCTGAAATAGCCGTTGCCTCTAATGGAAATGACTTTCCGTGAAGCAGGGGCTGGATCTTGTCGGAGAAGTGGGGTATCCATTTAGCATAATAGGCGAACATGCCGAGTGCCCGACAAAGAGAGCCAAGATTCGTAGGGGGAGGGAGCTCCTGAAGCGGATGAAGTCGCTCTGGATCCGGTTTGATGACACCGTTGCCCACCCAGTAGCCAAGGATGTTGACTAATGGTACTGATTTCACAGATTTGGACTCATTTAAGATTAAGTTGCGACAACGGAGAACGTCAAAAAATTTCTGGAGGTTGGCATCATGCTCCTTCTGGTCATGACCAGCAATGATGATATTATCCAGATATGGAAAAGTGTCCGTTAAGTTCTCCTGTTTGACTAGGCTATCCATTGCCCGTTGAAAGACGGCCACCCCATTGGTGACCCCAAATGGAAGGCGACAAAACTGGTAAAGCCGACCATTGGCCTCAAAGGCCGTATACTTTTTGTCAGAGTCCTTTAATGGCACTTGATGATATGCGCTCTTTAAATCAAAAGTTGAAAATACCTTGTAGTTGGCAAGGTTATTGACCATGTCATCGATGCATGGTAGTGGGTAGGCATCCAGGTAGGTATACTGGTTAATAGTTTGCGAGTAATCGATGCAAAGACGTTTCTTGTGTTGCTTCAGAGGATTTTTAACAATGACGACTTGAGCCCGCCAGGAAGATGAACATGGCTCAATGATACCATCAGCTAGAAGGCGAGAGATTTCTGTCTCGATAAAGGATCGATCATCTTGGCTGAAACGTCGTGATTTAGTGACTATGGGCTTACATCAGGGGGAAAGATTGGCAAACAAGGAGGGCTCGTCAAGCGAAGCCACCAAAAGCGCACAAAACGGTACTTTGGAAATAGTAAGCTCCGGCTTTGACCCTCCAAACTCGAAAGTGAGTCTTTTGTGTTGTTTCTGGAAATCCTATCCCAGGAGCACATCACTGCATAGGTTCTTGAGCACCCCGAGCCGGGTGGAGAAATAAGTACGGCCATTGAGAATAAGGTTGACAAGACAAAAGCCGGAAGAATTGGTGGTCAGTGTCGTCAGAGCCATTGCAATTTCCCTGTCCGAGGGGTAAATACGCAGTTTTAACTTACTGACAGCCCGCTCACTAATGAAGCTGTCAGAGCTGCATGAGTCGATTAATGCACTCAAAATGTGTCCATTTACCAAAACTTTTGTGGTTGCATGGGACAGACTTTGGGGAAAAACAGCTGTGATGGGAGGAGGGGCAGTTTTACCTTTGACAGCTGTAACCTTAGTAGTGGTTCTTGGTGGAGGAGCAGTTTTATAGATAGCAGCTGTAACCTTAGTAGTGGCTCTTGGGGGAGGAGCAGTTTTATAGCTAGTAGCTGCAAAACTAACAGCGGCTCTTGACTGGCATACCTTAGAAAAATGACCTTGCTGCAATGATTGCAGGTCGTGTTATGAGCAGGACAAAATTTCCTATAATGGAACGCACCTCCACAGAAGAAACACTTCCTTCCAGATTGCCAAGATGCCGCTAGGGCGGGGTCGTCATCAGTGTAGGTTTTTAGGGTAGGGTTATCATCAGCCGGGTTGAAGTCATCATCTGTGAGGGCTTCCGCCCGAGGCCTATCGAAAGAGTCACTAAAAGTGATAGCAGCAGCCCGTGCATGTGGTGAAAGATAGGTGTCTGCATTCCTCTTTGCTAAGTCCAGAGAACATGCTTGGTCATAGGCAGCCTGTAACTTGAGGGTTTTATTCTCCAACAGATGCTGACGTATGAAGGGAGACGCAATCCCATTAATAAAGGAATCACGAATTAACTCCTCCTGGTACTGCTCAGCTGTAACAGTTTTAAGATTACAATCCTTGCTGAGCCTGCGAAGTTTCTGAAGGAATTCATCAAGTGATTCCCCGGGTTGTTGTCGAGTTGTTGACAAACTGTATCACAGTATGGTATGGCAGCTGTAGCTACTATGACCGGAAAGCCCTGCAGCGGGTAGTCAAAACTGCCCAACGCATTACCGGCACCCGGCTACCGACCATAGAGCACATATACCAGAAACGCTGTCTACGGAGGTCACGGTCCATCATCAAAGACCCTACCCACCCCAGCCACAGTCTGTTCGCCCTCCTACCATCTGGGAGACGCTACAGATGCATTCGCACCCGTACGACCAGATTTAGGAACAGCTTCTTTCCCAGGGCTGTCATCCTACTGAACTCCACAAATAAACTCTAAAGCCTGCACATCTGCCAATGCACTTTATTATGGTCATATTTATGTTAATATACTACAAGCCAAATGTATGTTGAATGTTTAAATGTCTTAATCCAAATGTACACTCTCGGGAGCCGCAAGTCTACATTTCGTTGTACTGCACTTGTGCACTAACAATGGCAATAAAAGTTGATTTGATTTGATTTGATTTGAGTAGATGCCAAGCAAAAATTTCATTTGGGGACTTGACATATAGCTGCTGTAATATTTGGATAGCGGCGTCATAGTCTACACAGTCTTCGATATAATCAAACACATGAGGGGATACATAATTAGCAAGCATTCATAACACGTTAGGAACATTCTCACCACACTCCTCAAGGAGGTTGCTGAAGGTATGATACCAGTGTTTCCATACCTTAGCGGCTGTAAGTGAATTCGGGTCCAGGTCGAGACAGGCGGGTCTGTGTAGTTTCTCCATGATGGATTGATTACTTGTCTCAGTTCCCTTCTACGGTTCGAGTCGTAGCTGGCTGTTCCCGAATCACCCAAACCGTGGAGTTGATATCAAGTTGATTAAATTGACGTAATAAAACTCACTATGCACTTGGTTTGAACATAAAGCAAGGCTTTAATCAACTTGTTTCAGAACATGGAGGTCTAGTTGTACTTCACTAGTTCCTTGTCTTACAAAATGTCCTTGTCAAGCTGGAGCCAACGCCCGAGTATTTATACTCCTTGGGCGGCGCCACCAGCTGGCCGTCCAGCATTATTTCACGAGTAGTTTCTTGATGAATGATGAGATTTATAACAGAGGTGGTGGTGTTCCCATGCGCCTGCTGCTCTGTCCTTCTAGGTGGTAGAGGTCACAGGTTTGGGAGGTGCTGCCGAAGAAACGTTGGTGAGTTGCTGCAATGCATCTTGTAGATGGTACACACTGCAGCCACGGTGCGCTGATGATGGAGGGAGTGAATGTTTAAAGTGGTGGATGGGGTGCCAATCAAGCGGGAGCTTTGTCCTGGATGGTGTTGAGCTTCTTGAGTGTTGTTGGAGCTGCACTCATCCAGGCAAGTGGAGAGTATTCCATCACACTCATTACTTGTGCCTTGTAAATGATGGAAAGGCTTTGGGGAGTCAGGAGGTGAGACACTCGCTGCAGAATACCTAGTCTCTGACCCGCTCTTGTTGCCACAGTATTTATGTGGCTGGTCCAGTTAAGTTTCCGGTCAATAGTGACCCCCAGGATGTTGATGGTGGGGGATTCGGTGATGGTAATGCTGTTGCATGTCAAAGGGCGGTGGTTAGATTTTTGCTTGTTGGAGCTTGTCATTGCCTGGCATTTCTGTGGTGCGAATGTTACCTGCCACTTATCAGCCCAAGCCTGAATGTTGTCCAGGTCTTGTTGCGTGCGGGCATGGACTGCTTTATTATCTGAGAAGCTGCGAATGGCACTGAACACTGTGCAGTCGTTGGTGAACATCCCCATTTCTGACCTTATGTTGGAGGGAAGGTCATTGAAGAAGCAGTTGAAGATGGTTGGGCCTAGGACACTGCCCTGAGGAACTCCTGTAGCGATGTCCTGGGGCTGTGATGATTGACCTCCAACCACCACAGCCATCTTCTTTTGTGCTAGGTATGATTTCAGCCAGTGGAGAGTTTCCCCCCCGATTCCCATTGACTTCAGTTTTACTAGGGCTCCTTGATGCCACAATTGGTCAAATGCTGCCTTGATGTCAAGGTCATAGAGTCATAGAGTCATAGTCATAGAGTTTTACAGCACAGAAAGAGGCCCTTCGGCCCATCGTGTCTGCACCGCCCATCCATCCCTGTCCAGTCTAATCCCATTTTCCAGCATTTGGTCCATAGCCTTGTATGCAATGGCATTTCAAGTGCTCATCCAAATGCTTCTTGAATGTTGTGAGGGTTCCTGCCTCTACCACCCTTTTAGGCATTGAGTTCCACATTCCAACCACCCTCTGGGTGAAAAAGTTCCTCCTCAAATCCCCTCTAAATCTCCTGCCCCTTACCCTGAATCTATGCCCCCTTGTTATTGACCCCCCTACTAAGGGGAAAAGTTCCTCTTTGTCTACCCTATCTATGCCCCTCATCATTTTGTACACCTCAATCAGGTCCCCCCTCAGCCTTCTTTGCTCCAAGGAAAACAACCCCAGCCTGTTTAGTCTTTCTTCATAGCTGAGGTGCTCCATCCCAGGTAACATCCTGGTGAATCTTCTCTGCACCCTCTCCAAAGCAATCACATCCTTCCTATAGTCAGGTGACCAGAACTGCACACAGTACTCCAGCTGTGGCCTCACCAGCGTTTTGTACAGTTCCATCATAACCTCCCTGCTCTTATATTCTATGCCTCGGCTAATGAAGGCAAGTATCCCATATGCCTTTTTAACCACCTTATCTACCTGTTCTGCTGCCTTCAGGGATCTATGTACATGTACACCAAGGTCCCTCTGACCCTCTGTACTTCCTCGGGTCCTACTACTCATTGTGTATTCCCTTGCCTTATTTGTCCGTCCAAAATGCATCACCTCGCACTTTTCAGGGTTAAATTCCATTTGCCACTTTTCCGCCCATCTGACCAACCCGTTTATATCGTCCTGTAGCCTGAGGCTTTCCTCCTCGCAATTTACCACCCCACCAATTTTCGTGTCATCTGCGAACTTACTGATCATACCTTTTACATTCTCATCCAAATCATTTATGTAGATCACAAACAACAAGGGACCCAGCACTGATCCCTGAGGTACCCCACTGGACACAGGCTTCCAGTCACAAAAGCAACCTTCGACCATCACCCTCTGCCTCCTGCCACTCAGCCAGTTTAGGATCCAACGCGCCAAGGCACCCTGGATCCCATGGGCTCTTACCTTCTTGACCAGTCTCCTATGCGGGACTTTGTCAAAAGCTTTACTGAAGTCCATGTAAACCACATCCACAGCATTTCCCTCATCCACCCCCCTAGTCACCCCCTCTCAAAATTCAATCAGGTTTGTCAGACATGATTTACCCTTGACAAAGCCATGCTGACTATCCCCGATTAATCCTTGCCTCTCCAAGTGGAGACTAATTTTGTCCCTCAGAACTTTTTCCAATAATTTCCCTACCACAGATGTTAGGCTCACTGGCCTGTAATTCCCTGGTTTATCCCTGCTACCCTTCTTGTATAATGGTACTACATTAGCTGTTCTCCAGTCCTCTGGTACATCCCCTGTGGCCAGAGAGGTTCTGAAAATTTGTGTCAGAGCCCCTGCAATCTCCTCCTTTGCCTCCCACAGCAGCCTGGGATACATCTCGTCCGGGCCTGGGGATTTATCCACTTTTTGGCCTGCTAAAACCGCTAGCACCTCCTCCCTCTCGATGCTAATATGTTCAAGTATAAGGTCAGTCACTCTCACCTCACCTCTAGAATTCAGCTCCTTTGTCCATGTTTGGATCAAGGCTGTAATGGGGTCTGGAGCCGAGTGGTTCTGGCGGAACCCAAACTGGGCATCAGTGAGCAGGTTATTGGTGAGTAAGTACCACTTGATAGCACTGTTAACGACACCTTCCATCATTTTGCTGCTGATTGAGAGTAGACTGATGGGGCAGTAATTGGCCGGATTGGATTTGTCCTGCTTTTTGTGGACAGGACATACTTGGGCAGTTTTCCACATTGTTGGATAGATGCCAGTGTTGTAGCTGTACTGGAACAGCTTGGCTAGAGATGCAACTAGTTCTGGAGCATAAGTCTTCAGCACGATAGCTGGAATGCTGTCGGAGCCCATAGCCTTTGCTGTATCCAGTGCGCTCAGTCATTTCTTGATATCACATGGAGTGAATCGAATTGGCTGAAGACTATCTTCTATGATGGTGGGGACCTCAGGAGGAGGCCGATATGGATCATCCAATTGGCACTTCTGGCTGAAGATGGTTGCAAATGCTTCTGCCTTGTCTTTTGCACTCACATGCTGGGCTCCACCATCAATGAGGATGGGGATATTCATGGAGCCTTCTCCTCCTGTTAGTTGTTTAATGGTCCACCACCATTCACGACTGGATGTGGCAAGACTGCAGAGCTGTGATCGGACCCTTTGATTGTGGGATCACTTAGCTCTGTCTATAGCATGCTGCTTCCGCTTTTTAGCACGCATGTAGTCCTGTGTTGCAGCTTCCCCAGGTTGGCACCTCATTTTTAGTTACGCCTGGTGCTGCTCCTGGCATGCTCTTATACACTCCTTATTGAAGCAAGGTTGGTCCCCTGGCTTGATGGTAATGGTAGAGTGAGGGATTGATACGCTTATCAATTACTCCATAAAAGGCGATGAATTAGGAAAGTAATGAAGAGGTTTTTATTAACTAAAGAACAGAGCATGCCTCTCGTGGCCAACTGGTTCCAAGAAGGAAGTGGGTTGCCGAAACACCCACCTTTATACCTGGTCATGTGGGCGGAGCCAGCTGAGGCATGCATTGGTACACAGCGCCAACCAGAGGTAACAATATGCAATAACGATAACGGTAGGATACAATAACAGTGGTTTACCACAGGGATATGCTGGGTGGAATACAATTCTGCTGCTGCTGATGGCCCATAGTGCTTCATGGATGCCCAGTTTTGAGCTGCTAGATCTGTTCTGAATCTATCCCATCTAGTACAGTGGTAGTGCCACACAACACGATGGAGGCTGTCCTCAGTGTGAAGACAGGACTTCGTCTCCACAATGGTGGTGGTCACTGTTCCCAATATTGTCATGGACAGATGCATCTGCGACAGGTAGGTTGGTGAGGATAAGGTCAAGTAGGTTTTTCCCTTGTGTTGGTTCTCTTACCACCTGTCTCAGGCCCAGACTGGCAGTTATGTCCTTCAGGATTTAGCCAGCTCGGTCAGTAGTGGTACTACCGAGCCACTCTTGGTGATGGACATTGAAGTCCCCCACCCAGAGTACATTCTGTGCCCTTGCTACTCTCAGTGCTTCTTCCAAGTGGTGTTTAACATGGAGGAGTACTGATTCATCAGCTGAGGGAGGGCAGTAGGTGGTAATCACAGAAATCACAGAAATCACAGAAACCCCACAATGCAGATAGAGGCCATTTCGGCCCATCGAGCCTGCACCACCGACACATATCCCAGGAGGTTTCCTTGCTCATGCTTGACCTGAAGCCATGAGACTTCATGGGGTCTGGAGTCATGTTGTAGGGGGTTTCTCTTGCTTGCTCTGGTCTCCTGCCAGGCTTCTTGCAATAATTACCCTTGAGTGGTTCGACCCACTCTTCCCTACGGTTCTAGACCTTGGACTTAGGTGCAGGGAACTGTAATGCAGAGAAAAACTCAATAGACCAGGTTGAATAGCACGAAATGGATGCTTTTATTAAACAGTTTGCAGCATTATAAAATATATGTCATAAGCACAGATTAAAGCTACTACAAGCATGCACACATCTATGAACTTAACTCTATGGAAATGGGGAACACACGGCACATCGTAAAAGGGGTAACACATTACAACTACCCTTAACCCCCTCCCCTAGACCTAACTAAGTTTCGACTTGAGGAACTCGGGATCATGCTCACCACTTTCAGAATTGCGAAAAAGGGGTTCGCAGCCTTTTTGGCACAGCTTTCCGTCGTCACGTGGATTTGGAAACTTCTGGCGCAGCTTGTTTTCCTCTTGGTTCTCCCGCGATGAGGCTGTCGATACAGCCTTGGTGAGCGCTCGCCACGGATGAATCCGTTACCGACGTGACTTTAAGAACTGGATGCACATGGGTGAATCCATTACCGATGTGATGTTGAGACGCTGGAGTGCCGGGCCCTGAGTGTCCTCTTATACAGTCATAATGATTGTCCTTCTGAGGGTGTCTTCTTCTTCGGCCTGGGTCGTCGATGATCTCCCGACAAAAGTACCCAGGCCACCCTCGTCGTCTTCTCTTCGTGGCCGGGCCTTGCCTGCCCGAGCACCGAACACGTTCCGAAACCGAAGTGCTGCTTGGTTCCGATGGAGTCTGTCCCGAAGCGTTCCGATGGAGAACTCACGAAAAGTACCGTAGAAGTTCCGAAGCTACTCCGAAGCGTTGAAGAAATGAAAACCGAAGTGAAGCTACTGTAGAAGTTCCGAAGCGTGAAGTGAAGCCAAGCTACGAAGCGTACTGATGGACCTTTTCAATCCACAGTTATACCTTTTGGAACATTCTTATCTCCCGCCAGATCATAGTCCTGTCTTTGTAATATTTTTGGCGGGCAGAATCCTCTGCAGGGGTGTTTTGTCTTCATAACGGGAGTCGGTGACAGCTGAACTGGCCTTCCTGGGCCGATAATGTCTTTGCTTTGTCACCGTAACTCGGTTTGTATATTGATCGGTCTGGAGATTGCCCTGGATGGCTGTTAAACGGCTTTTCTTTGTACAGTAAATGGGTTTAAGTGTTCGTTCAATTGTCCGCCCATTTCTTGATGGGCCTCATCCTGCTACCCAAAACTGTCCTGTACTTATAATCTAATTAATATGTATGCTGAGTTCCCTGAGTTTCGGTTTCCCGAAACTGGTTTTCGCAGGCTTAATGTCCTCAATCCACAAGCCTGTCTGACTTGCAGTAACAGAAATTCAAAATGGTCCCAGAAACTGGTCACGAGGTCCGGTGGCCATTTTGTGTGCCCTTTTATCAAAGGTTTCTCTGTACAAGCATCTTTTGGTCAATAAAACTGTCTTATTAACCCTAATTTACTGCGTGGTTATTAATGAAAATTTCGAATCTTACAATGTTGAGGACTCCCAGGGCCACTCCTTCCCGACTGTATAGCACTGTGCCACCACCCCGCCCTGCTGGTGGGACAGGACGTACCCAGGGATGGTGATGGAGGAGTTTGGGACATTGGCTGAAATGAGGAAACTATTTCAGAAGAGGGAAGGTGAATGGACATATCAGATATAACTTTCACACAGAGATTAGTGAATATTTGGAATTAATGTCTCGGAAGTGATGGAGGCTGATTTATGTCAGTAATTTTAAGAAGTTGAACAGACAGCGAGGGGTTTAGGTACTGAACTGTGCTCAGTACCCCATTCCCCTCCAACATCAACAGATATAGACAGGAAGAAAAAAGACTAACAAATGTTAATATCGTGCACTGCAATTAATATTTAAGATAGTAAAGGTTAATCTGTGTATCCGCCTGCGGCGTTTTATCTTTCTTTAAGAGCAAGATTCTAACAATGGTGTCACGCCTGAACCCTCACCCATGACTCGATATAGGCGGAATCCTTGTATCTATCAGCCTGGCTGAATTTCAACAGCCACAACCAAATGCCTTGAAGTCCTAGACTCGTCTCTGCCTCAAATACCAAGTAACAAAAGCGGACAATAACTCCACAAAACCTTCTCGTGTTTAAAGCCGTGAAACAATGCGCGTGTGTTGCAGTCCTGCGCCTGTCGGGCAGGGGGCAGCCTAGAGGTCTACCTGGGCACCAGGTGTGTCTCACCTGGACAGGTGCCAAGTTTCAGATCCTCCCACCAGCCAGGAAAACGAAACTCGAAGAAGAGCCGGAACGACTGCTGGTGTACGACAGGCCTGTGGGTTCCCGACTGAGACATTCTCTCCAAACTCGCCCAAATTCTTTCCGTTTCGGTTTACAAACAGTAAGTACAAACTCCCAGCAAACAGCAGACAAACTCTCTGGGTTTCAGGCCGTGTTGAGTTCAATTCTGATTATTTGGCAGGAAGTGGAATAAGGATGTAATCGAATTTCTATCCAGCCACAATATAACATTTTTAATATTACGTGTTTAAGGATCATCCTTCTAATTACATTTCTGTAATGGGCTGTAACCTAGAGCAGGTTAATGTTATAATGTAAAGACCAATAACCGCAGTTAGAATCCGAGAATGGTTACAGCACGGAAGGAGGCTATTCGGCCCGCTCTCTGCAAGAGCACTTCAACTAGTCCCACTGCCCCCCTTTCCCCAGAGCCCTGTAAATGTATTTCCTTCAGATACTTATCCAACTCCCTTTTGAAAGTCACGATTGAGTCTGCCTCCACCACCAGTTATATTCATTCAGTCATTGTGGAGGTTTCCAGGTTGAGTGGCATTTCTCCAGTGTCTAACCTTGATCACCAGCTCCTGGCACAACACGGTTGCGGTGCGACACGGTGCGGCACAACACGGTGCAGCAGAGTGCGGCACTGGCTCCCGCTCCCCTATCACCCCTGTCCTTGTTGACCTGCATTGGCTCCTGATTTCCCAATGACTCCAATTTAAGATTCTCAATATTGTGTTTAAATCCCTCCATGGTCTCACCCTCCCTTATCTCTCTAACCTCCCCCAGTCCTACAACCCACAGAACTCTAGTTCCCCTTACTCCGCCCTCTTCACCCCACCATTGGCAGTCATGCCTTCAGTTATCTAGACCCCTCGCTCTGAATTCCCTCCATAAACCTCTCCACCTCCCTCTCCTCCTTCAAGACCCTTGTTAAAACTCACCTCTTTGACCAAGCTTTAGGTCGCCCCTCCTAAAATCTGCTTCTTTGGCTTTGTGTCCATTTTTGTCTATTACGCTCATGTGAAATGCCTTGGGACATTGTTCTACATTAAAAACATTCTATAAATTCAAGTTGTCTTTGTTAGTTGAGAAAGGTCACTGGTGACTGTTTAAAGAATAGAGCTAACACACACTGAGACAATAGCTCCCATTTCATAGGCGAAATGTCAGACTGCCAATATTGTGTTTGTGGCATTGCCTCATGCTGTAAACTGGAAGATCTGAAGGTTTGCAATGGATATGAAACTGGCAAAATTACTTCTTCAGGCTGAAACTGGCAGATAATGTAATTAATTCAGCTGGGTGACAAAGAGAAGGGTCGCGTTTCCATCACCGCTCTTTGTGAAGTTGGATGATCTAGCTGCTACAATCAATACCTGGAGTCAGGGTTGCTGTTCCTGATTTCTATCCAGTGCCCTCTGCTGCAAATTGCATGAGGACAGAATCAGGATTGGATGTGAAGGCAAACATAAAAACTCTGGCAAAATGACTGAAAATGAACAACATTTCTGCCTCATCCAGTTAATACATCAGCTTGTTGTCTTTAAATTGTCACATTGCTTGTCCGACCGACATCCAGTTCTGGATGAGCAGAAATGTCCTTCAACTAAATATTGGGAAGACCGAAGTCATTGTTTCCGGTCCCCGCCAACTTCATTCTCTAGCCACCGACTCCATCCCTCTCCCTGGCAACTGTGTGAGGCTGAACCAGACTGTTTGGAACCATGGTGTCATATTTTACTTCGAGTTCGCGCCATCACCAAGACCACCTTTGTAACATCGCCCGACTCCGCCTCTGCCTCAGCTCATCTGCTGCTGAAATCCTCCTCCATGCCTTTGTTACCTCCAGACTCGACTATTCCAACGCACTCCTGGCCTCCCATCTTCCACCATCCATAAACCTGAGGGCATCCAAAACTCTGCTGTCCGTGTCCTAACTCTCACCAAGTCCCGTTCACCCATCACCCCTGTGCCTACTGACCTACATTGGCTCCCGATTAAGCAATGCCTTGATTTCAAAATTCTCATCCTTGTTTTCCAATCCCTCCAGAGTCTCGTCCCTCCCTATCTCTGTAACCTCCTCCAGCCCTACTAGATGAGCAGAAATTTCCTCCAACTAAATATTGGGAAGACTGAAGTCATTGTCTTCAGTCCCTGCCACAAACTCTGTTCCCTAGCCACCAACTCCAACCCTCTCCCTGGCAACTGCGTTATCTCTGCGCTCCTCCAATTCTGGCCTCTTGTGCATCCCCGATTTTAATCACTCAACCATTGGTGGCTGTGCCTTCAGCTGCTGAGGCCCTAGGCTCTGGAATTCCCTCCCTAAACCTCTCCAGCTCTCTCTCCTCTTTTAAGACGCTCCTTACAACTTTGACCAAGCTATTGGTCATCTGCCCTAAGATCTCATGTGGCTCGGTGTCAAATTTTGTTTGAAAACGCTCCTGTGAAGTGCCTTGGGTCATTTTACTGTATTAAAGGTGCTATATAAATACAAGTTGTTGTTGTTGTTGCTTTGTGAGGAGTTAAGGCTATGTGTTTAAAGGTATTTTTTTTCCACTTTCAGTGTGTCTGATTTTATCTCCGCTCAGATTATTTAAAAAATGTGAACAAGACACCACTGATTGTCTAATTGTAAAACACACACACACATTTGTTCCATTTATTTTGTTGTCTTCTGATGTGGAGGCAACTGCCCACATCATGCTTGCGTTTCAGACTTGATAGATGGTTGTGATTCTGTTTAAACTGAATGGGCTGCCACATGCTGCGAATTTATTGTAAAAATCTGTAATTATGGTGCTCCAGTACTTTGTTCCAGAAATAATCAGAGAGTAACTATCTGATACCATATAATTTAATAGATTCCCTTCTGATTTCAGCACCCTGGGTGATTACTTTTGGTTTGCTAATTGCTTAGAAACCTGGTTGTCATGGTAACGTCTGACATGTATAACAGGTTCAGCAAGATGTGGATCCTAAAGTTCAACTTTGAAGAAATCCAACCAACTCCTTAAAGGTGTAGTATCTTCAGGAAAACAAATTTGGTAAACTGTTTTAAAAATGTATTTATACACAGTGCATTGCAGCGTTTAAATGTACAATTCCAGCACTTGTGCAGGACATAATTATACACACAATAATCTGTAGCTTTCTGGCTCTTCCTTTCACATATAAAGGTTTAGGTTTGCAAAGCACTTTTCATTAAAGTTGCTGCCCATTAATAGTTCGTGCACTGGATAGCAAAGTGTTCAGTGTTGAAATGGTTACTTTACAGTTTTGTTTATAATCAAGATCTAATTTGTTTACATTATTGTCTGGTGCTTCACCCTCTACTACCTACACAATGCTACACCTCATTCTTAGGCTACAGACTGGCATGTTTTTGGGTAACCCTACTCTACGTGACTTGTTCCATCAGAATTTTTTTTTATATGCTCACCTTTGGAACTCTCTACCCCATAGTGCTGTGGATGCTCAGTCGTTGAGTATATTCAAGGTTGTGAGTGATAGATTTTTGTACTCTAGGAGAATCAAGGGATATGGGGATTGGACAGGAAAGTGGAGATGAGGTCGAAGATCAGCCATGATCTTCTTGAATGACGGAGCAGGCTCGAGGGGCCGTATGGCTGACTCCTGCTCCTATTTTTTATGTCCTTGCACCAGATGTCCAGGTGAAGGGCTCAAAGTGCTGGAGGTAGCAAGGCTGAAAGGAATAAAAGAGATTAGGTAAGTCAGTATGTTGGAAGCCTGTAGATTGTCGAGGTAAGGGTTGAACAGGGGAGTTGAGGAGTTCCATTGTTTTGAGGTACTGAGACAGAATGAGCTTGAGATATTGTTCCAGAATGAGCTTGAGATATTGTTCCCTGTAATTCTTTGGGTTGTGTGGTACCTTTAACAGGCTGCATAGCCCATTCAAAATTCCGCCGGGCGCAGTTTTTCTATTTAAAAGCCGGCGCATCGGTTGGGCGGCCACGCAGCTTAAAGGGAATATTGGTATTCACTCCCAGATACAGAACTGAATGATAACAGGAAGTGCCAAGTTCTGTCTTTGACCTGTGCAGTGTTAGCTAACGTCAGCCAGTTCAATTGTGATGCTATTCATACTCTAATCGCTTGTCAACACTTGCATGTAAAGAATGGCTACTAGAAAGAATGAGGAGAGGACATATAAATTAAATGGTACAATCCTGTAGGGGGTGCACGAACTGAGAGACCTGGGGGTATGTGTGCACAAATCATTGAAGGTGGCAGGGCAGGTTGAGAAAGCAGTTAAAAAGGCTTAAGGGATCCTGGGCTTCAGGAATAGAGGTATAGAGTGCAAAAGTGTGGAAATTATGATGAACCTGTATAAAACACTGGTTCGGCCCCAACTGGAGTATTGTGTCCAATTCTGGGCACCACACTTTAGGAAGGATGTGGAGGCCTTAGAGAGGGTGCAGAAAAGATTTACGAGAATGATTCCAGGAATGAGGGACTTCAGTTACATGGATAGACGGGAGAAACTGGGGTTGTTCTCCTTGGAGCAGAGAGGGTCGAGAGGAGATTTGATAGAGGTGTTCAAAATCATGAGGGGTCTGGACAGAGTAGATAGAGAGAAACTGTTCCCATTGGCAGAAGGGTCGAGAACCAGAGGACACAGATTTAAGGTGATTGGCTAAAGAACCAAAGGCGACGTAAGAAAATGTTTTTTTTATGCAGCAAGTGGTTATGATCTGGAATGCACTGCCTGAAAGGGTGGTGGAGGCAGACTCAATTACGGCTTTCAAAAGGGAGTCGGATAAGTATCTGAAGGAAAGAAATTTGCAGGGTTACGGGGAAAGGGCAGGGGGTGTGGGACTAGCTGAAGTGATCTTGCAGAGAGCCGACACGGGCTTGACAGGCTGAATGGCCTCCTTCCGAGCTGTAACCATTCTATGATTCTAAGGTGAGGAACAGAGGCACGGTGGAATTTTAATAGTAAAGCGCACATAGTTGAGAGTCTGGAATGGTTGTTAAAATTGGCGAAAATGTCAGTGCGTCCGGAGGCGGGTTCCAACGTGCAGATGTCCGGGTTTAACTGGGACGCGTTTTCATGTGTGAGCATAACCCCCTCTAGAGGGGCAGGTTGCTGCTTATAATATTTAATGAGCCACTTTTGATGAGATTTTGACTGCCATTTAAAGTTAACTTCATGTGCACAGGCTCCCGGGCTTCCCAAAACCTCCCATCGAAACCAAGGCGCGAGGATTGAACAACAGTTCATGGGGCTCACTAAAAGTCATCAACAAATACTCCCTGCATTAATCTTCCTGCAGGAATAACCCTGCATTAATCTTCCTGCAGGAATAACCCTGTATTCATGATCTTATTGAAACATTTAAGATTCTAAGGGGGCTTGACCGGGTAGGTGCTGAGAGGATGTTTCCCCTCATGGGGGAATCTAGAATGCAGACGACATAAAGCTGGGTGGGCGTGTGTGCTGTGAGGAGGATGCTGAGAAACTCCAGTATGATTTGGACAGGTTGGGTGATTGGGCAGATGCATGGCAGATGCAGTATAATGTGGATAAATCCACTTTGGTGTCAAAAACAGGAATGGCAATAGATTGGGAGAAGGGGAAGTGCAACGAGACCTGGGCGTCCTGGTGCACCAGTCGCTGAAGGTAAGCATGCAGGTGCAGCAGGTGATTAAGAAGGCAAATGGTATGTTGGCCTTCGTAGCGAGAGGATTTGAGTACAGGAACAAGGATGTCTTGCTCCAGTTGTACAGGGCCTTGGTGAGACCACATCTTGAGTATTGTGTGCAGTTTTGGTCACCTTATCTGAGGAAGGATGTTCTTGCCATGGAAGGAGTGCAGCGAAGATTCACCAGGCTGATACCTGGGATGGCAGGAATGACGTATGAGGAGAGATTGGGTCGATTGGGCTTGTACTTGCTGGAGTTTAGATGAATGAGAGGGGATCTCATCGAAACTTATAAAATTCTGACAGGACTGGACAGACTAGATGCAGCAAGGATGTTTCCGATGGTCGGGGAGTCCAGAACCAGGGGTCACAGTCTAACGATAAGGGGTAAGCCATTTAGGACAGAGATGAGGAGGAATTTCTTCACCCAGAGAGTGGTGAACCTGTGGAATTCTCTACCAAAGAAGGCAGTAGAGGCCAATTCATTAAATATATTCAAGAAGGAGTTGGATATATTTCTTAAGGCTAAAGGGATCAAGGGATATGGAGAGAAGGCAGGAACAGGGTACTGAATTTCGATGATCAGTCATGATCTCATTGAATGGCGGAGCAGGCTCGAGGGGCCGAATGGCCTACTCCTGCTCCTATCTTCTATGTTTCTATGTTAGTCTCAGAATAAGGGGCCGTCCATTTAAGAGGGAGATGAGGAGGAATTTCTTCTGAGGGTCATGAATCTTTGGAATTCTCTACTCCAGAGAGCTGTGGAAGCTGAGTCATTGAATATATTCAAGGCTGAGATAGACAGATTTTTGAGCAATAGGGGAGTCAAAGGTTATGGAGAGCAGGTAGGAAAGTGGAGTTGAGGCCAAAATTGGATCAGCCATAATCTTATTAAATGGCGGAGCAGGCTCGAGGAGCTGAATGGCCTGCTCCTGCTCTTATTTCCTATGTTCTTAATCTTCCTGCAGGAATACCCTGCATTAATCGATCTGCCCACTGCTGCAATTTCTTTCTCGTGGATATAGACTCAATTTCTAGAATTGCATGTTTAAATTTGATGCAATTTTTTTCCCCTTGCTTAAATTTCTGATTCTTGAACGGTACAATTACAGATGCACTGGCTGCCCTCTGTGTACGATTACACAGGCACTGACTGCCCTCTGTGTACGATTCTTCACAAGTGAGCCAAGACAGTGAACACTCGGTGACTATTCAACAAAGGAGCATCAAAGCCTCACATAGGAACAGAAGTAGTCTATTCAGCCCTTCAAGCCTGTTCTGCCATTCAGTGAGATCATGGGTGATCTGTACCTCAACTCCATTTACTTGCCTTTGTTCCATTTCCTTACTGATCCTGTCTATGCCTGATGTCGACACATACACAGCAAAAGTCACTGAAAGGCTGAAGACTGGCTTCTGTGATGGTGGGGACCTCGGGGTAGGCCGATATGGGTTGCAAACGCTTCAGCCTTGTCTTTTGCACTCACGTGCTGGGCTCCACCATCATTGAGGATGGGGATATTCATGGAGCCTCCTCCTCCCGTTAGTTGTTTAATGGCTGGATGTGGCAGGACTGCAGACCTTTGATCTGATCCGTTGATTGTGGGATTGCTTAGCTCTGTCTATAGCCTGCTGATTTTGCGTTTTAGCATACATGTAGTCCTGTGTTGCAGCTTCCCCAGGCTGGCACCTCATTTTTAGGTACGCCTGGTGCTGCTCCTAGCATGCTCTTCTACACTCCTTATTGAAACAGGGTTTGTCCTCTGGCTTGATGGTAATGGTAGAGTGAGGGATATGCCGGGCCATGAGGTTACAGACTTGGCTGGAGTCTCCACAAACACATCGGCTGATTGTTGCACTCCTACCCTGGCCCAAGCTGAATGCAGCTAACCCAGCAGACCGGGAACGAACTGGGAATATACCAAGCCTTTATGATGAAAATAGTCTACATACTGGAAAAGGAAACATTTGCAGGGCTATGGGAAAAGGGCTGGGGGTTGGGGCTAATTGGACAGCTTTTTCAAAGAGCCAGCACAGGCACGATGGGCTGAATGGCCTCCAATTGCACTGTATGATTCTATGATAATGACTTAGATGAAGGGACCGAGTGCAATGTATCCAAGTTTGCTGATGATACAAAGCTAGGTGGGACAGTAAGCTGTGATGAGAACACAAAGAGCCTGCAAAGGGATATAGATAGACTAAGTGAGTGGGCAGTAAGGTGGCAGATGGAGTATAATGTGAAATTATTCACTTTGGTGGGAAAAATAGAAAAACAGAATATTTTTTAAATGGTGAGAAACTATTAAATGTTGGTGTTCAGAGAGATTTGGGTGTCCTCGTACAGGAAACACAGAAAGCTAGCATGATTGGAGTACAAGAGTAAGGAAGTCTTGCTACAATTGTACAGGGCTTTGGTGAGACCACACCTGGAGTACTGGGCACAGTTCTGGTCTCCTTATCTGAGAAAGGACATACATGCCTTAGACATGGTGCAACAAAGGTTCACTAGATTGGTCCCTGGGATGAGAAGGTTGTCCTGGGATGAGAAGGTTGTCCTATGAGAGGAGATTGAGTAGATTGGGCCTATACTCGAGTTTAGAAGAATGAGGTGATCTCATTGAAACATATAAGATTCTGAGGGGGATTGACAGGTTAGGTGTTGAAAGGTTGTTTCCCTTGGCTGGAGAGTCTAGAACGAGGAGGTATCATCTCAGGATAAGGGGTCGGCCATTTAAGACTGAGATGAGGAATTTCATCACTCAGAGGGTTGTGAATCTTTGGAATTCTTTACCCCAAAGGGCTGTGGATACTCAGTTGTTGAGTATATTCAAGGCTGAGCTAGATAGATTTTTGGATCTAGGGGAATCAAGGGATATAGGGATCGGGCGGGAAAGTGGAGCTGAGGTAGATGATCAGCCATGATCTTGATGAATAGCAGAGCAGGCACGGAGGGCCAGCCATATGGCCTACTCCTGCTCCTAATTCTTATGTTCTTATGACTGGTGCAGTTTCTTAGTTGGCAATTGTTTGGGAGATAGGAGACACACCATAGGGATAGAGGGAACTTTCTCTGATTGGTGGGATGTGACAAGTGGTGTTCCCCAGGGATCTGTTCTGGGGCCTCAGCTTTTCACCATATTTATCTATGGGTGAAGGAACAGAGAGCCGTATATTTAAGTTTACAGATGACACTAAATTAGGAGGGACAGCAAGTTGTGTAGATGGGAGCAGGAAGTTACAAAACGACATTGACAGATTAAGTGAGTGGACAAAACTGTGGCAGATGGAGTTCAATATGGGGAACTGTGAGGTCATCCACTTTGGATCCAGGAAAGAGAAGTCAAATTTTGACGAGAGACTGGGAACTGTGAAGGAGCAAAGGGACTTGGGTGTCCATGTACACAAGTCACTAAAACATACATGGGTACACAAAATAATCAAAAAGTCTGATGGAATGTTGGCCTTTATCGCGGGGGCTGGAATACAAAGGGGAGGAAGTGATGCTTCAGCTCTAGAGCCTTGGTCAGATCCCATCTGGAGTAACTACGTTCAGTTCTGTGCTCCGCACCTCAGGAGGAACCTTGGAGGTGGTACACCGCAGATTCACCGGGATGATACTGGGGCTTAAAGGGTTCAATTATGAAGATAGGTTGCAGAACTTTGGCTTGTATTCCCTTGAGTTTAGAAGGTTGAGGGGTGATCTCATCGAGGTGTTTACATAGGAACAGGAGTAGGGCATTCAGCACCTCTAGCTGTTTGCCATTCTATTTGATCATGCCTGATCTGTACCTCAACTCCATTTACCTGCCATTTCTCCATATCCCTTGATACCCTTATCTAACAAAAATCTATTGATCTCAGTCTTGAAAATTTTGAATTGACCCTCAGCATCCACAGCTTTTTGGGAGAGAGTTCCAGATTTTCACTACCCTTTGTGTGAAAAAGTGACTCCTGATTTTTCTCCTGAACGACCTATCTCTAATTTTAAGATTATGTCCCCTTGTTCTGGACTCCCCCAGCAGAGGCTTACTCCTGCCATTACGTTCCTGTGGCTGTGCTTTAAACCACTGAGCCATCTCTCTTTCAATGAAGATACTGTTTTGTGCAATATGCAAAGCCTCCCTGAAGTAGATTTAAGCCACTGGATTGGACCATTAGGCTGTGAAGAGGTGACTTAACGGGAATGAGAAGAGTGGACGTAGACATCAAATGGTCACTGTTTCTAAATCGTTATTTAACTTTACAGATTCGATTGTGTCAGCTGTTGTGAGGTCTAAATCTGGGTCAGCGAGATGGAGTTTGCCAGTAGTCATATTTACATCAGTTGCCCAGCCAACTCAAACCAGACAGAGCAAGTTAGTTTCTACAAAACTCACCTAACAGAGACTCTGAGGAAAGCCACTATTGGTGAGTGCCTGTAAGTAATGATTATTTTTCGAATGTACCACATGACTCACCATGACCACAACCAACGCTTTCCTCACTGTGTTGACAGGTGAAAGTCCAGCGGCCCATGTCTACGACCCGGTGGAGGCCTGCGGCCTAGCGTCTGAAGAAAGGAAGCCTGTCAACAGCCCTCTCTATGACCCGGTGTACGGCAATTGGAGCTCAGCAACAGCTATTGTCCCTCCGAAAGTTGCCCCTGTCTATGACAATAGGCCCGGCTTTAGCTCGGGCACTCTGCTCCAAGCCCAGCCGCTCAGCGGTCCCCCCAGTCCTGGTGACACCACAGCAGCGCAGCCACTGTACGATGTGGCAGAAGGTTCCGGCAGTTATTATGACAACAGGAGGGCCTCAGGCCCCCAGACTGGGCAGCACTCGGCCAACCCGCCCCCCAGACATCGCCTTGGCAACAGCACACGCGGTGAGCTCCTTCAAAATAACATTTTTACAAATAATCATTTCTGTTCTTGTTATTTCCTCATAACCAGTGTTCTTCGCCTCGCCATGAGCATCCTCGGTCTCGGGGCCTCGCTCTCTGGGGATCTCGGGCTCTCTCTGGCTTGGTCTCAGGGTCTCGGGACCTCTCTCGGGGTCTGTTTGGTGCTTTCTCTTGAATGACGGTTTCCCTCTCCCAGCGAGCGCAGTGTGTCCACTCGCTCCATTCACTGCCCAGTGCTTTTTAAGATCAATTGTTTACATTTTACCTTTCCTCATTTTTTCCTTGTCTCTGGCATTGCCCCTGTGAGCATCCAGTTCGCCTGTTGACTCTGCCCAGTGTCCTGGTTCTGGCTGATGGCACTGTATGTGAGTGAGTGTGTGAATGTGTATTTGTGTGTGTGTGTGTCTGTGAGTGTGTGTGTGAGTGCGCAATGCGTGACTTTCAGCCTTGATTCCTGATATCCGCGAGACCCGTGTCCTGCTGCTTGTTTAAGGATATATCGGTAATGTTAATTATTTAGTCTCCGTGTGGAGCATGCTGGAACCTTCTCCACCGTGGAAACAACTGGAAGCCTGGAAATGCTGCAGGGAGAGGCTGAGCAATGAGACCGCTTAGCAAAGCTCAGGCTCTTTGGGGCGATTTAGCTGGGAGAGGAGCAGATTTTGGGCGGGCAGGGGTGGTATAAGAGACAATCTTCACTCCACCCCCACTCCACCCCGATGCTATTTCAACTCCTGGGCCTCATTTAGATCTCACTGGCATCTGCCCAAAACGGGGGAAGAGGCAGGTGTCGTGCCGGCTGGCCAAGCTTGGGAGGCTCAAGGCCCAGAGGCGACACACCATCACTTGGGCACGTTGTGAGGGTTTCAGTGGAATCCTGTGGGAGGGAGCCTGGGGCAGCAGAGGCTGAGGCCCAGAATAACAGGCTGCTCCCCCTAGCCCCACAAAGATAAGATTCACAGTTACCTCTTCCTCCCTGATATGTTTCATGGAGCCGGGTGGCCTGAGTCCGCAGGCGCCTTGGGCCTGAGGCCTGGGCCCTGATTATGGAGCTATTTAAAGCGGTGGTGGCTGGGGATCGAATGGGAATGGGGCAGTCATTTTTCAGAGACGGTTATAATGGCAGGGCGGGTTAAAATCACCCCTTTAGCCTTGAATAGAGGCAAATGAAAGCACATCTTAGCGGTATTAGGACAGCAAGTGAACACGAAAGGTTAATGCGGAGCACATTTTCAAATTAAGCCAGGACTGCAGGACAAAAGGGCATAAATATAACTGAGTAAAAGACAAGCTCGGGACTGAGGCAGGAATTCAAAAGTGATTAATACCTGGAGTGTTCTGTGGGGCAGGCACTGGAAGCACAGAGACAGTGTTGAGGATTATAGGATGAACTAAGTGGACTGAATGGCCTCACTCTCCTATATTAATAGTGGCATAGGCCAGTTGAGCAGAATGGCCTGTGTCTGTGCTGTAGATTCTATGCATGTAATATTTATCTTTGTGCTGATTGTGTTATTGATCTGTTGCAGGCCAACCCCCTCCACTTCCACCCAGGCCAAAGGACTTGAAGCGTGTGCCTCATTATTTGGAACTGGTTGATTTGTCCCCCACTCGAGGGCCTAGACATCAGGCATTGCCAACAGCCCACCTTCAGCCCCAGGCCCCTCCAGACTCTCAGCCCCCTCCCTTGCCTGATAGAAGTAAGTGAATTTAATGATTGAGGCATTCAATGTAGGAATAGGAGAGTTGTAACAACAAAGTTTTTTAAGTATCAGGAAGACAAGAAACTCAATCAAACGAGTAAATGTGCCAGCACTATTGAGAGATGCAGACAACTTCACAAACTAGCGATCTGGGTGATAAGTTTCCATTCTAAGCAGAAGGAAGGGGGTCAGTTGGATGTGTGACATGCACAGAAACACTTGAGTCTATGGCAAAGTCACCGAGAAACGGCAAGGGTAGACTTTGTGTTTGCTCAATATGGCCTCTAGTATCAGGCATCTGAATACTCAGAAATCAGCGACTTGAAATTGTCAGTGGGATCAGACGGGGGACATTGTGCTGAAATTGGTCCCCCCAAAATTGGGCACGACAGGGACCAATTTGTCTCCCTGTCAAAGCATTTGGAGAAATGAGTTAATCTGAGTCAGTAGGCTCAGATTTCTAAAACGCAAGTCATGCTGGACTACTCTTAGCAATTTTTTGAAGAAACACAGTGAACATGTTGTGGTAAACCACTGTTATACCTGTCTGTATGTGTATGTGTATTCCACTAGGTACAGGTCTGGACATGCCTTGGCTGACTCCTCCCACTATTCCAGGTATATAAGTGACTACCTCCCAGTCCCTTAGTATTCTGGACGGGTCGACCACTTGAGACTAGACCTTCATTCTTTAGTTAATAAAAGCCTGGTTGTTACTCGCTTAACCTCAGTCTTTTGAGTAATTGATGGCGCATCAATTTTATTAACTAAATTTTTTATAATGGAGAAGATCCTCACACCAGCATGCCTGGACCTGGACAGTCGGGAAGCGGACGCTTCCACCAAGTTTGCTCACTGGCTCATGTGCTTCGAGGTATTCCTGACTGCCTCCACTGCGGTCGTAACGGATGCGAACAAACTGTCTGTCCTGATCTCCAAGGTGAACCACCGAGTGTACTCAGTCATCCGGGACGCGACCTCGTACACAGCCGCCCTCCAGCTCCTCAAGACCCAGTACACGCGCCCTGTGAACGAAGTTTACGCCAGGCACCTCCTGGGGAGTCGCAAGCAACAACCTGGGGAATCGACTGAGGAATACCTCCAAGCACTGTCCGTGCTTGGCCGGGCCTGTGGGTGTAAGGCGGTAACGCCCACTAAGTACACGGAGGAACTGATCCGGGATGCCTTCGTAGCGGGCCACAGGTCCAACTACACCCGACAGCGACTGCTGGAGCAGAGTGACCTCACCCTCGACAAAGCCTCCGAAATCGCACTAACGCTGGACGCAGCCTACCGGGGCATGGATGCCGCCTACTCTGCACCGTGGACGCCGCGGGGAACGACAACCTGGGACACGGTAGGACAGCCCCATAGCACCGTGCCACCCCAGCCACAGCCCAACAACGGCCCAACCACCGCAGCAGTGTCCCAAAGCCAGACAGCAGTATCCCAAGGCCAGAAATACTACTTCTGTGGCCAGGCCAAACACCCCAGAGTGCGCTGCCCGGCGAAGAATGCGACCTGCTCGGGCTGCGGGATAAAGGGACACTACGCTAGCGTCTGCAAGGCCAAAGCCACCCCGAACGCCAGCAGCGCCGCGTGTGGGCCGTGCGAGACGCTATCTTGGGCCCCCAACAGCGCCGCGTGTGGGCCGTGCGGGCCGCCATCTTGGGCCTCCCCAGCCATGGGCGAACCACCGCAGCAGCAGCCATCTTGGACGACTCCAGCCACATGGGAATCATGGACGCCGCCATCTTGGATACCAGCCGGGACGCAGCAGGCCGCCAACCCCCCCCCCCAATCTGATACCCGCAGCGACACACCGACCCCTACGCTGGCCTCTGTTACGCTGGACCAAACGAGACCGCACCAACTAGCTCGGTCCAAAATGGACGTTAAGGTAAACGGCCATGCAATAAACTGCCTTTTTGACTCCGGGAGCACAGAGAGCTTCATCCACCCCGACACGGTGTGGCGTTGCTCTCTCCCAGTCCTGCCTGCGCACCAGCGGATTTCTATGGCCGCCGAGTCCCAGTCAGCGGACATTGGCGGCTACTGCGTGGTGACACTAGTAGTAGACGGGACTGTGTTCAATAATTTTAAACTCCTGGTCCTGCCCCAACTTTGCGCTGCCGTTCTACTGGGGTTGGATTTCCAGTGCCACCTCAAAAGCGTTACGATGGCGTACGGTGGCCCCCTCCCCCCACTCACAGTCCGCAGCCAGCAGCCTCCAAATTGCCTGCTGCGCACCAGATGCAGCCTCTCCACACTCAGAGTCCCACCCCCCCCCACTGTTTGCTAACCTCACCCCCGACTGTAAGCCCATCGCCACAAAGAGCAGGCGACACAGTGCCGGGGACAGGGTTTTCATCAAAACCGAAGTGGAGCGGCTCTTGAAGGAGGGGATTATTGAGGGCAGCTCCAGCCCCTGGCGAGCCTAGGTTGTGGTCATTAAGACCGGCGAGAAACAACGCCTGGTCATCGACTACAGCCAAACAATAAACCGCTACACCCTGCTGGACGCCTACCCACTCCCCCGCATAGCTGACATGGTCAACCAGATCGCGCAGTACCGCGTCTTTTCGACCATTGACCTGAAATCAGCGTACCACCAGCCCCCCATCCGCCCCGAAGACCGCCAGTATACTGCTTTTGAGGCAAACGGCCGCCTCTATCACTTCCTTAGGGTTCCCTTTGGCGTTACCAACGGGGTCTCCGTCTTCCAAAGGGAGATGGTTGATCAAAACGCGCTGCAGGCCACTTTCCCTTACCTAGACAATGTGACCATCTGCGGCCATGACTTGCAGGACCATGACGCAAACCTCGAGAAATTCCTCTGCACCGCCCAACTCCTGAACCTGACATATAACAAGGAGAAGTGCATATTCCGCACAGACCGCCTTGCCATCCTTGGCTGTGTTGTGGAACACGGGGTCATCGGTCCCGACCCGGACCGGATGCGTCCCCTTATGGAACCCCCACTGCCTAAAAGCTCTGAAGAGGTGCCTAGGGTTTTTTTCCTACTACGCCCAGTGGGTCCCCTACTATGCAGACAAAGCCCGTCCGCTGATCAAATCCACCTCTTTTCCCCTGATGGCAGAGGCCCGCTCGGCCTTCCACCGTATCAAGGAGGACATTGCCAAAGCCACCATGCACGCAGTGGACGAATCCATCCCCTTCCAGGTGGAAAGCGATGCGTCCGACTTCGCTCTGGCCGCCACCCTTAATCAGGCGGGGAGACCTGTGGCATTCTTCTCACGAACCCTCCAGGGCCCGGAGACCAGACACTCCGCGGTTGAGAAGGAGGCCCAGGCTATTGTGGAGGCTGTGCGTCATTGGAGGCACTACCTGGCCGGAAAACGAGTTACCCTGCTCACTGACCAGCGTTCAGTTGCTTTTATGTTCAACAACAAGCAGAGGGGCAAAATCAAAAATGACAAGATCTTGAGGTGGAGAATCGAACTTTCCACCTACAATTATGAGATCTTGTACCGGCCTGGGAAGCTCAGGGCACCTGGGGGTTCATTATCACGTGGCACCTGCGCCAGCGCGCAGATCGATAGGCTGAGGGCCCTCCACAATGACCTCTGCCACCCGGGGGTCACCAGGTTCTTCCACTTCATCAAGGCCCGCAACCTGCCTTACTCCATTGAGGAGGTCAGGACCATGACCAAGAACTGCCAAGTCTGCGCTGAGTGCAAACCGCACTTTTATAGACCAGACAGAGCCCACCTGATAAAAGCCACTCGCCCTTTCGAACGCCTGAGCGTCGATTTTAAAGGGCCTCTCCCCTCCTCCGACCGCAATGTGTACTTCCTCAACATCATTGATGAGTACTCCCGTTTCCCGTTCGCTATCCCCTGCCCGGACATGACCACTGCCACGGTCATTAAATGTCTGAACAGCCTCTTCACCCTGTTCGGTTTCCCCAGCTATATCCATAGCGACCGGGGGTCATCGTTTATGAGCGACGAACTCCGCCAGTACCTGCTCGCTAGGGGTATAGCCACAAGCAGGACCACCAGTTACAACCCCCGGGGGAACGGACAGGTGGAAAGAGAGAATGCAACAGTTTGGAAGGCCGCCCTACTAGCCTTAAAGTCTAGGGGCCTTCCGGCCTCCCGCTGGCAGGAGGTGCTCCCCGATGCGCTCCACTCGATTCGGTCACTGCTCTGCACTGCCACCAATGCCACCCCTCACGAGAAAATGTTTGTCTTCCCAAGGAAGTCCACATCGGGGACAGCGTTACCGCCATGGCTGACGTCCCCAGGGCCGGTACTACTGAGAAGACACGTGAGGACCAATAAAACGGACCCCCTGGTCGAGAGGGTCGACCTCCTCCACGCCAACCCCCAGTACGCTTACATTGCGTACCCGGATGGGCGGGAGGACACAGTCTCCATACGAGATCTCGCACCCTCGGGGACCACTGTAACCCACTACCCATTACCACCCCCCCCCCCCAACGACACCCTCGGGGACCGCTGTAACCCACTACCCATTACCACCGCCCCCCCCCCCCCACGACCCGATATCCAACCCCAGCAGCCGGCTCGCCTTGGACCGTCACCCACGAGGACTACACCCCAGTGCCCCAGCCTACACGGGACGCGACGCCGGAAGCTCCACCACCCCTGCCGTCGCCACGTCGATCACAGCGGCAGACAAGACCTCCGGAGAGACTCCAATACACGAACTTTTAAATACACTTCACCCCGCCGGACTCATTTTTAAACAAGGGGTGAATATGGTAAACCACTGTTATACCTGTCTGTATGTGTATGTGTATTCCACTAGGTACAGGTCTGGACATGCCTCGGCTGACTCCTCCCACTATTCCAGGTATATAAGTGACTACCTCCCAGTCCCTTAGTATTCTGGACGGGTCGACCACTCAAGACTAGACCTTCATTCTTTAGTTAATAAAAGCCTGGTTGTTACTCGCTTAACCTCAGTCTTTTGAGTAATTGATGGCGCATCACATGTCTCATGGATTTTCAAAACATATTTGATAATGTACCACATCAAAGACTTATGACACAGATAGAATTAAGGGGAATGTGGACACGCGGGTAGAGTGTGGTTGAAGGACAAAAGGTACGAATAAAGGGAGGAAAGTACTGCTTTGTACTCTGCACCTGGATTTATCAATGGCAATCCATTTGTTTTGACATGAAGAGCAGTAGAATGCAGACATATAATCATAGAATGATGCAGCACAGAAGGAGGCCATTCGGCCCATCATGTCTGTGCCAGCTCTTTGAAAAAGCTCTCCAATTAGTTCCACTCTCCTGCTCTTTCCCCATAGCCCTGCAAATTTCTCCCCTTCAAGTATTTATCCAATTCCCTTTTGAAAGTTATTATTGCATCTGTTTCCACTGCCCTTTCAGGCAGCACATGAGGGGGATTGACAGGGTAGATGCTGAGAGGCTGTTTCCCCTGGCTGGAGAGTCTAGAACGAGGGGGCATAGTCTCAGGATAAGGGGTCGGCCATTTAAGACCAAGATGAGGGGGAATTTCTTCACTCAGAGGGTTGTGAACCTTTGGAATTCCCCACCCCAAAAGGGTTGTGGACGCTGAGTCTTTGAGTATATTCAAGGCTGAGATCAATAGATTTTTGGGTTCTAGGGGAATCGAGAGATATGGGGATTGGGTGGGAAAGTGGAGTTGAGGTCGATGATCAGCCATGATCATATTGAATGGTGGAGCAGGCTCGAAGGGCTGTATGGTCTACTCCTGCTCCTAATTCTTATGTTCTTGTGTTCTTATAGAGGTGTTCAAAATCATGAAAGGTTTGGATAGAGTAAATAAGGAAAAACTGTTTCCAATGGCGGAAGGGTCGGTAACCAGAGGACACAGATTTAAGGTGATTGGCAAAAGAACCAGAGGCGACATGAGGAAACATTTTTTTTAACGCAGCGAGTTGTTGCAACAACTGCCAATTAACTTAAATCTCTGTCCTCTGGGTACCAACTCTTCTGCCACTTGAAACAGTTTCTCCTTATTTACTCTATCAAAACCCTTCATGATTTTGAACACCTCTATCAAATCTCCCCTTAACCTTCTCTGCTCTAAGGAGAACAACCCCAGCTTTTCCAGTCTCTCCACATAACTGAAGTCCCCCATCCCTGGAACCATTCCAGTAAATCTCTACTGCACCCTCTCCAAGGCCTTGACATCCTTCCTAAAGTGTGGTTCCCAGAATTGAACACAATACTCTAGCTGGGGCCTAACCAGTGTTTTATAAAGGTTCGGCATAAGTTACTTGCTTTGTACTCTATTCCTCTATTAATAAAGCCAAGGATCCCATGTGCTTTTTTAACAGCCTTCTCAACTTGTCCTGCCGTCTTCAAAGATTTGTGTAGATACACCCCCAGATCTCTCTGTTCCTACACCCCCTTTAAAATTGTACCATTTAGTTTATATTGCTTTTCCTCAATCTTTCTACCAAAATGCATCAATTTGCACTTCCCTGCATTAAACTTCATCTGCCATGTGTCTGCCCATTTCACCAGTCTGTCTCTGTCCTCCTGAAGTCTGTTACTCTCCTCCTCGCTGTTTACTACATTTCCGAGTTTTGTGTCATCTGCAATCTTTGAAATGATGCCCTGTATACTCAAGTCCAGGCCATTAATATATATCAAAAAGAGCAGTGGTCCTAATGCTGACCCCTGAGGGACATCACTGTATACTTCCTCCAGTCTGAAAAACAACCGTTCACCACCACTCTCTGCTTTCTGTCCCTGAGCCAATTTTGTATCCATGCTGCCACTGCCCCTTTAATCCCATGAGCTTCAATTTTGATAACAAGTCAATTATGTGATACATTATCAAACACCTTTTGAATAGCAATACACACAACATCAATCGCATTGCCCTTATCAAGGGCCATTAAGGGATGGACAGGACAATACCACAAGTAACAATAGAAAGATGGCAGAAATATTAAATCTTTATTTCACTTCGGTATTTACCAGGGAGATAGAACAGGTGAATATGACATTGGATGATGAGATGAGATAAGTGCATTTAAAATAAAAAAGGGGATATATTAAAAAAAACTAATCAAACTCAGGATATAAGCCCTGGTCCGGATGGATTGCATCCACGCATTTTAAAATAATCTAGAGAAGAGATAGCAGAGGCATTACTACGCATATTTAATAATTTGTTAGAAAAGGTGTAGTGTCAGAGGACTGGCGGATAGCTAACGTAATACCGATATTTAAGAAGGTGGATAGAAGATGTCCAGGGAATTATAGATCAGTCAGCTTAACATTGGTGTTAGGAAAAATAATGGAATCCCCACTAAAGGCGCGAATAAAAGAACATCTAGAAATGAAAAGTATAATAATGAATAGTCAGCATGGATTTCAAAAGGGAAAGTCTTGCTTGACCAACCTCATTGAATTTTTGAAGAGGCAACAAAGAGAGAAGACAATGGTAATGTAGTAGATGTAATTTATCTAGATTTTCAAAAGATCTTCGATAAGGTACCCCATAATAGACTGATGAACAAGGTCAGAGAATGCAGAGTCAGAGGACTTTACAAGAATGAATTGCTGGCTGGCTTCAAGACAGAAAGCAGAGAGTGGGAGTAAAGGGTAGCTATTCACAGTGGCAGTAGGTGGGTAGTAGTGTTCCACAAGGATCAGTGCTGGGACCACTGCTGTTCACAATTTACATTAACGATTTAGACTTTGGAATCAAAAACACAATGTCTAAATTTGCGGATGATACCAAATTGGGGGGGATAGTCAATACTGAGAAGGACTGCAACAAATTACAGGAGGACATTAATAAACTTGCAGAATGGGCAAATAATTGGCAAATGACGTTCAACACAGATAAATGTGAGGTATTACATTTTGGTAGGAAGAATAGGGAGGTCACATCACTTGGAGGGTGCGAGTCTAGGTGGGGTGAAGGAACAAAGGGATCTCAGAGTACAAATACACAAATCACTAAAAGTAGTGACTCAGGTTAGCAAGGCCATAAAAAAAGCAAACCAAGTACTAGGGTTTATTTCTAGAGGGACAGAATTGAAAAGTAGGGAAGTTATGCTAAACCTGTATCGAACCTTGGTTAGATCACACTTGGAGTACTGCGTACATTTCTGGTCGCCATATTATAAAAGATATAGAAGCATTGGAGGGGGTGCAGAGAAGATTTACAAGGATGATACCAGAAATGCGAGGGTATACATATCAGGAAAGGATGAACAGGCTGGGTCTCTTTTCTCTTGTAAAAAGAAGGCTGAGGGGTGACCTAATAGAGGTCTATAAAATTATGAAAGGTTTTGATCGAGTGGATACAGAGAGAGTGTTTCCACTTGTGGGGAAGAGCATAACTAGAGGCCATCAATATAAGATAGTCACCAAGAAATCCAATAGGGAATTCAGAAGAAACTTCTTTACCCAGAGAGTGGTGAGAATGTGGAACTCGCTACCACAGGGAGTGGTTGAAGCGAATAGTACAGATGTATTTAAGGGGAGGCTGGACAAGCATATGAGGGAGAAGGAAATAGAGGGTTATGCTGATAGATTTAGATGAGGAAAGACAGGAGGAGGCTCGAGTGGAGCATAAACGCCGGCATGGACTGGTTGGGCC
The DNA here is from genome assembly GCF_052327205.1 of Somniosus microcephalus. Taxonomy (NCBI): domain Eukaryota; kingdom Metazoa; phylum Chordata; class Chondrichthyes; order Squaliformes; family Somniosidae; genus Somniosus; species Somniosus microcephalus. Next base: position 44,685,121 of record NC_141014.1, read on the forward strand.
GAATGGCCTGTTTCTGTGCCATATATCCTATGTAAACCCTCTCTGTTACTTCATTAAAGAACTCAATCAGGTTAGTTAAACATGATTTGCCTTTAACAAATCTGTGCTGGCTTTCATTTATTAACCCATATTTTTGCAAGAGCCAATTAATTTTGTCCTGGATTATTGCCTCTAGAACATTCCCCACCACCAACGTTAGGCTGACTGGCCTGTAGTTTTTTTTGGACAGAGTGTAACATGGAAGAGGCTAGATTGATGGTATATATTCCCTACACATAAATACTCACTCAGGGTGCACAGACCAAGTAGGTCTCTGAGGCCCTCCACAACATGAGGAAGGTGTGCATGGAGAGGAAGTGGAACAGGAGAGTCAGAAACCAGAGCAAGGAGAGGATAACTTTCCCAGAACGTTCAATGAATAAAGGTTGATTCACCAAAATATAATCAATTCACACCCTCACTAAGTCCCTCACTTTCCAAGACTTCTGCCAAGGCCCTGCATTAGACAGAAAGCTACATTTCCCCTTCCACCATCCAATTCCCAAAAGTTGAAAGTATAAAGAAATTGACTCATAACTCCATGTGATCCAGCTATCTATAGTTTAAAAAGGAAGTGGTAACCAAATATATTCTCTTTCTTCAATTAATTTCCATTATAGTGTCTATCCTTTGTCCCAGTTAATTTACTTACTTGAGTTCCTAATCCTATGAGGAGGTCTGAGTGAGGTGAGGTTAAGCGCTGGGAGGCCAGCAAGGTTCCCCATGAGCTGGAGAGACCTGAGGGGAGTCTAGTCTGAGGGTAGCTGCTGTCCCAGATGTTGGAGCAAGGTAGAGCCGGACCACATCTGAAGTTCCCTCATGTGAAGGGGGTTTTATGAAAGTGGGTTCATTGCCATTCTCCAGAGAGGCAGCGACATCTGCGCCCATTCCTTGCAGCCCTGGTTGCTGCGCACAGTTTCTGTGGTGCTACTAGTCAGTGGTCAATCAGGTCCTTGGAAGCCTTGTGAAGTGTCCTGTTCAAAGCATCTATGGCAGCACTGTTAGCTACCACTCCAGGAGCCTCCAATGCCCTTTAGAAACTCTTTTGGGCATCTTGATAATGCGGCCATCTCCCGGTTGAAGTGGCCATCTCCCGGTTGAAACATAGAAAGATAGGAGCAGGAGTAGGCCATTCGGCCCTTCGAGCCTGCTCCACCATTCAATGAGATCATGGCTGATCATCCAAATTCAGTACCCTGTCCCTGCCTTCTCCCCATATCCCTTGATCCCTTTAGCCTCAAGAAACATATCCAACTCTTTCTTGAATATATTTAATGAACTGGCCTCCACCGCCCTCTGTGGCAGAGAATTCCACAGGTTCACCACTCTCTGGGTGAAGAAATTCCTCCTCATTTCTGTTCTAAATGGCTTACCCCTTATCCTTCGACTATGACCCCTGGTTCTGGACTCCCCGGCCATCAGAAACATCCTTTCTGCATCTAGTCTGTCCAGACCTGACAGAATTTTATAGGTTTCGATGAGAACCCCTCTCAATCTTCTAAACTCCAGTGAGTATAAGCCCAATCGACACAATCTCTCCTCGTATGTCATTCCTGCCATCCCAGGTATCAGCCTGGTGAATCTTCGCTGCACTCCCTCCATGGCAAGCACGTCCTTCCTCAGGTAAGGTGACCAAAACTGCACACAATACTCAAGGTGTGGTCTCACCAAGGCCCTGTACAACTGCAGCAAGACATCCTTGTTCTTGTACTCGAACCCTCTTGCTACGAAGGCCAACATACCATTTGCCTTCTTAACCGCCTGCTGCACCTGCATGCTTACCTTCAGCGACTGGTGCACAATAACACCCAGGTCTCTTTGCACTTCCCCTTCTCCCAATCTATTGCCATTCAAATAATAATCTGCCTTCCTGTTTTTGCCACCAAAGTGGATAACCTCACATTTATCCACATTATAGTGCATTTGCCATGTTTCTGCCCAATCACCCAACCTGTCCAAATTGTACTGGAGTTTCACGACATCCTCCTCACAGCTTACCCTCCCACCCAGCTTTGTGTCGTCTGCAAATTTGGAGATATTACATCCAATTCCCTTGTCCAGATCATTAATATATATTGTGAACAGCTGGGGTCCTAGGACCGATCCTTGCGGTACCCCACTAGTCACTGCCTGCCACTCGGAAAACGACACGTTTATTCCAACTCTTTGCTTTCTGTCCGCCAACCAGTTCTCTATCCAAGTCAATACCTTGCCCCCAATCCCATGTGCCTTAATTTTGCACGCTAATCTCTTATGTGGGCCATCTCCCGGTTGAAGCGGCAATCTCCCGGTTGATGCGACAATCTCCCGGTTAATCGGTTGGACTGATGCATCTAATGCGGGCAGTCGATTCTCCCCTCTCCATGGTGGAAAGGACCTGTCCAGTTCCATTGTGCTCAGTGCCTCACTTAGTGACAACCCTGGCAGTGGAGCTATGATCAATTAGCATGGTTTGGTGAGAGTATTGGCAGAGTGGTGTAAAGTCCCAGGAAATGATGGTGTGGTGTGGATAATGGCGTAACTCACTTAGATCATAATTTCCTGGGTCTTTTTTTGTGAAAACAAACCCAACACATTAGATGCATCAGTCCAATGGCTCAAACCTGCAAGAAATTCTGGGCCAATGCTAAACCTACACAAGGAATTGGCTGTCATAATTAGAATCCAGCTTTGTATGCTCTACTTTAGAAGGATGTTATGAAGCAGGTACAGAAAAAATTGATTAAGGTTATGCCAGGGATGAGAGGCTTTAGTTGTGAGTGGGACCAGAGAAAGTGAAAAGGAAATCTAAAAACTATCAGGGTTTCGATGAGGTATTTAGGAAAAACTGTTTTCACTGCATGATAAGTTTTTAGTTAGCAAGGAATAAACATCATCCACAAATCAAAAGGAGAGATTAAGAGATACATTTTTCACAAAGGGCTGTTAGGACATGGAATGAAACTTCCAGAAACAGTGGGTCGATGCAGAATCCCTAATCACTTTGTTATGGAAAGTAGATAAATATTTGAATGAGAAACATTTAAGGAGGTCGGGGAAAAGTCGGGGGAATGTCCAGTGCACTCATCGATGCCAGAGTCCAGCCAATTTGATTCACGCCACTAAATGTCAAGTGGAGTAAATCAAATTGGCTAGACTCTGGTATTTATGATGGTGGGGACCTGGGGAGGAGGCTGAGTAGCGTTGTGCACTCGGCAGTTATGGCTGAAGTTGTTTGCAAACACTTCAGTCCTGTCTCATGCAGGCAGTGGAGCTCTCCAGCCAGAGCATTCGATGCTCTTGCTTCCTTCAATGTTTCCACCAAGTGATATTCAACAAGGAGGACTATTGATTCATCACAGGGATGGAGCAGTGATCAGCAAGAGGTCTACTTGTCCTTGTTGGCGAGAGCCCCTCTCCCCCACCCCTTCCCGTGCTACTGTGACACCCCCTCTGGTGGGCCTGACCTGAAAATGTCTCGTTCTTTTCCTCATGTGCTGAGTTGTTGCTGATTGCTTCACCTTTGGATCAGAGACTAGACTCCGTAAGGTGACGGGATCCCATTCCTAAAGGACATCGGTGAATTAATGGTGTTTTTACAGCAATTTGACCTGTTGAATTGCATTCACTTCTACAAGTTGCCATCGTGATTTGAATCACCACCTGTGGGCTGTTCCAGAACATTACCAGTTCACTATTGTACTTGTTTCTTCTGAAAGTGAGTGTGTTTACTGGGCTCCAGGATTGGAGTTGATGGTTCCTCACACACTGCAGTGTGTTTACTGGGTTCCAGGATTGGAGTTGATGGTTCCTCACATACTGCAGTGTGTTTACTGGGTTCCAGGATTGGAGTTAATGGTTCCTCACATACTGCAGTGTGTTTACTGGGCTCCAGGATTGGAGTTGATGCTTCCTCACACACTGCAGTGTGTTTACTGGGTTCCAGGATTGGAGTTGATGGTTCCTCACATACTGCAGTGTGTTTACTGGGCTCCAGGATTGGAGTTGATGGTTCCTCACACACTGCAGTGTGTTTACTGGGCTCCAGGACTGGAGTTGATGCTTCCTCACACACTGTGGTGTGTTTACTGGGCTCCAGGATTTGAGTTGATGGTTCCTTACACACTGCGGTGTGTTATCTGAGCTGCTGCATCATCAACATCTTTCTTTTCTTTTTCCCCAGCATTTCTGAAACATGAAAAGGAAGAGTTAAAGGGGAACGTCAACATGGTGTTGGTGAACTTGGGGAAGCTTGTCGACATCAAGAATGGTAAAGATTAAAATTAATTAAGAGTCACTGATCCTATAGTCACGGGACCAGAGTGCACAGTCACATGATGCAATATTAATATTCCCCCGTCCTTGGGGGGGCTGGCGGATTTTTCAACTTTCGATCCCCCATTTTTCGCTTGAGAAACGAGCTGCCGACAGTGAAATTTTTTTGGGAAGCCCACGGCAGACCTGATGCAATTTTTAGGGCAGTTGTAAATGGGGGCAGAAGGTTGCTTCCATGGGCAGTGAGCAGCCTGAGAAGCTGCTCCTGTCCCTACTGCAGCCTCTGGGGAACTCGTCCCAATTCCTGCTCCAACAGCTCACCTCCCCAAGGCCCCAGAGTATTTCCCGCCGTCTGGGGTGAGGTGAACGGCTGATTGAGCATTCAGTGAGGCCTGAATCTGAAGATGTTTGGGCCTCCCAACACTCTGCTGCTCTGCCAACGTCAGCAACAATTTGGGCAGAAGTTAAAAATCATCCCATTGATTTCTCACTGGAGTTCCTTTTTAAAGGCAGTGGGAAGTCTCCATACCTCAGCCAGATGCTCATGTCAGTAAATGTCAGAAAGCTATTGGACATTTGGAGGGGCATCAGGCCTGAGCCTGAATCTTTACACACTGGTTAGTCCATCCTTCGAATCCTTCCTGAAAGTTATTTATTAATTCTAGGAAATAAAATTCATAATGACAAGGGTCCACAGTTAATGGGTATAAATGAGATTTCATTGCACCTGTTTTGCGGGGCCCAATTTCAGGGATGAGCGCTGCAAGGACGCCTGAAAAACACCTGACCTGAAATTGGGTTGGCAATTTCACAGATGTTCGGGCAGTTGCTTAAAAATGGGCATTCGTTCTATGTTTCTATTAGGCGCCTCATTTGCATATGCAACAGGCCAAATACCTGCTTTAGGCCCCCTTAGGAAAATTGGGCCCAGTCAGTCTAGACTGCAAATCTACCTACCCAGTCAGTCTAGACCGCAAATCTACCTACCCAGTCAGTCTAGACCGCAAATCTACCTACCCAGTCAGTCTAAGAACATAAGAACATAAGAAATAGGAGCAGGAGTCGGCCATGTGGCCTCTCGAGCCTGCTCTGCCATTCAGTAAGATCATGGCTGATCTTCTACCTCAACTCTATTTTCCTGAACTATCCCCATATCCCTTGATTACCTTTGTGTCCAAACATCGATCTCAGTCTTGAATATACTCAACGACTGAACCTCCACAGCCCTCTGGGGTAGAGAATTCTGAAGATTCACCACCCTCTGAGTGAAGAAATTCCTCCTCATCTCAGTCCTAAATGGCCGACCCCTTATTCTGAGACTATGCCCCCCTAGTTCTAGACTCTCCAGCCAGGGGAAACAGCCCCTCAGCATCTACCCTGTCAATCCCCCTAAGAATGTTATACATTTCAATGAGACCACCTCTCATTCTTCTAAACTCCAGTGAATATAGGCCCATTCTACTCAATCTCTCCTCATAGGACAATCCCCCCATCCCAGGAATCAATCTAGTGAATCTTTAAGGCAAGTATATCCTTCCTTAGGTAGGAGACCAAAATTGTACACAGTACTCCAGGTGTGGTCTCACCAAGGCCCTATATAATTGCAGCAAGACTTCCTTACTCTTGTACTCTAAACCATTTGCCTTCCTAATTGCTTGCTGTACCTGCATGTTAACTTCCTGTAATTTGTGTACAAGGACACACAAATCCCTCTGAATACAACATTTATGAGTCTTTCACCATTAAAAAAATATTCTGCTTTTCCATTCTTCCTACTAAAGTGAATAATTTAATATTTCCCCACATTATACTTCAGCTGCCACCTTACTGCCCACTCACAGCCTAATTATATCCCTTTGCAGGCTCTTTGGGCTGGATTTTCGCAATGGAGACGTGCTGGGGGCGGGACTGCTGGTTTCCAGGCTTCAGTCCCGCCCCCAGCGATGTCTGACCAACCCACGCTATTTTCCCCTTGATTGGCCTTGTTAAGCCCTGGCCAATTAAGGGAAAGCCAGTGACCGATGACGTCAGCGTGTGATGCTTCATCTGTTGAAAATTTTTTGACAGATGAATTGTCAGCATTTGACAGCTTTGAGAAGCTGTCAAACACTGACGATCTCTGTTCTAAGGTGAGCCCTTGCACAGAAGGCTCACCAAGACCTCTCTCCGCAGCAGAAAGCAGATGGCTGCTGCATCTGAGAATGCAGCAGCCACTCTGTCATCTCTGCCGTTGAGATGAGGCACCTCTGGATCCTCAAAGGTTGAAGCCTGCAGAAAGCAGCAAAGGTAAGGAAACTTTTTCCAACACTTTACACTCGCCTCTCATACTTACCTGTCCACACTTGCACCCATCACTCACCTCTACAGCTGACATTTCGACCCCTCTCACCCCCGCAGACCCACTGCTCACCTTGCTGACCCTGGCAAAGTTCGCAGCCATCGGAAAGCCCGCAATTGCAGGTGTAAAATGGGGAAAAGCCTCAAAACTGCCTGTTACCTACCTGTTAACAGGCAGTTACAGGAAACTTTGTGCTATCCGGCACTGACGGGACCGAGCTGTTGCCGTTCCCTCAAAACTGCCGGACAAACCAGCGTGAATGTTGAAACATACGGAGATTTTCAGCTCCATGTGAATCAACAAACCCTGTTGCTTAGCAACAGCTTCTAAACAGTCGGCAAGCGCGTCTGTAGCTGAAGCTGTTGCTTAGCTACAGACCTTGCAGAGCTTGACTGTTGAGAAAAAACCTACGAAAAGAAAAAAAACCTACGAAAAGAAAAAAAACCTACGAAAAGAAAAAAAACCTAACGAAACGGCTCCTGATTTTTGCCGGTGGCTCGAGCTTGCCGGACATTTAGCCTCCGGATAACACAAAGTTTCCTGTAATTGGCTCTAATCCCCTTCCCACCTGGAGGAGATGGGTCCCTGCCTCCCGGGAAGATAGCACGGAGGCGGGTTGGGAGCGGGGTCGGTACCCGCTCCCAGTTTCTGCTATTTTCCCGGCAGTCCCGCCTCCATACCCACCTCCCCAGGGCTGGGAAAGTTCCCCCCAATGTGTTCTCCTCACAGCTTAATTTCCCACCTAGCTTTGTATCATCAGCAAACTTGGATACATTACACTTGGTCCTTCATCTAAGTCATTGATATAGATTGTAAATAGCTGAGGCCCAAGCACTGATCCTTGCAGCACTCCACTAGTTACAGCTTGCCAACCCGAAAATGGCCCGTTTTATTTATACAGGCCCCAGGTACAGACCCAGGCAACGGCCCAGGCACATGCCAGGGCACTCCAGGCCACCTATCACAAGAGGGCCTCTGCCCCATTTCCTTTTCAATACACCTGGGAACTGAACCTTCATCAAGACCAACAAAGAGAAAAATCTACCCCACATTTTTATCTTAACTATGTAAAAATCCAAATTTCATATTAAAGCACCAAACTTCCAGTTAGCTGATTAGATGCTGGAGGTTCTCCACTGTTGGGTTAAGCTGTTGCAGAGTATAGTTCTCTTGTTAACCTTTGCGCTGTAAAGGAAACCGAGCATGAAATATGTGTGTATTTTCAGTCCAAGGCTGGTGTGGAACACACTCGGGCCTTGCTCCTTGTTCACTGCAATGTTCTAGCATTTAATGTTTTGATTTGCAGTGAAGCCACAGACGTGTGCTCCAATGTACTGCCAGAATTGCTCAGCAGCCATGTCCACTTTCAGCAAAGTACAGGACTCGCATGCCATGGTGAGTAGGAGCCACCCTGCATGGGCTGGTTGAATGTAGTCATTGTGTAAGAAAAGGAATGTGCTGCTTCCCTTCAGCTGTCACCATCTGGAATCTGAGTGGAGATTCCCTTCGAAATATTGTGTAAACACAACTTCGTAGTTCATAGTAAAGGGAATAGAGAATTCCTAATCTCAGGCTCTTGTAAGGTTTAGGAGATGGGAACAAGCAACTCAATTTGTAATGTTTGGGTCTGTAGTTAGTACAAGTGATCATCTGGTATAGAAACCATAATCTGGGACAAAATTAACAGTCACTTGGACAAGTGTGGATTAATTAAGGAAAGCCAGCACGGATTTATTTAAGGCAAATTGTGTTTAAATAACTTAATTGAGTTTTTTGATGAGGTAACAGAGGGTTGATGAGGGAAATGCGGTTGACGTGGTGTACCTGGACTTCCAAAAGGCATTTGATAAAGTGCCACATAATAGTCTTGCCAGCAAAATTGAAGCCCAAGCCCATGGAATAAAAGGGACAGTGGCAGCATGGATCCAAAATTGGCTAAGTGACAGGAAACAGAGTAGTGGTGAACGGTTGTTTTTCGGATTGGAAGAAGGTACACAGTGGTGTTCCCCAGGGGTCGGTACTAGGACCATTGTTTTTCTTGATCTATATTAATGACTTGAACTTGGGTGTACAGGGCACTATTTCAAAATTTGCAGATGACACAAAACTTGGAAGTATAGTGATAGACTTCAAGAGGACATAGACAGGCTGGTAGAATGGGCAGACACGTGGCAGATGAAATTTAACGCAGAAAATTGCGAAGTGATACATTTTGGCAGGAAGAATGAGGAGAGGCGATATAAATGAAAGGGTATAATTCTAAAGGATGTGCAGGAACAGAGAGACCTCGGGGTATATGTGCACAAATCATTGAAGCTGGCAGGGCAGGTTGAGGAAGTGGTTAAAAAAGCTTACGGGATCCTGGGCTTCATAAATAGAGGCATAGAGTACAAAAGCAAGGAAGTTATGATCGAAACATAAGAAATAGGAGTAGGAGTAGACCATTTGGCCCCTCGAGCCTGCTCTGCCATTCAATAAGATCATGGCTGATCTGATCTTTGCCTCAACTCCACTTTTCTGCCTGTTCTCCATAACCCTTGACTCCCCTGTAGTTCAAAATTGTGTCTGTCTCAGCCTTGAATATATTCACTGACCCAGCCTCCACAGCTCTCTGGGGTAGAAAATTCCAAAGATTCGCGACCTTCTGAGAGAATAAATTCCTCCTCATCTCAGTCTTAAATGAGCGACCCCTTATTCTGAAACTATCCCCCCTAGTTCTAGATTCCCCCATGAGGGGAAACATCCTCTCAGCATCTACCCTGTCAAGCCCCCTCAGAAACTTACATGTTTCAATAAGATCCCCTCTCATTCTTCTAAACTCCAATGAGTATAGGCCCAACCTGCTCAACCTTTCCTCATAAGACAACCCCTTCATCCCAGGAATCAACCTCGTGAACCTTCTCTGAACTGCCTCCAATGCAAGTATATCCCTCCTTAAATAAGGAGACCAAAACTGTATGCAGTACTCCAGGTGTGGTCTCACCAACACCCTGTAGTTGTAGCAAGACTTCCCTACTTTTATACTCCATCCCCCTTGCAATAAAGGCAACATTCCATTTGCCTTCCTAATTGCTTGCTGTACCTGCATGCTAATTTTTTGTGTTTCATGTACGAGGACACCCAGGTCCCTCTGGACCGCAGCATTCTGTAGTCTCTCTCCATTTAAATAATATTTTGCTTTTCTATTCTTCCTACCAAAGTGGATAACCTCACATTTCCCCACATTATACTCCACCTGCCAAATTTTTGCCCACTCACTTAACCTTTGCAGCTTCTTTGTGTCCTCCTCACAACTTGCTTTCCCACCTATCTTTGTATCATCAGTAAATTTGGCTACAGTACACTCGGTCCCTTCATCCAAGTCATTAATATAGATTGTAAATAGTTGAGGCCCCAGCACTGATCCCTGTGGCACCCCACTAGTTACAGTTTGCCAACCTGATAATGACCCATTTGTCCTGACTCTCTGTCTTCTGTTAGTTAGCCAATCCTCTATCCATGCTAATATATTACCCCCAACACCATGAGCTCTTATCTTGTGCAGTGAGCTCTTATGTGGCACCTTATCGAATACCTTTTGGAAATCCAAATACACTACATTTACTGGTTCCCCTTTATCTACCCTGCTCGTTACATTCTCAAAGAACTCAAATAAATTTGTCCAACGCGACTTCCCTTTCATAAAATCATGTTGACTCTGCTTGATTGTACAGGAAACTTTGGTTTATCCGGAGGTTGTATGTCCGGAAACCTCGATCTACCGGCAGAACTCAGGAGCCGTTTTGTTAGGTTTTTTTTCTTCTCGTGGCTTTTTTTTCAACAGTCAGGCTCTGCAAAGTCTCTCTGAAGCTGTTGCTAAGCTACAGAGATGCTTCCAAGGTACGGCCGACTGTTTAGAAGCTGTTGCTAAGCAACAGTGTTTGTTGCCAGATACGGAGCTGCAAATCTCCGTATGCTTCAACATTAACGCTGGTATGTCCGGCAGTTTTGATAGATCGGCAACAGCTCGGTCCCGTCGGTGCCGGATATCACAAAGTTTCCTGTATTATGATTTTCTAAATGTCCTGCTACTACTTCCTTAATAATGATTCCAGCATTTTCCCAATGACAGATGTTAGGCTAACTGGCCTATAGTTTCCTGCTTTCTGTCTCCCTCCTTTCTTGAATAGGGGCGTTACATTTGCAGTTTTCCAATCCGCTGAGACCTTTCCAGAATCTAGGGAATTTTGGAAGATTACAACCAATGCATTCACTATCTCTGCAGCCACTTCTTTGAAGACCCTAGGATGCAGGACTTCAGGTCTAGGGGACTTGTCCACCTTTAGTCCCATTAGTTTGCCTAGTACTTTTTCTCTAGTGATAGTGATTGTTTTAAGTTCCTCCCTCCCTTTTGCCCCTTGATTTTCCACTTTTATTGGGATGCTTTTAGTGTCTTCTACTATGAAGACAGAGGCAAAATATTTGTTCAAAGTCTCTGCCATTTCTTTGTTTCCTATTATTAATTTCCCAGTCTCATATTCTCAGGGACCAACATTTACTTTAGCCGCTCTCTTCTTTTTTATATACTTGTAGAAGCTCTCATAATCTATTTTCTCCCTCTTATTTTTTTAGTCATCCTTTGCTGGTTTCTAAAAATTTCCCAATCCTCTGGCCTCCCACTAATCTTCTCAACATTGTATGCCTTTTCTTTCAATTTGATACCCTCCTTAACTTCCTTGGTTAGCCACGGATGATTCATCCTTCTCGTCGAGTCTATCTTTCTCATTGGAATATATCTTTGTTGAGAGTTATAAAATATCTCCTTAAAAGTCTGCCACTGCTGATCTACCATCTTACCTTTTAATCTATTTTACCAGTCCACTTCAGCCAACTCTGTCTTCATACCCTTGTAATTGCCTTTATTTAAGTTTAGGACACTAGTTTGAGACCCAAGTTTCTTACCCTCAAACTGAATGTGAAATTCTATCATGTTATGATCACCCTTCCCTAGAGGATCCTTTACTATGAGATCATTAATTAATCCTGTCTCATTACACATTGCCAGATCTAAAATGGCCTGTTCCCTGGTTGGTTCCACAACGTATTGTTCTTACAAACTGTCCTGAATACATTCTATGAACTGGTCCTCAAGGCTACCTTTGCCAATTTGATTTGTCCAATCTATATGAAGATTAAAATCGCCCATGATTATTGCGGTACCTTGCTTACAAGCCTCCATTATTTCTTGATTTATACTCTGTCCTACAGTATAGTTACTGTTAGGGGGCCTATAGACTACTCCCACCAGTGACATCTTTCCCTTATTATTTCGTATCGCCGCCCAAACTGATTCTACATCTTGATCTTCTGAGCCAAGATCATTTCTCACCACTGTACTGATCTCATCCTTTATTAACAGAGCTACCCCACCTCCTTTTCCTTTCTGCCTATCCTTCTGAAATGTCAAATACCCCATAATATTCAGTTCCCAGCCTTGGTCAACTTGCAGCCACGTCTCTCTAAAGGCTATCAGATCATACCCATTTATTTCTATTTGTGCTGTCAATTCATCTATCTTGTTACGAATGCTGCATGCATTCAGATAAAGAGCCTTTAATATTGTCTTTTTACCATTTTTTCCTACTCTGACCCTATTTGCTGGTGCACTCTTATGCTTGTACACTCTGTCCTTTCCTGTTATCATTACCCCTATTACTACCCTGCAGTATTGGCTTGTCCTTTCTCTTTAACTTTCTAAGTTTCCCCTCACCTGAACCCTCCCCCCACCCCCACCCCACTATTTAGTTTAAAGCCCTATCTACAGCCCTAGTTATTCGATTCGCCAGGACACTGGTCCCAGCATGGTTCAAGTGAAGCCCGTCCCAATGGAACAGCTCCCTCTTACCCTAGTACTGGTGCCAGTGCCCCATGAATTGAAACCCATTTCTCCCACACCAATCTTTGAGCCACACATTCAACTCTCTGATCTTATTGACCCTATGACAATTCGCTCGTGGTTCAGGTAGTAATCCAGAGATTATTGTTCTGCTTTTTAATTTAGTCCCTAGCTGCTCATATTCCCTCAGCAGAACCACTTTCTTAGTCCTACCTATGTCGTTGGTACCTACGTGGACCACGACAACTGGCTCCTTCCCCTCCCATGCCAAGTTCCTCTCCAGCCCCGAGGAGATGTCCTTAACCCTGGCACTGGGCAGGCAACACAGCCTTCGGGACTCTCACTCCCAGCTGCAGAGAACAGTAACTATCCCCCTAACTGTCCCCTACCACTACTACATTCCTTTTTACTCCCCCAACTTGAATGGCCCCCTGTACCATGGTGCTGTGGTCAGTTTGCTCATCCTCCCTGCAGTCCCTGCTCTCGTCCACACATGCTGCAAGAACCTCGTACCTGTTGGACAAGTGCAAGGCCTCACTCGTAGTCACACCCTCCTGTCCCTGACCATGGACCAAATCTGAAGTATTTAACCTAAGGGGTGTGACTGCCTCCTGGAACAAAGTGTCCAGGTAACTTTCTCCCTCCCTGACGTGTCGCAGTGTCCGAAGCTCGGACTCCAGCTCATCAACTCTGAGCCGAAGTTCCTCAAGCTGCAGACACTTACTGCAGATGTGGTTGCTGTCGATCACAATGGGATCCACCAGCTCCCATATGCTGCAACTGCAACACATCACCTCGCCTGCCATCTCTGTTGTATTTTGTTTAACTAATTAGGTGTTCAAGGTTTGAAATATTCAATTTTCTACTAATAGTTTTATAAAACACTGGTTTGGCCTCAACTGGAGTACGGTGTCCAATTCTGGGCACCGCACTTTAGGAAGGATGTGAAGGCCTTAGAGCGGGTGCAGAAAAGATTTACAAGAATGGTTCTAGGGATGAGGGACTTCAGTTACATGGATAGACGGGAGAAACTGGGGTTGTTCTCCTTGGAGCAGAGAAGGTTGAGAGGAGATTTGATAGAGGTGTTCAAAATCATGAGGGGTCTGGGCAGAGTAGATAGAGGGAAACTGATCCATTGGCAGAAGGGTCAAGAACCAGAGGACACAGATTTAAGGTGATTGGCAGAAGAACCAAAGGCAACATGAGGAAAAACTTTTTTACGCAGCGAGTGGTTATGATCTGGAATGCACTGCCTGAAAGGGTGGTGGAGCCAGACTCAATCGTGGCTTTCAAAAGGGAATTGGATAAGTACCTGAAGGGAAAAAATTTGCAGGGCTACAGGGAAAGGGCGGGAGAGTGGGACTAGCTGAAGTGCTCTTGCAGAGAGCTGGCATGGTTTCGACGGGCCGAATGGTCTCCTCTGTGCTGTAACCATTCTATGACTTGAGATCTATACATTGACTCACGGGTTAAGAAATCATGCAATTTATTTATTGTGGTACTGCTTTTCACACAACATTATCACTGCCTGGGCAGTCACGGGCTTCAATTCCACACATAGTAAGCTCCCAACCTTTATATCATGGGTAATATCTATTCACAGCCTCTCCTGACAGCATATCCCAGGCTGGGAAGTCACTTGTCTGGGTGAATGGGCACAGACACATCTATCTCCTACTGCAGTGTGTGCTGACATCACCACGACTCTATTCCTAACTTTCCCTCCAGTTTTCTTCCCAGTCTCCTGAAGGCATTGATTATTGTTGGGGTACAGATTCCATGTGCACAAGTCACTCTCTGGTATCCCATCCAAGTGCCGGATGCTGCCCATCTTCCCAGGATTTACCTGCAGGCCATTGCCAGCTTCACATTGGCCCGAAACTGATGACCACAGCTCGCCGGTCTCATTTAATGAGGCTAGAGGTCCAGGTTCTTTCGGCCTTGGGGCTACCTGTTCCGGCGGAGGGATCATTCCCTGCGTGCAGTTCGCACCCAGACAGGCTCCCGCTATCCAATTACTCCCCCATTATTCCTGGTTCCCTGGAGAAAGGGATGGAAAAAACGGTGTGGGTGGCAGTGTTGGTGAAGGATTCTGTCACAGTGCTGGGATGTGAGGATGTCCTGGCGGTGGCATTAAGACAGAATCCATATGGTTAGAGTTAAGAAATTAGAAGAGGCAAGGTTTAGTTCTAAGAGAGCATTACAGATCACCAAACCGTGGAGAGGAGACAGAAGAGACAGTTCAGAGAGATATGTAGGAACAACACGGAATAATATTGAGTGATTTTAACTATCCCAAGATAATTAAAGAGGTGAGGGACAGCATAACACTAAAGGAAAGGGCATACAAAAAAGCAAAAAATAGCACAGATCCTGGCGAATGGGAAAGATACAAAGAACAGCAAAGGGTCACAAAACAGATAGTAAGAGCTACAAAAAGGGAGTATGAAAAGAAACTTGCAAGGGATATCAAAATCAGTAAGAATTTTTACAGTTATATTAGGAAAAAGAGGGTGGTCAGGAGCAATGTTGGCCCCTTAAAAACTGAAAGTGGTGATATTGTCAATGACAATGGGGAAATGGTGGACATGTTGAATATTGAATCTGAGATTGATAGGTTTTTGTAAATCAAAGGTATTAAGGGATATGGGCCAAAGGCGGGTATATGGAGTTAGGTCGCAGATCAGCCATGATCTCATTGAATGGTGGAACAGGCTCGAGGGGCTGAATGGCCTACTCCTGTTCCTATGTTCCAAGATAGACTGGAATAAAGTTAATGCTTGTGGTCCAAGTGGAGAATGTGTTTTAAAATGCATCCAGAACTGCTTCCTAGATCAGTATGTTTCTCCAAGTTCTGGGGAATCAACTTGGGCAAATAACAGATGTGAAAATAGGAGAACAATTGGAAAATAGTAACCACAGCATTGTCGGGGTCAATAGAAGAAAATAAAACTGAGTCAAAGATATAAAGTAGGCTCTGCCCAAATAACTGGCCAGAAAAGTTAGCCAAACACACTGATGATTCAACAGTTTGGGAATCTGCAATTATGAGCTGGATACAGTTTAAAATATATATTCCTGTATGGCAAAAAGAGGTACATCAAAGTATAGAGTTCCATGGACAAATAGAGAGTTTATAACTAAAGTGAAACTTAAAAGGGAGGCATGTGCTAATGTTAGGGCTAACAATACTAAGGGATATTGCGCAGAGTATAGGTAGTGTAGTAGGGAGGTGAAAAGAGAGATTAGAAGGGATTACATGGGAATATGAAAACATACTAGCAGATAATATAAAAGGATATAATAAGCAGATAATATGATGTAATAAAGACTCACTACGCACTTGGTTGTACATAAAGCAAAGCTTTAATCGACTTGTAACAAAACATGGAGGTCTAGTTAGTAGTCACTAGCTTCCTGTTTCCAGATTGTCTCTGGCCAAGTTGGGCCCACGCCCGAGTATTTATACTCCTCGGACGGCGCCCTCAGCTGGCTGTTCAGTAGTACTTCCTGAGTTACTTCTTGTAGAAGTTGCGATTTATGACATTCTTCCTCCCTAAAAGGTTTGGAAGTCCAGTCTTCCTTTAACGGACTAGGTGGACCAAAAATAGCCGTAGTCGTTTAGCTTTCTGCTTGTGACCGGAAGGCACGTCTCCCCGGACCGTGTCCTGGTCCCTGGGTCGCTTGGCCCATACCGGTAAGTCGGTACAGTCCGCATCGTCTTGATCGTCCTGTGGAGGCCTGGGAATATCATGACTCCGGGTGCAGGTCCCCACAGGCGCAGAGCTGGCCTCATCCTGGGTCGTAGCTGGAGATTGTCCGGCGTCCTGATTTCGGGTGGCCATCCTATGGGGAGCGTTCGGCTCCCTGTGTTGATCCGGTAGCACTGCCGGCAAATCCCTCGATGTCCCAGGTAGGGTGTCATCTTCATAGGGGTGCGGAGTGTTGATCTCATCGTCGTGGGATCCTTCATCATTCAGGCCCGTGTGACCAGTTGGGCAGGGAGCCAGATCTCTGAGCGAGACGGTGGACTCCCGGCCATCGGGGTACCGCACGTGCGCATACGTGGGGTTTACCTCCGTTAACTCCACCTCGTCAACGAGCGGGTCGTTCTTGGCAGACCGGACGAACCTCCGGAGTAGCACAGGGCCTGGAGCCACCAACCATGACGGTAGAGATGTCCCATGTGTAGAGCGACGCCGGAACTTGAAGAATCGCTCATGAGGTGTGACATTAGTGGACGTGGAGAGAAGAGACCTGATAGAGTGTAACACGTCGGGGAGCACAGTTTCCCACTGCTGGTCTGGTAGGTTGCGTGACCTCAGTGCCAGACGGACAGCGTTCCAGATGATGGCATTGTATCGTTCAACCTGTCCATTGCCGATTGGGTGATATGGTGTCGTCTTACTCAAGGCGATTCCCCGTTGGGAGAGAGAACTTTTAAGTTCACTCGACATAAAGGAGGGACCCCGATCCATGTGGATAAAATTGGCCGTCCCGCAAAGGGAAAATACCTGATTGAGGCATTTAATTACCGTAGAGGTAAGCATATTAGGACAGGGGAAGGCAAAGGGAAAGTGTGAATACTCGCCTACCATCGTAAGTAGGTAGGTGTTCCGCGTCGACGAAGGCAATGGCCCTTTAAAGTCTATGCTGAGCCTCTGCATAGGCTGCATTGCATGTATGAGTAAGTCATCTGATGGGCGGAAGAATTGTGGTTTCAATTCTGCACAAATCCTACAGGAGGAACATGTTTTCTTTACATCCTCCTTTGAGAATGGTAGATTTTTGGAGCGCACAAAGTGCAACATACGGGTAACGCCAGGATGGCATAAGTCCATATGCAGATCCGCCAGAGTCGACGTTGACATTGAAGAGCAAAATGCTCGTGTGAAGGTATCTGGGGCCACATTCTGTTTGCCGGGTTGGTAACGGATAGAATATCCAAAGGCGGCTGGCTCCATCCTTCAGAGTTGAACTTTATTATTTTTGATTTTTGTGCGCTTCCGGTTATCCAACATGAAGGCCACGGAGCGCTGGTCAGTTATGAGCGTGAAATGACGCCGAGCAAGAAAATGACTCCATTGGTGTACAGCCTCGATGATAGCTGTAGCCTCCTTCTCGACAGGGGGGTAATGGAGCTCGCTACCCTGTAAGGTTCTGGATAGGAATGCCACGGGTCGACCACCTTGATTCAAGGTAGCCGAGATCGCCACCTCCGATGCATCGCATTCGACCACAAAAGGAAGGTTTTCGTCAATGGAGCGAAGCGTGGCTTTCTCCAGCTGTCGTTTGAGGAGGTTGAAGGCAGAAATAGCCATTGCTTCCAATGGAAAAGACTTCGCATGAAGCAGGGGCTGTATTTTATCGGAGAAGTGAGGTATCCACTTTGCGTAATAAGCAAACATGCCAAGTGCCCGACGAAGAGAGCTGAGATTTGTAGGGGGGAGGGAGCTCCTGAAGTGGACGAAGTCGCTCTGGGTCCGGTTTAATAACGCCGTTGCCCACCCAGCAGCTGAGAATGTTCACTGATGGCACCGATTTCACCAATTTGGATTCGTTTAACGTTAAGTGGCGACGACGGAGAACGTCAAAAAATCTCTGAAGATTGGCGCCATGCTCCTTTTGATCATGGCCGGCAATAGTGATATTGTCTAAATACGGAAAGGTATCCGTCACGCTCTCTTGCCGGACTAGGCCATCCATTGCCCGTTGGAAGACGGCCACCCCATTGGTAACCCCAAATGGAAGGCGACGAAACTGATAAAGCCGACCATTGGCCTCAAAGGCCGTATACTTTTTGTCAGAGTCTTTCAGCGGTACCTGATGGTACGTGCTCTTTAAATCGAAGGTTGAAAATACCTTGTATTTGGCAAGGTTGTTGACCATGTCATCTATGCGTGGTAGCGGGTAGGCATCCAGATCGGTATATTGATTAATAGTCTGCGAATAATCAACACATAGACGTTTCTTATGTTGTTTTAAAGGGTTTTTCACAACGACGACTTGAGCCCGCCAGGGAGATGAACACGGCTCGATAATACCGTCAGCTAAAAGGCGAGAGATTTCTGCCTCGATAAATGCTCGGTCGTCTTGGCTAAAGCGCTGCGATTTGGTGGCTATGGGTTTACAGCGGGGGGAGAGATTGGCAAACAGGGAGGGCTAACCGAATAAGGCCGCCGAGAGTGCACAAAATGGCACCTTAGAAATGGTAAGCTCCGGCTTCAACCCTCCAAACTCAAAAGTGAGTCTTTTGTGCTGCTTCTGGAAATCCTGTCCCAGAAGCACATCACTACATAAGTTTTCGAGTACTCCGAGCCGGGTGGAGGGATATGTGCGACCATTGAGGATGAGGTTGACAAGACAGAAGCCAGAAGAATTGGTGGTCAGAGTCGTCAGAGCCATTGCAATCTCCCTGTCCGAGGGATAAATGCGCAGTTTTAACCTGCTGACAGCCCGCTTACTAATGAAGCTGTCAGAGCTGCAGGAGTCGATTAGCACGCTTAGAGCATGCCCATTTACTGAAACCTTCGTGGCTGCATGGGACAAACTTTGGGGAAAAACAGCTGTGATGGGAGGAGGGGTAATTTTTCCTTTGGCAGCTGTAGCCTTAGCAGTGGTTCTTGTGGGAGGAGCAGCTCCATAGATAGCAGCTGTGAAACTAGCAGGAGCTCTCGACCGGTATACTTTAGAGGAGCGGCCTTTCTTGTTAGCAGAGGCCCGTGACTGGCATACCTTGGAAAAGTGTCCTTTCTTGCTGCAATGATTGCAGGTCGCATTACGAGCCGGGCAAAATTTTCTGTAATGGAACGTACCTCCACAAAAGAAACACTTTCTTCCTGATTGCCAGGATGCTGCTAAGGCGGGGTCGTCATCAGCGAAGGCCTCTAGGGTAGGGTCGTCGCCCGTTAGAGTAGAGTCATCAGCGGGGGCATCCGCCCGAGACCTATCGAAAGACTCATTATAGGTGATAGCCGCCGCCCGTGCACGTGGTGGGAGATAAGTGTCTGCATTCTTCTTGGCCAAGTCCAGGGAACACGCCTGGTCATAAGCAGTCCGCAAATTGAGGGTTTTATTTTCCAGCAGGCGCTGACGTATAAAAGGGGATGCAATCCCATTGATAAAGGAATCGTGGATTAGTTCCTCTTGATACTGTTCAGCTGTAACCGCTTTAAGGTTACAATCTTTGCTGAGCCTGCGAAGTTTCTGGAGGAATTCATCAAGTGATTCCCCAGGCTGCTGCCGAGTTGTGGCCAGTAGGTGTCGAGCGAAGATTTCATTCGGGGATTTGACATATAGCTGCTGTAAAATTTGGATAGCAGCGTCGTAGTCTATACAGACCTCAATATAATCATACACATGAGGGGATACGTAGTTAATAAGCATTCGTAACTGATGCGCTATCAATTCTAATAAAAGGCTGGGCAGAGTTCAGAACGACAGGCTTTTATTAACTACTGAATTGCACTTCAAACAGATCAGGACTATGCCTCTAGTGGACGACCGAATGCCAGAGAGCTGCCATGCGGCCGTCCTTATACCAGGTAGCCAAGGGCGGAGTCAGCTGAGGCATAGTCAGGCATAACAGTGAAACAAGAGTGAACGACGACAACAACAACAACAACAATAGTGAACACAGTGAACGACAGTGGTTTACCATAGTAACTTATTAGAGGCACCCGCCCCACATTCTTCAAGAAAGTTGCTAAAGGTACGAAACCAATGCTCCCATACCTTCGCTGCCGCAGGTGCATTCAGGTCCAGGTCGAGACGAGCGGGTCTAAGGAGTTTTTCCGTGATGGATTAGTTTCTTGCCCAAGTCCCTTTCTGTGGTTCGAGTTGCAGCTGGTTGTTCCGAATCACCCAAGGCATGGAGACGATAACAAGTCGATTAAATTGACATAATAAAGACTCACTACGCACTTGGTTGTACATAAAGCAAGGCTTTAATCGACTTGTAATAAAACATGGAGGTCTAGTTAGTAGTCACTAGCTTCCTGTTTCCAGATTGTCTCTGGCCAAGTTGGGCCCACGCCCGAGTATTTATACTCCTCGGACGGCGCCCTCAGCTGGCCGTTCAGTAGTACTTCCTGAGTTACTTTTTGTAGAAGTTGCAATTTACGACATAATATATAAGTGCACCTGTAAGCATTTAAAAAGTAAAAGATTAGTGAGAATGTAGGTGAACTAGAGGAGAATAATGCTGCTTCAATACTTTTATTCAAGAAGTAAGGGACGGATAAACTGGGTAACATTGGACCATTTAGTCGGAGTTCAGTGAGCTAACTCTTGGGTGGGAATTTTAACTCCCAGGCAAGAACGTGATGGGATTGGAGCAGGTCTTCCATATTCTCCGCTCGTTCACCTGCAGTCTCACTCACAGCATCATTTGTAAAAACTGATGCAAAATATTTATTTAATATCTCACCCATACCTTCATCCTCCACAACTAGACCCCAGTCCTTCATGTGTGTGGTTCTATCTGCTCTAACTTGTCTTTTACTTTTTAAATGCTTATAAAAACGCTATTACTATTTCCTTTAATATCCTACTGGCTGAATTCCCCATCAAAGCGGTAGATAGTTGGCCCGCAGAGACTGCCTACCGGGCCAAGGTAACTGTGAGGACGGGGGATGGGAGTTCCCGATGATCAGTTCGGGAAGGAGAGTAGCTATGAGTTTAGCAGCAGGACCAATGCCTGCACAGATGGGCCCAAGCCATCCACCACCTAAATTGGAAAACGGTCGAAATGTATTCCAATTTCTACCCCACGACGAGTTTGTATAAAACATAAGCTAGGCTGCAGTTAGAGACTGTCTGCAGTTTCAAGCGGTCAATATAGAAAATACATTAATGCTATAGGGTGTGTACAGCATTGATTTACCAGGATGATCCCAGGGATAGGAAACTAGTTATGAGGAGAGAGGAGAGGCTGGGAGTATTCCCACTGGAGCAGAGAAGGTTAAGAGAAGATTTCACAGAATCATAGAAGCTTTACAGCACAGAAGGAGGCCATTTGGTCCATCATTTGATCCATCTTTGAAAGAGCAGTCGTGCTTAGTCCCGCATCTTCGCTTTTTGTCCGTGACCGTGTAACTTCCTCATCCTCTAGTATCGGACAACTCCCTTTTAAAATTATTTATGGAATCAGCTTCCACCACCTTTTCAGGTCAAGCGTTCCAGATCCCGACAACTCTCCCGAGTGAAAAAATTCTCCTCATCTCCCCTCTAGATCTTTTGCCAATGATTTTGAATCGATGACCACTAGTTATTGATCCACTTGCCAGAGGGAATAATTTTTCTTTCTCTACTGTAACAAAATCTTTCATCATCTTAAAAGCCTCTATCAGGTCACCTCTTAACCTTTTCTGTTCCAAGGAGAACAGTCCTAACTTTTCCAACCTCTCCTCATAACTGAAGTCCCTCATTCCTGGTAACATGCTGGTAAACCTCATCTGTCCCCTTTCTAAGGCTTTTACATCTTTCCTGAAGTGTGGTGACCAGAATTGTCCACAATACTCCAGCTGTGGCCTAACCAGTAATTTATAACGTTCCAGCACGATCTCTTTGCTTTTATATTCTATTCTTCTATTTATAAACCCAAGTAACTCGAATGCTTTTTTAACCACCTGATCAACTTGCCCGCTGCCTTTAAGGATTATATGCACACCGAGGTCTCTCTGCTTATCTACACTTTTCAGAATCGTGCCATTTATAGTATGTATACTGTCTTTCCATATTAGTCCTCCAAAAGTGCATTACTTCACACTTCTCCGCATTGAACTCCATCTGTCATGCTTCTGCCCATTTCACCATCTTGTCTTTGCCATCCTGAAGTCTATAATTATCCTCATCATGATCTACTACTTTGCCAAGTTTCAGATCATCTGCAAACTTTATAATGCTGCTTCCTACACCCGAGTCTAGGTTGTTTGTAAAAAAAATTGAAAAGAGTAATGGACCCAAAACTGACCCTTGGGGAACACCACTGCAAACCACCTCCCAGTCTGAAACACATTCATCCACCACCACCCTTTGCTTCTCGTCACCGAGCCAATTTTGTATCCATACCGCCACTTTCCCCTTAATTCCATGGGCTTCCATCTTCTTAATAAACCTGCTGTGTGGCACTTTGCAAATGCCTTCCGAAAGTCCAAATATACAACTTCCTTGATCAACCTTCTCTGTTACCTTATCAAAGAATTCAATCAAGTTAGTCAGATATGATTTAGTAGCAGTTTTTAAAGTTATTAATAACTTTGATTAGGTTGAATAGAGCAAAAATATTTTCTCTAGAAAGATAGTCAGTGACTAGGAGTCATCAATTTGAAATTATCACTCGGAACAGCAGGAAGCCATTCAACCCTTCGGGCCTGCTTCACTATTCAATTAGATCATGGCTGATCTGGACTTGAACTCCATTTACCCGCATTTGTGCCATATCCCCTGATGCCCTTTCCTAACAAAAAAGTATCGATCTCAGTCTTGAAAGCTCCAAATGACCCCCAGCATCCACAGCCTTTTGGGCAGGGAGTTTCACATTTCCACTACCCTTTGTGTGAAAAATGTTTCCTGATTTTGCTCCTGAACGGAATGGCTCTAATTTGAAAATTATACCCCCTTGTTCATGATTCCCCCAGGAGGAAATAGTTACTCCTTATTGGCCCTATCAAATCCTTTTAACATTTTAAACACCTCGATCAGATCTCCCTGTTAAGTCTGTGTGTTCCAGTTATATTTAAGGTCAATTACTGACACACACTACAAGAATAACTTTTCAATAGGTCTTTACTATTCGGAGGTTAGGGCTGTACTACCCAGCAAATTACTACACAGCACTTATATACCGGTGTGGTCACCACCGGTATTACCATATACAGCAGCCAGAGAAAGTAGTACATCTCTTAAGGTGGAACAGGTTTAAGTTCTCTTAAGGTGGAACAAGTTACATACACCACAATCCTCCCTTTTTAGCTTAACAGTTATATCCCCATTTAACATAACATAATAACATATATACATATACAACTTCATGTAGAAACAGTTCAAAGGTTCAGTCTCTCAGGAGGCCTCCTGATTCGAGTTGGATAACGCCTTTCAGGGGTCTCTGATTCTTGTTGCTGAGGTGACTCCTCTAGTTGGTCTCTTATGTCTTGGACATCATCAGGTACATTCACTGCCGAGGTAGATGCTTCAGGTTCACTAACTTCTTCCACGGTTGTCTCTGTCGTAACCATGGGTTCGACCCTTGTTCTCGATTCTACCAGTTGGTCAGCATGACGCCGTATTACATTTTTACCAACATCTACCGTGTACATCAGGGGTCCTTGTCTGGCCTGAATTGTTCCGGATTGCCATTTCTCGTTTCCATAGTCCCTGGCCAACACTGGTTGTCCTACCTCGAAACTCCGAGTGGTCTTGTTATTTATATGCTGGAACTGTTTGTTTTCAACTTCCCTCCGCACATTTGGTTTTAACAAGTCCAACCTGGACCGCAACCTCCTGTTATAAAACATCATGGCAGGACTTTGGTTTGTCACTGCATGAGCGGCGTTTCGATATGCCAGTAGAAACTTGTCCACCTTATGTTGTAGTGGAATCTGATCTTCGCTCATGGCCTTTATTGCCTTTTTGAATGTTTGTACAAATCTCTCAGCCAACCCATTTGTAGCCGGATGATATGGGGCAGAGGTATAATGTTTCACCCCATTCTTCTTTAAGAATTTTTGGAATTCTTCTGACACGAACTGTGGTCCGTTGTCGGAACATATTTGTTCTGGCAATCCGTTCCTTGCGAATATCGTTCTTAACACCGCAATTGTCTTTTCTGAAGTAGTGGTAGTCATCTTGATCACTTTTGGCCATTTAGAATGTGCGTCCACCGCAATTAGAAACATGGAGTCCATGAATGGACCAGCAAAGTCAATATGTACGCGTTGCCATGGGGCTGAAGGCCATTCCCATGGATGCAGCGGTGCAATCGGAGGTGCATTTTGCACTTTTTGGCACCCTGAGCAGCTTTTCGTCAGCTCCTCTATCTGTTGGTCGATACCCGGCCACCACACATAAGCCCTAGCAAGGCTTTTCATCTTGACTCCCCCCAGATGACCTTCATGCAGTTCCTTTAGAACTCTTTCCCTTAACTTAGGAGGAATAATCACTCTCGTTCCATACATCAATGTTCCTTGACAGACGGACAGCTGGTCTCGTCTTGCCGAGAATGCCGGTAACAGAGAATCACCATGTGCTGGCCATCCCTTCAATGTCACCTCGTAGACTCGGGACAGTGTCGGGTCGTTCCTGGTTTCTCTTTCAATACTTGCATTGGTGACTGGTAAACACTCGATGATGGTCGAGTGAAATAACTCAACAGGATCAACCTTCGTTGTCTCCTCGTCTTCAGGTAGTGGCAGGCGCGACAGCCCATCAGCATTACCATGCTGCTTTGTACCTTTGAATTCTATCTGACATTGATGTGCCCCTAGGAAAAGGGACCATCTCTGGAGTCTCTGTGCTGTCATCACCGACACACCCTTCTTAGGGTTAAAAATGGATACCAACGGCTGATGGTCTGTCAGAAGCGTAAACTTTTGGCCCTGTAGGTAATGATTAAACTTCTTTACTCCCCACACAAGGCTGAGAGCCTCCCTATCTATCTGAGCATAGTTGCGCTCAGCGGAGGTCAATGATCTGGATGCGAATGCGACTGGCCTCTCCGTGCCATTTGGCAACTTGTGTGAGAGTACTGCCCCAATACCATATGGAGAAGCATCACAAGCCAAACGAATAGGCAGTGTTGGGTTGAAGTGAGCCAACACTTCCTCTGAGGTTATCAATTCCTTGCTTTTGCGAAAGGCCTTCTTACAGTCCTCGCTCCACTCCCATGGTACTCCCTTCTGCAAAAGAGCGTTCAGCGGGTGCAGTACCGTGGATAAATTTGGCAGAAACTTATGGTAATAGTTAATCAATCCTAGGAACGACCTCAACTGAGATACATTAACCGGAGCGGGAGCCTTCACAACCGCTTCGATCTTGTCAGGAGACTTATGAAGTCCCTCCTGGTCAATGACATGGCCACAGTACGAGATCCACTTCTGAAAGAACTCACATTTCTGCCGATTAACTCGAAGTCCATATTCTTTCAATCTGATGAGCACCAGTTCCAAATTTGCGAGGTGTTCCTCGTCACCATCTCCTGTAATCAGAATATCGTCCAGATAACATTGTGTGCCTGGAATTCCCTGTAATACCTGCTCCATGGCCCTCTGCCAAATTGCTGGAGCCGATGCCACTCCAAAAACCAGTCTATTATACCGGTACAAGCCTCTATGCGTGTTGATCGTGAGGTACTGGCGTGACTCTTCCTCAACTTCCATCTGTAAGTACGCCTGCGCCAGGTCTATCTTGGTGAAGTGTTTCCCGCCCGACAATGAAGCGAAGATATCCTCAATCCGCGGAAGCGGATACTGCACCGTGTGAAGCACCGGATTAACAGTGATCTTGAAATCTCCACAGATGCGAACCTTCCTTGGTTCTCCCGGCTTGTTGCGCGAAGGACGTTTCATCACGGGAACAATGGGCATAGCCCACTCACTCCAGTCTACCTTAGACAGTACTCCTGAACGTTCTAGCGCTTCCAGCTCCGCTTTCACAGCAGGTCGTATCGCATAGGGTACCGGTCTGGCTTTGAAAAATTTTGGTTGTGCATGTTCTTCAATCTTGATGTTTGCCGTAATTCCTCTCAGTGTTCCCAGTCCCTGCTGGAACACCTCTTTAGCATCGTCCAATATTCTGGACAATCGTTTAGGTTTGACATCTGTTTCCCTGGCATCTACCGTTAGTGCTTTTAAGGAATGCCAGTCCATATTCATTTTTCTAATCCACTCCCGTCCCAGTAGTGGTGGACCTCCTTCAGGTAGCACATATAAGTCCATTTCTCGGCTTTCTTTGCCCTTGTGGACCACCTTTACCTCTATCTTTCCGATGGGGTATACTCTTTGCCCCGTGTATGTTTTCAATACAATCTCCGTATCCCGTAGGGGAATATGTTGGAATAACCTTTTGTAATCTTTCTTATTCATGACCGCCAATGCCGATCCAGTGTCCAATTCCATCTTCACTTGGACTCCTGCTATCTGAAGTGTGACCCAAATTGTCTGGAGGTCTGCTTCCTTACCAACGTTGTGTACTCTTAAGCTACCCAGTTCATTACTGCTGGCATCTGAATCTGACTTCTGTTCGTTTGAACTGTTCTCTGTCACCTTGTGTACCTTTCTGTACTTTCCCTGCGGTGACTTTTTGTTGCTGGTCTTCTCTCCTGACCGGCATACTTTAGCTATGTGGCCAAGCCTGCCACATTTTCTGCATTCCTTATTTTTGAACCAGCACTGGTTCTGATCGTGCGTTGTCTTTCCACAACGATAACATTTTACTGTACCCAAGACCATTTGATTTGTGCTGAGTTCCAGTGACCGTAGCTGCATTACTGCCGTGCCTCTCGCTGCGGCTTCGTGCGATGCTGCCATAGCGACAGCTTTATCAAGTGTCAGCTCATTCTCCTCAAGCAGTCGCTTTTGTGTCTCTTCTTTTAACAATCCACGCACAAATTTATCTCTTAGCGCATCTGTTAGTCCTGTTCCAAACTGACAGTACTTTGCTAGCTTACGCAATTCAATTAAAAATTCAGCATTGCTTTCATCTTTCAGCTGCTTTCTGCTGTAAAATTTAAATCGTTCCGCTAGCATCAGCGGCGTGGGGCTTAAATGATTTTTCAGGATGGTAACAATATCCGCGAAAGTCTTATCCGCCGGTTTCTCTGGTGATAGAAGGTGTTTCAATTGCCCGTATGTCTTCGCACCCATTAAGTTTAATAAGGTTATTGCTTTCTCCCCATCTGGTATCTTATTTGCTCTACAATAAACTTCTATGCGTTCTACATACGTGGTCCAATCTTCGATGTCGCTATCAAAGGTATTAATATTCCCATGTTTAGGCATCTTTGCAATTTTTTTATTTTATTTATTTATTTATTTATTTCCAAAATGGCGGCTTCCCGTGCTTGGCGGTCTTTCCCGCGCTCGTCTTCTTCACCCGCTGGCTGCAATGGTGATTGCTGTGCTGCTGCCGGTCTCGCCTCCCCAGTGGTTAACAACTCCCCCGACGCTGCTTCTACTCCACCGCGGTTCCCGTGGGCATTCGCGCTTCCCTGCCGTCGCGCCTCGCAGCCCTTCTTGCAGCCCGGTTATGTGCACCCGCTGCGTTCGAATTCACCGCGGCTCTTGCGCCTTCAGCTACCCCAGTCGCTGCGCCTTTCGGCCTGAATGCGGCCCGGCCCTTTTCACCGGCCGCGGTCGATTTCACCGCCCTCTTTCCTCCGTCTTCCCTCCCCTTCGCTACAGCCAACGCGGCCGACTTTCGCTGATTGGCTTACCCACCACCGTGGTAGAAGGAAGATAGCTGTCTGCCGCTGATGGGGGCTTCGAGTTCAGAATTTCTCTTCTTCACTCCGGGTCCTCGATGCCTCCCGCGCGACGTGCTGTTCAGCAGGATGATGAGGGTGGATGCCTCTTCTCGACGCCCGTTCTGAGGACGAAGCTGCCGTGGATGTAAACTGCCGCAGGGTAAGATCGGACGCGTCACCACTGTTAAGTCTGTGTGTTCCAGTTATATTTAAGGTCAATTACTGACACAGACTACAAGAATAACTTTTCAATAGGTCTTTACTATTCGGAGGTTAGGGCTGTACTACCCAGCAAATTACTACACAGCACTTATATACCGGTGTGGTCACCACCGCTATTACCGTATACAGCAGCCAGAGAAATTAGTACATCTCTTAAGGTGGAACAGGTTTAAGTTCTCTTAAGGTGGAACAAGTTACATACACCACACTCCCCATAATCTGCTAAACTCAGTGGTTTGAGAGAGGGTTATGGGGCACGGAGTGCTTTGCCACAGGGAATAGTTGAGGCAATTTCGTCTTGTAAGGAAATATTAGCAAAATTTTTGACACCGAGAAAGATACAAGACTATTGGAAGAGCGTGGGGCAGTGGGATTAGTTACGGATCACTCGAGTAAAGAGCCAGCACAGACCTGATGGCATAAGAGATCTTTATCTTTGCTTTAAGCTTCTATGGTTTTAATCATTAATCTTGCTTCATTTATCCAAACACTTTCTTTTTAAGCCACGTACCTCATCCTCCTCAGTATCAGTTGACGAAAAGGATTCTGTTTGCCCTCAGATGTGGACATGTGAATTCTGCAACAAAAATAATGCTCTGGATTATCGGTCCAACAAAGCGGGACTCGGAGATGATCAGCTTTACATCCATCTCCCTAATCCTATGACCTCTGAGCATATCGACGATTCGCTGGTCGTGTTCTGTGTTGATATCTCCGGCAGTATGAGTGTGACATTCGAGGTAAATAGACTGAGAGTCTGAGTGTGCAGTGAGAGGAGAGATGCAACCTTTATTTTGGTAATACTGGAGGATGATGTGGCACATTGGCATGGTTGCTACTCTTACACTGTGGGGATGGTGCAATGTGAGCTTAAAGGACAATCTTTTCATCAAAATTGTTATATTTCCTTCCATGGCAATATTCTTCTTCCTTTCCATTACAGCCCAGCTTCCAATGTTAGGCATGATGTGGAGATGCCGGTGTTGGACTGGGGTGGACAAATGTGAGAAGTCACACAACACCAGGTTATAGTCCAACAGCTTTATTTGAGATCACAAGCTTTCGGAGCGCTGCTCCTTCGTCAGGTGAAGTGAAGAGATGCATATAGGCACAGCATATATAGCCAGAGAACACTGCCAGACGATTACAGGTAATCTTTCTAACTGCCCTTTATCACACCTCGGCAGAGAGATAATCACAGCAATCAAAGGTATGAAAGGTGTCCAAACAGGTCAGTCAGGAAAACATTACATCAAAGAACAATGAGGTGGGGTCACAAGGGGTCAAATGTTGCAGATGCTGGGGTCTGTATGAAAAACAAAAAACAAACAAAAAACAAATAATAAAAAAAAAAATTTTTTTTTGCTGGAAATCACAGCAGGTCCGGCCGCATCGCATCTGTGTAGAGAGAACAAGCCAATGATGACTCGAGTCTGGATGACTCTATGTCAGGTGGGGTTACATGTAGTGTGACATGAACCCAAGATCCCAGTTGAGGCCGTCCTCATGAGTGCGGAACTTGGCTATCAGTTTCTGCTCGACGATGTCACGCTACATGTAACCCCACCTGACGTAGAGTCATCCAGACTCGAGCCGTCGTTGGCTTGTTCTCTCTACACAGATGCGGCCGGACCTGCTGTGATTTCCAGCAAAAACCATTTTTTTTTCCATTTGTTTTTTGTTTCTCATACAGACCCCAGCATCTGCAACATTTGACCCCTTGTGACCCCACCTCATTGTTCTTTGATGTAATGTTTTCCTGACTGACCTGTTTGGGCACCTTTCAGACCTTTGATTGCTGTGATTATCTCTCTGCCGAGGTGTGATAAAGGGCAGTTAGAAAGATTACCTGTAATCATCTGGCAGTGTTCTCTGACTATATATGCTGTGCCTATATGCATCTCTTCACTTCACCTGATGAAGGAGCAGTGCTCCGAAAGCTTGTGATCTCAAATAAAGCTGTTGGACTATAACCTGGTGTTGTGTGACTTCTCACATTTGTCCAATGTTAGGGGCACTGGATCCCAGTGTAATCCAAAGAGCCAGGAGAGAATTCAAGGCTCATATCTTAACATAGAAGTAGTGTATGAGACTGATGGCTGTCGACCCTTTTACAGCCTCGCTGCGACATACTGCAGTGCCTGGAATAGAGGCTTCAGCTTTCATCAATATTATTCTGTATCCCGCCACTATGACCAAGCTGTTACAAATTTCAGGCTTACAGGAGATATTCTCTTGGACTTGTTATCACCCTTTCACTCCCATAAGATGATCTACAGAATACCTTTACTGCCCATAAACTAGTTAAATGATAGCACAATTTTTGCAAAGTAAACATAATGAGATAAGCTGTTTTGGTGATGTTGGTTGAGGGTTAACTATTGCCCAGGATTCCCCTGCTCTTCTTCCAATAGTGGCCATGAGATCTTTTACGTCCACCTGAGAGGGTAGGTGGGGCCTCGGTTTAACGTCTCATCCGAAAGACAGCACCTCCGACAGTGCAACGCTCCCTCAGTACTACATTGGGACCATCAGCCTAGATTATATGCTCAAGTCTCTGGAGTGTGGCTTGAGCCCACAACCGTCAGACTCTGAGGTGAGAGAGCTACCATTGAGCCAAGGCTGACACCCTTAGAGATCAGGGATGGGAAAAATTTGTGGGCCTTCTGGCACACTCTTGTAACAGTAGAGTGCTCCAGAAGGCTGTAAATTAAGCCAGGACCTGGATGTGTTGGGAGTTCCCATGTCCCTGGCCTCTCAGATTCCGCATGTAGGCTGAGGACACCCAGCTCTGCCTCACCACCACATCTCTCGACCCCCAACCTGCTTCTAAATTGTCAAATTGCTTGTCTGACATCCAGTACTGGATGCGTAGAAATATCCTCCAACTAAATATTCGGTCCCTGCCACAAAATACATTTTCTAGCCATTGACTCCATCCTTCTCCCTGGCCACTGTCTGAGGCTGAACCAGTCCGTTCGCAACCTTGGTGTCTTTTTTGACCCTGAGAGGAGCTTCCGACTCCATATCCGCGTCATCACTAATACCGCCCACTTCCACCTCCGTAACATCACCTGACTCTGCTCCTTTCTCAGCTCACCTGCTGCTGAAACCCTCATCCATGGGAATGGTAGCATAATGGTTATGTTACTGGACGAGTAATCCAGAGGCCTCGACTAATAATCCGGAGACATGAGTTCAAATCCCACGATGGCAGCTGGGGAATTTAAATTCAGTTAATTAAATAAATCTGGAATGAAAAGCTAGCATCAGTAATGGTGACCATGAAACTACCAGATTGTCATAAAAACCCATCTGGTTCACTAATGTTCTTTAGGGAAGGAAATCTGCCGTCCTTACCCGGTCTGGCCTATATGTGACTCCAGACCCACAGCAATGTGGCTGACTCTTAACTACCCTCTGAAATGGCCTAGCAAGCCACTCGGTTATAACAATCCGCTACAAGAAACAATAAGAATAAAACTGGACGAACTACCCGGCATCGACCTCCGCACCGGCTACGGACAGCACAATGGCACACCCAGCCCAGTCCACCCTGCAAAGTCCTCCTCACCAACATCTGGGGACTTGTGCCAAAATTGGGAGAGCTGTCCCACAGACTAGTCAAGCAACAGCCTGACATAGTCATACTCACAGAATCATACCTTTCAGCCAATGTCCCAGACTCATCCATCACCATCCCTGGGTATGTCATGTTCCACTGGCAGGACAGACCCACCAGGGCTGGTGGCACAGTGGTATACAGTCGGGAAGGAGTGGCCCTGGGAGTCCTCAACATTGACTCCGGACCCCAATAAGTCTAATGGCATCACATCAAACATGGGCAAGGATACCTCTTGCTGATTCACCAGCTGAGGGAGGGCAGTAGGTGATAATCAGGACTCCTCCATGTTGAACACCACTTAGAAGAAGCACTGAGAGTAGCAAGGGCACAGAATGTACTCTGGGTGGGAGACTTCAATGTCCATCATCAAGAGTGGCTTGATAGCACCACTACTGACCGAGCTGGCCAAGTCCTGAAGGACATAGCTGCAGTCTGTGCCTGCGACAGGTGGTGAGAGAACCAACACGAGGGAAAAACCTTCTTGACCTCATCCTCACCAATCTACCTGTCGCAGATGCATCTGTCTGTGACAGTATTAGTAGCAGTGATCACTGCTCAGTCCTGTGGTGACGAAGTCCCGTCTTCACAATGAGGACCCCCTCCATTGTGTTGTGTGGCACTACCACCGTGCTAAATGGGATAGATTCAGGACAGATCTAGCAGCTCAAAACAGGGCATCCATGAGACGCTGTGGGCCATCAGCAGCAGCAGAATTGTGTTCCACCACAATCTGTAACCTCATGGCCTGGCATATCCCTCACTCTATCATTAACATTGAGCCAGGTGACCAATCCTGGTTCAATAAGGAGTGTAGAAGAGCATGCCAGGACCAAGCATACTTAAAAATGAGGTGCCAACCTGGGGAAGCTACAACACAGGACTACATGTATGCTATAGACAGAGCTAAGCGATCCCACAACCAACGGATCAGGTCAAAGCTCTGCAGTCCTGCCACATCCAGTTGTGAATGGTTGTGGGCCATTAAACAACTAACGGGAGGAGGAGGCTCCATGAACATCCCCATCCTCAATGATGGCGGCGCCCAGCACGTGAATGCAAAAGACAAGGCTGAAGCATTTGCAACCACCTTCAGCCAGAAGTGCCAAGTGGATGATCCATCTCGGCCTCCTCCTGAGGTCCCCACCATCACAGAAGCAAATCTTCAGCCAATTCGATTCACTCCACGTGACATCACGAAACGGCTGAGCGTACTGGATACAGCAAAGGCTATGGGCCCCAACAACATCCCAGCTATCGTGCTGAAGACTTGTGCTCCAGAACTAGCTGCTCCTCTAGCCAAGCTGTTCCAGTACAGCTACAACTCTGGCATCTACCTGACAATGTGGAAAACTGCCCAGGTATGTCTTGCCCACAAAAAGCAGGACAAATCCAATCCGGCCAATTACTGCCCCATCAGTCTACTCTCAATCATCAGCAAAGTGATGGAAGTGTTGTCGACAGTGCTATCAAGCAGTCCTTACTCACCAATCACCTGCTCACTGATGCTCAGTTTGGGCTCCGCCAGGAACACTCGGCTCCAGACCTCATTACAGCCTTGGTCGAAACATGGACAAGAGCTGAATTCCAGAGGTGAGGTGAGAGTGACTGCCCTTGACACCATAGAAGAATCATAGATTCATAGAAATTTACAGCACAGAAAGAGGCTATTCGGCCCATCTTGTCCGTGCCGGCCGACGAGTTATCCACCCTAATCCCACTTTCCA
Source organism: Somniosus microcephalus (assembly GCF_052327205.1). Classification (NCBI taxonomy): domain Eukaryota; kingdom Metazoa; phylum Chordata; class Chondrichthyes; order Squaliformes; family Somniosidae; genus Somniosus; species Somniosus microcephalus. The sequence goes on from NC_141014.1 coordinate 44,718,658, forward strand.
GCACTTGGTCCATAGCCTTGTAGGTTATGGCATTTCAAATTTAAAAAGTTGGATATGCACTTGATGAGGATCTCTGCCTCTACCACCCTTTCAGGTAGTGAGTTCCAGACCCCCACCACCCTCTGGGTGAAAAAGGTTCTCCTGGACCAATATGTCGACGAACCAACTAGAGATCAGGCCATCTTAGACTGGGTATTATGTAATGAGAAAGGATTAATTAGCAATCTTGTTGTGTGAGGCCCCTTGGGGAGGAGCGATCATAATATGATAGAATTCTTCATTAAGATGGAGAATGAAGTAGTTCACTCAGAGACTAGGGTCCTGAATTTAAATAAAGGAAACTACGATGGTATGCGGCACGAGTTGGCTGGGATGGATTGGGGAACGTTACTTAATTAAGAGGGGGAAAATAGAATATGAGAGTAAGCTTGCAGGGAACATAAAAACTGACTGTAAAAGCTTCTATAGATATGTGAAGAGAAAAAGATTGGTGAAGTCAAGCGCAGGTCCCTTGCAGTCAGAATCAGGGGAATTTATAATGAGGAACAAAGAAATGGCAGACCAATTAAATACATACTTTGGTTCTGTCTTCACAAGGGAGGACACAAATAACCTCTCAGAGATGTCGGGGAACATAGGGTCTAATGAGAGGGAGGAATTGAATGAAATCAGTATTTGTAGGGAAATGGTGTTCGGGAAATTGACGGCATTGAAGGCCGATAAATCCCCAGAGCCTGATAATCTACATCCTAGGGTACTTAAGGAAGTGGCCCTAGAAATAGTAGATGCATTTAAACAAAGGTACAATGTTAGCAGTCCTCCAGTCCTCTGGCACCACACCTGTAGCCAGAGAGGATTGGAAAATGATGGTCAGAGCCTCTGCTATTTCCTCTCTTACTTTTCTTAACACTGTGGGATACATTTCATCCGGGCCTGGGGATTTAACCACTTTCAAAGATGCTAAACCCCTTAATACTTCCTCTTTCACTATATTTATTTCATCTAATATTTCACACTCCTCCTCCCTGATTGCAATGTCTGCATCGTCCCTCTCTTTTGTGAAAACAGACGCAAAGCATTCATTAAGAACCATACCCGCTTCCACACACAGGTTACCTTTATGGTTCCTAAAAGGCCGTACTCTTACTTTAGTTATCCTGTTGCTCCGGATATATTTATAAAACATCTTTGTGTTTTCCTTGATTTTACTTGCCAATATATTTCCATGCCCTCTCTTTGCTTTCCTAATTTCCTTTTTGATTTCACCCCTGCACTTTCTATACTCCTCTAAGCTTTCTGCAGTATTGAGCCCTCGGTATCTGTCATAAGCTTCCCTTTTTTTCTTTATCCTACCCTGTATGCCCCTTGGCTTCCAGGGAGCTCTAGATTTGTTAATCCCACCCTTTTTCTTTAAGGAACATACTTGCTCTGAACCCTCACTATCTCCTCCTTGAATGCCTCCCACTGCTCTGACACTGATTTACCTTCAGGTTTCTGTCTCCAGTCCACTTTGGCTAAATCACCTCTCAGCTTAGTAAAATTAGCTTTTCCCCAATTGAGAACTTTTATTCCTGGTCTGTCCTTGTCCTTTTCCATAACTACCCTAAATCTAACTGAATTATGATGACTACCACCAATATGCTCTCCCACTGATGCTCTTTCCACCTGCCCAGCTTCATTCCCTAAAACTAGGCAGCATTTGACTGAGTGTGGCATCAAGGAGCCCTAGTAAAATTGAAGTCAATGGGAATCAGGGGAAAAACTCTCCACTGGCTGGAGTCATAGCTAGCACAAAGGAAGATGGTTGTGGTTGTTGGAGGCAAATCATCTCAGCCCCAGGACATCGTTGCAGGAGTTCCTCAGGGCCGTGTTCTAGGCCCAACCATCTTCAGCTGCTTCATCAAAGACCTTCCCTCCATCATAAGGTCAGAAGTAGGGATGTTCGCTGATGATGTTCAGTTCCATTCGCAACTCCTCAGATAATGAAACAGTCTATGCCCGCATGCAGCAAGACCTGGATGACGTTCAGGCTTGGGCTGATAAGTGGCAAGTAACATTCGCACCACACAAGTGCCAGGAAATAACTATCTCCAACAAGAGAGTGTCTAACCACTGCCCATTGACATTCAACGGCATTGCCATCGCCGAATCCTCCACCATCAACATCCTGGGGGGTCACCATGGACCAGAAACTTAACTGGACCAGCCACATAAGTACTGTGTCTACAAGAGTAGGTCACAGGCTAGGTATTCTGCGGCGAGTGTCTCACCTCCTGACTCCCCAAAGCCTTTCCACCATCTACAAGGCACATATCAGGAGTGTGATGGAATACTTTCCATTTGCCTGGATGAGTGCAGCTCCAACAACACTCAAGAAGCGCAACACTATCCAGGACAAAGCAGCCCGCTTAATTGGCACCCCATCCACCACCTTAAACATTCACTCCCTCCACCACTGGCGCACCATGTCTGCAGTGTTTACCATCTACAAGATGCACTGCAGTAACTCACCAAGGCTGATTCGGCAGCACCTCCCAAACCCACGACCTCTACCACCTAGAAGGACAAGGGCAGCAGGTGCAAGAGAACACCATCACCTGCAAGTTCCCCTCCAAGTTACACACCATCCTGACATGGAAATATGTCGCCATTCCTTCATCATCGCTGGGTCAAAATCCTGGAACTCCCTCCCTAACAGCACTGTGGAAGCACCTTCACCACACGGACTGCAGCGGTTCAAGAACACCACCACCTTCTCGAGGACAATTAGGGATGGACAATAATTGCCGGCCTTGCCAGCGATGCCCACATCCCATGAACGAATAAAAAAAAATCCATGCCTTTGTTACCTCCAGAGTTGACTATTTCAATGTTTTCTTGCCCATCTTCCACCTTAAACCTTAGAATCATAGCAAGTTAAAGTACAGAAGGGGGCCATTCATGCCTGTGCTGGCTCTTTGAAAGAGCAGTCGTGCTTAGTCCCACATCCTCACTTTGTGTCTGTAACCCTGTAACTTCTTCACCCTCAATTACCTGTCCAACTCACTTTTTAAATTATTTTATGTATCCTTCAACCCAAGATCTGTGACCCGGGAGAGTATTGCCCTGTGACCCGGGAGAGTATTGCCCTGTGACTCGGGAGAGTATTGCCCTGTGACTCGGGAGAGTATTGCCCTGTGACCCGGGAGAGTATTGCCCTGTGACTCGGGAGAGTATTGCCCTGTGACCCGGGAGAGTATTGCCCTGTGACCCGGGAGAGTATTGCCCTGTGACCCGGGAGAGTATTGCCCTGTGACCCGGGAGAGTATTGCCCTGTGACCCGGGAGAGTATTGCCCTGTGACCCGGGAGAGTATTGCCCTGTGACCCGGGAGAATATTGCCCTGTGACCCGGGAGAGTATTGCCCTGTGACCCGGGAGAGTATTGCCCTGTGACCCGGGAGAGTATTGCCCTGTGACCCGGGAGAGTATTGCCCTGTGACCCGGGAGAGTATTGGCCTGTGACCCGGGAGAGTATTGTCCTGTGACCCGGGAGAGTATTGTCCTGTGACCCGGGAGAGTATTGCCCTGTGACCCGGGAGAGTATTGGCCTGTGACCCGGGAGAGTATTGGCCTGTGACCCGGGAGAGTATTGCCCTGTGACCCGGGAGAGTATTGCCCTGTGACCCGGGAGAGTATTGCCCTGTGACCCGGGAGAGTATTGCCCTGTGACCCAGGTTGGTCTGACCATGGTTAGTGTAACTACATATTAAAAGTATTTAATTGCCTGTGAAACACTTTGGGGTGTACTGAGTTTGTGAATGCACTGTAAAAATGCTGATTCTTGTTTCTTTGTTTTAATTTTTTTCGGCAAGCAAGCTAATTCTTACTTGAAATATATTTTCAATAACTGGAACTGTTTGGGTTGCAGGTGAACAGAAGCAGCAACTGCAAATTGCTCTACGTGTCCCGCTTACAGGTACAAAACAATTAAATACCTTTAAACTAGAAAAGAATGCAGAATATAACACATGATGCTGTCATTGTCATCAAAGTCTCTCAACGGGATGTCAGGGAGGTTGCAGAGACACCAGATTTGATACTCTGCTGTTTGTGCACAAAGGGTTTCTGATGGTTGTCACCTGAAATGAAGTTTGCTGTTTGCTTCCAATTCTCCGTGGTCAACATATTAAACAATTATACAGAACCTCCCCTGTAGATTCGGACACTGGTGGGGAAGTAAAAATTTGGTGTAGAGGAAATTTAAAGGAATGCAGTGTCAAAATCGGCAGACAAAATCATCACAATCATTGGAACAGCTTATAAGGCATTTTAACCAACTGGCAGGCTTTGCCAAGGCTGAATGGGAAGAGAAGTTACAGGAAGATGCAGTGAAAGGTAACCCAAGGTGCTGGCAGGAGCTTGCAGGCAAGTGAGAGATGGGCACAGCTCCCACGCCCCTGTCCGAGTGCTGCTGGTGGAGGTAGTTATGCTGAGTGTAGCTTCTTTGCCAGTTGATGATGCTGTCCTGATAGGTTCTACTTGCAACATGCCGACAATGTGTAGGCAGATAGCTTACAGTTCATTGTCCCTGCTTGTGCCTCCCAATCCACATGGTAACTGTGGTGGTCCTTCCACTCTGCATTCCTCTTTCTGCCGGTGTTACAAATTTGATTCTGCCACAGGTTGAGTGATGTAATTTACCCCCCCATCCCCCCTGTATCTGCTGGCATGGTGCTGAGATCCAGTGAAGCTCTCAATCTGAATCAGATCGCTGTGTTGCCTTTAATTAATCTGACTCAACTCCGTCCGAGCCTCAGCTCATCTGCCGCTGAACCTCTCATCCATGCCTTTGTTATCCTAGACTTGATTATTCCAACACTCTCCTGGCCGGCCTCCCATCGTCCACCCTCTGTAAACTTGAGGTCATCCAAAACTCTGCTGCCCGTGCCCTAACTCGCACCAAGTCCCGTTCACCCATCACCCCTGTGCTCGCTGACCTATATTGGCACCTGGTCTGGCAACGCCTCGATTTTTAAATTCTCATCCTTGTTTTCAAATCCCTCCATGGCCTTGCCCCCTCCCTATCTCTGTAATCTCCTGCAGCCCTACAACCCTCCAAGTTATCTGCGCTCCTCCAATTCTGGCCACTTGCGCATCCCCGATTTTAATCGCTCCACCATTGGCGGCCATGCCTTCAGCTGCCTGGGCCCTAATCTCGAATTCCCTCCCTAAACCTTTCTGCCTCTCTCTCCAACTTTAAGATGCTTCTTAAAACTTATCTCTTTGGCCAAGCTTTTGGTCGTCTGTTCTAATATCTCCTTATGTGGCTCAGTGTCAAATTTTATTTGATAATCGCTTCTGTGAAGTGCCTTGGGACATTTTGCTACTTTGAAGGCGCTATATAAATGCAGATTGTATTTTTTTTAATCATTCGTGGGCGTGGCTGGCAAGGCCAGCATTTATTGCCCATCCCTAATTGCTCTTGAGAAGGTGGTGGTGAGCCGCCTTCTTGAACAGCCGCAGTTCGTGAGGTGACGCTACTTGACAGAAATCGTGCCATTTATGTAGAAAGGACTTATGAAATATACTGGGCGGCCTGCTGGTGGCGCTGTCCAGGGAGAGTATAAATACTCGGGCACGGGCCCAGCTTGCTCAGGGACATTTTGTAAACCGGATAACTAGACTTCCATGTTGTGAAACAGTCGATTAAAGCCTTGTTTAATAATCTGACCAAGTGCCCAGTAGTTTTCTTACGTCACTACTCACACCTGTTAGGTAGGGAGTGCCAGGATTTTGACCCAGCAACGATGAAGGAACGACGATATAAATCCAAGTCAGGATGGTGTGTGACTTGGAGGGGAACTTGGAGGTGATGTTGTTCCCATGCGTCAGCTGCTCTTGTCCTTCTAGGTGGTAGCGATCACGGGTTTGGGAGGTGCTGTTGAAGAAGCTTTGGCAAGTTGCTGCAGTGCATCTTGTAGATGGTACACACTGCAGCCACGGTACGCTGGTGGTGGAGGGAGTGAATGTTTAAGGTGGTGGTTTTGGTGCCAATTAAGTGGGCTGCTCTGTCCTGAATGGTGTTGAGCTTCTTGAGTGTTATTGGAGCTGCACTCATCCAGGCAAGTGGAGAGTATTCCATCACATTCCTGACTTGTGCCCTGTAGATGGTGGAAATTCTTTGGGGAGTCAGGAGGTGAGCCACTTGCCACAGAACACCCAGCGTCTGACCTGCTCTTGTAGCCACAGTATTTATGTGGCTGGTCAGTGGTAACCCCCAGGATGTTGATGGTGGGGGATTCAACAATGGTAATGCCTTTGAATGTCAAGGGGAGGTGGTTAGACTCTCTATTGTTGGAAATTGGTCATTGGCACTTGTGTGGCACAAATGTTACCTGCCACTTATCAGCCCAAGCCTGAATGTTGCTGCATGCGGGCACGGACTGCTTCATTATCTGAGGAGCTGTGAATGGAACTGAACACTGCAATCATCAGCAAACATCCCCATTTCTGACCTAATGTTGGAGGGAAGGCCATTGATGATAGAGGATTGGCTAACTAACAGAAAACAGAGAGTCATGATAAATGGGTCATTTTCAGGATGACAATCTAACTAGTGGGGTGCCGCAGGGATCACTGCTGGGGCCTCAACTATTTTCAATCTATATTAATGACTTGGATGAAGGAAGCGAGTGTATTGTAGCGAAATTTGTGGGCAATACAAAGATAGGTGGGAAAGCAAGTTGTGAGGAGGACACAAAGGGCTCGATTTTCATCGGGCCGTTGAGGTGGGATTGGAGGCGTGTGGGGGGGTTAAAATTGCAAAACTGGCAGGTGGGCCCAACCCTGCCTCCATCCCGCCTCCAAGCAATTTTCATTAAATCGTGCCTACTGGTCCCGTCTCCGTCCCGCCTCCAAGAGGTGGGATAGGCCGTTAAGGCCCTTAACAAGCACTAAATTGCCTCTATAATGCCATTTTGATAGGCCTTGGTGATTTTAACCTTTTTCCGACGTGAAGCACGCCTGCTCTGAAACACGACGGTGAAACCTGGCGGGAGCACAATTGGATTGCTGACTATCAGCTGCAGGTCAACCATTAAAAAGGATATTTGAATAGCCATCATTTGCAGGTGGCAGGACTTTGTTGTCTCAGGTCTGGGGGAACTTTTAGAAGGCATAACCACAGCAGTGGAAGTTTGGAGCCTGACACCCATCTCCAGTGTGACCTCCTGGGATACCCTTCTCGCCACCTTCACTGAGCGCTTCCTCAACTGAGGCATGTACCAAGTAATCCTAAGCCCTCAATGTGGAAGTCTCATTAGCGAAATGACACACGCCACAACTACAGTAGTAGCCATCAGATTTTTTATTTACAGTAATCATCTGATGGCTTTTTAACATAAAACATCAAATTTCACCCAAGTGACTACCCTTGTGACTATTTGTGCAATATCTTTCTCTTAAGCGTGCTCCTAAGTGGTGCTTCCCCTGTGGCTTCAGTAGATGCGGAGGCCCCTTGCTCACTTTCTTGCTGCTCCTGTCTTGACACTTGGCGGGCGTCCTCTGGGGTTGCGAACCTGTGAGGGCTCGCCAACAGTCTGCTGCTCCTGCGGTTGTGCAGGGGTTGAGACGCCGATCTCAGATGGGTGTGGACTCTGGTGGGGCTTTGACTGAGAGCTCTGCAGTGGCATGGAAGTGTGAGCGCTTGGAGAGGAGCCCCCACTTCCTTGATATCTGCCACCAACTTCCCTCTCATGGGTCAGGTCCCCCTCAGCGCTTGCAAGTGGCTCGAGAGCACCTTGCTGCACATCAGAGGGGCCATGGGGACCTGTATCTGCACTGGCAGTCCTACTCAGAAGGACTTCCATGAAGGTCTGGTTTCTCTGTTCAATAGATGACTATCGCTCCTCCAGAGATGTCATTCTATTCAGAACACTCACCATGTTTTCTGCACTCTGGTTACTTATCACCTCTATGGAGGTTGCCATCCTTTCCATGGTGATGCGTTCATGCGCCAATGACTCCACAAAGGCTCTGCTCATGTTCGCAATGGACTCCTCCATTCGCTCCACACTCGCAGCGACCCTGGAGACAAAACCTGCCAGAGACTCCTGCATCTGTTCCTGGAGTTCTAGCACCGCTGATCTTATGGATGGACCCAGAGGCAGAGGGTTGACATGCAGCTGAGCCGAGCTGGCAGAGTCCTGTGCCCTCCGACTAGGACTCTCCACTGCTGTCCCTGTCTCCACAATCTGCTGATGCTCACTTGTGAGCTGTGATACACCAGGTGACAACACTACTCTATCTCGCGATGGTCCCACTGAGGTGTGAGTGTCTGTGCTGGTGCTGGGTGTGCTTAATTCTGCTGACGTTGCACCCTCAGAGGTTGCAGCTTCCTCTGAGGAGTCTGGATGCTCAGGCTCTTCCTTCTGGCTAGTGGGGACGGGTGCTTGCGATGGTCCTGTGGGGGAGTAAAGGAAAGAGTCAGAGATGTGATGCCAAGGTTACATGCACATTGCATATTGCAGATGATCATAAGTCCATCTGTTAGAGCTTCAGAATCATTATCAGTGATTCATGCAATGTTATTGAGAGAGATGGAAAACTATTCTGTCACCAGCTTGCTGTGATGCACCCGTCTGTCCGTCCCCCACTTGCGCATCGTCCTCGAGTCCTACGATCTCCAGGACCACCTCCTCCCAGGGGGTGAGGTGGGCTACTGAGGGTGGCCCTCCTCCTGTCCTCGCTCTTTCTCTCTTATTGTGAGCTCTCTTTTCCTGCAATGAGGGAGACAAGTGGAGGTTGAGTGAGTCTGAAGGAGTGAGTGTAGAGATTGCATAGCATAGATGCTTAGAAGGAGACAAAGATGGAGTGAGGTGGCAAGACCAAGGGCCCTCCCTGTGTGTTGTCAGTTGTTTTCATGGCATCACAGTGATAGGGAGTGTGAGGGCTGCATAGTCGAATAGTTAGGTGAATGTGACCATAGAGAGAAAGGGAATGGGTAAGGGTGCATGGATGTCAGTGTCAAGTGGGATGTGGAGGAAGAGATTGCTAAAGCTGAGTGCTGGTGAGGAGAGGCAATGGGGATCAGATTGAGGGTGATGGGAAATTCATACTCACTTTTCCAGTGCGCAGAAGGTCATGAAATCTTTTCCTGCACTGAAGCCAGGTTCTGCGGGTTACTGACAAAGAGTTGACCTCCTCTGCCACCTGGATCCACACAGCCTTGGTTTGCTGGGGAGACTTCTTCCTCCCTGAAGAAGGGAAGAGCACCTCTTTATTTGCTCTTGCTCCCTCCACTAAAGCCTGCAGGGCAATGTCATCGAAGTGGGGTGCAGACCTATGTCTCTGGCTGGACATTTTTCCTGCAGTTGCCTCTAACAAGCAAGGGCAAAAGCTTGGCAGTCTGCAGAAGAAGCAAGGCTTGTTGCAGACCTTAAATGCAGCAGCAATGATGACGTCATCGGAGGCGACTTTCAGACTGGAAAAACTCATTGGCCATGGGTTCCCACACGTTGGAACTCAATTGGCCAATTAAGTTAAAATCACATCATTCTCTCACATCGATTTAGAATCGGGTGGCTAACACGATATGCAGATTACACGACCCCAGCCTGTCCCAGTATCAAAATCCAACCCACAGAGTCTGCAAAGGAATATAGACAAGTTAAGTGAGTGGGCAAGAATTTGACAGATGGAGTATAATGTGGGAGAATGTGAAGTTATCCATTTTGGTAGGAAGAGTAGAAAAGAAAAATATTATTTAAATGGAGAAAGACTACAGAATGTGGTGGTACAGAGGGATTTGGGTGTCCTCGTACATGAAACACAAAAAGTTAGCATGCAGGTGCAGCAAGTAATTAGGAAGGCAAATGAAATGTTGGCCTTTGTTTCAAGGGGAATGGAGTATAAAAGTAGGGAAGTCTTGCTACAACTACAGGGTGTTGGTGAGACCACACCTAGAGTACTGCGTACAGTTTTGGTCCCCTTATTTAAGAAGGGATATACTTGCATTGGAGGCAGTTCAGAGAAGGTTCACGAGGTTGATTCCGGAGATGAAGGGGTTGTCTTATGAAGAAAGGTTGAGCAGGTTGGGCCTACACTCATTGGAGTTTAGAAGAATGAGAGGTGATCTTATTGAAACATATAAAATTCTGAGGGGGTTGGACAGGGTAGATGCTGAGAGGATGTTTCCCCTCGTGGGGGAATCTAGAACGAGGGGGCATAGTTTCAGGATAAGGGGTCGCTCATTTAAGACTGAGATGAGGAGGAATTTCTTCTCCGAGGGTCGTGAATCTGTGGAATTCTTTACCCCAGAGAGCTGTGGAAGCGGCATCATCATTGAATATATTCAAGGTTGAGGTAGACAGATTTTTGAGCAACAGATGAGTCAAGGGTTATGGGGAGCGGGCAGGAAAGTGGAGTTGAGGCCAAAATCGAATCAGCCATGATCTTATTAAATGGCGGAGCAGGCTCCAGGGGCCGAATGGCCTGCTCCTACTCCTATTTCTTATGTTCTTATGTAATAGCCAAAGTATCTCAGTATGCTTTGCTTTAGCATTTTAGCCAGAAAGCAAATGTGGAGAAAAGGGGAAGCTTTTTATTTCTGTGTGAACAAAGTGAGCTGAGCCAAGAGAATCGGGCAACCGAGACAAGGGGACAGATACTAAGACACCAATTATCACAGCAAGAGTCAGCACTGAGGCACTGCCAAGGCAGTCAGAACTATGGGAGCCTGCAAGGTCACTTGGCCTACACATATCAGGTTGTATAAACAAAGCTTGTAGAACAGAGAAAGGTCAAAAGATTCGAAGTAGGGTAAACTCCTCATTAAGTATGCACCTACACATGCTGTTGTGTGTAGATGCAGCCCAAGGCAGCCAAATAGTATAAGAATGGGACAATTTTCCTCTTAAAGTGAGAGCTCTTGGGCCCATTGGAAGCCCCTTCGCTGTAACGGTAACCCGCGAAGCTTACAAGTCTGATTAACTTGAACAAGACTTCATGAAGAAAACAGATTGTATTCATTGCTCGCCAATTAATGTAACACTGTGGGATGGTTGCATAAAACCAACATTGTTATTAGTCATTGTATATGAAAGCTTGTTGTTTAAAGCCACTCAGGCCTGAATCACGCGGAGGTTATTGGTGCCAGACTAACAACCCCTTTGTTGCGACCGTAACCATGGGAAATCCACTAATAACCCCAAAATACACACACAATCTAATTAAATATTTAAAAATAATTTTGCACTTCTTGCCTGGCAAGATGTGCTGGGAAGGTGGACCCTGGCCAGATGTACGGGGAAGGGAAATAAGTAAAAAAACACAGAATAATAATCATGGGGGATTTCAACTACCCAGATATTAATTGGACAGAAGAGGTCAGTAAACAACAACAACTTGTATTTATATAGTGCCTTTAACGTAGTAAAACGTCCCAAGGCGCTGCACAGTATTTTAAGACAAAAAATTTGACACCGATCCACATAAGAATAAATTAGGGCAGGTGACCAAAAGCTTGGTCAACGAGGTAGGTTTTAAGGAGCATAAGAACATAAGAAATAGGAGCAGGAGTAGGCCAATCGGCCCCTCGAGCCTGCTCCGCCATTCAATAAGATCATGCTGATCTGATCCTAACCGCCAATCCACTATCACAGAACCATCTCCTGAATCTAACAGAATTAGACACACGAAATAGGAGCAGGATCAGGGTACACGGCCCCTGGGCCCGCTCCGCTACCCACAGGGCCATGACCGATCCGAACCTAGACTCATGTCCAAATTCCTGCCCGCTCCCCGTAACCCTTAATTCCCTTTACTTCTAGGAAACTGTCTTAAAGGAGGAAAGAGAGGTAGCGAGGCGGAGAGGTTTAGGCAGGGAATTCCAGAGCTTGGGGCCTAGGCAACAGAAGGCACGGCCACCAAAGATTGAGCGATTATAATCAGGGATCCTCGAGGGCAGAATTAGAGGAGCGCAGATATCTCATGGAGGGTTGTGGGGCTGAAGGAGATTACAGAGATAGGAAGGGGCGAGGTCATGGAGGGATTTGAAAACAAGGATGAGAATTTTGAAATCGAGGTGCTGCTTAACTGGGAGCCAATGTAGGTCAGCGAGCACAGGGGTGATGGGCGAACGTGACTTGGTGTAAGTTAGGACCCGGGCAGCCGAGTTTTGGATGACCTCAAGTTTACGTAGGGTGGAATATGGGAGGTCAGCCAGGAGTGTGTTGGAATAGTCAAGTTTAGAGGTAACAAAGGCATGGATGAGGGTTTCAACAGTGGATGAGCTGAGGCAAGGGCGGAGACGGGCAATATTATGGAGGTGGAAGTAGGTGGTCTTTGTTATACTGCGGATATGTGGTCGGAAGTTCATTTCAGGGTCAAATATGACACCAAGGTTGTGAACAGTGTGGTTCAGCCTCAGACAGATGTTAAGGAGAGGGATGGAGTCAGTGGCTAGGGAACGGAGTCTGTGGCGGGGACCGAAAACAATGGCTTCGGTTTTCCCAATATTTAAGTGGAGAAAATTTTTGCTCATCCAGAACTGTATGTCGGACAAGCAGTCTGACAATTTAGACACCGTGGAGGGATCGCAAGAAGAAGTAGTGAGGTAGAGCTGGGTGTCGTCAGCGTACATGTGGAAACTGACGCTGTATTTTCGGATGATGTCGCCAAGGGGCAACATGTAGCTGAGAAATAGGAGGGGGCAAAGGATAGATCCTTGGGGGACATCAGAGGTAACGATGCGGGAGCGGGAAGAGAAGCTGTTACAGGTGATTCTCTGGTTACGATTAGGTAGATAAGAATGGAACCAGGCGAGTGCAGTCCCACCCAGCTCTACGACGGTGGAGAGGCGTTGGCGAAGGATGGAGTGATCAACCGTGTCAAAGGCTGCAGACAAGTCAAGAAGGACGAGGAGGGATAGTTTACCTTTGTCACAGTCACAAAGGATGTCATTTGTGACTTTGATGAGAGCCATTTCGGTACTGTGGCAAGGGCGGAAACCTGATTGGGGGATTCAAACATGGAATTGCGGGAAAGATGGGCACGGATTTGGGAGGCAACAACATGTTCAAGGACTTTGGAGAGGAAAGGTGTTGGATCTGTGATTCAGAGGATATGCTGTTATTAAATAATCACATGGATGCTGTACATTAACAATAAACAGGTCTTTACTGGAGGAGGGTAGTCTCAAGACTGGGGGTACAGAGGCATGTGCAAAGCTTATATACCGGTGTGGTCACTGCCGGTACTACAGTATTGAAATAAAGAATAGATTTGCCTTTCTAATCTAGGCTTTATTAACTTAAAAATCCGGTAGCACATCTTCAACACCCAGTCCCAACTAAAGGCTGGAAAGAACTGAATTTAAGATGGCCACCACAAATCACATGACATCAACTACCAATGAGATTACAGCATATATCCCAAGGCAGGAAACAAACAGCCAATCGCAATACTTCTTACTAAACATAAAGAATAATCACCACATTCACCCCTCCTTTTAAAATATACTCCAACCTAAATAACCTTTACAATTTATAATTAATTATTTACAACTAAAACTATGCACAGACAAATTAAAACTATTCAACATGACACAATACTAAGTGAGCAACAACAAATAGTAACATTGCACATAAGTATTAAGTATCTCTCAACTAAAACAATATAATATAATATTTCAACAATTTAAAAACATTACTATCAATTTAAAAGTCCATTTTCAATCGGTCGACCGGATATCTTGTTCGTGTCGACCTTCTTAACCTTGGTGAAATTCCTTGCCCTCCCACACCAGGAGACACAGAAGTATCTTCTGCAGGAAGGCTATCCATATCCCGATTTTCAACGGTTTCCGGATTAGAAATCCCAACAGGAGGTAAACTGGGATGGTCATGAACACCCATCGAGGGCTGACTAATAGAAGTATAATTATCTGCAGTCGGATTGGAAATATTCGTAGTATCTGTAACAGCATCCACATTATCTGAATCATGACTATTGTTAATATCCTCAGAAGAGGGCTGGCCACCACAAGGAGCCAAGTCTTTAATTGAAACAGTACTTTCTTTCCCATCTTGGAATCGAATATGAGCATATTGGGAATTTGCCTCCAACAGCTCCACCTCCTCCACTAAAGGATCATATTTTGACAATCTAACATGGCGTCGAAGCAGCACAGGTCCCTGCATAGTAAGCCATGAAGGTACCGAATATCCCGTAGTAGATCTCCGCGGATAGTTAAAGAACCTTTCATGGGGGGTCACATTAGTAGCCGTTGAAAGCAATGATCTAATGGAATGCAGGGCATCAGGCGGTACCATTTCCCACTGTGTATTCTTAAGGTTCCGGGATGTCAAAGCCAACATAACTGCCTTCCAGATCACCCCATTGTATCGTTCGCACTGTCCATTACCCTGGGGATTATACAGGGTAGTTCTGCTAGTAGAAATTCCCCGACTCTGAAGGTATTCCTTCAACTGGGAAGACATAAAAGAACTTCCCTGATCCGAATGGATATACGCAGGCATCCCAAAGATGACAAAAAGTTGAGTCAGACATTTGATAACTGTAGCAGCTGATACATCTGCGCAAGGAAAAGCAAAAGGGAACCTTGAAAACTCATCCACAACAGTAAATATATATCGGTTTTGAGTAGTTGAAGGAAGAGGCCCCTTGAAATCGACGCTCAAACGTTCAAAAGGAGAAGTAGCCTTTATAAGATGAGCTCGTTGAGGCTTAAAGAAATTCGGTTTACACCGAGCACAGATAGAACATGATGAAGTCATCCGCTTGACGTCTTCAACTGAAAAGGGCAAATTCTTACTGCGTACGAAGTGTATCATCCTCGTAACCCCAGGATGGCATAAGGCATTGTGAAGATTAATAAGCGTATCTCCGTGAATCACAGAACAATAAGCCCTCGACAGCGCATCAGCAGCAACATTATCCTTCCCCGGACGATAAACTATATCAAAATGGTAACATGCCAACTCAATCCTCCACCTCATTATTTTATCATTCTTAATCTTTCCAAAATGTTTGACATCAAACATAAAGGACACAGACTTTTGATCAGTTATCAACGTAAAATGTCGCCCCGATAAATAATGTCTCCATTTACGCAGTGCTTCTACTATTGCATACGCCTCTTTCTCTATTGAAGAATGCCTTTTTTCACTATTGTTCAAGGTACGTGAGAAACAGGCCACAGGTCTTCCATTTTGGTTCAGAGTAGCCCCAATTGCAAAATCAGAAGCATCCGTCTCAATCACAAAAGGAACCTGCTCATCAATAGAATGCACAACTGCTCCAAGGATATCCTTTTTAAAATTATCAAAACACGTCCTGGCCTCCCATGATAGAGGATATGTCGTAACCCGAATAAGAGGCCGGATCTTCTGTGAAAAATTTGCAATCCAATTAGAATAGTAAGAAAACAGTCCAACAACTCGTTGCAAAGCCTTAGAATTAGTAGGACAAGGTAAATCAATCAATGGTCGCAGACATTCTGGGTCTGGTTTAATCTTGTTTCCCGAGATAATGTACCCCAGTAGATTTACCTCAGTGGTCGAAAAGGTACACTTCTCTTTATTGAAAGTTAAACCAACTTTTTCCGCAGCTTGAAGGAATCTTTCTAAATTAGAATCATGCTCCACCCTTGATTTGCCACACACCGTGATGTCATCTAAATATGAAAAGGTGTCAGAGAGAGAGTTATCACTTATAAAAGCATCCATTGCTCGTTGAAAACAAGCAACACCATTAGTAACACCAAATGGTATTTGGCAAAACTGATACAGCTTTCCACCAGCCTCAAAGGCCGTATATGGTTGATCCTTCTTAACAATAGGAATCTGATGATAAGCACTCTTTAGGTCAATAGTGCTAAAAACCTTATACTGAGATAATTTATTGATAAGCTCATCAACCTTAGGCAAAGGGTACGCATCTAATTGAGTATACCTATTAATAGTTTGGGAATAGTCTATCACCATTCGTTTTTTATGTCTCTCGTTAGTCGTGACAACTACCTGTGCCCGCCAAGGCGAACAACTAGGTTCAATGATTCCTTCCAATAAGAGACGTTGAACTTCAGAATTAATAAATTCTCTATCCTGACTGCTATACCTCCTTGACTTGGTAGCAATTGGCTTACAATCCGGCATCAAATTGGAAAAAAGTGATAATGGAGAAATGGATAAAGAGGTTAATCCACAAATAGATAAAGGTGGCTTAGTCCCTCCAAATGAAAGACTGAGACTCTCGTGGAACTGAAGCACATCATGACCAATCAAAATATCCGCACAGAGATTAGGCAAAACAGATAGGCGTATATCAGTATACGTATTACCTAGAAGAATCAATTTCACAAGGCAACAACCAGCTACTTGTGAAGTGAGAGTCGTCTGAGCCATACACACCTGATAGGAAACAGGCGAAATTTTCAAATGCTTCTCCTTTGCAAACTGAAGACTTATAAAACTCTCGGTACTGCCCGTATCTATAAGGGCCTTCACTTCCAACCCATTAACTTGGGCCGTAACTATAGCTTTGTTTAGGCCATGAGCAAATGCGGCAGAAATTGATGCAATAAACACCCTATCTAAAGGCTGAATAGTCACAGAGGAGGTAATTGAACCTGATGATTTACACACGCGCGTAATGACCTCTCTTGCCGCATTTACTACACACAGCCTCCCGAGCAGGACACTTCAGACGAGGGTGCCGGACGTTCCCACAAAAATAACACTTCTGAATCCTAGAGGCAACAGCCGCTGAAGTAGAAACTGTTTCAGAATCTAGCAAACCACTCCTATTAAGTCCACATAATTCCTTTTCATCCGGAACTGCCAAAACCACAGTCACAGGCTGATTAAAAAGAACATAAGAATCCGAACTTCTCTGAGCCACATCCAATGTAGAAGCTTGCTCAAAAGCACTCTTAAGATCCAAAGTCTTATTTTCTAACAACCGCTGATGAATTGATCTAGACAGTAATCCATTAATAAAAGCATCCCGTACCGATTCTTCCTTATATTCTTCAGCCGTCACGGCCTTATAATTACAGTTAACACTAAGGCACCGAAGTGCTTGTAAATAAGTATCCAAAGATTCTCCCACTTGCTGCCTATGGGCAGATAGAAGGTGACGTGCAAATACCTCATTCTTTGGTTTAACAAAAATCTTTTCCAATGTAGAAATAGCCACTTCGTAAGTTTTATAGTCCAAAATATACTTATACACATCCGGAGCAATGTAGTTGATCAGCATATTCAGCTTATTTAGAGACTCTTGATCCAACACGCCCAAAAAGTTTTTAAATGTACAATACCAATGTTTCCATTTATCATCCACTCCTGCAGAATTAGGGTCAGCATTGAATCGTTCTGGTTGAAGATATCGCTCCATTCTGATATAAAGTTAATAAATTGAAATAAAGAATAGATTTGCCTTTCTAATCTAGGCTTTATTAACTTAAAAATCCGGTAGCACATCTTCAACACCCAGTCCCAACTAAAGGCTGGAAAGAACTGAATTTAAGATGGCCACCACAAATCACATGACATCAACTACCAATGAGATTACAGCATATATCCCAAGGCAGGAAACAAACAACCAATCGCAATACTTCTTACTAAACATAAAGAATAATCACTACAAGTGTACAGGAGCTGTAAAAGTAGTTCTGACTTAAAGGTACATACACTACAATTCCTCCCCTTTTAGATTAGTAGTACCCCTAATATTCAAATAACAATTAACATTTCAACATGTACCTTAAACAACAAAAGTCCATTTATAGATTCAGTCTTTGGGGCGGCTTCCTGACCCTTTCGGGATAGTGCCTTTCCGGAGGTTCTTGTTCTTGGTGCAGAGGCGATTCTGACCCCTTTTCATCGGGTAGTTCATCGGGTTCCACTGCTACTGGGTCTGAAGTAGATGCTACCGGTATGTCGGGTTCATCCCCAGGTACTCGAGACATGGGGTTGACGCGTTCCTGCGACGCTAAGATTTGATCGACGTGGCGTCTCACAATGTTCTCCCCGACATCCACTGTGTACATTAATGGCCCCTGCCTTGTACATATCGTTCCGGGTTGCCATTTCTCCGTTCGATAGTCATGGGCCAAGACTGGTTGCCCTACATTGAAGCTCCTTGTCGGCTTCTCATTGATGTGCTGGAATTGTTTGTCCTCAACATTTCTTCGCACATTTGGTCTGAGCAAGTCCAGACGAGATCTCAACCTTCGGTTAAAGAACATCATGGCCGGGGTCTGGTTGGTAACTGCATGTGTCGTGTTTCGGTAGGCTAATAAGAAATTGTCCATCTTATGCTCTAGTGGAATTTCATCGTCGCACATGGCCTTTATCGCCTTCTTAAAGGTTTGTACGAACCTCTCAGCCAATCCATTTGTGGCTGGATGATACGGGGCGGATGTGTAATGCCTTACCCCATTCCTCCTCATAAATTTTTGGAACTCGTCGGACACAAACTGTGGTCCATTATCAGAGCAAATCTGCTCTGGCAACCCGTTTCTGGCAAATATGGCCCGTAGGACTGCAATCGTTTTCTCTGTAGTGGTTGAAGACATTTTTATCACCTCAGTCCACTTTGAATGAGCATCCACTGCTATTAAGAACATTGAGTCCATGAATGGACCAGCAAAATCAATATGCACCCGTTGCCATGGAGAGGAGGGCCACTCCCATGGGTGTAGAGGGGCATGTGGTGGTGCATTTTGGACCTTCTGGCATCCTAAGCAGCTCTTAGTTAGGTCTTCGATTTGTTGATCGATTCCCGGCCACCACACATAAGCCCCAGCAAGGCTTTTCATTTTCACTCCCCCCAGATGACCTTCATGTAGCTCATTTAGCACTCTCTCCCTTAACTTGGGTGGAATCACCACTCTGGATCCACACATCACTGTCCCCTGGCATACTGACAGCTGTTCTCTTCTGGATGAGAATGCTGGCAACAGTGAGTCGCCATGTGTTGGCCATCCCCTCACCGTCAATTCATATACCCGAGACAGCGTCGGATCATTGCGGGTCTCCTCTATATCCGCGTTTGTTACTGGCAATCGTTCAATTATTGACGAATAAAATATCTCGATAGGGTCCACTGCTGGTGCTTCCTCCACAGTAGGCAGTGGCAGGTGCGATAGCCCATCAGCGTTCCCATGCTGTTTCGTGCCTTTATATTCTATTTCATATTGATTCGCCCCTAGACACAGGGACCATCTTTGTAACCGCTGTGCAGTCATCACTGGAACGCCCTTCTTAGGATTAAAGATGGAGACAAGTGGTTGGTGGTCAGTCAGCAAGGTGAACTTCTGCCCATGCAGATAGTGGTTGAATTTTTTTACTCCCCTGTGGTAAACCACTGTTATTGTTGTTCACCGTTGTTGTTGTTGTTGCACACTGTTGTACCTATGCATGCCTCAGCATGCTCCGCCCCTGGTTCCACCCACAGGCCCAGGTATAAAGGTGATTGCTCTGCAGCCCCCTGCCTTCTTGGAACCCAGTCAACCACGAGAGGCATGCTCTGTTCTTTGCTAATAAAAGCCTTTTAGTTACTCTCCTAACTCTCCGTCTTTTATGAGTAATTGATAGCGCATCATCCCCATACTAGGCTGAGGGCCTCCCTGTCAATCTGGGCGTAGTTGCGCTCGGCTGAGGTTAGTGACCGAGACGCAAAGGCTACTGGCCTCTCCAACCCGTCTGGGAATTTGTGCGACAGCACTGCTCCAATACCATAGGGTGATGCATCACATGCCAAACGAATTGGTAGTGCTGGGTTGAAATGGGCCAACACCTCTTTTGATGTAATCAATTCTTTACACTTCTGGAAAGCTCATCTACGTTCGTCATCCCACTTCCATGGTACCCCTGTTTGCAGTAGGGTGTTCAGTGGGTGTAATACTGTAGACAAATTTGGTAAGAACATGTGGTAGTAGTTTACCAGCCTGAGGAACGACCTCAGTTGTGACACATTTTCCGGCGCTGGAGCCTTGATTACTGCCTCAATCTTGTCCGGGGACTTATGTAACCCCACTTCATCGATGACGTGGCCACAATATGAGATCTGTTTCTGGAAAAACTCGCACTTGTGGCGATTAGCTCGTAGCCCATACTCCTTTAATCTGGTGAGCACCTTCTCCAAGTTGGCGAGGTGATCACCGTTTTTTTCGCCCATGACCAAGATGTCGTCCAAATAACACTGGGTCCCTGTAATCCCTTGCAGGACTTGATCCATTGCCCTTTGCCAAATAGCCGGAGCTGATGCTACTCCAAACACCAGCCGGTTGTATTGATAGAGACCTTTATGAGTGTTGATCGTAAGGTATTGTTTCGAAGCTTCTTCTACCTCCATTTGCAAGTACGCCTGGGCTAGATCAATTTTGGTGAAGCGTTTACCTCCAGATAGCGAGGCGAAAATATCCTCAATTCGTGGAAGCGGATATTGTACCGTGTGAAGGACTGGGTTCACTGTCACCTTAAAATCCCCACAGATGCGGACCTTCTTTGGTTCCCCAGGCGTATTACTCAACGACCTCTTCATTACAGGAACGATGGGTGTAGCCCACTTGCTCCAGTCCACTTTGGACAGTACTCCTGAACGTTCCAACCCTTCCAGCTCTGCTTCAACAGCTGGTCTGATCGCATAAGGCACTGGTCTGGCCTTCAGAAACTTTGGGCTTGCATTTTCCTCTATTTTAATCGTTGCTGTTATTCCTTTTAGTGTTCCTACTCCCTCCTGGAACACTTCTTTTGCGTCAGTTAGCATTTTTGACAGTTGTCCAGGTGTGATGTCGTCATCCTTTTTGGCCTCAACCTTCAGTGCCTGTATGGAATGCCAATCTAATTGTATCTTCCGGATCCATTCACGTCCTAGCAGTGGTGGTCCTCCATCTGGCAATACATATATATCCATTTTAGGTATTTCCTGGCCTTTATATGTCACTTTCACCCTTATTTTTCCTTTGGGGTAGACTTTTTGCCCCGTATACGTCTTCAAGACAATCTCTGTAGCTTTCAAGGGTATGTGTGAAAATAGCCGCTTGTAGTCTCTTTGATTTATGACTGTTAGAGCTGACCCTGTGTTCAATTCCATTTTCACTTGGACTCCGTCTATCTTGAGTGTAACTCAGATAGTCTGGTGACCCTCCATTTCGGTTACCTTATGTAGTTTCAGACAACCCAGCTCCTTGCTTCCGGAGTCTGTGTCACTTTTCTGTTCATCTGAACCACTGTCCATCACCTGGTGTACCTTTTTGTACTTCTCCTGTGGAGATTTCTTACTGTTGGTTTTCTTCCCAGACCTGCAGACTCTTGCTATGTGTCCTGCTTTCCTACACTGTCTGCACACTTGGTCCTTGAACCAACAATCTTTCTGGTCATGTGTTGTTCTGCCGTAGCGATAGCACTTCCCTGTTCCATAGGACATTTCATTGGTGCCATATTCTTGCGGTCTCCGTTGTATCTCTGCAGCGCCCCTTGCGGCTGCTTCATGTGATACTGCCATACTGAAAGCTTTGTCCAGCGTAAGATCCTTTTCCGATAGAAGCCGTTTCTGTGTTCCTTCACTCTGTAGCCCACACACAAACTTGTCCCTTAACGTATCTGCTAGTCCCGCTCCAAACTGGCAGTGTTTTGATAGCTTGCGCAGTTCCGTTAGGTACTCAGCATTGCTTTCGTCTTTGTGTTGGTTCCTTTTATGGAACTTAAATCGTTCTGCTATCAGCAGCGGTGTGGGGTTTAAGTGGCCCTGTAGGATTTCTACTATGCTTTCAGAATTCTTGTTTACCGGCTTCTCTGGGGTTATTAGATTTCACAGTAACCCATAAGTTTTTGCACCCATGGAATTTAACAGAACCAGTGCTTTATTAGCATCTGGCACTTCATTCACCCTGCAGTACACCTCAATACGTTCCACATATGTCGCCCAATCTTCGCCTTCATTGTCAAACGTAGAGATACTGCCACTCTTCGGCATCCTTGGGTGTGAGTTAACTGTCAAAAATGGCACCTCCCGCGCTTCCCCTTCTTCTCCGCTGGCACAAAATGGCGTCTCCCGCGCTTTCCTTCCTTCCCGCGCTTGCCCTTCTTCTCCGCTGCGGCTTCTAAAAATGGCGTCTCCCGCGCTCTTCCTTCTTCTCCGCGGCTCAATGGCGTCTCCCGCGCTCCCCTTTCTTCGCCCCGCGGACCCTGTTCAGCCCGTGAGCCCTGGCTGTGCTCTGCGCGTTCTTCTTTTTATATTTTTCGACGCCGCTCATTCTAGAACCCGGCTGTTTCTTTACCCTCTCTCTCTCCAGTTTGTTTTCTTTTTCTTGACGCCGCTCGGTGTTCAACCCCCGGCTGCGCCCTGCGCTCTTCACCCTCTGTCTTACCTCGTCGACGCTGCTCGGCTTTCTCTCCGCCGTCGGTCGGCTCCAGCTGCTCGGGAAGGGTCTGCGCTGGACCTGTCGTCAGTCTCTTGCTGCTCGTCGTGGCCTCCCCTGCAAAGTTCAATCTCTGCCTGACGGCTGGGCGGTTGCTCGTGGTCGACGCCCGTGTTCCTGGCCTCGACTTTTTTTTATGTTGCAGGTAGATTCGAATCGACACTCGTCGCCACTGTTGGATCCGTGATTCAGAGGATATGCTGTTATTAAATAATCACACGGATGCTGTACATTAACAATAAACAGGTCTTTACTGGAGGAGGGTAGTCTCAAGACTGGGGGTACAGAGGCATGCGCAAAGCTTATATACCGGTGTGGTCACTGTCGGTACTACAGTATACAGGAGCTGTAAAAGTAGTTCTGACTTAAAGGCACATACACTACAAAAGGGAGGTTGGAGATGGGGCAGTAGTTTGCAAGGGGGATAAGGGAGTACAGAATTCCTTTCTAACCCAGTATGTAAAAAGCCCAACAAGGGAGGATTTGCTATTAGATCTAGTCATGGGGAACGAAGCAGAGCAGATAAGAGAAGTGAAAGTAGGGGAACACCTAGGCAATAGTGACCATAATATACACATTAAGATAATAATTGAGAAGGATGTAGGTATGACAAAGACCAGGGTAGTAGATTGGAGAAAAGCTGATTTTGAGGGGCTAAGAATAACACTTGGGAAAATAAAATGGACAACAGTATTGGCAAACAATGATGTAGAACAGCAATGGGAAACATTTAAAACGATGTTCAACAGAGTCCAGGAAAAATATATTCTGCTAATAAATAAGAACAAGCTAAACACTAATGAGATACCATGGATGAATAAAGCCATAAGGGAAAAATTGAGGCTAAGGAAAGAGGCATACATTAAGTACACGGACAACAGGGGAGAGCATGATAAAGGAGAATATGAAGGGATTAGGAGAAAAGTCAAAAAAACAATTAGGAAGGCAAAGAGGAACAATTAATTCAATTATCAAGGAACATAAAACAAAATAGTAAAATATTTTACAGGCACATAAATAAAAAAAGGAAGGTTGGGATGGGAATAGGGCCACTAAGGGATGGAGAGGTTAATACCACAGGCAGCAATAGAGAGATGGCAGAAATATTAACTAATTACTTTGCTTCAGTATTTACCAGGGATATAGAACAGGTGGACATGACATCGGATGTTGAGATTAGTAATGAGTTAACACGCATTTTAAAAGAATCTAGGGAAGAGACAGCAGAGGCATTACAACACATATTTAGTAATTTGTTAGAAAAAGGTGTATTGCCAGAGGACTGGCGGATAGCTAACATAATACCTGTATTTAAGAAGGGAGAGATAGAACATGTCCAGGGAACTCTAGGCCAGTCAGCTTAACATCGGTGGTAGGAAAAATAATGGAATCCCTACTAAAGGAGAAACTAGAAGAACATCTAGAAACAACAAAAATAATAATAAAAAGATTAGGAGAAAAGTCAAAAAAACAATTAGGAAGGCAAAGAGGAACAATTAATTAAATTATCAAGGAACATAAAACAAAATAGTAAAATATTTTACAGGCACGTAAATAAAAAAAGGAAGGTCGGGATGGGAATAGGGGAATTTATAATGGGGAACAAAGAAATGGCGGACCAATTAAATATATACTTTGTATAATTGCAAAATACTGCGGATGCTGGAAATCTGAAATAACAACAGAAAATGCTGCAAATACTCGGCAGGCCAGGCAGCATCCGTGGAGAGAGAAACAGAGTTAACATTTCAGGTCTTGTTAGATCCGTGATTCTTTAAATAGGATGTTTCCCCAAGAACTCCACGGATGCTGTAACTTAACAATCAACAGGTGTTTACTGGGGTAGAGTAGTCTCAAGACTGAAGTACAGAAGCCTGCTCCGGCTTTATATACAGGTGTGGTCACTGCCGGTACTACACTGTACAGGAGCTGTAAAACAGTTCTCTCTTAAAGGTACATACACAACAATTCCTCCCCTTTTAGATTAACAGTACCATAACATTCATTTAACAATTAACATTTTTAACATGCAACATTAACTGAAAATAGTCCATTTATAGATTCAGTCTTTGGGGCGGCTTCCTGATCCTTTCGGGATAGCGCTTTTCCTGAGGTTCTTGTTCTTGGTGCGGAGGCGATTCTGGCCCCTTTTCGTTGGTTAGTTCATCGGTTTCCACTGCTACTGGTTTGGAGGTACATGCTACCGGTATGTCGGGTTCATCCCCAGGTACTCGAGACATGGGGTTGACTCGTTCCTGTGTGACGGTAAGATCTGATCGATGTGGCGTCTCACAATGTTCTCCCCGACATCCACTGTGTACATTAATGGCCCCTGCCTTGTGCATATCATTCCGGGTTGCCATTTCTCTGTTCGGTAGTCACGGGCCAAGCTCCTTGTCGGCTTCTCATTGATGTGCTGGAATTGTTTATCCTCAACATTTCTTTGCACATTGGGTCTGAGCAAATCCAGACGAGATCTCAACCTTCGGTTAAAGAACATCATGGCCAGGGTCTGGTTGGTAACTGCATGTGTCGCATTTCTGTAGGCTAATAGGAAATTGTCCACCTTATGCTGTAGTGGAATTTCATCGTCTCACATGGCCTTTATCGCCTTTTTAAAGGTTTGTATGAACCTTTCAGCCAATCCATTTGTGGCTGGATGATACGGGGCGGATGTGTAATGCCTTACCCCATTCCTTCTCATAAATTTTCGAAACTCTTCGGACACAAGCTGTGGTCCATTATCAGAGCAAATCTGCTCTGGCAAGCCGTTCCTGGCAAATATGGTCCATAGGACTGCAATCGTTTTCTCTGTAGTGGTTGAGGACATTTTTATCACCTCAGGCCATTTCGAGTGAGCATCCACTGCTATTAAGAACATTGGGCTAGATTTTCAGCTGCTTGCGCCAGCAGTTAGCGCCTTAAGAGAAGTGATTTTCGGGCGCTATGCGTGTAGCGCCCGGGCGCAGCGCAGTTTGCGCCCCGCCCCAAATTAAGTTGCCCGTTAGCGCCGGCGCAAAGTTTAGCGGCCGCCTGGATGCGCGCGCAGAAAATGACGTCACATCCTCGTGCAACGCCCTTTGGCCGCCCCGAATCCAAACTTCAGTCGGACCGCCCCATTGTGCGGCTGGCGTCCAGAGCGTTTGTAAAATGGAACGCAACACACCCTGGGGAGCGCAAATTAAAGGGCACTCCTCCTGCACTATAAAAGGCACTCTGCATGTGTTGTGTGGAAGGCTCCAGTGTGTTGTTGTGAACGGTGTATTTCTGTTTCCGGCCACCAGCACCACCACCACCACCACCACCTCCTCCTCCTCATCCTCATCCTCATCCTCATCCTCATCATCCTCCTCCTCCTGGTTTCCCCCCCAGACTCTGCCTTTGAAAAACACACATGCACCTTTCCCCTTTAAGAGCTCACTGGCACCAGAGTGTCTGCCGTGCGCTGCGCCCGAGCTCGGGTGTTGCGCTCTGCACCGCCGGCTTAGCGCCTAAAGATAGTAGTGGAACGCCTCTTTTAGCGCTCCACCAACCTCTTAGGGCGAAGCCACTGAATTTCCGGCAACGGGGCGCTACTTTGGGGCGGGCGCTAACTTCGGGCGGGCGCTAAGGTTAGCGCCCCAAAACTGTCTATACTGAAAATCTAGCCCATTGAGTCCATGAATGGACCAGCAAAATCAATATGCACCCGTTGCCATGGCGAGGAGGGCCACTCCCATGGGTGTAGAGGGGCATGTGGTGGTGCATTTTGGACCTTCTGGCATCCTAAGCAGCTCTTAGTTAGGTCTTCGATTTGTTGATCGATTCCCGGCCACCACACATAAGCCCTAGCAAGGCTTTTCATTTTCACCCCTCCCAGATGACCTTCATGAAGCTCATTTAGCACTCTCTCCCTTAACTTGGGTGGAATCACCACTCGGGATCCACGCATCACTGTCCCCTGGCATACTGACAGCTGTTCTCTTCTGGATGAGAATGCTGGCAACAGTGAGTCGCCATGTGTTGGCCATCCCCTCACCGTCAAATATACCCGAGACAGTGTCGGATCATTGCGGGTCTGCTCTATATCCGCGTTTGTTACTGGCAATCGTTCAATTATTGATGAATAAAATATCTCGATAGGGTCCACTGCTGGTGCTTCCTCCACAGTAGGCAGTGGCAGGCGTGATAGCCCATCAGCGTTTCCATGCTGTTTCGTGCCTTTATATTCTATTTCATATTGATTGGCCCCTGGAAACAGGGACCATCTTTGTAACCGTTGTGCAGTCATCACTGGAACGCCCTTCTTAGGATTAGAGATGGAGACAAGTGGTTGGTGGTCAGTCAGCAAGGTGAACTTCTGGCCATGCAGATAGTGGTTGAATTTTTTTACTCCCCATACGAGGCTGAGGGCCTCCCTGTCAATCTGGGCGTAGCTGCGCTCGGCTGAGGTTAGTGACCGAGACGCAAAGGCTACTGGCCTCTCCGAGCCATCCGGGAATTTGTGCAACAGCACCGCTCCAATACCATAGGGTGATGCATCACATGCCAAACAAATTGGTAGTGCTGGGTTGAAATGGGCCAACACCTCTTTTGATGTGATCAATTCTTTACACTTCTGGAAAGCTCGTCTACGTTCGTCATTCCACTTCCATGGCACCCCTGTTTGCAGTAGGGTGTTCAGTGGGTGTAATACCGTGGACAAATTTGGTAAGAACTTATGGTAGTAGTTTACCAGCCCGAGGAACGACCTCAGTTGTGACAGATTTTCTGGTGCTGGAGCCTTGACTAATGTCTCAATCTTTTCAGGGGACTTATGTAACCCCTCTTCATCGATGACGTGGCCATAATACGAGATCTGCTTCTGGAAAAACTCGCACTTGTGGCGATTAGCTCGTAGCCCATATTCCTTTAATCAGGTGAGCACCTTCTCCAAGTTGACGAGGTGATCACTGTCATTTTCGCCCGTGACCAGGATGTCGTCCAAATAACACTGGGTCCCTGGAATCCCTTGCAGGACTTGATCCATTGCCCTTTGCCAAATAGCCGCAGCCGATGCTACCCCGAACGCCAGCCGGTTGTATTGATAGAGACCTTTATGAGTGTTGATCGTAAGGTATTGTTTCGAAGCTTCTTCTACCTCCATTTGCAAGTACGCCTGGGCTAGATCAATTTTGGTGAAGCGCTTACCTCCAGATAGCGAGGTGAAAATATCCTCAATTCGTGGAAGCGGATATTGTACCGTGTGAAGGATTGGGTTCACTGTCACCTTAAAATCCCCACAGATGTGGACCTTCTTTGGTTCCCCAGGCGTATTACTCAACGACCTCTTCATTACAGGAACGATGGGTGTAGCCCACTCGCTCCAGTCTACTTTGGACAGTACTCCTGAACGTTCCAATCCTTCCAGCTCTGCTTCGACGGCTGGTCTGATCGCATAAGGCACTGGTCTGGCCTTAAGAAACTTTGGGCTTGCATTTTCCTCTATTTTAATTGTTGCTGTTATGCCTTTTAGTGTTCCGAGTCCCTCCTGGAACACTTCTTTTGCGTCAGTTAGCATTTTTGACAGTTGTCCAGGTGTGACGTCG
The DNA here is from genome assembly GCF_052327205.1 of Somniosus microcephalus. Lineage (NCBI taxonomy): Eukaryota > Metazoa > Chordata > Chondrichthyes > Squaliformes > Somniosidae > Somniosus > Somniosus microcephalus. The sequence continues at coordinate 44,746,655 of NC_141014.1, forward strand.
TCATCCTTTTTGGCCTCAACCTTCAGTGCCTGTATGGAATGCCAATCTAATTGTATCTTCCGGATCCATTCACGTCCTAGCAGTGGTGGTCCTCCATCTGGCAACACATATATATCCATTTTAGGTATTTCCTGGCCTTTGTATATCACTTTCACCCTTATTTTTCCTTTGGGGTAGACTTTTTGCCCCGTGTACGTCTTCAAGACAATCTCTGTAGCTTTCAAGGGTATATGTGAAAATAGCCGCTTGTAGTCCCTTTGGTTTATGACTGTTAGGGCTGATCCTGTGTCCAATTACATTTTCACTTGAACTCCGTCTATCTTGAGTGTGACCCAGATAGTCTGGTGATCCTCCATTTTGGTTACCTTATGTAGTTTCAGAAAACCCAGCTCCTTGCTTCCGGAGTCTGTGTCACTTTTCTGTTCGTCTGAACTACTGTCCATCACCTTGTGTACCTTTTTGTACTTCTCCTGTGGAGATTTCTTGCTGTTTGTTTTCTTCCCAGACCTGCAGACTCTTGCTATGTGTTCTGCTTTTCCACACTGTTTGCACACTTGGTCCTTGAACCAACAATCCTTCTGGTCGTGTGTTCTGCCGCAGCGATAACACTTCCCTGTTCCATAGGACATTTCATTGGTGCCATATTCTTGCGGTCTCCATTGTATCTCTGCAGCGCCCCTTGCGGCTGCTTCGTGTGATACTGCCATACTGAAAGCCTTGTCCAGCGTAAGATCCTTTTCTGATAGAAGCCGTTTCTGGGTTCCTTCACTTTGAAGCCCACACACAAACTTGTCCCTTAACGTATCTGCTAGTCCCACTCCAAACTAGCAGTGTTTCGATAGCTTGTGCAGTTCCGTTAAGTACTTAGCATTGCTTTCGTCTTTGTGTTGGTTCCTTTTATGGAACTTAAATCATTCTGCTATCAGCAGCGGTGTGGGGTTTAAGTGGCCATGTAGGATTTCTACTATGCTTTCGAAATTCTTATTCACAGGCTTACCTGGGGTTATTAGGTTTCACAGTAACCCATAAGTTTTTGCACCCATGGAATTTAACAAAACCAGTGCTTTCCTAGCATCTGGCACTTCATTCGCCCTGCAGTACACCTCAATACGTTCCACATATGTCGCCCAATCTTTGACTTCATTGTCGAACGTAGAGATACTGCCACTCTTCGGCATCCCTGGGTGTGATTTAACTGTCAAAAATGGCGTCTCCCTCGCTTTCCCTTCTTCTCCGCTGGCACAAAATGGCGTCTCCTGCGCTTTCCTTTCTTCCTGCGCTTGCCCTTCTTCTCCGCTGCGGCTTCTAAAAATGGCATCTCCCGCGCTCTTCCTTCTTCTCCGCGGCTCAATGGCGTCTCCCGTGCTCTCCCTTCTTCTCCCCGCAGACACTGTTCAGCCCTTGAGCCCTGGCTGTGCTCTGCGTGTTTTTTTTTTCTGCTGCGCCTTTCCCGTTTCCGCCGCTCGGTCCTGAACTCGGCTGCTGCTTTACCCTCTCTCTCTCTCTCCATTTTGTTTTTCCTCGACGCCGCTCGGTTTTCAACCCCCGGCTGTGCCCTGTGTGCTTCACCCTCTATCTTACCCCGTCGATGCTGCTCGGCTTCTTCTCTGCCATCAGTCGGCTCCAGCCGCCGCTGTCCGGGAAGGGTCTGCGCTGTACCTGTCATCAGTCTGTTGCTGATCGTCGTGGCTGGGGAACCAAGCCCGGCTCTCCACAGCCTCCCCTGCGATGTTCACTCTCTGCCGGACGACTGGGCGGTTGCTCGTGGTCGACGCCCGTGTTTCTGGCCTCGACTTTCTTCCACCGCCCTCCCGGAGCGAATCCTCGAAGGGAAATGCAGAGTTGCAGGTAGATTCGAATTGACACTTGTCGCCACTGTTAGATCCGTGATTCTTTAAATAGGATGTTTCCCCAAGAACTACACGGATGCTGTAACTTAACAATCAACAGGTATTTACTGGGGTAGAGTAGCCTCAAGACTGAAGTACAGAAGCCTGCTCCGGCTTTATATACAGGTGTGGTCACTGCCGGTACTACACCGTACAGGAGCTGTAAAACAGTTCTCTCTTAAAGGTACATACACAACAGGTCTGGGACCCTTCATCAGAACTGGAAAAAACTGGAGATGTAACAGATACTTACCCCTGGGGGGTTAGGAGGGGAGGAAGAAATAGAAAGAACATCCTGTACTTTTGTAAGAGGCAGGAAAGATAAAATGTTGCAAATGGGAATGGCAAAAATCATACTGCATGAAAAATGGGGGCGGGGATAATTATCTGAAATTGTTGAACTCAATGTTGAGTCCGGCAGGCTGCAAAGTGCCCAATCGAAAGATGAGGTGCTGTTCCTCGAGCTTACGTTGAGCTTCATTGGAACAATGCAATAGCCCGAGGACAGAGAGATCAGAGTGGGAGTGAAGCGGTGAATTAAAGTGACAGGCGACCGGAAGCTCAGGATCACCCGTACGGACTGAACGGAGGTGTTCCGCAAAGCGGTCGCCCAATCTGCGTTTGGTCTCCCCAATGTAGAGGAGACCGCATTGTGAGCAGCGAATACAGTATATTAAATTATACTTTGGTTCTGTCTTCACAAAGGAGGACACAAATAACCTCCCAGAGATGTCAGGGAACATAGGGTCTAATGAGAGGGAGGAACTGAATGAAATCAGTATTTGTAGGGAAATGGTGTTAGGGAAATTGATGGGATTGAAGGCTGACAAATCCCCAGGGCCTGATAATCTACATCCTAGGGTACTTAAGGAAGTGGCCCTAGAAATAGTAGATGCATTGCTGGTCATCTTCCAAAATTCTATAGACTCTGGAACAGTTCCCATGGATTGGAGGGTAGCTAATGTAACCCCACTATTTTAAAAAGGTGGTCGAGAAAAAACGGGGAATTATAGACCGGTAAGCCTGACATTGGTAGTGGGGAAAATGCTAGAGTCCATTATAAAAGATGTAATAGCAGAGCATTTGGAAAACAGTGACAGGATCAGACAAAGTCAACATGGATTTACAAAAGGTAAATCATGCTTGACTAATTGACTGGAATTTTTTGAGGATGTAACTGGTAGAATAGATAAGGGAGAACCAGTGGATGTGGTGTATTTGGACTTTCAGAAGGCTTTCGATAAGGTCCCGCATAAGAGACTAGCGTGCAAAGTTAAAGCACATGGGATTGGGGGTAAGGTACTGACTTGGATAGAGAACTGGTTGGCAGACAGGAAGCAAAGAGTTGGAATAAACGGGTCTTTTTCTGAGTGGCAGGCAGTGACTAGTGGGGTACCGCAGGGATCGGTGCTAGGACCCCAGCTATTCACAATATATATTAATGATCTAGACGAGGGAACTAGATGTAATATCTCCAAGTTTGCAGACGACACAAAGCTGGGTGGGCGTGTGTGCCGTGAGGAGGATGCAGAGAAACTCCAGTATGATTTGGACAGGTTGGGTGATTGGGCAGATGCATGGCAGATGCAGTATAATGTGGATAAATGCGAGGTTATCCACTTTGGTGGCAAAAACAGGGAGACAGATTATTATCTGAACGGCAATAGATTGGGAGAAGGGGAAGTGCAACGAGACCTGGGTGTCCTTGTGCACCAGTCGCTGAAGGTAAGCATGCAGGTGCAGCAGGTGGTTAAGAAGGCAAATGGTATGTTGGCCTTCATAGCGAGAGGATTCAAGTACAGGAGCAAGGAGTTGCACAGGGCCTTGGTGAGACCACACCTTGAGTATTGTGTGCAGTTTTGGTCACCATATTATAAAAAGGATATGGAGGCACTGGAGAGGGTGCAGAGAAGATTTACAGGGATGATACCAGAAATGCGAGGGTACACCTATCAGGAAAGGATGAACGGGCTGGGTCTCTTTTCTCTTGAAAAGAGAAGGCTGAGGGGTGACCTAATAGAGGTCTTTAAAATCATGAAAGGTTTTGATAGAGTAGATACAGAGAGTGTTTCCACTTGTGGGGAAGAGAAAAACTAGAGGCTATCAATATAAGATAGTCACCAAGAAATCAAATAGGGAATTCAGAAGAAACTGCTTTACCCAGGGAATGGTGAGCATGTGGAACTCGCTACCACAGGAAGTGGTTGAAGTGAATAGTATAGATGCATTTAAGGGGCGGTTAGAAACGCATATGAGGAAGAAAGGAATAGAAGGTTATGCTGATAGGGTTAGATGAGGAAAGACAGGAGGAGGCTCGAAGGGAGCATAAACACGAGTATAGACTGGTTTGGCTGAATGGCCTGTTTCTGTGCTGTATATCCTATGTAATCCTATGTAAGGTGGACTCTGGCCAGATGTGCGGGGATGATGGACCCTGGCCAGATGTGCGAGGATGGTGGACCCTGACCAGATATGCGGGTTGGTGGACCCTGGCCAGATGTGCGGGGATGGTGGACCCTGGCCAGATGTGCGAGGCTGGGGGACCCTGGCCAGATGTGCGGGTTGTGGACCCTGACCAGATGTGCGGGATGGTGGCACTGGTCAGATGTGCGGGATGGTGGACCCTGGCCAGATGTGCGGGGATGATGGACCTTGGCCAGATGTGCGGGATGGTGGACCCTGGCCAGATGTGCGGGATGGTGGATCCTGGCCAGATGTGCGGGGATGGTGGACCCTGGCCAGATGTGCGAGGTTGGGGGACCCTGGCCAGATGTGCGGGTTGTGGACCCTGACCGGATGTGCGGGGATGGCGGCACTGGTCAGATGTGCGGGATGGTGGATCCTGGCCAGATGTGCGGGGATGATGGACCCTGGCCAGATGTGTGGGATAGTGGACCCTGGCTAGATGTGCGGATGGTGGATCCTGGCCAGATGTGCGGGGATGATGGACCCTGGTCAGATGTGCGGGATGGTGGACCCTGGCCAGATGTGCGGGTTGGTGGACCCTGGCCAGATGTGCGGGGATGGTGGACCCTGGCCAGATGTGCGAGGCTGGGGGACCCTGGCCAGATGTGCAGGTTGTGAACCCTGGCCAGATGTGCGAGGATGATGGACCCTGGCCAGATGTGTGGGATGGTGGACCCTGGTCAGATGTGAGGGATGGTGGATCCTGGCCAGATGAGAGGGATGGTGAATCCTGGCCAGATGTGAGGGATGGTGGACCCTGGCCAGATGTGCGAGGATGGTGGACCCTGGCCGGATGTGCGAGGATGGTGGACCCTGGCCGGATGTGCGGGGAAGGTGGATCCTGGCCAGATGTGCGAGGATGGTGGACCCTGGCCAGATGTGAGGGATGGTGGATCCTGGCCAGATATGCGAGGATGGTGGACCCTGGCCAGATGTGCGAGGATGGTGGACCCTGGCCAGATGTGCGAGGATGGTGGACCCTGGCCAGATGTGCAGGGATGGTGGATCCTGGCCAGATGTGTGAGGATGGTGGACCCTGGCCAGATGTGCAGGATGGTGGATCCTGGCCAGCTGTGCGGGGATGGTGGATCCTGGCCGGATGTGCGGGGATGATGGACCCTGGCCAGTTGTGCGAGGATGGTGGACCCTGGCCAGATGTGCGGGATGGTGGACCCTGGCCAGATGTGAGGGATGGTGGATCCTGGCCAGATGTGCGAGGATGGTGGACCCTGGCCAGATGTGCAGGATGGTGGACCCTTGCCGGATGTGCAGGGATGGTGGTACTGGCCGGATGTGTGGATTGGTGGATCCTGGCCAGATGTGGCACTGGCCAGTTGGGTAGGAATAAACATAAGAACATAAGAACATAAGAAATAGGAGCAGGAGTAGGCCAATCGGCCCCTCGAGCCTGCTCCACCATTCAATAAGATCATGGCTGATCTGATCCTAACCTCAAATCTTCTATCACTGTGCATCCACCCGAACCCATCTGATCTCCCGGGAGAGGCGAAAAACCAGATAAAGACCCAATGGCCAATTTGGGAGAAAAAAATCTGGGAAATTCCTCTCCGACCCATCTAGGCGATCGAAATTCTTCCAGGAGATCACGCTGTCCCTATATTTTCTACAGTACTTACCTTCTGTAAAGGCGATCTCCACCCCAGCCAGGAACAGGAATAAAACCATCTCCTGAAATCTAACACAGAATTAGAACACAGTAGGAGCAGAACCAGGCTACACAGCCCCTGGGCCCACTCCACTACCCACAGGGCCATGACCATTCCGAACCTAGACTCCTGTCCAATTTCCTGCCCGCTCCCCGTAACCCTTAATTCCCTTTACTTCTAGGAAACTATCTATTTCTGTTTTAAGTTTATTTAATGATGTAGCTTCCACAGCTTTCTGGGGCAGCAAATTCCGCAAACCTACCACCCTCTGAGTGAAGAAATTTCTCCTCATCTCAGTTTTGAAAGAGCAGCCCCTTATTTTAAGATTATGCCCCCTAGTTCTAGTTTCACCCATCATTGGGAACATGCTCACCACATCCACCTGATCAAGCCCCTTCACAATCTTATATGTTTCAATAAGATCGCCTCTCATTCTTCTGAACTCCAATGAGTAGAGTCCCAATCTACTCAACCTCTCCTCATATGACCACCCCCTCATCCCCGGGATTAACCGAGTGAACCTTCTTTGTACTGACTCGAGAGCAAGCATGTCTTTTCTTAAGTATGGACACCAAAACTGTATGCAGTATTCCAGGTGCGGTCTCACCAATACCTTGTACAACTGCAGCAATACCTCCCTGTTTTTATATTCTATCCCCCTAGCAATAAAAGCCAACATTCCATTGGCCTTCTTGATCACTTGCTGCACCTGCATACTAACTTTTTGAGTTTCGTGCACCAGGATCCCCAGATCCCTTTGTACGACAGTACTTTCCAGTTTCTTGCCATTAAGATAATAACTTGCTCTATGATTTTTCCTGCCAAAGTGCATAACCTCACACTTTCCAGTATTGTATTCCATCTGCCAAATCTCTGCCCACTTACTTAGCCTGTCTATGTCCCTTTGCAGGTTTTTTATGTCCTCTTCACTCACTACTTTCCGTCCCATCTTTGTATCATCTGCAAACTTTGATATGTTACACTTGGTCCCCTCCTCCAAATCGTTAATATAGATTGTAAAGAGTTGGGGACCCAGCACTGACCCCTGCGGAACACCACTAGTTACTGGCTGCCAATCTGAGAACGAACCATTTATCCCAACTCTCTGCTTTCTGTTAGAGAGCCAATCCTCCACCCATGCCAGAATATTACCCCCAATCCCGTGATTTTTTACCTTGAGCAATAATCTTTTGTGTGGCACCTTGTCAAATGCCTTTTGGAAGTCTAAATACACTACGTCCACTGGTTCCCCTTTATCCACCCTGTATGTTACTTCCTCAAAAAACTCCAGCAAATTTGTCAAACATGACTTCCCCTTCATGAAACTGTAGTGTCCGTGTGTAGATAAAGACACTGAAGACAGGAGTTGGTTCATAGGTATTTACTAAGCAAGTCTGGGGGGGGGTTTCTAAAGGATATACACAATACACAGGCTTATATAGCCCAAGTGGCAATTACCGGCATTACGCACACCTGGGGCTCTTAAAGGCACATACACCACAATTCCTCCCCTTCTAGCTAACTAGTACATCATATTTTAAGTAATTATTAATTACATGTTATATGCAAAATAATATACATTGCTGTATTAATTAATTATAAGTTAGTCTCTCAGGAGGCTTCATGACTCGGTCCGGATAACGCCTCGGGGGTGTAGCAGTTTCTGGTGGTGTAGTAGGTTCTTCTGGCAAGGCTGATTCGGCTTGAAGGCCAGTGTCGGGTTCATCGGGCTCCAGTATCACCGGATCGGAGGTAGATATGGGTATCTCTACTTCATCGTTAGATGTATAGAGTGGTGGTGTAGGTTGTCCCTTTTCGGATGACTTGATGATTTGGTCAGCATGGCGCCTTATTATGCTGTCTCCGATGTCCACGGTATACATCAGTGGTCCTAATCGTGTGCAGATAGTTCCAGGCTGCCATTTCTCGGTACGGTAGTCCCGGGCCAAAACCGGTTGGCCTATCTGGAAGGCCCTAGTTGGCCTTTCATTCATGCCCTGAAACTGCCAGTTCTCCACGTCCCTTCGGATGTTGGGCTTGCCCAAATCCAGCCGGCATCTTAGGTTTCTATTGTAGAACATCATGGCGGGAGTTTGGTTAGTAATCATATGCGTTGCATTCCTATATGCAAATAAGAAGTTATCCACCTTGTGCTGAAGTTTTATGTCTTCATTACCCATGGCCTTGATGGCCTTCTTGAAGGTCTGGACAAACCTTTCAGCCAATCCATTGGTGGCGGGATGGTATGGAGCGGACGTGTAGTGCTTTACCCCATTGTTCCTTAAGAACTTTCTGAATTCTTCGGACACAAATTGCGGTCCATTATCAGAACATATCTGCTCCGGCAGCCCATTCCTGGCAAATATGGTCCTTAATACTGTGATGGTTTTTTCCGTGGTGGTGGAGGACATCTTTATTACCTCCGGCCACTTGGAGTGTGCATCAACTGCGATTAAGAACATTGAGTCCATAAATGGACCAGCAAAGTCGATGTGCACCCTTTGCCAGGGAGATGAGGGCCACTCCCATGGATGTAGAGGGGCCTGTGGCGGAGCATTTTGGACCTTCTGGCATCCTAGGCAGCTCTTGGTCATGTCTTCGATGTCTCCATCGATACCTGGCCACCATACAAATGCCCTAGCTAGGTTCTTCATTTTCACTCCACCCAGATGCCCCTCGTGAAGCTCCTTTAGCACTTTATCCTGGAGTTTGGGTGGAATCACCACTCTGGATCCACACATCAAGGTTCCTCGGCACACTGACAGCTGTTCTCTTCTTTGCGAGAATGCTGGCAACAGTGGTTCGCCATGTGCTGGCCATCCCTTCACTGTTAAATCGTAGACCCGTGAGAGAGTAGGGTCATTTATTGTCTCCCTTTCAATGGCAGAATTTGTCACCGGTAGACATTCCACTATGGTAGAGTGGAATATCTCTACTGGGTCCACTGTAGGTGCCTCTTCTATCATTGGCAACGGTAGGCGTGATAAACTGTCAGCATTCCCATGCTGTTTTGACCCTTTGTATTCAATGTTGTATTGGTGTGCCCCTAGAAAAAGGGACCACCTCTGTAGTCTTTGTGCCGTCATAATGGGGACATCTTTTTTAGGGTTGAATATGGAGATGAGGGGTTGATGGTCAGTCAGCAAGGTAAATTTTTGTCCGTGTAGGTAATGGTTGAATTTCTGCACTCCCCATACCAGGCTGAGTGCTTCCCTGTCTATCTGGGCATAGTTACGCTCAGCTGAGTTCAATGAGCGTGACGCAAAAGCTATCGGCCGTTCCGAGCCATCAGGGAATCTATGGGACAATACCGCTCCTATGCCATAAGGGGATGCCTCGCACGCCAGTCTGATTGGTAGTGATGGGTTGTAATGAGCCAAAATTTTCTCGGATGTGATTAAGTCTTTACATTTATGGAAGGCACGTTTACAGTCTTCGTTCCATTTCCAAATCACTCCTGTCTGTAGAAGATCATTAAGAGGGTGTAGAATAGTTGATAAGTTCGGTAAAAATTTATGATAGTAATTTATTAATCCCAGGAATGACCTTAATTGTGAAACATTTTCAGGTGCTGGGGCTTTTATAACTGCTTCAATTTTTTCAGGTGACTTATGTGATATACCTATCAATTCATCCAATGAAAAGCGACGAGTTAAGAAAGTAACTATAGGTTTTTATTGGCTAAATAACAGAGCCCACCCTCGTGGGTGATCGGATCCAACAAGGAGGAATACCAGCCAGTCGACCACCTTTATACCTGGGCAGGTAGGTGGAGCCATGGGCGGAGTCAGTGGTCAGCCCAGGTATAACAGCGTGACAAGAGGCGACCTCGTATAGTGATACAACAGTGTGAACAGTGATAACGATATAACAGTGATAACTATAGTGTAACGATAGTGAACGATAAAAGTGGTTTACCACATTCACCCCTTGTTTAGATTTGAGTCCGGCGGGGTGAAGTGTACTACCAGTTCTGGTAAGTCAGTCTGTCCGGGGGCCTCGTAAGCCTTTCTGATCGTCGCAGCGGCGGTGTTGCATTCTCCGGTGCTGATGCTGGTGTCTGCGTGGTCGGCGAAGGCTCGTGGGGTTCCGGCATGCCGTCTACCTGAGCTGGAATTGGGGGGGGTGGTGGCGGGGGGTAAAGGTGGTGTCTCCGGAATGCCCGAGGGTGCGAGGTCTCGCAAGGAAACTGTGTCCTCCCGCCCGTCCGGGTAAGCCACATAGGCGTACTGGGGGTTGGCGTGCAGGAGGTTCACCTTCTCGACCAGGGGGTCTGTTTTATGGGTCCTCACGTGCTTTCGCAGCAGGACGGGCCCCGGGGAGGTCAGCCAGGTTGGTAGTGTGGTCCCCGTAGTCGACTTCCTGGGGAAAACAAACATTCGTTCATGGGGGGTGGCGTTAATGGCAGTGCAAAGTAGTGACCGGATGGAGTGCAGGGCTGCCGGGAGGACTTCCTGCCAGCGGGAGGTTGGGAGGCCCTTAGACTTTAAGGCTAAGAGGACGGCCTTCCATACCGTCGCGTTCTCTGTTTCTACCTGGCCGTTCGCTCGGGGGTTGTAGTTGGTGGTCCTGCTTGCAGCAATACCTCTCGCTAGTAGGAACTGACGGAGTTCCTCGCTCATGAAGGAGGAGCCCCGGTCACTATGTATATAGTTTGGGAACCCGAACAAGGCGAAGAGGTCGTTCAGGCATTTGATGACCGTGGTACTGGTCATGTCTGGGCAGGGGAAGGCAAAGGGGAAACGGGAGTACTCATCAACGATGTTGAGGAAGTACACATTACGGTCAGAGGACGGGAGGGGCCCCTTAAAGTCAATGCTCAGGCGCTCGAAGGGGCGGGTGGCCTTGATCAGGCTTGCTCTGTCCGGCCTAAAGAAGTGCGGTTTGCACTCGGCACAGGTCTGGCAGTTCCTGGTCATGGTCCTGACCTCCTCGATGGAGTATGGCAGGTTGCGGGCCTTAATGAAGTGGTAAAGTCTGGTGACCCCGGGGTGGCAGAGGTCGTTGTGGAGGGTCTGAAGTCTATCACTTTGCGCGCTGGCGCATGTAATTCATGACAGAGCATCAGGGGGATCGTTCAGCTTACCTGGCCGGTACAAGATATCATAATCATAGGTGGATAGTTCGATTCTCCACCTCAATATCTTGTCATTCTTGATTTTGCCCCTCAGCTTGTTATTAAACATAAAAGCGACCGAAGGCTGGTCGCTGAGGAGGGTAAATCGTTTGCCTGCCAGGTAATGCCTCCAGCGTCGTACCGCCTCCACAATCGCTTGGGCCTCCTTCTCGACCGACGAGTGTCGGATCTCGGGGCCCTGTAGGGTCCTTGAGAAGAAGGCCACTGGTCTCCCCTCCTGGTTAAGGGTAGCGGCTAGGGCGAAGTCGAATGCATCGCTCTCCACTTGGAAGGGGATGGACTCGTCCACTGCGTGCATTGTGGCCTTGGCGATGTCTCCCTTAATGAGGGAGAAGGCTGCGCACGCTTCCTCCGTAAGGGGGAAGGATGTGGACTTCATGAGGGGTCTGGCTTTGTCTGCATAATTGGGCACCCATTGGGCATAGTAGGCGAAGAGCCCCAGGGTTCTCTTCAGTGCCTTTGGACAGTGGGGGAGGGGTAGCTCCATGAGGGGGCGCATTCTTTCGGGGTCGGGGCCGATGACTCCGTTCTCTACTACACAGCCGAGGATGGCAAGGCGCGAGGTGTTAAACACACATTTCTCCTTATTGTAGGTGAGGTTCAGCCGTTGGGCCGTACGGAGGAATCTCTCCAGATTAACGTCATGGTCCTGCCGGTCGCGGCCGCAGATGGTGACGTTATCTAGGTAGGGGAACGTGGCATGCAGCCCGTTCTGGTCAACCATTCGGTCCATCTCCCTTTGGAAGACCGAAACCCCGTTGGTGACGCCGAAGGGAACCCTAAGGAAGTGGTAGAGGCGGCCGTTCACCTCGAAGGCTGTATACTGGCGGTCCTCAGGGCGGATGGGGAGTTGGTGATAGGCTGACTTAAGGTCGATGGTGGAGAATACCCGGTACTGCGCAATCTGATTGACCATATCAGATATGCGGGGAAGGGGGTATGCGTCCAGCTGGGTGTATCTGTTTATGGTCTGGCTGTAGTCGATGACCAGGCGGTTTTTATTGCCAGTCTTAACGACCACGACCTGGGCACGCCAGGGGCTGGTGCTCCCCTCGATGATGCCCTCCTTCAGGAGACGCTGCACCTCAGAGCTAATGAAAGCTCTGTCCCCGGCGCTGTACCGCCTGCTCTTGGTCGCGACGGGTTTGCAGTTGGGGGTGAGGTTAGCAAACAGGGAAGGTGGCGGGACCTTGAGGGTGGATAGGCCGCAGGTGTTACGCGGTGGGCGGTTTAAAATCTGTTGGTTGTCGACTGTGAGTGGGGGGAGGGGTCCGCCGTATGCTAGCGTGACGTTTTGGAGGTGGGATTGGAAGTCTAGCCCTAGTAGGACGGCGGTGCATAGCTGGGGAAGGATGAGGAGTTTAACATTTTTATACTCCGTACCCTTAACCGGTAGGGTCACAACACAGTAGCCGCTGATGTCTGTGGCGTGGGATCTCGATGCCATCGAGATCCGGTTGTGCGTTGGCAGGACAGGGAGGGAGTAGTGGCTCACCGTGTCTGGGTGGATGAAACTCTCCGTGCTTCCGCTGTCGAACAGGCAGGTCGTGGCGTGGCCGTTTACTCTGATGTCCATCATTGACTTGGACAGGTGATGCGGGCGGGCTTGGTCCAGTGAGACGGAGGCTAGTGTATAGCTGAGCGAGTCGTTGTAGTCTGCGGGTGAGGCGGTAGTCGGGTCTAGAGGCACGGTGGCGGTCGAGCGTGGTGGGTAAAATGGCGTCTCCCAAGAGGTTGGACAAAATGGCGGAGAAGATGGCAGCCCCCGTAACTCACATGAGGCACTGCTGGTGTCGGTTGCCTGTATCAAAGATGGCCACCCCCATGAGTCACATGTGGGGATGCTGGCCTCTGTTGCCTTGAAGGAAGATGGCCGCCCCCACAGCTCGCATGAGGCACTGCTGGCCTCTGATGATCCACCTCTGCAGGTCTTAGCGAAGTGGCCTTTCTTCGTACAGTTTGAGCAGGTAGAGTTCCTGGCTGGGCAGCGCGACCTCGGGTGTTTCGCCTGGCCACAGAAGAAGCAGCCGGCGGCCCGATCGCGGGGGTCCGATGTCGGAGCTGGTACCGGGGGTGGCGGTCTCGATCGGGTCCGGGACGCCGACGCTGAGGTAGGTCCCAGGGGGGGTGCTGCGGGGGGTATCGCGGTCGGGGTCGGTCCCAAGTCCCAGGGTCGCGAGTTACAGTACCTTGAGTAGGCCTCGAGGTCCCGATGGGCCACTTGTAGAGAGAGAGCGAGGGCTGCAGCTTTGTCCAGGTCGAGGTCCCTTGCTTCCAGTAGTCTTTGCCGTGAGTAGTCGGACCGCAGGCCTTTCACGAAGGCATCGCGGACATTGTCTTCAGTATTTTCTGCCGCCGTTACCGCTTTAAAGTTACAGTCTCTGCCGAGTGCTTGTAGCACCCGTAAAAATTCCTCCACGGGCTCTCCTGGCTGTTGCGGGCGGGATCTTAGGAGGTGTCTGGCATACATGGAATTTACCAGGGTTTGGTACTGTCTTTTCAGCCGGTTGATGGCGTCCTCGTATGTTTTGAGGTCCCGGATGAGTGCGAATACTTTAGGGCTCACTTGGGCGTTCAGAACTCTTAGCATGGATTTCTGAGGCACGCCGGATTCTCCCAGGTAGGCTTCGAAGCAGCTCAGCCAGTGTTCAAAGTCGAGGGCTGAGTTTGCTGCCTGTGGATTTAGATCCAGGTACGGTGGTCTGAGGGCTCGCAGCCAGGCAGGCTGCTGTGGCTGTTGTAGCTGGGCGTCTGGCTGGTCGCTTGGCTGGTCGTTTGACTGTCCAGGTGTCGACATTTTAAAATTTAGCCAATAAAATTGATATACCTATCAATTCATCCAATGAAAAGCGACGAGTTAAGAAAGTAACTATAGGTTTTTATTGGCTAAATAACAGAGCCCACCCTCGTGGGTGATCGGATCCAACAAGGAGGAATACCAGCCAGTCGACCACCTTTATACCTGGGCAGGTAGGTGGAGCCATGGGCGGAGTCAGCAGTGGTCAGCCCAGGTATAACAGCGTGACAAGAGGCGACCTCGTATAGTGATACAACAGTGTGAACAGTGATAATGATATAACAGTGATAACTATAGTGTAACGATAGTGAACGATAAAAGTGGTTTACCACATTATGCAACCCTTCCTTATTAATTATGTGGCCACAATATGATATCTGATTTTGGAAAAATTCGCACTTGGGGCGATTTGCTCGTAGGCCCCGTTCTTTCAGCCTAGTGAGCACCTGCTCCAAATTGGCAAGGTGCTCGTTGTCGTTTTCTCCTGTTATAAGGATGTCGTCTAGGTAGCATTGAGTCCCCAGAATCCCTTGCAGGACTTGCTCCATAGCTCTTTGCCAGATAGCTGGAGCTGATGCTATTCCAAAAACCAGTCGATTGTACTGGTACAGGCCTTTGTGTGTGTTTATTGTGAGATACTTTTTAGAGGTCTCCTCAACCTCCATCTGTAGATATGCCTGTGCCAAGTCAATTTTTGTGAAATGTTTCCCTCCGGATAGTGAGGCGAAAATATCTTCTATCCTCGGAAGAGGATACTGTACCGTGTGAAGGACCGGGTTTACAGTCACCTTAAAGTCCCCACAGATGCGAATTTTTTTCTGTTCCTCAGAGTTATTTTTCAATGTTTTTTTCATGACTGGAACGATGGGTGTTGCCCATTCGCTCCAATCTATTTTGGATAATACGCCTGCCTTTTCCAAATTCTTCAGCTCTGCCTCGACTGCTGGACGTATTGCGTATGGCACCGGTCTTGCCTTAAAATTTTTTGGAATTGCTGTATCTTCCACTTTTATTGAGGCGGTGATGCCTTTCAAGGTTCCTAGTTTCTCTTGAAACACTTCTTTGGCGTTGGCCAAGATGTCTTTTAATCGTTCAGGTATGATGTCATCATTGTTTTTTTCCTTACTGGTCACCGTCAGTGCCTGAATGGAGTGCCAGTCTAAACGTATCTTCCTTATCCATTCACGTCCCAACAACGGTGGACCACCATCTTGTAGAATGTATAAATACAACTTTTGTATTTCTTTGCCGTTGTATACCACAGGCACCCTTATTTTTCCTTTGGGGTAGACTTTCTGTCCCGTATATGTTTGTGAGATAATGGATGTGTCTTTTAGAGGTATATGCGAAAATAGCCTCTCGTAATCTCGTCGATTTATTACGGTTAGAGCTGATCCTGTATCTAGCTCCATTTTAACTGGGGACCCTGCTATTGTGAGGGTAACCCAAATGGTTTGGTAATCCTCTTTGGCAAGTACATTATGTAATTTGAGACAGCTTAGTCTCTTGTTTCCGGAGTCGCTATCGCTATTCTGGTCTTCGGAGCTATTGTCCGTCATCATTTGTACCTTCCTGTACTTTTCTTTATTGATTTTTTGTTTTCTGTCAGTGGATTTATTTTGTCCAGATTGGCATACCCGTGCAATGTGTCCAATCTTACCACATTGCCTGCATGCTTTGCCCTTGAACCAGCAGTCCCTCTGGTTATGGGTGGATCTGCCGCAGCGATAACATCTTCCGAACTCCTGTGTCATTTTATGGGTGCCGAAGTCCTGTGTCTCTTGTTGTATCTCTGCAGCTCCTTTTGTTGCTGCTTCGTATGATACAGACATACTGAAAGCTTTGTCCAATGTTAAATCTTTTTCAGAAAGCAGTCTTTTTTGTGTTCCTTCACTTAAGAGACCGCAAACAAATTTGTCTCGAAGATAATCTGATAGTCCTGCTCCGAATTGGCAGTACTTTGATAGCTTTCTTAATTCGGTTAGGTAATCAGCGTTACTTTCATTCTTGTGTTGATTTCTCTTGAAGAACTTGAATCGTTCTGCTATCAGCAGCGGTGTTGGGTTTAAATGCTCCTGCAGGGTATCAACAATTTCTTTAAAAGTCTTGTCCTTTGGTTTGGCTGGAGTGATTAAATTTCGTAACAGCCCGTATGTCTTCGCGCCCATTAAGTTCAGAAGTACTGAAGCTTTTTTTTCATCTGTTATTCCATTTGCAGTGCAATAAACCTCTACTCTTTCCACGTATGTGGTCCAATCTTCTATTTCGCCATCAAAAGCCTCAATATTACCAGATTTAGGCATTTCAGAAAAGATATGGCGCTTCCCGTGCTTTTTTTTTTCTCTCTGTAGCAACGATATGGCGCTTCCCGCGCTTTCCCGCCGCTGCTACCGATAACAACGCTGTTTTACTGTGGTTTCCGTTTATTCACTGTTGGAGACTCGTTCCCGACGGAGGTCTAAACGCTGACCTGCTTGCCGCGCCGGCCGTCTCTCGAGTGCACCCTCCCAGTCCGTTATTGCTTGCCTCCGATTTCGCTGCCTGTCTCAGCTGTAGAGCCCGCCGCTGGAGCTCCAGCCTGACGCCCAGGAAGGATTAGCGCAGTACCTGTCACCAGCTTGGCCAGCTGGTGAAACCACAGTTTCTCTTACTTCCTTGAGTCTTCTGGACGCTGGAGGAATCGATGTCCTTGAGGTGCTGCCGAATTGCAGGTAAGTCCGTTTCCACTTCGTCGCCACTGTAGTGTCCGTGTGTAGATAAAGACACTGAAGACAGGAGTTGGTTCATAGGTATTTACTAAGCAAGTCTGGGGGGGGGGGTTTCTAAAGGATATACACAATACACAGGCTTATATAGCCCAAGTGGCAATTACCGGCATTACGCACACCTGGGGCTCTTAAAGGCACATACACCACAGAAACCATGCTGAGTTTGTCCTACTAAATTATGTTTATCCAAATGTCCCGTTACTGTCTCCTTAATAATGGACTCTAACATTTTACCAACCACAGATGTTAGGCTAACAGGCCTATAGTTTCCAGCCTTCTGCCTACTACCCTTTTTAAATAAGGGTGTTACATTAGCAGTTTTCCAATCTGCCGGGACCTTTGCTGAGTCCAGGGAGTTTTGGAAAATTATTACCAATGCATCCACAATCCCTACCGCTACTTCCCTCAAGACCCTAGGATGCAAGCCATCAGGTCCAGGGGATTTATCCGCCTTGAGTCCCATTATTTTACCAAGTACCACTTCCTTAGTGATTTTAATCGTATTTAGTTCCTCCCCCCCCAGAGCCCCCTGTTTGTCCAGTGTTGGGATATTCTTAGTGTCCTCTACTGTAAAGACTGATACAAAATAATTGTTCAGTGTTTTTGCCATCTCCATGTTTCCCACCATTAATTTCCCGGTCCCATCCTCTAAGGGACCAACATTCACTTTAGCCACCCTTTTTCTTTTTATATAACTATAGAAACTTTTACTGTCTGTTTTTATATTTTTTGCTAATTTACTTTCATAATCTATCTTCCCTTTCTTAATCAATCTTTTAGTTATTTTTTGCTGTCTTTTAAAGACTTCCCAATCTTCCATCCTGCCACTAGATTTGGCTACCTTATATGCCCTTGTTTTTAGTTGGATACTATCCTTAATTACTTTACTTAGCCACGGATGGCTATCTTTTCTTTTACAGCCTTTTTTCCTCAGTGGAATATATATTTTTTGGAAGTTGTAAAATAACTCCTTAAATGTACACCACTGATCATGTACCGTCTTACCCTTTAATCTATTTTCCCAGTCCACTCTAATCAATTCCGCTCTCATACCTTCATAGTCTCCTTTATTCAAGCTCAGCACGCTTGTTTGAGATCCAACCCTCTCACCCTCCAATTGAATATGGAACTCAACCATGCCATGGTCACTCATTCCAAGGGGATCCTTCACCGGGACATTTTTAATTAATCCTGTCTCATTACACAGGACCAAATCTAAGGTTGCTTGCCCCCTGGTCGGTTCAGTTACATACTGCTCAAGAAACCCATCCCTAATACACTCAATGAACTCATCCTCAAGGCTGCTCTGCCCAATTTGATTTGTCCAGTTAATATGATAATTAAAATCCCCCATAATTATAGCTGTTCCCTTATTACAAGCCTCAACTATTTCTTGATTAATACTCCGTCCAACAGAGTTGCAACTGTTCGGAGGCCTATAGACTACACCCACTAGTGTTTTTTTCTCATTATTATTCCTTATCTCCACACAAACTGTTTCACTATCCTGCTCCTTTGACCCAATATCATTTCTCTGTATTATAGTGATTCCTTCCTTTATTAACATAGCCACCCCACCTCCTCTCCCTTCCTGCCTGTCCTTCCTGATTGTTAAATAACCTGGTATGTTTAATTCCCAGTCATGGTCACCCTGCAGCCATGTTTCTGTAATGGCCACAAGATCATACACATATGTCGTTATTTGTGCCGTTAACTCATTCATTTTGTTACGAATGCTACGTGCATTCAGATAAAGAACTTTCAAATATGTTTTGTAACACTTAGTTCCTGTTTTTTCCCTTTTTAGTACTTTACTTTTTGCTCCATACCTTCTGTCTCTTCCTGACACATTCTGTTTTTTAATTCCCCCACTGCTACCTAAGTCTATGACCTTCTCTGTTGTCATTTCTATTATTTGCTCTCTAGAAACCTCCCCCCCACTAATTAGTTTAAAGCCCTCTCTACAGCCCTAGTTATATGATTCGCCAGGACTCTAGTCCCAGCACTGTCCAAGTGGAGTCCGTCCCAATGGAACAGCTCCCTCCTGTCCCAGTATTGGTGCCAGTGTCCCAAGAAGCAAAGCCCATTTCTCCCACACCAGTCTTTGAGCCACGCATTTAACTCTTTAATTTTATTTATCCTAGCCATATTCGCTCGTGGCTCAGGTAATAACCCAGAGATTATTACCCTTGAGGTTCTGTTTTTTAATTTGACCCCTAGCTGCTCATACTCCTTTAACAGAACCGTCTTCCTTGTCCTATCTACGTCGTTTGTACCAACATGGACCACGACAACTGGATCCTCCCCCTCCCACTCCAAGTTTCTTTCCAGCCCAGAAGAGATGTCCTTAACCCTTGCACCGGGCAGGCAACACAGCCTTCGGGACTCCCGCTCTTGACTGCAGAGAACCCTATCTATCCCCCTAATGATACTATCCCCTACCACTACAACATTTCTTTTTACTCCCTCCACTTGAATGGCCCC
Organism: Somniosus microcephalus; assembly: GCF_052327205.1. Classification (NCBI taxonomy): domain Eukaryota; kingdom Metazoa; phylum Chordata; class Chondrichthyes; order Squaliformes; family Somniosidae; genus Somniosus; species Somniosus microcephalus. Next base: position 44,765,863 of record NC_141014.1, read on the forward strand.
CTGTACCACGGTGCTGTGGCCAGGTTGCTCATCCTCCCTGCAGTCCCCGCTCCCGCCCTCACAGGGAGTAAGAACCTCGATCCTGCTGGACAAGAACAAGGGCTGCGTCTCCTTCAACACTATATCCTGGATCCCTGTACCTTCCTCACTCGTAGTCACACTGTCCTGTCCCTGACCACGGACTACATCTGCAGTAATTAACTTCATAGGTGTGATCATCTCCTGAAACATAGAGTCCAGGAACTTCTCCCCCTCCCTGATGTGTCGCAGTGTCTGAAGCTCGGTCTCAAGCTCCATAACATGGAACTTGAGTTCCTCTAGCAGCAAACACTTGTCGCAGATGTAATCACCATGAGCCTCAATGGGGACCACCGGCTCCCACATCTCGCAACAGTAACACATCACCTGCTCCATTCTATATAATTAATTAAATTTGTTATTATTAGTTATGAAGATCCTGCCCGGATATAGATGATAATGTCACACCACTATTCAAAGGACTTACCAACTTAAAGGTATAAAAGAGAAGAGAAGGAAGAAAACCAACCAACCAGCTGATCACCAACCTCCTCCTTGAATACTGTCTGTGGGGCCTGTTTGGTTGACTCGTCTCACTGCTCCGCCTCCACAGTGTTGTCCAAGCCTGGGAGTGGGGAACAAAACAGAGCAAAAAACACACCCTCACCTCCCACTTATCCGAACTCTCCCACTTAGCAAAACTCCAGCACCACTCAATGCACAAGGCACTCCGTGTTGGGCAACCTCATAGATGAATAGCACAACTGACAGAAAGTGCCTGAAACAAAAAAAAAATGGATGACCTTCCCTTAAATGGGCAGGCTAAATCTGAAATGAGTCAGTCGCTCCTAACCTGGTCTGTTGTGTTGCTTTGTTACAGGCTGTACAAGAGGCTGTGATCCAGTCGCTCGACTATCTTTTTCAAACGTCACCTCGGACAAGAGTCGCCTTGGTTACCTTCAACGATGAGGTAGATGAGGAGGAGCTGAATGGCCAAACTCTTCACCGTGATTGGTTGCAAAGACTTGCTATGTCCTCTGGTGTGCAGTCATGCAGTGGTCAGGATACGAGTGTTCATGCGTTCCCACATTGTGGTGAAGTGTGCTGATCACCTGCCACTCATAAGGAGATTCTGGAAACTGCTGTCCCTGTAGTAAAAGATTAAACTTAACTAATTAGGGAAGAGGGCATTCAGTTAGATTATGGCTCTCCTGACACTGGCCTCCTCTCCCTATCCTATCCCACGATCCCTGGCCTGAACCCCGAGCCATTTACCGGTGGGCTGTTCGGGTTTGCCGGCTCCATTATAACTGAGGCCTGAGGGCTAATATTGGGGACCCCTTGGGTCTCACCATTCAGGTGCAAGGGCTGTACCGAATCTCCAGGACATTGCTTTTTAGGGTTATGTATTGGTTTGTACTAAGTAATTCGAATGCATCCCACAGTTTGCGTGTTCACCCATTGATATCTCAGCTCAGTTTACTGCAGTCAATTCATTTCTCATCTCGTTGAAGTTTGCCGTACTTTAAATTTAATCATTAGCAAAATTACAATGTTAAACTATATTAGAACTCTCGTGAATTTGATTGATTTCACAGGTAACAATCTATGGAGATGGACTGACCTCCCCGCGGACTCTGCAAGACTTTGAGTTAATTGATCAAAATTACCTGAAGACGCAGGGTGCCCAGGCGGCGCTGCCACATTGTATTTTGGAGAGCAGGGACGCACTACGTTGCCACATAAACCTGTGAGTTACGTCTGTGTTCTGGTAGAAGTAAAAAGAAAAACCAGAAATGTTGGAAATAATGACAGAAAATGCCTGAAATCTGCTTTGCGTCCGTCAACATCTGAAAGAGACAAGTTAATGTTTCAGGTGGAACCCAACTCTGATGAAGGGTTTAAACCAAAATGTTAACCTTTCTCTCCAACTGCCTCGTTCTCTCGCTACTTGTATATTTTTCACTGTCTCTACCGGGTAAACATTCCAATGAGAAACACCCTTTACGCAGGTGCACAATAAACAGAGTGCAGGAAATTGGATTAGTAGGACTTGGGGTTGAATCTTGCTTGCTGAATGTGTGCGAGGCAAACTAAAAGGGAGAATCTCATCAATTTATTTCGACAGCTGTCATAAATTAATTCCTGTGCTTTCCACCAGAGTGCACTGACAGCATTGTGGATTCATATAGAACAGCTGCTGGAGGCAGCAATGGCCAGGTCTTTGACAGTTGGATTCCTAAAGATGAGTGCCTGGAATTTCCATGGGCTTGCTCCTGCTCTCCTGCCAGAACTTCAGCAGAAAATCAGTGAAATTTCTAGAGAAATTGTCATGATGTTTCTCTGAGGTATCTGCCAAACCTCCACCACATGTACGGCAGAGATTGGGAGGACCTCTGGAAAATCTGACCCAGTTGCACTACTTTTACTGTTCCATTAGCAGTTCATTTATTACAACCTTTTGAAGTAATTTTGCTACATTTTCATTGTTTTTTGCTTTTGATCAGACCTTTTTGCATGTTTTTGTTCTTTTGATACCCTCCTTTTCTCAGCCTACTGGTTTTCTGCAGCAACCACTGCAGACTGGGATTTCCTTAGTGTATCCATCTGGCATTTGGCGAGTTGGATGAGGAAAAAGAGAATCTAAGGAAGGATGGGAGGCAGATGTGCTTTACACCTGAGGTAATCTACCCCTACCCACACTTGCCCCAGGAACAGACCGAGGCAGAAAATCTACCTTCACTGCCGACTCTTCACCAAGGAAGCAGTTACAAAGTTATTCTGCTGCAGCTCAATCTTAAAATGATGATGTGAAGGAAGTTGATGAATGTAGACTGGAAGCATCAACAAAATTGCAATGTTAAATTATATCTGAATTCTCTCAAATTTGTATTTGTTTATTTTAAAAATTGGATTGGTTTCACAGATAACACTCTAATGAAATGTACTGCCCACCAGCTCTCCTCATCCTAGTCCTGAACCCATATATTTCTCTCGTTTTTCTCTTCTGTCCCTCATGCCCTCCAAGCTCACCTCATCCTTGGGACCCAGCTCCTGCTCCCGTGATTCCCATTCTAACTTCTCATCCTGGTCTCCATGCTAGGTGATAGAATCAATGGTTCCCTCTCCTCAGTAAATGTCCCCCTCCCTTTCAAAACCGCCACTATCATCCTCGACTGGTCCTTGCAAACTACTGCCCTATCTCCAATCTCCCCTTCTTCTCCAAAGTCTTCGAATGTGTTGTTCCTTACTAAATTCATGTCCAGCTTTCCCATGACTCCATGTTTGAATTCCTCTGATCGAGTTTCCATCCCTGCTACATCACTGAAACGATTCTAATGAGTTACAAATTACATCCTCTGTGGCCGTGACCATCGTGCACTAACCCTCATTGTCCTCCTCGACCTCTTTGTAGTTTTTGGCATAGTCCAGCTTTCATCAGTACACCAGCAAAAGTCAGAGACTTTGGAACTGTTCCCCATTGAGAGTCAGTGCCTGTGGAATTGTACCCCAGCGAGAGTCAGTGTCTGTGGAACTGTACCCCAGTGAGAGTCAGCGTCTGTGGAACTGTACCCCAGTGAGAGTCAGCGTCTGTGGAACTGTACCCCATAAGGGTCAGTGTCTGTGGGACCCATACCCCATGAGGATCAGTGTCTGTGGGACCCATACCCCAGTGAGGGTCAGTGCCTGTGGAACCTGTAACCCAGTGAGGGTCAGTGCCTGTGGAACCTGTAACCCAGTGAGAGTTAGTGCCTGTGGAACCTGTTCCCCAGTGAGGGTCAGTGCCTGTGGAACCTGTACCCCAGTGAGAGTCAGTGCCTGTGGAACCTGTAGCCCATTGAGAGTCCGTGTCTGCGGAACCTGTAGCCCATTGAGAGTCAGTACCTGTGGAACCTGTAACCCAGTGAGGGTCAGTGCCTGTGGAACCTGTAACCCAGTGAGGGTCAGTGCCTGTGGAACCTGTAACCCAGTGAGAGTCAGTGCCTGTGGAACCTGTAACCCAGTGAGAGTTAGTGCCTGTGGAACCTGTTCCCCAGTGAGGGTCAGTGCCTGTGGAACCTGTTCCCCAGTGAGGGTCAGTGCCTGTGGAACCTGTAACCCAGTGAGGGTCAGTGCCTGTGGAACCTGTAACCCAGTGAGAGTTAGTGCCTGTGGAACCTGTTCCCCAGTGAGGGTCAGTGCCTGTGGAACCTGTAACCCAGTGAGGGTCAGTGCCTGTGGAACCTGTAACCCAGTGAGAGTTAGTGCCTGTGGAACCTGTTCCCCAGTGAGGGTCAGTGCCTGTGGAACCTGTACCCCAGTGAGAGTTAGTGCCTGTGGAACCTGTAACCCAGTGAGGGTCAGTGCCTGTGGAACCTGTACCCCAGTGAGAGTCAGTGCCTGTGGAACCTGTAACCCAGTGAGAGTTAGTGCCTGTGGAACCTGTAACCCAGTGAGGGTCAGTGCCTGTGGAACCTGTAACCCAGTGAGAGTCAGTGCCTGTGGAACCTGTAGCCCAGTGAGGGTCAGTGCCTGTGGAACCTGTAGCCCAGTGAGAGTCAGTGCCTGTGGAACCTGTTCCCCAGTGAGGGTCAGTGCCTGTGGAACCTGTAACCCAGTGAGGGTCAGTGCCTGTGGAACCTGTAGCCCATTGAGAGTCAGTGCCTGTGGAACCTGTACCCCAGTGAGAGTCAGTGCCTGTGGAACCTGTAGCCCATTGAGAGTCAGTGCCTGTGGAACCTGTACCCCAGTGAGAGTCAGTGCCTGTGGAACCTGTAGCCCATTGAGAGTCAGTGCCTGTGGAACCTGTAACCCAGTGAGGGTCAGTGCCTGTGGAACCTGTAGCCCATTGAGAGTCAGTGCCTGTGGAACCTGTACCCCAGTGAGAGTCAGTGCCTGTGGAACCTGTTCCCCAGTGAGGGTCAGTGCCTGTGGAACCTGTTCCCCAGTGAGGGTCAGTGCCTGTGGAACCTGTAACCCAGTGAGGGTCAGTGCCTGTGGAACCTGTACCCCAGTGAGGGTCAGTGCCTGTGGAACCTGTTCCCCAGTGAGGGTCAGTGCCTGTGGAACCTGTTCCCCAGTGAGAGTCAGTGCCTGTGGAACCTGTTCCCCAGTGAGAGTCAGTGCCTGTGGAACCTGTTCCCCAGTGAGAGTCAGTGCCTGTGGAACCTGTAGCCCATTGAGAGTCCGTGTCTGTGGAACCTGTACCCCAGTGAGAGTCAGTGCCTGTGGAACCTGTTCCCCAGTGAGGGTCAGTGCCTGTGGAACCTGTTCCCCAGTGAGGGTCAGTGCCTGTGGAACCTGTAACCCAGTGAGGGTCAGTGCCTGTGGAACCTGTACCCCAGTGAGGGTCAGTGCCTGTGGAACCTGTTCCCCAGTGAGGGTCAGTGCCTGTGGAACCTGTTCCCCAGTGAGAGTCAGTGCCTGTGGAACCTGTTCCCCAGTGAGAGTCAGTGCCTGTGGAACCTGTTCCCCAGTGAGAGTCAGTGCCTGTGGAACCTGTAGCCCATTGAGAGTCCGTGTCTGTGGAACCTGTACCCCAGTGAGAGTCAGTGCCTGTGGAACCTGTTCCCCAGTGAGGGTCAGTGCCTGTGGAACCTGTTCCCCAGTGAGGGTCAGTGCCTGTGGAACCTGTAACCCAGTGAGGGTCAGTGCCTGTGGAACCTGTACCCCAGTGAGGGTCAGTGCCTGTGGAACCTGTTCCCCAGTGAGGGTCAGTGCCTGTGGAACCTGTTCCCCAGTGAGAGTCAGTGCCTGTGGAACCTGTTCCCCAGTGAGAGTCAGTGCCTGTGGAACCTGTTCCCCAGTGAGAGTCAGTGCCTGTGGAACCTGTAGCCCATTGAGAGTCCGTGTCTGCGGAGGGAAACAGGGAGAATTGGTGAAAACAAACAGTGCTTTACTTTAACAAGAACTTAATAATGTATTTCTTTGTAGTATTGGGAAATATATGACTTGTGCATGCATTGTTCATGCCCTCCCATGTATCTTCAGGTTGCAAGAGTGTGGTGCTACAGCACTGGGTCCAGCAGCACTAGTATCCATAGCGATGGCCTCCCAGAAACCAGGCTCCAAGGTCAGTTGGAAGTGATGATTTGTTTTTTGCGTGTGCACTGTCTTTGACAGAATACTTTCCAATAAATCACTCTGTAAATCAGTCCTACCTTATTTGGCACAATAATCCTGTACTGGCACAGCGCGTTATTGTAACGGGGAATAAGGAAACGGCAGAGAAATTAAACAAATACTTTGGGCTGGATTTTCATTCAGAAGTCGGGTTGGAGGCGGGACTACAACTTTCGGGGTTGTAGTCCCGCCTCCATCGAGATGCGGCCAATCCACGCAATTTTAACTTGATTGACCTTGTTGAGCCCGCCCAGTGGGCTCAGCAGGCCAATGAAGGGCCACCTGGCAACAGGTGACATCACAGACTGAAATTTCATCTGTCAAGACGTTTTGACAGATGAAATATCAGCGTTTCACAAACACTGACAGTCTTACTTCTAACCTGAGTCCTTCTCCACAGACTCAATTAGAAATCTCTCCTGCACAGAAAGCTGCAGGCTGTCACTTTTGACAGATCGCAGCCATTCTGCTTTCTGTGCCGGCGAGATGAGGGACTCCTCGAACCTAAAGGAAGGAAGGCTGAAAAAGTAAGAAAAGGTATGTAAAACTTATTTAATCACTTTAGACACACCAAACACACTTACCTTTGCACTCATGCACACATCACCTGAACACCGACATCTCGCCCCTCCAAGCCCTTCAACCCAACGACCCGACTCCTCCAACTTGGCGTGGTTTGGAGCCGTCGGGATTCCCACAGTTCAAGCTTAAAAATAGGGATTAGGCTAAAAACTGCCCGTTAACTACCTGTTAACAGGCAGTTAATTGGCACTAATCCCTTCCCGCCTCGGGTAGGCGGGTCCCAGTGCGGGGCGGGTACCCGCCTCCTTTGAAATTGGCGTGGAGGCGGGTTGGGGGCGGGATGGGGTTGGGACCCCCGATTTCGGGAATTTAACCCCCCGCATACCTCCAAACCCGACTCCACGGCACACTGAAAATCGAGTCCTTTGTGTCTGTCTTCACGGAAGAAGTCGCAATAAACTTCCTGGAAATAGTGGAGAACCAAGGGTCTAGTGAGAATGAGGAACTGAAAGAAATTAGTATTGGTAAAAAAATAATACTGGAGAAATTAATGGGACTGAAAGCCGATAAATCCCCTGGATCTGATGGCCTACATCCTAGGGTTTTGAAAGAGGTGGCTATGGAGATAATGAATGCATTGGTTGTCATTTTCCAAAATTCCATAGATTCTAGAATGGTTCCTGCGGATTGAAAGGTAACAAATGTACCCCCACTATTTAAGAAAGGAGGGAGAGAGCAAACTGGGAACTCCAGACCAGTTAGCCTGACATCAGTAGTAGGGAAAATGCTAGAATCTATTATTAAGCACGTGGTAACAGGGCACTTAGAAAATAATAATAGGATTGGGCAGAGTCAACGCGGATTTATGAAAGGGAAATCGTGTTTGATGAATCTGTTAAAGTTTTTTGAGGTTGTAACTCGCAGAATAGATAAGGGGGAACCAGTGGATGTGGTGTATTTGGATTTTCAGAAGGTATTTGATAAGATGCCACACAAAAGATTATTAAACAAAATTAGGGCTCATGGGATTGGGGGTTAATATACTAGCATGGATTGAGGATTGGTTAATGGACAGAAAACAGAGAGTAGGAATAAACGGGTCATTTTCAGGTTGGCAGGCTGTAACTAGTGGGGTACCGCAAGGATCAGTGCTTGGGCCTCAGCTATTCACAATCTACATCAATGATTTGGATGAGGGGACCAAATGTAACATATCCAAGTTTGCTGATGATACAAAGCTGGGTGGGAATGTAAGTTGTGGGGAGGATGCAAAGAGGCTTCAAGGGGATATAGACAGGCTAAGTGAATGGGTAAGAACATGGCAAATGGAATATAATGTGGAGAAATGTGAAGTTATCCACTTTGGTAGGAAAAATGGAAAATCTGAGTATTTTTTAAATAGTGAGAGATTGGGAAATGTTGGTGTTCAGAGGGACCTGGATGTCCTTGTACATGACTCACTGAAAGTTAACATGCAGGTACAGCAAGTAATTAGGAAATCAAATAGTATGTTGGCCTTTATTACAAGAGGATTTGAGTATAAGAGTAAAGATGTCTTACTGCAATTATATAGGGCCCTGGTGAGACCACACCTGGAGTATTGTGTACAGTTTTGGTCTCCTTACCTAAGGAAGGATATACTTGCCATAGAGGGAGTGCAACAAATGTTCACTAGACTGGTTCCTGGGATGGGGGGATTGTCCTATGAGGAGAGATTGAGTAGACTTGGCCTATATTCTCTAGAGTTTAGAAGAATGAGAGGTGATCTCATTGAAACATACAAAATTCATACAGGGCTTGACAGGATAAATGCAGGGAGGATGTTTCCCCTGGCTGGGGAGTCTAGAACCAGGGGTCACAGTCTCCGAATAAGGGGTCGGCCATTTAGGACTGAGATGAGGAGAAATTTCTTCACTCAAAGGGTGGTGAATCTTTGGAATTCTCTACCCCAGAGGGCTGTGGAGGCTCAGTCGTTGAGTATATTTAAGACAGAGATCGATAGATTTTTAGATATTAAGGGAATCAAGGGATATGGGGATAGTGCAGGAAAGTGGAGGTGAGGTAGAAGATCAACCATGATCTTGTTGAATGGCGGAGCAGGCTCGAATGGCCGACTCATGCTCCTAATTCTTATGTTCTTATGTTTTTCCTCTTTCCATCAAATAACGCACAACTTGAGAAAAACCATTCTAGCGTGAAATCTAACTCCACGGAATCTGGGTCTACAATGCTGCCACTGGGTAATAGGGTCAGATATTATATTGAACATGTGCGAGCGAGATCACGGATATCTGGGATTCTGAACAAAATGAACTCTGGAATAAAAGCTGCTAAAGAGACATGGAATGAGAAAGCGACATGGGCTGTGAGTTATAAATACAGAGGCCCCACTATCAATGTGAAGGTGTATTTCAAGCGGGGGCAGAATTGCGTGCATGAAACCCAGAAGACAACTTAGCGGTCGGATTCTCCGATTTCAAATTGATTGACTCATTAAATTTTTCCTTCTGGCTTTCATGATTTTATCAATTGCTGGAGCAGGCTGGAAGGGCCAAATGGCCTACTCCTGGTCCTATTTCTTTTGTTCTTGTCATATTATCATCTAAAGTCTGGCAAAATTGTTGCAAATTTTTTGTTACCATTCTCTGATTCAACTGCTGCTTTCACGTTTGAGCCTGTGTCAGGGATTTTATTCTTGTTGCACAAGAGGTTTCCTTCCTCAATTTGCACCCTGTGTTAAATCTGGTACCACACCTCAGTCCAACATTCTGTCTCTCGCTGCCCGTTATACCTGGCATCTTAATCAATCTGTAATATCTTCAGTTAACGTCACATTTTATCCCCGCCATGTCTCTGGAATCTGACCTCTGACCCTGATGGTATCCCTCTCCTAGTTGTTAAACTGTTCCCCAAACGTATTCCTGGCCTATGCCATCTTTTGCATTTCTCTACTTTTAATCCACCTTTCCTGCTCCATGCAAACATTTGGTTTTGTTCGCACTGTTGAAAAGAGTGATTTTTTGATCTCCTTGGGCCGCTGCCTGATTGCCCTGTCAGTGCTTTCTAAAGCTACAGAAGCTGGAACAGTTAGGGAAGGAGAGGTAAGGCAGATCAACATACAGCTTGATGTCAGAAGAAGGGTTTCATATTCCTCAAGCATTGGGGCTACTTCCAGGGGACGGGAAGGATGAATGATGGGAAGACTTTCACTCTACACCAGCCTATAGATTAGGACAGTGGGAAAGGCTTTAAACTGGTAATGTAGGGGGCAGGTCTGGAAAAAAAATAGGGAACGTTAACTAAGGAGTATGATGAATGGTCTAAATATATAAGAACTGAGGCAGTACCGAATTACGAAAATATAGGTGAGTTGTAAGTCGTGATGAATTCGGAGCAAATAGAAATCATCATGAAAATAGATTGAAGAAATGTAATGCAAAATGAGCCGATAGGGTTAGTGTGCTATAAGAGGAATAGAGGAGGAAAGATAAGTGGAATGGAACCAAACTCACCATTGACTCCTCCCCACCACATAATCCTAGGGAAAGCAAAATGCAAGAGGAAATTCCTCTCTGATTCCTAAGGGCATTTGAGCAAAGCTCCCGGACACGAGTCCAGAACCTCCTCACAGTGCAACCAAGACTTCAAAATAGGGCAGAGGGACTAACCCGGCACCTACAGGCCAGTCAGCCTAATGGTGGGGAGGTTTTACAGACACTGGGGAATTTTAATAGTAAAGCGCGCGAAAATGTCAATACATCCAGAAGCCGGCTCCAACGCACAGATGTCCAGGTTTAACTCGGGCGCGTTTCAATGTGTGTGCGTAACCCCCACCGGAAGGGCAGGTTGCGGCTTCTAATAATGAAATGAGCCACTTTTGATGAGATTTTGACTGCCACTTAGTGCACGAGTTCCCGAAAGCTGCCATCGAAACCAAGGTGAGAGGATTAAACAGCAGTTCATGGGGCTCACTCAAAGTCATCAACAAATACTCAGTGCTCACAGCAGCTTTCGTACCTCCCACTTGGAAAGGGTACGTTTAGCCAATAGCAAAATACTGCAGATGCTGGAAATCTGAAATAACAACAGAAAATGCTGGAAAAACTCAGCAGGCCAGGCAACATCGGTGGAGAGAGAAACAGAGTCAACTTGTTCTCACATTGAACAACTTCTCCTTTAACTCCACTCATTTCCTCCCTCCCACTCTACCAGCGCATTTCACACCCAATCTAGAGCCGCCTTTTGTCTCCACTCGTCCTATCACCATCTCGCCTCGTTTTCAATACCTCTTAATGTCTCTTCACTTCTCTTTTGTTCTCTCCCAGCCCCCAAACTGGCCTTTTAATTTGTTTCATTTCCTGTGCTTTTTCAGTCTTGACAAAGGGTTTCGACCTGAAACGTTGACTATTTCTCTCTCCACGGATGTTGCCTGGCCTGCTGAGTTTTTCCAGCATTTTCTGTTGTTATTACGTTTAGACAACTTCGATTGAGAGGATAATCTGTGCACTTTGGAGGTATTGAGATTCAAGATCAGGAATGGTATTGTGGCTGCCTTAGATTGGACCACAGACGAGGAGCAAGGTGACCATTAGCAGCAGCAACAGCCTGCTGTGGGGAGCGGCAGAGAGGTCGCGCTCGTAGGAGGCACTGCCCGAGACACAGGGTCGACAGGCAGAGGCTGATTTTCCTTGACCTCTTGGAAAAGTAATGCTTCCAGAGGCTGTGATTGTCACATCAGGTGGTGGCAGAAGAAGACCTGCCCCCTGCTGGACCTGGTGGCTACACATTACTATTGCCAGTCAGAGTCACCACCGCCCTCAACTTTTCACCTCCAGATCCTTACTGGTCGTTACCAGACACATATCCAGGATCTCCCAGTCGGTGGCCCACAAATGCAAAAGGCAGGTCAATGATGGGTTGTTTGTCAAGGCTGGCAGTTACGTGAACTTCGCTTGTGATGACGCCAGTCAGAATGAGCAGGCATTCGGGTTTGCGTCTCTGGCTTCCCACAGGTGCAGGGCATCGTCGACTGCACACACATGGCAAGCCGGGCACCCCCAGATTAACCAGGAGTATTCGTAAACCGCAAGGGCTTCCACTCTATCAATCTTTTTCTTCTTTGGCAGTCCCTTGGAGCCGAGGATGACTTGCTTCCACATTAAAAATGAGTTCACAGGTGACTGATGAGTCCAATGCGGGACCCACAGTCTCTGTCACAGGTGGGGCAGACGGTGGTTGAAGGGGCGGGTGGGTGGGGTGTTTGGGTTGACGTACGCTGCCTGCGCTTGGCTTCCGCTTGCTCCCGGCAAAGAGACTCGAGGTGTTCAGCGCCTTCCTGGATGCTTCTCCTCCACTTTGTGCGGTCTTGGGCCAGGGATTCCCAGGTGTCGGCGGGGATGTTGCACTTTTTCAAGGAGGCTTTGAGGGTGTCCTTGAAGCGTTTCCTCTGCCCACCTGGGGCTCTCTTGCCGTGTCGGAGCTCCGAGTAGAGTGCTTGTTTTGGGAGTCTCGTATTGGGCATGCAGACAATGCGACCCGTCCATCGGAGCTGATCGAGCATGGTCAAAGCTTCGATGCTGGGGATGTTGGCCTGAGTGAGAACACTGATGTTGGTGTGCCTATCCTGCCAATGGATTTGCAGGATCTTGCGGAGGCAGCGTTGGTGGTACTTCTCCAGTGCTTTGAGGTGCCTGCTGTACGTGGTCCATGTCTCTGAGGCATACAGCAGGGCGGGTATCACTGCTGCTCTGTAGACCATGAGCTTAGTGCCGGGTTTGAGGTCCTGGTCTTCAAACACTCTCTTCCTCAGGCAACTGAAGGCTGCACTGGCACACTGAAGGCGGTGTTGGACTTCGTCATCGACGTCTGCATTTGTTGACAGTAGGCTCCCGAGGTATGAAAAGTGGTCCACGTTGTCCAAGGCCTTGTCGTGGATTTTGATAATCGGGCAGTACTGTGTGGCGGGGGCAGGTTGGTAGAGGACCTTTGTCTTATGGATGTTTAGTGTAAGGCCCATGCTCTCGTACGCTTCCTGAGGTTTGGCGATGGTTTGGAGTTCGACCTCCGAGTGAACGCAGACGCAAGCGTCGTCTGCATACTGTAATTCGACGGCAGAGGATGGGACAACCTTGGATCTGGACTGGAGATGATGGAGGTAGAACAATTTCCCGTTTGTTCTGTAAATTAGCTTCACTCCAGTGGGGAGCTTACTGAGGGTAAGATGGAGCATTGCAGCAAGGAAGATCGAGAAGAGCGTTGGTGCCTTGCTTGACCCCGGTTCGTACGTGAATTGGGTCTGTGGTGGAACTGTTGGTCAGGATCACGGCTTGCATGTCATCGTGAAGCAGGCGGAGGATAGTGACAAACTTTTGAGGGCAGCCGAATTTGAGGAGGACACTCCATAATCCCTCACGGTTGACAGTGTCGAAGGCCTTTGTGAGGTCAAAGAAGGTCATGTACAGCGGTTGGTGTTGTTCCCTGCATTTCTCTTGTAATTGACGTGCGGTGAAGATCATGTCCATTGTGCCCCTTAGTGGGCGGAATCCGCATTGTGACTCTGGGAGGAGCTCTTCGCCTACTGGGAGAAGGCGATTGAGGAGGATTCTTGTGATGACTTTCCCTGTGGCAGACAGTAGGGAAACTCCTCTGTAATTACCGCAACCGGACTTGTCACCTTTCTTGAAGATGGTCACAATTACGGTGTCGCTGAGATCCCCTGGCATGCTCTCCTCCTTCCAGAAAGAGAAAGCATCCACTTTATCAATATTCAGCTGGTGTGCAACAACAAAAAGATATTTCTGCAGGTGTGCGCCAGATTCCCAGGGAGCTGTCATGATGCTTTTGTCCTAGGGCAGTCCAAACTCCGTGACCTATCTGGACCTGCAAACAGACTTAAGAGATGGCTGCTAGGAGACAAGGGATACCCAGTTCAAACTTAGCCAATGACACTGTGAGAAACCTGACCATTGAGCGGTAAAACAACAGCCATATGACCACCAGAACAAGCCATCAGCATGCTCAAGATGCACTTCAGGTGTCTAGACAGGTCTGGATACGCCCTTCAGAACTCCCCAGCCAAGGTCTCCAGCATGATCGTGGTGTGCTTCGCTCTGCACAACTCCTACCTGGTGCAACCTGCGTGACTTCCGCAAAGGTAGAGGCAGGTTGCTCGAACGCTGCTCTGACTGCTGAGATGCTCTTGGCCGACGTCCTTTGAGTTTTGGAGCCCGTGAGGATCCCGCCAAAGACTGCTCCACCTGAACCTGTGCAGGGGCAAACTCACCCATTGGGAAACGAGGCAGCATGTGGGACACTGACTGAGGGGGAGGCAACAGGTGAGAAGTGGAAGCACTTTGAGTGGAGTCCCCACTTCCATTTTGCCTTTTGCCATCATCTCTCTCATGGCCCAGCCGCACGTCACTGCTAGCATTCTGCTGGAGAGCACTTTGGTGCAGATCAGTGACCCGCTCTAAGGCCACAGATTAGGTGTCTGTCATCCTATTTAAGGCACCAGACATGTTGGCATCCAGAGTCTGCACAGCCGCAGTCAAGGTGTACATGGACTCACTTGATTGCCACGATTGTTGTTCCACGGAGTTGGCCAATCTATCCATGGAAGAAGACATCCTTGCAATGCCCTGCGACATTAACCCACTCCTGCTTGAGGGGGACCCCTCCACTGTATATACAATCGTGGACAGTGTGCTTGGAAGGCCTGTCAGTACATTGCACATTCTCTGCTGCCCCTCAACTATTATCCTTTTCATTGATCCACTGAAGTACGAGTATCTGAGCTGGTGCATGGTAAGCATGAGTCCTGCAATGATTCACCCTCAGAAGGAATCAGCTCCGCTGAGGATTCGGCATTCGGGAGGTCCACCGACTGCTACTAAACACGTGAAGGCCCTGGCAGAGAGTAAAGATGTGAATTAGTACTGGCAAGGTAAGTATGTTATAACTTAGCATTATTAAGGTGATCATATTTCATTCGTTGCTAGAATCAAGTCAACATGACTGAGTATTGTATGACATGTGGATCGCTGATATTTAATTGTGTCACCAGGCGGCTAGGAGGTCCCTGCCTCCCCATCTCCGACGGCCAGGGACGCCGAAACTCTACTGATCTCCAGCGCCTCTTCCTCCGCAGCTTTAAGTAGTGCTAGCACAGCATGATTTTGGGCCCCCTGCTGATGCATGCAGCCAATCAATGGCACGGTTAGCACTGGCTGCAATCATGTTAATCAGTTGGTGTGTGCTGCCTACATCACATTGAACGAGCGCGGGTTAATCGCGCATCACGATTCCTGCGTCAGTTTTTGAGGGTTATCGAATTTAGCCCCCAAGGAATTGTAGGAGTATCGCCTGTGTCTTTCCTATGGGGAAAGATGAGGAAACTAATGTGTGAGATTTTCTGCTCCCTTTGCAGTGATGTGGAGCTTCCCTGATATTGGTTTTATGTGGTATTAGCAACTCATTTTAAAGTGATTTACAGAGAAATTCAACAACAGTTTTAGTGACTTTGTGCATTTTTCAGGTTATAATCTGTACAGATGGGCGAGCTAACACCATCCTGGGAAATCTGGAGGGCATTAAGGAAGAAGAGATGTATCAGTCCTCAAAGCTTTTCTACAGTCACCTTGCTGAATATGCAGTGATGCAGGGGTAAGTGCCAGTCACAGTATGCCTGATAACATACTGCAGCAATGGACCTCATCAGAGTGTGGCGGACTTCAGGTTCATGCACTCCTGATGAAATCTTCACCTCAGCTGCTGTCACGGAGAGTCACTAAACACTGGTAAGAAACTAACCAATGGGGGAGTTGAAAGTTAGAAAGTAATTGATGACTCGGTAGGTTTATCCAGTAAGTGATTGGTTGGTGAGTATTTCTCTTTTTTAAACTTTAACTCTGTAGTTTATAGTTACTAGGGTATTTTCTGGTATAGCAGGGACTGTTGGTAGACTATACAAGTGCCTTAGAGATATCTTTAATTGGTGATAGTAAATTAATTTAAAGTAATTAAAGGGAAGGTCATGCCAGGAGAGCCCAGCCCCGTGATATGCTCCTCTTGCTCTATGTGGGAATTCAGGGACACTGCCGGTGCCCCTGATGACCACGTGTGCCAGAGATGCATCCATCTGCAGCTACTAGCAGACCGCATTGAGGCACTGGAGCTGCGGGTGGATGGGTTGTTGAGCATTCACGATGCTGAGAGGGTCGTGGATAACACGTTTAGTGAATTGGTCACACCGCAGGGTAGGGCTGCACAGGAAGAAAGGAAATGGGTGACCACCAGGTGGAGCAATAGAAGCAGGCAGGTAGTGCAGGAGACCCCTGTGACCATTCCCCTCTCAAACAAGTATACCGCTTTGGATACTGTTGAGGGGGATGACTCACCAGGGGAAGGCAGCAGCAGCCAACTTCCTGGCACTGGGGGTGCTCCTGCTGCCCAGGAAGGGAGGAAAAAGAGTGGGAGAGCAATAGTGGTAGGGGATTCTATAGTAAGGGGAACAGATAGGCGTTTCTGTGGCCGTAGACGTGAATCCAGGATGGTTTGTTGCCTCCCTGGTGCCAGGGTCAAGGATGTCACTGAGCGGCTGCAGGGCATTCTGGAGGGGGAGGGTGAACAGCCAGAGGTCGTGGTCCACATTGGTACCAACGACATAGGTAAAAAGAGGGATGAGTTCCTGCAGCAAGAATTTAAGGAGCTAGGTGGAAGATTAAAGAGCAGGACCTCAAAGGTTGCAATCTCTGGATTACTCCCGGTGCCACGTGCTAGTGAGTATAGGAATAGGAAGATAGAACAGATGAATGCGTGGCTAAAGGGATGGTGCAGGAGGGAGGGCTTTAGTTTCCTGGATCACTGGGTCTGCTTCTGGGAAAGGTGGGACTTGTACAAGTCGGACGGTTTACACCTGAACCAGAGGGGGACCAATATCCTTGCGGGAAGGTTTGCTAGCACTGTTGGGGGGGGTTTAAACTAACTTGGCAGGGGGATGGGATACAGAGTGGAACTATAGTAGGGGGTGATTTACAGCCAAATACGGAGGAAAAAACAAGTCAGCTGGGAAGGCAGAGCAAATACATGAAGGCAAAAGGGAATATGGCAAGGCTGGAAGGCATTTATTTTAATGCAAGGAGTCTTGCAAATAAGGTGGATGAACTGAAGTTGTTGCTGAACACATGGGAGTACGATATTGTTGCTATCACGGAGACATGGTTGAGGGAGGGTCAGGACTGGCAGCTCAATATTCCGGGGTATAGAATCTTCAGGCGAGACAGAGGGGGGTGTAAAAGGGGAGGGGGTGTTGCAATATTAATTAAGGAATCAATTACTGCTGTAAGGAGGGATGATATATTAGCGGGTTCCTCTAATGAGGCCATATGGGTAGAACTTAAAAACAAAAAGGGGGCAAGCACTTTGCTGGGAGTGTACTATAGGCCCCCAAACAGTCAGGGGGAGATAGAGGAACAGATATGTAGGCAAATCTCAGAGAAGTGCGAAAATAATAGGGTAATAATAGTGGGGGATTTCAACTTCCCCAATATTAATTGGGATAGTCAGAGTGTGAAAGGCTTAGAGGGTGCAGAATTCTTAAAGTGCATCCAGGAGAGCTTTTTGAGCCAACATGTAGAAAGTCCGACAAGAGAGGGGGCGGTACTGGACCTAATTCTAGGGAATGTAGCCGGGCAAGTGGTGGAAGTGTCAGTCGGAGAGCATTTTGGCGACAGTGACCATAATTCGGTAAGATTTAAGGTGGTCATGGAAAAAGACAAAGATGGCCCGGAAATAAGGGTTCTAAATTGGGGAAAGGACGATTTTAATATGATAAGGCAGGATCTGGCCAAAGTGGACTGGGAGCAGCTACTTATAGGAAAATCCACATCAAAGCAGTGGGAGACTTTCAGAAGGGAAATAGAGAGAGTACAACGCCAACATGTTCCTGTAAAGGTCAAGGGTGGGACCAACAAGCAAAGGGAACCTTGGATGACAAGGGATATACAAAAATGCATTAGGAAAAAAAGGGGGGCTTTTGGCAGTTACAAAAGACTAAAGACGGAGGAAGCCCTAGAGGAGTATAAAAAGTGCAGGGGCATACTTAAAAAAGAAATTAGGAGGGCGAGGAGGGGTCATGAAATAACACTGGCGAGCAAAATAAAGGAAAATCCTAAGATGTTTTATAAGTATATTAAGGGCAAGAGGATAACCAGGGAAAGGGTAGGGCCCATTAGGGACCAAAGTGGCAATCTGTGTGTAGAGCCAGATGATGTAGGCAGGGTTTTAAATGAATTTTTTGCATCTGTGTTCACTATGGAGAAAGACGATGCAGACATAGAAATCGGGCAAGGGGACTGTGACATACTTGAACATATTAGCATCGAGAGGGAGGAGGTACTAGCGGTTTTAGCAGGCCAAAAAGTGGATAAATCCCCAGGCCCGGACGAGATGTATCCCAGGCTGTTGTGTGAGGCAAAGGAGGAGATTGCAGGGGCTCTGACACAAATTTTCAGAACCTCTCTGGCCACAGGGGATGTACCAGTGGACTGGAGAACAGCTAACGTAGTACCATTATTCAAGAAGGGTAGCAGGGATAAACCAGGAAATTACAGGCCAGTGAGGCTAACATCTGTGGTAGGGAAATTATTGGAAAAAATTCTGAGGGACAAAATTAGTCTCCACTTGGAGAGGCAAGGATTAATCGGGGATAGTCAGCATAGCTTTGTCAAGGGTAAATCATGTCTGACCAATCTGATTGAATTTTTCGAGGGGGTGACTAGGTGTGTGGATGAGGGAAATGCTGTGGATGTGGTTTACATGGATTTCAGTAAAGCTTTTGACAAAGTCCCGCATAGGAGACTGGTCAAGAAGGTAAGAGCCCATGGGTTCCAGGGTGCCTTGGCGCGTTGGATCCTAAACTGGCTGAGTGGCAGGAGGCAGAGGGTGATGGTCGAAGGTTGTTTTTGTGACTGGAAGCCTGTGTCCAGTCGGGTACCTCAGGGATCGGTGCTGGGACCCTTGCTGTTTGTGATCTACATAAATGATTTGGATGAGAATGTAAAAGGTATGATCAGTAAGTTTGCAGATGACACGAAAATTGGTGGGGTGGTAAATTGCGAGGAGGAAAGCCTCAGGCTACAGGACGATATAAACGGGTTGGTCAGATGGGCGGAAAAGTGGCAAATGGAATTTAACCCTGAAATGCGCGAGGTGATGCATTTTGGACGGACAAATAAGGCAAGGGAATACACAATGAGTGGTAGGACCCTAGGAAGTACAGAGGGTCAGAGGGACCTTGGTGTACATGTACATAGATCCCTGAAGGCAGCGGAACAGGTAGATAAGGTGGTTAAAAAGGCATATGGGATACTTGCCTTCATTAGCCGAGGCATAGAATATAAGAGCAGGGAGGTTATGATGGAGCTGTACAAAACGCTGGTGAGGCCACAGCTGGAGTACTGTGTGCAGTTCTGGTCGCCTCACTATAGGAAGGATGTGATTGCTTTGGAGAGGGTGCAGAGAAGATTCACCAGGATGTTACCTGGGATGGAGTGCCTCAGCTATGAAGAAAGACTAAACAGGCTGGGGTTGTTTTCCTTGGAGCAAAGAAGGCTGAGGGGGGACCTGATTGAGGTGTACAAAATGATGAGGGGCATAGATAGGGTAGATAAAGAGGAACTTTTCCCCTTAGTAGGGGGGTCAATAACAAGGGGGCATAGATTCAAGGTAAGGGGCAGGAGGTTTGGAGGGGATTTGAGGAGGAACTTTTTCACCCAGAGGGTGGTTGGAATCTGGAACTCACTGCCTGAAAGGGTGGTAGAGGCAGGAACCCTCATAACATTCAAGAAGCATTTGGATGAGCACTTGAAATGCCATTGCATACAAGGCTATGGACCAAATGCTGGAAAATGGGATTAGACTGGACAGGGATTGATGGTCGGCGCAGACACGATGGGCCGAAGGGCCTCTTTCTGTGCTGTATAACTCTATGACTCTATGACTCAGTAGCTGAGTCCACTCGACCAGGAGTGCCCAGATTCCTGGTGGTGATGGGGAATGCCAAAATGGACCATAATGTCCGAGTTAGGAGAGGGGAATCAAT
The DNA here is from genome assembly GCF_052327205.1 of Somniosus microcephalus. Lineage (NCBI taxonomy): Eukaryota > Metazoa > Chordata > Chondrichthyes > Squaliformes > Somniosidae > Somniosus > Somniosus microcephalus. Next base: position 44,785,604 of record NC_141014.1, read on the forward strand.
GAGGGTTCCTACTAATATCAGGTCCAGCTTCTAGCAGGATTTGAAATAGTATTCAACCTGTGCTCCCTCTCTATCAGGGAATGGTCCCAGGATCGAAAAATAATGAGCTAGGTCTCCTCCCCACCCCCACCCTGCCCAAAATAAAACATGATAGAATCCTGGGGCAGTCAAACAACTGATGTGGTAGTTTCTGGAGAGCTTGTTCCTGGACTGTACGATGCAATGTCTCACAATCCTGAGGAGACGTTAACAATAACTCAGTTTAATCTTCCCTTGTAGGGTGGTCGTCTCTGTGTTGACTATCGAAGGCACTGACTGCGGATTACCAGAACTGGGACAGCTAGCAGATAAAACCGGAGGAAAGGTGAGATTAACTGGGGGCGAGAGATGAGACAAGGCTTGAAAGTAGAAGCTAAGGACTGGAGGCTGGGGTGGGGCCCTAGGGATGGGAATTGGCACTGGGGACTGCAGTTCAGGGATAGGGACTGAAGGTAACTTGGGGCAGTGAGATGATCCAAGAGTGGTGCTGTGCACAGAGGAAGGTGGTTTTGCATCTATGATTACCCCCAAGTTTCAAGTTTCTAGGTGACCTCACAAAGGAGAGAGGGGAAATCAAGCGACAGTAGCCTGGTCCTCAGTCTGGTGCTGGAGGAAGGAGATGTTTGAGGTATTATAATGGGAAGGATAAAATGAGAAAGGATGTTTGAAAATTGAGACATAATTTAATTGTTTCCCTTTTCACTATTTCCTCACAGGTGAACATCACCAACCCAGCCAGTTTATACAATGAATTTCAGCTAATTTTGGAAGATGACATCATTGCTACGAATGTCACCGCCACCTTCATTGTTGATGATGGCCTGTAAGTTTTAGTAATAAATGGGATGTTTCAGTCATGTTTTTATTGATAATCTATAGGGAAATTTCCCCTCTTTTGCACAAGTCAGATGGAGCAGACTTGAAGTGTGGTACACCTGACCTGAACTGGCCCATATTTGCGAGTTCAGGTCATTAACTGTGAGCCGAATTAGTCAGGACATCCTTTTGGCAGGGCCTTGTGCCTGGGAGTGGGGTAGAAATCCAACTGCTGGTCCCAGCTGTAGAGACCAGTAGCAGCAGCAGTGGTTGTTTAAAGCCACATGTCAGGAGCAGCACCAGGCATGCCTGAAAATGAAGTGCCAACCTGGTGAAGCTACAACACAGGACTACATGCAGAAGAAATCTGGTTTAGCATCTCTCTAAAGTCAACTTGGGATGAATCAATGGATGGGAAACGTTGATGCCATAATTCAAGAAACTGGTGGGAGAAGCCAATGAAATGAAATGAAATGCAAATGGATTTCCTGAAACCTGCCTGCATTACTTCAAAAGTGCCAGCCTGGTGATGGTCAGCCTTGATGAAGCAGGTTTTCTCATAGCTTCTACCAGGGGCTCACACCTTTTGCGGCAGGGAGTGCATTGGTGGGAAACGGAACAAGGAGCATGTGACTATTCTGTTCATCAGTAAAAGCAAGTGGCAAAGGAGGGTAAGCTGTGAGGAGGATGTCGTGAAACTCCAGTACGATTTGGACAGGTTGGGTGATTGGGCAGAAACATGGCAAATGCACTATAATGTGGATAAATGTGAGGTTATCCACTTTGGTGGCAAAAACAGGAAGGCAGATTATTATTTGAATGGCAATAGATTGGGAGAAGGGGAAGAGGGGAAGTGCAAAGAGACCTGGGTGTTCTTGTGCACCAGTCGCTGAAGGTAAGCATGCAGGTGCAGCAGGCGGTTAAGAAGGCAAATGGTATGTTGGCCTTTGTAGCAAGAGGGTTCGAGTACAGGAACAAGGATGTCTTGCTGCAGTTGTACAGGGCCTTGGTGAGACCGCACCTTGAGTATTGTGTGCAGTTTTGGTCGCCTTACCCGAGGAAGGACGTTCTTGCCATGGAAGGAGTGCAGCGAAGGTTCACCAGGCTGATACCTGGGATGGCAGGAATGACGTATGAGGAGAGATTGTGTCGATTGGGCTTATACTCACTGGAGTTTAGAAGATTGAGAGGGGATCTCATCGAAACTTATAAAATTCTGTCAGGCCTGGACAGACTAGATGCAGGAAGGATGTTTCTGATGGCCGGGGTGTCCAGAACCAGGGGTCATAGTCTAAGGATAAGGGGTAAGCCATTTAGGACTGAAATGAGGAGGAATTTCTTCACCCAGAGAGTGGTGAACCTGTGGAATTCTCTGCCACAGAGGGCGGTGGAGGCCAGTTCATTAAATATATTCAAAAAAGAGTTGGATATATTTCTTAAGGCTAAAGGGATCAAGGGATATGGGGAGAAGGCAGGGACAGGGTACTGAATTTGGATGATCAGCCATCATCTCATTGAATGGCGGAGCAGGCTCGAAGGGCTGAATGGCCTACTCCTGCTCCTATCTTCTATGTTTCTATTCAAAAATGTTCAACACCTACCCAGAGCCATTTCTTTTATTTCTTACTGTTTCAGTGAAGATCTTGAATTACTTCTACGATTTTTGAGAAGTACATTCAATCTCTGGACAGAGGTTTCGAGCAGAGGGTAGGTGTGTTAATCATTATGGATAACTGCCCTGTACATCCTGAAATGTCTGGCCTATTGAATGTGGAACTTGTCAATCTTCTAAGGTTCAGCCGTGGGCGCTGTAGTTATCAAGCTTTTCAAGGGTCACTGTGGCTAGAAAAATACTCTCTGCATACGAAACCAAGATTGAATTCTCAATCAGTTTGCTGAATGCCATGAATTCCGTTGCTAGAAATTGAGCTTTTGTGACTCAGCAACATTGCGATCTACCTTCACCATGTGGGTATGGTCAGTAAAGAGGAGGAGAATGTAAATTGTAGGCAAGTTACAGTACTAGAATCTGTCATTAAGGACAGGGTGACTAAGCACTTGAAAACATATGATCAGAAAGAGCCAGCTTGGCTTTGTTAAAGGTAAATCATGTCTGACTAATCTAGTTGAATTTTTTGAGGAGGTCACTAATAGTAATAGAGGTCACAAGAGAGTGTCTGGATGTTGTCCATATGGACTTCCAGAAGGCATTCGATAAAGCTGCACACAAAAGATTATTGGCAAAAATGAGAAGGGCATGGAATTGGAGGCAGCCTTTCGACTTCAGATGACCGATTAATGAGTAGACAAAACTGTGGCAGATGGAGTTTAATCTGGGCAAGTGGGTCATCCGCTTTGGACCTATATATATAGTAGAGCAAGGGTTTCAACACCGACCCCTGTAGGACATCACTGTTTAAATCCCTGCAGTCCAAGGGCCATCTATTAACCAGTACTTCTGTCCTTGAACCAACTTCCTATCCATTTATTACAGTGCGTTTTAATTTTATCAACAAGCCTTATCAAATTCCTTTTGAAATTCCATGTAAACAACATCCACTGCATTTCCTTCATCAATACACTGTGTCTGACAGACAGAACTTACCTTTTACAAATCCGTGCTGGTTGTCTTTAATTAATCCATGTCTTCCTAGGTGAGTACTGACTTTATCCTGTATTATGGCCTCTAGAAGCGTATTCACTAGCCATGTTAGGATGATTAGTCTAAATTACCTAGTTTATCTTTTTCTCCCTATCAATGTAAGATTGTGGTCAGACCTTGTGACTGCCTTCAGCATTCCTGGATGTAATGCTATTCGGGTCTTTTCCACTTTTATTTCCATCATTTTTTTGTAGCAATTCATTACCTACAGATATCCTATTCAATTGTTAATTTATTATCTACCTCATTCCTTCATTTCTGCATAAGATTGCCTTTTTCATTTCTAATTGACCCTATCCTGACCTTAACTATCCTTTCCTTGAAGGTACTTTAAATATGAAGATGACATCAGCAGCAAATATGTGAAACACGTTGGAAACGTGGTCAAAGACATGGAGATCACCTTTGAATTTGGAATAAAAGAATCAAAGCTAGAGCGTAAGTACTCATGTTAATCTGTTGTTCAACAGATATGTGGAGTCATTATGGGTTCAGCAGTGTTGGGGCCTTTACCAGCAAGAGTTGCAATGTTCTTTGTGGAAGATCTTGTTATCTACCTCTATCAGTTGGAATGATGGGATGGTGGGTTGCTGGGTCTGCACTGCAGTAAAGCTATTGGGACAGGTTATCCTCAGCGGTGTACTTACTGCATCAATTGCACCAAAACTGCACTTCTGCCTATCGGTGTCACTCCTCTGAAAACCAGCCCAGTTTTTCTTATTGCACCCTCTATGTATTTATGGTGGTACTATTACCCCCACCTGCAAGTCCGGCCTCTGAGCAGGAGCAGCTGAAAGGGTCAAGCAGCCATTTTGTGTATGTTACAATGTTGCTCGCTATAGCATCTGAAGCTGGTGCTTCGAACCCACACATTTACACACCCGAACCCGCACATTTACACACCCGAACCCACACATTTACACACCCGAACCCACACATTTATACACCCGAACCCACACATTTACACACCCTTCAGGGCCCAATCCCACAGGATGGAGCAAAGAACAATCAAGCATTATTTCCGTAGGGTGCACCCCACCAGATATTACTCCCTCCCATAGAATATACAAGCAACATAGATCATATGAGGGTTTTGTGAGGAGATATGTTTAAAAAGAGTGCGCTTCACCAAAGTGATAATGTGACGCAATCCGGGGTGCTGTGATACAATCTGGCCCCGAAGCAATTTTAACGACTGCTTTCCAGAGGTCAGCAACATTGCTCGGGGACCCTGGCAGGATTGGATCGTGGCGGCTCAGTGTGCTGAATGGAAAGATCCTCTATCACTGCAGTGTGGGCGGTGATTCTGTATTGGAGAATCTTTATAAAAAAGCTTTAGCTGCTCTCTATTGGAGTGAAGAGGAGATCAGTGGGAGGAGGGGGTAAGGTGGGGAGAAGATGGAGGGGAGGGGTAAGAGGAGGAGGAGGGGAGGGAGGGATGGAGGGAGGGGTAAGAGGAGGGGAGGGAGGGACGGAGGGAGGGGTAAGAGGAGAAGGAGGGACGGAGGGAGGGGTAAGAGGAGGAGGAGGGAGGGAGGGACAGAAGGAGGGGTAAGAGGAGGGAGGGAGAGACGGAGGAAGGGGTAAGAGGAGGGAGGGACGGACAGAGGGAGGGGTAAGAGGAGGAGGGGGGACGGACGGAGGGAGGAGTAAAAGGAGGGAGGGAGGGATGGAGGGAGGGGTAAGAGGAGTGGGGAGATGGTTGTGGCTTTGCACCCTTTCCAATCCCAGAAACTTTATGGCCATAATCTTAGAATTTGAATGAAGTCGGCTAAAGATCAATTTGGGGAAAAGTTCTTGAGAGCATGAAACACGCACTCAAGCCAAAGGTACAAAGCTAACTGTAGTGTTTAAAGGAATATCGATAGATATTTAGGAATTAAGATTATAAAGCTATATGCAGAAAAGGCATTGAACTGTAATGAAAAGTTAAATCTGCCTCTAGGAGGAACAGGCTTGCTCAGGTTCCGTATATAAATAGGGCGCGGGATAGAATTCACACTCCTCTTACCCCTCTGCCCCATCTCCTCCTCCCCTTCCTCTTACCCCTTGGGAACATCTATTTCTGATGTGAAGTTACTTAATATACAAGACACAATGTAAGAACACTTAGCTTGTTTAGAACTAGTAAATCCTGCCATTTACACAGAAACAGTCTTCAGCCAATTGAACCAATAAACCAATCAGCAGCCATTGTCTGAACTTCAACTGAAATAAAAGCAGCAAATTCCAGCCAGTGTGACAATTCTAGAACGCTCTAATTTGAAGTTCTTCAATCATCTTTCCTCTTCTGCAGAAATTCAGAAGAAGACAGCACTTCCGTTTCAACTTCAAATTGGCTTCAGGTTGCCAGATGGTAGATGTGGCTACAGAATCCTCACCCAGGAGAAGCCTACAACCAACCACAGGTAACTGGAGCTGAGCACAGAGGCTGACCGTCAATAGTTCACCTTAAACAGAAGGCTGGACATAGACAGCCATAATGCTGATTGACAGCAGGCTCAAGCAGTTGCTATTGTGACACAGCTCAAATACAGAAACAGGCCATTCGGCCCAACCAGTCCATGTTAGCTTTTATCCTCCATGTGAACAAATAGTCCTAGTCATATTTACCCGCCCAATTCCATATCGCTTTATCCCATTTTCCTTCATCTCCCTCTCCAATCTAACCTTGAATGTTGACAGTTTCTGCCCCAACCACTAACCCTGGAGTGAATCCCACAGCCTCACAGCTGTGTGAAGAAGTTTCTCCTGCTCTCTGTTCTAAGTCTCTCACATTTAATCTTGTATCCGTGGCTCCTCAACTACTGGAAACAACCTGCTTCTCTCTACCCTGCCCCATCCTTCCTTAATTTAAAACACTTCTATCACACCACCCATAATATGCTTTGTTCTAACAAAATAAGCCACAATTTTTCAAGTCTTTCTTTGTATCTGTATTTGCTCAAACCAGTGACACCACTGTGAATCTGCACTGACTGCCCCTGAAGCATCAATATCCTTCCTTTAGTGCAGAGCCCAAAGCTGCATGCAGTGCTCTAATTGAATCTTTATTGAGGTTTTATGTACACTCATCATTACCTCTTGCCATTTATATTTTGTACCTCTTGTGATTAAATTTGCATTCGTTTTTTTGTGACGGCCTTATCAACGACTGCTTTTAATATCCTGTGAACCTGCCCCCCCACCCCTCCAAATCCCTCTGCTCTTTCACAGACTGAGTATACCTCCATTCAGTGTATAATTGCTGCTGGTCTTCATCAATATATATCACCTCGCCCTCACTGACACTGAATTCCATCAGTTGGAACTGATTGGAGCAAATGCAGTTTCTATGTATTTCTACAGCGTGGATTTTAACCCTGATGGACTCGGCAGTCAGCAGAGTGCCCAGAAGAGACCACAGGAAATATTTTTATTGACCTTTTCTGAGGATTCCTTGAGGGCCAGGAATGCTTTCCAGGGCCACACAAGAAATCTTTGGGTCTCCCTTTTTTAAATTTGTTGCATTGCCCACTCTTCAGTCTTCAGACACACTCAACACAGCGCTGAAATATAAGACCAGTTTTAAACCTGCCCGGCTGACAGGAATGGGTGATTAAAATAGTGATAGCAACATACTGCTGTGAACCCGACACTCCTGCCCACCGCCATTTTAACCGCGCACTTTTCAGAGGCGCAATTAGGACCCTTACACAATTTTAACCATAAATCGCAGCAGTCCCGTCCAGTGCTGAACCCACCAGTAAACCCTGGCAGCAGTGGTGTTTCAGAGCCACTGGAGCAGTAACTAGAGGGGTACTCACATGCAACTATTTGGATCACAGCATTGTTCTGCTATTTCAAGTTCCAGGGGAGTTTCTGGCTTCTAGATCATTTCTTTTTTTGCCTTATCACCCTGAGGAAGCTTTATCTGCTTATAATGGGTGCTATTACTGCTGGTTTCATCTGGATGGAGGAACAATTGGAGGAATAGCGGCAGCTGGGTGTATCAGAAGACAGCAGGTGAGGGGGTCTGCTCGTAGGAGGTCATACCCAGCACACAGTGTAGAGGCCAAGAGTCATTTTTTTGGATCTATCTGAAGAGGAGTGGCTCAGGATCTGCGCTTCTCTTGGCATTCTGTCGTAGACCTCTGCAGCCTCTGGAACAGGATCTGCTGCTTAATGGACCAGGGGGTCATGCTTTGCCAATGGCTGTGAAAATCACTACAGCCCTTAACTTCTATGCCATTGGCCTACAGCAGCCACAGATATCCTGCAGCAGTCTACAAAATTCAGCCCTACCAGGAGCATGGCAGGATGGCCTCTGGGGATCAAGGGATATCTGCTACAGATGTGGCTCAGGATACTCTTGCGCAACCCCACAAAGCCTTAGCAACATGGGTATATCAAAGCCAGGGAACCACCAAGATCATTACTGAGCACATCATAGGGATGCTGAAGCGGAGGTTCAGGTGTATCGGCAGGTCTGGGGGCTCCCTACAATATTGCCCACAGAGTCTCCCATACTGCGCAACCTTGCCATACAGAGAGACCTGCATTTGGAGGAGGCAGAGGAGCAGGAGTCCTCATCAGTCGAGGAAGACAATAAGGAAGGCAAGGAAGCAGCAGGAGAGCCATCTCAACGTCCTGCAGTATCAACATATAGTGAGGTATCAGTTAATTGCTCAGCGATTCCAGTGACCTGCTCATTCCCCTGACCTCAGTGTACACAGCGCTCCTCTGCTTAACAGCCCTTGTTACATCCTTCTCCATTCCCTTCATCCTGGATTAAAGAACATTCAAACCATTCAGACAGCTTCTATATCAATGAGAATGTAGCCTCAGAAGCTGCTATTAAATCACAATGCAGGCCAAAGTGTCAAATGTGATAAAGATGATTAATGGCAAAGGCAGTAATTTCCACTGGCAGGAGAATCGGTAACCAGAGGACACCGATTTAAGATGATTGACTAAAGAACCAGAGGGGAGATGAGGAGAATTTTTTTACACAGCGAGTTGTTATGATCTGGAATGCGCTGCCTGAAAGGGTGGTGGAAGCAGATTCAATAGTAACCTTCAAAAGAGAATTGGATAAATATTTGAAAAGGAATAATTTGCAGGGCTGTGGGGAAAGAGCAGGGGAGTGGGATTCATTGGATAGCTCTACCAAAGAGCCAGCACAGGCACGATGGGCTGAATGGCCTCCTTCCATGGTATGATTCTACGATCTGGAGCTTAATATTGGGTGTGCAGTCAGACAGCACAGTGCTGATTGAGGAGTCCAGAGTGGTGGCAGAGATGTAAAAGCTCGGTGCTGTCAGATTATACCTGGACAGTGATCCGATGCCTATGAATGATATCACCAGGACAGCATGTAGACAAGGAAATGTCAGGGGCTATTGATGGAGCTTAGGCATATTTGATGAATCCATATTGTGGCAGGAAGAGAAACCCTTACTGGAGAGGTGCTGGTTGTCCTGGAGCAGGTAGAACGGTAGTGTAGTGGTAATGTAACTGGGCTTGTAATCCAGAGGCCTAGACTAATGATCCAGAGACGAGAGTTCAAATCCCACCACGGCAACTGGGGAATTTAAATTCTGGATCAGTATCAGTAATGGTAACCATGAAACTATCGGATTGTCGTAAAAACCCATCTAGTTCACTAATAGCCTTTAGGGAAGGAAATCTGCCGTCCTTACCTGGTCTGGCCTATAATGTGATTCCAGACCCACAGCAATGTGGTTGACTCTTAACTACCCTCTGAAATGGCCCAGCAAGCCACTCAGTTGTAACAAACCGCTACAAGAAACACAATAATAAGAATAAAACCAGACGGACCACCTGGCATCGACCTCGGCAATGGCTATGGACACGGCAATGGCACACCCAGCCCAGTCGACCCTGCAAAGTCCTCCTCACCAACATCTGGGGACTTGTGCCAACAGCCTGACATAGTCATACTCACAGAATCATACCTTTCAGCCAATGTCCCAAACTCCTCCATCACCATCCCTGGGTATATCTTGTCCCACCGGCAGGACAGACCCACCAGGGGTGGCAGCACAGTGGTATACAGTTGGGAAGGAGTGGCCCTTGGAATCCTCAACATTGACTCCATGAAGTCTCATGGCTTCAGGGTAAGCCATTTAGGACTGAAATGAGGAGTAATTTCTTCACCCAGAGAGTGGTGAACCTGTGGAATTCTCTGCCACAGAGGGCGGTGGAGGCCAGTTCATTAAATATATTCAAGAAGGAGTTGGATATATTTCTTAAGGCTAAAGGGATCAAGGGGTATGGTGAGAAGGCAGGGACAGGGTACTGAATTTGGATGATCAGCCATGATCTCATTGAATGGTGGAGCAGGCTCGAGGGACCGAATGGCCTACTCCTGCTCCTATCTTCATTGTTTCTATGTTTCAGGTCAAGCATGGGCAACGAAACCTCCTGCTGATTACGCCCTCCCTCAGCTGATGAATCAGTACTCCTCCATGTTGAACACCACTTGGAAGAAGCACTGAGAGTAGCAAGGGCACAGAATGTACTCTGGATGGAGGACTTCAATGTCCATCACCAAGAGTGGCTCGGTAGCACCACTACTGACTGAAGGACAGAACTGCCAGTCTGGGCCTGCGACAGGTGGTAAGTGAACCAACACGAGGGAAAAACCTACTTGACCTCATCCTCACCAATCTACCTGTCGCAGATGCATCTGTCCATGACAGTATTGGTCGCAGTGACCGTCTTCATACTGAGGACACCCTCCATCGTGTTGTGTGGCACTACCACCATGCTAAATGGGATAGATTTAGAACAGATCTAGCACCTCAATACTGGGCATCCATGAGGCACTGTGGGCCATCAGCAGCAGCAGAATTGTATTCTACCACAATCTGTAACCTCATGGCCCAGCATATCCCTCACTCTACTATTACTGTCAAGCCAGGGGACCAACGCTGGTTCAATAAGGAGTGTAGAAGAGCATGCCGGGAGCAGCACCAGGCGTACCTAAAAATGAGGTGCCAACCTGGGGAAGCTGCAACCCACGACCACATGCATGCTAAAAAGCAGAAGCAGCATGTTATAGACTGGGCTAAGCGATCCCACAATCAACAGATCAGATCAAAGCTCTGCAGTCCTGCCACATCCAGTCATGAATGGTGGTGCACCATTAAACAACTAACGGAAAGAGGAGGCTTCATGAATATCCCCATCCTCAATGATGGTGGAGCCCAGCATGTGAGTGCAAAAGACAAGGCTGAAGCGTTTGCAACCATCTTCAGCCAGAAGTGCCGAGTGGATGATCCATCTCAGCTTCCTCCCGAGGACCCACCATCAAAGAAGCTAGTCTTTAGCCAATTCAATTCACTCCATGTGATATCAAGAAACGGCTGAGCGCACTGGATACAGTAAAGGCAATGGGCCCCGACAACATCCTGGCTATCGTGCTGATGACTTGTGCTCCAGAACTAGCCGTGCCTCTAGCCAAGCTGTTCCAGTACAGCTACAACACTGGCATCTACCTGACAATGTGGAAAACTGCCCAGGTATGTCCTGTCCACAAAAAGCAGGACAAATCCAACCCGGCCAATTACTGCCCCATCAGTCTACTCTCAATCATCAACAAAGTGAAGAAAGGTGTCATCGACAGTGCTATCAAGCGGCACTTACTCACCAATAACCTGCTCACTGATGCCTAGTTTGGGTTCCGCCAAGACCACTCGGCTCCCGACCTCATTACAGCCTTGGTCCAAACATGGAGCCCTAGTAAAACTGAAGTCAATGGGAATCGGGTGGGGGGGGAATGCTCCACAGGCTGGAGTCATACCTAGCACAAAGGAAGATGGTTGTGGTGGTTGAAGGTCAATTAGCACAGCCCCAGGACATCGCTGCAGGAGTTCCTCAGGGCAGTGTCCTAGGCCCAACCATCTTTAGCTGCTTCATCAATGATCTTCCCTCCAACATACGGTCAGAAATGGGGATGTTCGCTGATCACTGCACAGTGTTCAGCGCCATTCACAACTCCTCAGATAATGAAGCAGTCCATGCCCGCATGCAACAAGACCTGGACGACGTTCAGGCTTGGGCTGATAAGTGGCAGGTAACATTCGTGCCACAGAAGTGCCAGGCAATGACTATCTCCAACAAGCGAGAGTCTAACCCCCTCCGCTTGATATTCAATGGCATTACCATCGCCGAATCCCCCACCATCAACATCCTAGGGGGTCACCATTGACCAGAAACTTAACTGAACCAGCCACATAAATACAGTGGCAACAAGAGCAGGTCAGAGGCTAGGTATTCTGCGGCGAGTGTCTCACCTCCTGATTCCCCAAAGCCTTTCCACTATCTACAAGGCACAAGTCAGGAGTGTGATGGAATACTCTCCACTTACCTGGATGAGTGCAACTCCAATAACACTCAAGAAGCTGATACAAACATGTACAGCAGGCACCTCAAAGCACTGGAGAGGTACCACCAACGGTGCCTCCGCAGAATCCTGCAAATTCATTGGCAGGATAGGCACACCAACATCAGTGTTCTTGCTCAGGCCAACATCCCCAGCATCGACGCTTTGACCACGCTCAATCAGCTCCGATAAACGGGTCACATTGTCCGCATGCCCGATACGAGACTCCCAAAACAAGCGCTCTACTCGGAGCTCCGGCACGGCAAGAGAGCCCCAGGTGGGCAGAGGAAATGCTTCAAGGACACCCTCAAAGTCTCCTTGAAAAAGTGTAACATCCCCATCGACACCTGGGAATCCCTAGCCCAAGACTGCATAAAGTGGAGGAGAAGCATCCGGGAAGGCGCCGAACACCCCAGACAGGATTTTCATTGGGCCATGGAGGCGGGATTGGAGGCGTGTGGGGGGTTAAACTGGTGGGCGGGCCCAACCCCACCTCCATCCCGCCTCCAAGCAATTTTAAATAATTCGTGTCTAGTGGTCCCGTCTCCAAGAGGCAGGATAGGCCGTTAAGGCCCTTAACAAGCACTAAATTGCCTCTATAATGCCAATTTGATATGCCTTTGCGATTTTAACCCGTTTCCCACATGAAACACGCCTGTTTTGAAACATGACGGTGAAACCTGGCAGGAGCACAATTGGATTGCTGACTCTCAGCTGCAGGTCAACCATTAAATAGTAGATTTGATCAGCCATCATTTGCAGGTGGCAGGACTTTGTAGTCTCAGGTCGGGGGAACTTTTAGCAGGCATAACCACAGCTGTGGAAGTTTGGAGCCTGACACCCATCTCCAGTGTGACCTCCTGGGAAACCCTTCTCACCACCTTCACTGAGCGCTTCCTCAACTGAGGCATATACCAGAAGCATGGGAGCCATTTATTTCCTTCCCTTCTGGGCATTAGATGAGGACGAAGACCAGCTGCGGCACCAGCAGAACCATGAACAACAGCAGCACCAACAACAGCAGCACCAGCAAGAGCGCCAAGCTGCTGCTCACCCACCTAAAGATGCACAGGCCAGAAGGGGCCAGCGCCTGGAAGCCCGTCGGCGCAGGAGATACCCCCCCAAACAGGGTCTACAGACATGTCAGTTACCTCAACATGTCTGAGCAGCAGTGCCAATGGCGGCTCCGACTTTCGCGAGTGGTAGTGGGTGACATCTGCGCAATGCTACAACAATACCTGCAGCCCAGAGGACCAGGTGGACACCCCTTACCAGTGGCCGTCAAAGTCACCACCACACTCAACTTTTTTGCCTCTGGCTCCTTCCCAGGGATCAGCAGCAGACATCAGCGGCATCTCCCAGGCGGCCGCACACAAATGCATTACGCAGGTAACCGATGCCCTCTTTGCCATCGCGCACAATCACATCCATTTCACCAAGGATCAAGCAAGTGTCACGGCGCGTGCGATTGGATTTGCTAATCAGGCAGGCTTTCCAAGGGTGCAGGGCGTCGTTGACTGCGCACATGTGGCCCTTAGGGCACCCCATCGCAATCCAGGTATTTTTGTCAACCGCAAGGGCTTCCACTCCCTCAACGTTCAGCTGGTGTGTGACCACAGGAAGGAAATTTTGCATGTTTGTGCCAAGTACCCTGGCAATTGCCATGACTCCTTCATACTGCACCAGTCTAGTGTGCCTCCGCTATTCAGTCCTCCAGACCAACTTAAAGGATGGCTACTTGGAGACAAGGGCTATCCCCTGAGGACGTGGCTAATGATGCTGTTGAGGAGGCCATCCAACGAAGCTGAGGAGAGCTACAACTCCAGCCACATGTCCACCAGAACCATAATCAAGCAAACCATCGGTTTGCTGAAGATGCGCTTCAGATGCCTGGATAGATCAGGTGGAGCCCTGCAGTACTCAGCAGCCAGGGTCTCCAGAATCGTCGTGGTTTGCTGTGCACTGCACAACATGGCACACGTCGTGGCTTGCAGATTCCTGAGGACCAAGTGGCTCTTCACATATCCTCCTCAGATGAGGAGGAGGAGGAGAGCGAAAACGAACATCTTGCAGAGGCCCATCAACCAGCGGCAGCAGTACACGAGAACATAGCTGCCCAGGATGCAAGGAACGCACGCCTCTTGGCCAGATTCGCTTAGCCTAGCCACTCAAGCACTTTTGCCTCGCAGCTTCTTACCTGAGCATCGACAATGGCCAAGTACCAGCTGATTCCTAGCAATTTGACCACCATACTGACAATTGCAAGTAATCCTAAGCCCTCAATGTGGAAGTCCCATTCGCGAAATGACACATGCCACAACTACAGCAGTAGCCATCAGATTTTTTATTTACATTATTCATCTGATGGCTTTTCCACATAAAACATAAAACTTCACCCAAGTGACTACCCTTGTGACTATTTGTGCAGTATCTTTCTCTTACGCCTGCTCCTACGTGGTGCTTCCCCTGTGGCTTCTGCAGATGTGGAGGCCCCTTGCTCACTTTCCTGCTGCTCCTGTCTCGACACATTTGGCGGGTGTCCTCTGGAGTGGCGAACCTGTGAGGGCACGTCAACAGTCTGCTGATCCTGCGGCTGTGCAGGGGTTGAGATGCCGATCTCAGTTGGGTGTGGACTCTGGTGGGGCTCTGACCGAGGGCTCTGCAGTGGCATGGAAGTGTGAGCGCTTGGAGAGGAGCCCCCACTTCCTTGATGTCTGCCACCAACTTCCCTCTCATGGGTCAGGTCCCCCTCAGCACTTGCAAGTGGCTTGAGAGCACCTTGCTGCACATCAGGGGGGCCATGGGGACCCATATCTGCACTGGCAGTCCTACTCAGAAGGACTTCCATGAAGGTCTGGTTTCTCTGTTCAATAGATGACCATCGCTCCTCCAGAGATGTCATTCTATTCAGAACACTTACCATGTTTTCTGCACTCTGGCGACTTATCACCTCCATGGAGGTTGCCATCCTTTCCATGGTGATGCGTTCATGCGCCAATGACTCCACAAAGCCTCTGCTCGTGTTCGCTATGGACTCCTCCATTCGCTCCACACTCGCAGCGATCCTGGAGACAAAACCTGCCAGAGACTCCTGCATCTGTTCCTGGAGTTCCAGCACCGCTGATCTTGTGGATGGACCCAGAGGCAGAGAGTCGACATGCAGCTGAGCCGAGCTGGCAATGTCCTGCGCCCTCCGACTAGGACTCTCCACTGCTGTCCCTGTCTCCACAATCTGCTGATGCTCACTTGTGAGCTGTGATACACCAGGTGACAACACTACGCTATGTCCCGAAGGTCCCACCGAGGTGTGAGTGTCTGCGCTGGTGCTGGGTGTGCTTAATTCTGCTGACGCTGCGCCCTCAGAGGTTGCAGCTTCCTCTGAGGAGTCTTGATGTTCAGCCTCCTGGCTAGTGGGGATGGGTGCTTGCGATGGTCCTGTGGGGGAGTAAAGGAAAGAATCAGAGCTGTGATGCCAAGGTTACATGCACATTGCATATTGCAGATGATCATTAGTACATCTGTTAGAGCTTCAGAATCATTATCAGCGACTCATGCAATGTCAATGAGAGAGATGGAAAACTATTCTGTCACCAGCTTGCTGTGATGCACCCCTCTGTCCGTCCCCCACTTGCGCATCTTCCTCCACTCTTACGATCTCCAGGACCGCCTCCTTCCAGGGGGTGAGGTGGGCTAGTGAGGGTGGCCCTCCTCCTGTCCACACTCTTTCTCTCGTATTGTGAGCTCTCTTTTCCTGCAATGAGGGAGACAAGTGGAGATTGAGTGAGAATGAAGGGGTAAGTGTAGAGATTCCATAGCATAGATACTTAGAAGGAGACAAAGATGGAGTGAGGTGGCAAGACCAAGGGCCCTTCCTGTGTGTTGTCAGTTGTTTTCATAGCATCACAGTGATAGGGAGTGTGAGGGCTGCATAGTCGAATAGTTAGGTGAATGTGACCATAGAGAGAGAGGGAATGGGTAAGGGTGCATGGATATCAGTGTCAAGTGGGATGTGGAGGAAGAGATTACTAAAGCTGAGTGCTGGTGAGGAGAGGCAATGGGGATCAGATTGAGGGTGATGGGAAATTCATACTCACTTTTCCAGTGCTGCGGGTTACCGATAAGGAGTTGACCTCCTCTGCCACTTGCAGCCACACAGCCTTGGTCTGCTGGGGAGGCTTCTTCCTCCCGGAAGAAGGGAAGAGCACCTTATAAGCTCTTGCTCCCTCCACTAAAGCCTACAGGGCAACGTCGTCAAATCTTGGAGCAGACCTCGGTCATTCATTGGCCAATATGACTCCCGGTCCCTGTAGCAGCAAAGGCCAAAAGGGTGGCAGTCTGCAGGAGAAGCAAGGCTTGTTGCAGACCTTAAATGCAGCAGCAATGATGACGTCATCGGAGGCGACTTTCAGACTGGAAAAACTCATTTGCCATGGATTCCCACACGCTGGAACTCAATTGGCCAAGTTAAATTGGCATCAATCTCCCACATCGAATTAGATTCGTGTGGATAACACAAAATGCGGATTACACGACCCCAACCCGCCCCTGAATTAAAATCCAGCCCCTCGAGTCTCTTCACTGGGAGCAAGCGGAAGCCAAGCGCAGGCAGCGCAGGGAGCGCACGTCAACCGAAGCACCCCACCCACCTGCCCCTTCAACCACCGTCTGCCCCACCTGTGACAGAGACTGTAGGTCCCGCATTGGACTCTCAGTCACCTGCGAACTCATTTTTAATGTGGAAGCAAGTCATCCTCGGTTCAGAGGGACTGCCTAAGAAGACGACTTTGGAAACAGAACTTGCTGTTTTGCTAACCTCTTCTTGTACTGTTGCTTGTCCCGCGCCATCAATGCTGCTGCTCATTTACTTTGAGACTCATAACTGCCATGGTAGCCATTAGCTAGACGCCTGAATGCTCTGTGCATGCTTCATAAATGGGATGATAACACTGTATTCCATTGGATAAGCTGGCTGCAGACTAGGGCCTGGAGTTTCCACTCCAGCACAACTTGCCCGAAATGAGCCAAACCAGCAGAAAACATCGCAGAATTTCAAGCGCAAGTTACATCCAATGCAAATCAAGTTCCTGTGATCTTTTGTACTTGCTTAAAAACATCGCGCTAGAAGCCAGCCCCACCCACAAAACTGGCCCAGATTGAATTAATTACCCTAGCGGGTTTCCGCTAATTGCGCCCGTTTGCGGGCTTTTGAGGAGGTTCTTAAAATTAAGCTGGTTTATTAGGTGCAAGGACACTAATAGGCAGATTTTATAAACTTTTAAATATTAAAAAATACTGAATTTACTAAGAAACTGACCACTGTATGCAATGAAGCTATTAAATGGTTCTGTAAAGTTTTAAAATCTAGCTACTCACAGGTAGTGGACGAGACACTGATTAAAATGCTTAGTTTTTGTGATAAACCCATTTTCAGCTGCATTAAAACTGTACCAAGCTACCACTCTTAAATATATCAAGGAATATTTTTAATGCCTGATTCACTGGTTCACCGGCGAGTTTACGTTTGGCGATAGGCAAATGAATTTGAGCGGAAACTTGAACAAAAAATTCATTTGCAAAAACGAGTGCAATTTTCAGCACAGTTTGCGCTCGGATTGCCAATTGTGTCCAAGGCGGAAACGGTACCCCAATACAACAATGAAATAGCACCAGGCTCTTGTCAGTGTTCCTGTCCGTGCACCCGCGTGTTCCTGTCCGTGTACCCGCGTGTTCCTGTCCGTGTACCCGCGTGTTCCTGTCCGTGTACCCGCGTGTTCCTGTCCGTGTACCCGCGTGTTCCTGTCCGTGTACCCGCGTGTTCCTGTCCGTGTACCCGCGTGTTCCTGTCCGTGTACCCGCGTGTTCCTGTCCGTGTACCTGCGTGTTCCTGTCCGTGTACTCGCGTGTTCCTGTCCGTGTACCCGCGTGTTCCTGTCCGTGTACTCGCGTGTTCCTGTCCGTGTACCCGCGTGTTCCTGTCCGTGTACCCGCGTGTTCCTGTACCTGTCAGTGTTCCTGCGTGGTCCTGTTCCTGCATTACTCCTGCCAATGTAGCTGAGTGAGATGATGAGTTTGTTTTTTTATTTCTAGTGCCATTGTTAAGAGCCATATAAACCTCAGCGTTCTACAGATTCACACTGCACAGATCAGTGCTCGCTTAGCAATGGAGGGCAGGATGCACGATGCTCGGAAGGAGGCCCTGGCTCAGAAGGAACTCATAGAAGAAATACTGTGAGTAGAACAACTACAACCCTCCTGCTGTATTGTGGGGGTGGGGGATGGAGGAGAGAGATGGGGAGGGTCGGAGGGAGAGGGTGTCGGTCTCCTCCATTCACTGCCTCCTTCCTCATGTTGTACCCCCTCTGGGACTGTGTTAGTGACACTCTTGAGATATTCATGGATGAATAGCTTGTCAGTTGTGGGGAAGTGAAGGTTGCAGTAGTGGTGAGAGCAGGAAGTGCAGAGTATGTGAGTAGAAGAGATGGGGGGACGTGTAGGAGAGCGAAGGTAAGTGGGGAAGGGGTGAGTAGTGAGGCTACAGTTGGTGCAGGTGTGAGGAGAGAGTAATTGAGGTGATGGGAAAGATTCTTACCTTGACTTGTCCTGACAGTTATGCTCCTGGCATTGTCCACCTGTGCGACCGGTTCCCACCAGCAGGGCAGTGATGCCTGCCGGTTCACCCCCAGAGGGACCGGGATCTCCCTCCTGTCCACCCCCGGGGAATGGGATCTCCCTCCTGTCCACCCCGGGGGACGGGATCTCCCTCCTGTCCACCCCCGGGGAATGGGATCTCCCTCCTGTCCACCCCGGGGGACGGGATCTCCCTCCTGTCCACCCCGGGGGACGGGATCTCCCTCCTGTCCACCCCCGGGGAATGGGATCTCCCTCCTGTCCACCCCCGGGGAATGGGATCTCCCTCCTGTCCACCCCCGGGGAATGGGATCTCCCTCCTGTCCACCCCGGGGGACGGGATCTCCCTCCTGTCTACCCCGGGGGACGGGATCTCCCTCCTGTCCACCCCGGGGGACGGGATCTCCCTCCTGTCCACCCCCGGGGAATGGGATCTCCCTCCTGTCCACCCCGGGGGACCGGGATCTCCCTCCTGTCCACCCCCGGGGAATGGGATCTCCCTCCTGTCCACCCCGGGGGAACGGGATCTCCCTCCTGCTCTACCCCGGGGGACGGGATCTCCCTCCTGCTCTACCCCGGGGGACGGGATCTCCCTCCTGCTCTACCCTGGGGGAATGGGATCTCCGTCCTGTCCACCCCCGGGGGAACGGGATCTCCGTCCTGTCCACCCCCGGGGAATGGGATCTCCCTCCTGTCCACCCCGGGGGACGGGATCTCCCTCCTGTCCACCCCGGGGGAACGGGATCTCCGTCCTGTCCACCCCCGGGGAATGGGATCTCCCTCCTGTCCACCCCCGGGGGAACGGGATCTCCGTCCTGTCCACCCCCGGGGAATGGGATCTCCCTCCTGTCCACCCCGGGGGACGGGATCTCCCTCCTGTCCACCCCGGGGAATGGGATCTCCCTCCTGTCCACCCCGGGGGACGGGATCTCCCTCCTGTCCACCCCCGGGGAATGGGATCTCCCTCCTGTCCACCCCGGGGGAACGGGATCTCCCTCCTGCTCTACCCCGGGGGACGGGATCTCCCTCCTGCTCTACCCTGGGGGAACGGGATCTCCCTCCTGTCCACCCCCGGGGAATGGGATCTCCCTCCTGTCCACCCCGGGGGATGGGATCTCCCTCCTGTCCACCCCCGGGGGAACGGGATCTCCGTCCTGTCCACCCCCGGGGGAACGGGATCTCCGTCCTGTCCACCCCCGGGGGAACGGGATCTCCGTCCTGTCCACCCCCGGGGGAACGGGATCTCCGTCCTGTCCACCCCCGGGGGAACGGGATCTCCGTCCTGTCCACCCCCGGGGGAACGGGATCTCCGTCCTGTCCACCCCAGGGGAACGGGATCTCCCTCCTGCCCAACCCAGGGGAACGGGATCTCCCTCCTGTCCACCCCCGGGGGAACGGGATCTCCGTCCTGTCCACCCCCGGGGAATGGGATCTCCCTCCTGTCCACCCCGGGGGACCGGGATCTCCCTCCTGTCCACCCCCGGGGAATGGGATCTCCCTCCTGTCCACCCCGGGGGAACGGGATCTCCCTCCTGCTCTACCCCGGGGGACGGGATCTCCCTCCTGCTCTACCCTGGGGGAACGGGATCTCCCTCCTGTCCACCCCCGGGGAATGGGATCTCCCTCCTGTCCACCCCGGGGAATGGGATCTCCCTCCTGTCCACCCCGGGGGAACGGGATCTCCCTCCTGCTCTACCCCGGGGGACGGGATCTCCCTCCTGCTCTACCCTGGGGGAACTGGATCTCCCTCCTGTCCACCCCCGGGGAATGGGATCTCCCTCCTGTCCACCCCGGGGGATGGGATCTCCCTCCTGTCCACCCCAGGGGATGGGATCTCCCTCCTGTCCACCCCCGGGGAATGGGATCTCCCTCCTGTCCACCCCGGGGGATGGGATCTCCCTCCTGTCCACCCCAGGGGACGGGATCTCCATCCTGTCCACCCCCGGGGGAACGGGATCTCCATCCTGTCCACCCCAGGGGAACGGGATCTCCCTCCTGCCCAACCCAGGGGAACGGGATCTCCCTCCTGTCCACCCCCGGGGGAACGGGATCTCCGTCCTGTCCACCCCCGGGGGAACGGGATCTCCGTCCTGTCCACCCCAGGGGAATGGGATCTCCCTCCTGCCCGACCCAGGGGGGACGGGATCTCCCTCCTGCCCAACCCAGGGAGGAATGGGATCTCCCTCCTGCTCTCCCCCGGGGGAACGGGATGTCCCTCCTGCCCAACCCCGGGGGAACGGGATCTCCGTCCTGTCCACCCCCGGGGGAACGGGATCTCCGTCCTGCTCTACCCTGGGGGGACCGGGATCTCCCTCCTGCTCTACCCCAGGGGAACGGGATCTCCCTCCTGTCCACCCCCGGGGGAACGGGATCTCCGTCCTGTCCACCCCCGGGGGAACGGGATCTCCCTCCTGCTCTCCCCCGGGGGAACGGGATGTCCCTCCTGCCCAACCCCGGGGGAACGGGATCTCCGTCCTGTCCACCCCCGGGGGAACGGGATCTCCCTCCTGCTCTCCCCCGGGGGAACGGGATGTCCCTCCTGCCCAACCCCGGGGGAACGGGATCTCCCTCCTGTCCACCCCCGGGGGAACGGGATCTCCCTCCTGTCCACCCCCGGGGGACCGGGATCTCCCTCCTGCTCTACCCCAGGGAACGGGATCTCCCTCCTGCCCAACCCAGGGGAACGGGATCTCCCTCCTGTCCACCCCCGGGGGAACGGGATCTCCGTCCTGTCCACCCCCGGGGGAACGGGATCTCCCTCCTGTCCACCCCCGGGGGAACGGGATCTCCCTCCTGCCCAACCCAGGGGAACGGGATCTCCCTCCTGTCCACCCCCGGGGGAACGGGATCTCCCTCCTGTCCACCCCCGGGGGAATGGGATCTCCCTCCTGCTCTCCCCCGGGGGAACGGGATGTCCCTCCTGCCCAACCCCAGGGGAATGTGATCTCCCTCCTGCCCAACCCCAGGGGAATGTGATCTCCCTCCTGCCCAACCCAGGGGAATGGGATCTCCCTCCTGTCCACCCCGGGGGAACGGGATCTCCTTCCTGCCCAACCCAGGGGGAACGGGATCTCCTTCCTGCCCAACCCAGGGGGAACAGGATCTCCCTCCTGTCCAACCCAGGGAGGAATGGGATCTCCCTCCTGCTCTCCCCCGGGGGGAACGGGATCTCCCTCCTGCTCTCCCCCGGGGGGAACGGGATCTCCTTCCTGCCCAACCCAGGGGGAACGGGATCTCCTTCCTGCCCAACCCAGGGGGAACAGGATCTCCCTCCTGTCCAACCCAGGGAGGAATGGGATCTCCCTCCTGCTCTACCCCGGGGGAACGGGATCTCCCTCCTGTCCAACCCAGGGAGGAACGGGTTCTCCCTCCTGCTCTCCCCCGGGGATAACGGGATCTCCCTCCTGCCCAACCCAGGGGGAATGGGATCTCCCTCCTGTCCAACCCAGGGAGGAACGGGATCTCCCTCCTGCTCTCCCCCGGGGGGGAACAGGATCTCCCTCCTGCTCTACCCAGGGAGGAACGGGATCTCCCTCCTGCTCTCCCCTGGGGGGAATGGGATCTCCCTCCTACCCAACCCAGGGGAATGGGATCTCCCTCCTGTCCAACCCAGGGAGGAACGGGATCTCCCTCCTGCCCAACCATGGGGTGGAGGGGGGGGGAACAGGATCTTCCTTCTGCCGACTGCCTAGACCAGGGCCTCCAAAGCAGCATCGGAGAGCCTGGGCCCTGAGGGCTGGGACTTGTAGAAAAAGGCAGGACGTGTGGTTCTAGCTCGGCGTTTCGACAACAATGAACTTTCCTAATGCAGCAGCATGACCCTTGATAATGAGGTCCCTTCACCCACATGTGCATCACTTTCAGTGAAATGGAATTTCTGGACCAATATTTCAGCTTTATGTGGCAGCAGTTTGAGCTTGAGGGAATGGTCTCTGCTGTCACTCATCCTAAGGCTGCCTGCCAGCATTTGATGACTTTTATGAGTGCCCCACATGCAGATCATTGACTCCTTCACATTAGTTGCATGTGTTGACTTGCTATGTTAAAGGCGCTCTATAAATGCAAGTTGTTGTTGTGTCAGCAGCTGCTAAGCACGTTCTTTAGTGAGACCATACCTTGAGTAATGTGTGCAGTTTTGGTCACCTTATCTGAGGAAGGATGTTCTTGCCATGGAGGGAGTGCAGCGAAGATTCACCAGACTGATACCTGGGATGGCAGGAATGACGTATGAGGAGAGATTGGGTCGATTAGGTTTATATTCGCTAGAGTTTAGAAGAATGAGAGGGGATCTCATTGAAACTTACAAAATTCTAACAGGACTAGACAGACTACATGCAGGAAGGATGTTCCCAATGGCGGGGGAGTCCAGAACCAGGGGTCACAGTCTAAGGATAAGGGGTAAGCCATTTAGGACTGAGATGAGGAGGAATTTCTTCACCCAGAGAGTGGTGAACCTGTGGAATTCTCTACCACACCAGGCAGTTGAGGCCAATTCATTAAATATATTCAAGAAGGAGTTAGATATATTTCTTAAGGCTAAAGGGATCAAGGGATATGGGGAGAAAGCAGGGACAGGGTACTGAATTTGGATGATCAGCCATGATCTCATTAAATGGCGGAACAGGCTCGAGGGGCCGAATGGCCTACTTCTGCTCCTATCTTCTATATTTCTATATATGTTTCCCAATGATTCCAACCAATCTTTCTGCTCAGTAATCATCATTTTACTGGCTGGGTGGGAGAGATGAGAATGGGTGGTCTCAGTCTTCTGCTACAGTGCTCCCTGCTCCTTGTCCCTCATCTGTGCGTCACCCAATAGACTGCGCTCCACCTCACTATTGAAATCACTGAGCTAGGTGATATACCTATCAATTCATCCAATGAAAAGCGACGAGTTAAGAAAGTAACTATAGGTTTTTATTGGCTAAATAACAGAGCCCACCCTCGTGGGTGATCGGATCCAACAAGGAGGAATACCAGCCAGTCGACCACCTTTATACCTGGGCAAGTAGGCGGAGCTATGGGCGGAGTCAGCAGCGGTCAGCCCAGGTATAACAGCGTGGCAAGAGGCGACCTCGTGTAGTGATACAACAGTGTAAACAGTGATAACCATAGTGTAACGGTAGTGAACGATAAAAGTGGTTTACCACATTCACCCCTTGTTTAGATTTGAGTCCGGCGGGGTGAAGTGTACTACCAGTTCGGGTATGTCAGTCTGTCCAGAGGCCTCGTAAGTCTTTCTGATCGGCGCAGCAGCGGCGGCGGTGTTCCAGTCTCCGGTGTTAATGCTGGTGTCTGCGTGGTTGACGAAGGCTCGTGGGGTTCCGGCATGCCGTCTACCTGGGCTGGATTTGGGGGGGTGGTGGGGGGTAACGGTGGTGTCTCAGGGGTGCCCGAGGGTGCAAGGTCTCGTAAGGAGACTGTGTCCTCCCGCCCGTCTGGGTATGCCACGTAGGCGTACTGGGGGCTGGCGTGCAGGAGGACCACCCTCTCGACCAGGGGGTCCGTTTTATGGGCCCTCACATGCTTTCGCAGTAAGACGGGCCCCGGAGAAGTCAGCCAAGTTGGCAGCGTGGTTCCCGTAGTCGATTTCCTGGGGAAAACAAACATTCGTTCATGGGGGGTGGCGTTAATGGCAGTGCAAAGCAGTGACCGGATGGAATGCAGCGCTGCCGGGAGGACTTCCTGCCAGTGAGAGGTTGGGAGGCCCTTAGACTTTAAGGCTAAGAGAACGGCCTTCCAGACAGTCGCGTTCTCTCTTTCCACCTGGCCGTTCCCTCGGGGGTTGTAGCTGGTGGTCCTGCTTGCAGCGATACCTCTCGCTAATAGGAACTGGCGAAGTTCCTCGCTCATGAAGGAGGAGCCCCGGTCGCTATGTATATAGTTCGGGAACCCGAACAAGGCGAAGAGGTCGTTCAGGCATTTAATGACCGTGGTACTGGTCATGTCTGGGCAGGGGAAGGCAAAGGGGAAACGGGAGTACTCATCAATGATGTTGAGGAAATACACATTACGGTCAGAGGACGGGAGGGGCCCCTTAAAATCGATGCTCAAGCGCTCGAAGGGGCGGGTGGCCTTGATCAGGCTTGCTCTGTCCGGCCTAAAGAAATGCGGTTTGCATTCGGCACAGGTTTGGCAGTTCCTGGTCATGGTCCTGACCTCCTCGATGGAGTATGGCAGGTTGCGGGCCTTAATGAAGTGGTAAAGTCTGGTGACCCCGGGGTGGCAGAGGTCGTTGTGGAGGGTCTGCAGTCTATCAGTTTGCACGTTGGCGCATGTACTTCGTGATAGAGCATCTGGGGGTTCGTTCAGTTTACCAGGCCGGTACAAGATATCATAATCATAGGTGGAGAGCTCGATTCTCCACCTCAAGATCTTGTCGTTCTTGATTTTGCCCCTCAGCTTGTTATTAAACATAAAAGCGACCCCCCATGAACGAATGTTTGTTTTCCCCAGGAAATCGACTACGGGAACCACACTGCCAACTTGGCTGACTTCTCCGGGGCCCTGTTATTTAGCCAATAAAATTGATATACCTATCAATTCATCCAATGAAAAGTGATGAGTTAAGAAAGTAACTATAGGTTTTTATTGGCTAAATAACAGAGCCCACCCTCGTGGGTGATCGGATCCAACAAGGAGGAATACCAGCCAGTCGACCACCTTTATACCTGGGCAAGTAGGCGGAGCTATGGGCGGAGTCAGCATTGGTCAGCCCAGGTATAACAGCGTGGCAAGAGGCGACCTCGTGTAGTGATACAACAGTGTAAACAGTGATAACCATAGTGTAACGATATAACAGTGATAACCATAGTGTAACGGTAGTGAACGATAAAAGTGGTTTACCACATTAGGTGACTGTGCTCAAGCTGCAATGACGCGTTCCGGATGAAGTGCGTTCCGGATGAAGTGCTAGGAGACTTGGGGGGCGGGGGGGAGAATTTGGTTGCTTTGCGTCTCCCGTTAGTGCCCTAAGAGGGCACTAATGGGGCGCAAAGCAACTAGCGCCCAGGCGCGGCAATGTTTGCACCGCTCGCAAAATTGACCAGACATTTTGTGACGGTGCTAAACACTACCGCCACGATCTCCTGTGCCGGCAGATCGTGACATCAGTCAAGCGTGCAACGCCCCGGACCGAATATTGAGTGGCGCCCCCTGCCTTACCGCCTGCTGCTAGCAACGACAGGTTGAGGGGAGCGTTTTGCAGTCAGGAAGGGACTGGGGGAGCGCTACTTAAAGGCGACCGCTTCCTGCCCTTTTTTGTCGGCGACATTTTTGCACCATGCATTTTGAGAGAGAGAGAGAGAGACTTCTGGAGCGATTTAACGCTATGTGAAGGAGTTTTGGGTACTGAGCAGCACTTAAGAGAGGTGTGTAGCGCCTGATTTAGCGCTCCAATCACCTCCAGGGACGATAGAAGCCAAGTTTGCAGTCGGAGGCGATAATTAGCACCAGGCGCTAAACTTTGCGCGCGGCCGATAATTGTGTCCCAAACGGGGTGATACCGAATTTCTCCCCCTTGGTGTGAAGACCCAGCTTCTTCAGCTATATCTGTTGATCAAAAAGAAACTGTTAAGAAAATAACCTTAGCAAAGCTTTTTGGAGAGGTGCAGGAGTGGAGCAGAATACAGATAGAAAGTAATGAGGAAGCGATTCAGCCCAAGAAGCATTGAAATGTCTCTTTTCCACAGAGCCAGAAAGAAAGATGTGGAGCAGGAAGCGATTTACGAGAGTTGGGTCCAATCCATGTCCCCTATTTGCAGAGGTCTCAGTAACAAAACACAGGTAACCAAACCATTTCTTTCTTTACATTTCCTCAGTTTTCCCGCAGTGCGACCACAGCAGCTCAGATCTATGAGCATCTTTCACTAATCCTGGATCAGTCTGGACAGCTCATGCAGACAGGACAGCATCTGTCCAGGCAACCAGTGCATTCACAACTTATTGATCTGCCCTCTTTGCAGAAGTCTGTGAGCAGGTGGGACCTTGGGAGGATGGGGAGCTTTGTGTCACTCAGTGTCTCTGACCCATGCCAGTAATCAGCATTCACACTTGAACTTAAATGAGTGAAGAGACTGGAGTTTGATTCATGTTGCAATCACACTCACGTTTCCCATACACTACGATGAAAACTCACTGTGGGTTTATTTTTTATGTTTCATGGTGAGGTCACGGGAGCCACTGTGCAACTACCTTTAAAATGAATATTTACGGCTAACTGAAAATTACTAACCTGTTCAACCAAAATAAGAATGATCAGTGAATTGAATCCCAGATGAAAGGAGACAAATCATATTCTACAGCTCCTCCCATGTGATGTCCAGAGCCAGAGTACTGGACCATGTACACCCGGAGCATACTAAGTCAATGGTGCTATAATCTGAGATGGAGTAAATCAGCCAGAGTTCTTGTTGCTGATCACTATCCAATGACCTCTGCTGTGAGGTGCATGCTGGGATCATGGGTGAGGCTTTCTACAGTCAAATAGCCAGCCAACGGTTACTTTCTGGGCCCACACATGAAACTTGTTTGATGTTCCGGAAGGCAAGACATAACTCAGCAAAAGTTCAGAACATGGCAGCAGAAACAAGGGGGAGCAGCTGTCTGCCCTTGCACACCCGCTGGGAGCAGCTGTCTGCCCTTGCATACCCGCTGGGAGCAGCTGTCTGCCCTTGCACACCCGCTGGGAGCAGCTGTCTGCCCTTGCACACCCGCTGGGAGCAGCTGTCTGCCCTTGCACACCCGCTGGGAGCAGCTGTCTGCCCTTGCACACCCGCTGGGAGCAGCTGTCTGCTCTTCTTTTCAGCTGTGGGTTTGGCACCGAAGAGGAGTGAAGAGTAGGAAATAAATTATAATATAAAGATAATAAACAAAACATGTTTCAAAAGTGTCCTGACTTCTCTTTCAGGATGCAGCAACAGCACAGCCTGTGTATGAGGCACTGGGCACCAAGAGAGATGCTAAGGTAAGGACCAATTCATGCATGTGCTGACAGTAGGGATATGTCTATGTAATGCTGCATTGTTACAGACTGCTCACTGCACTGGCTTGTTTAAAAGCCAGAGTTAGAGCAGAAGCAGCATTGCTGCAGCAGTTTTTGGTGTAATTCTTTCAAGGCAATTATTACAGAGAGATGTTATTTGTCCAGTTGCAATTCAACTCTGTAGTACCTCAACTCTCTCACGCCAAAATCAAACTGCATTTTAAATGTTCCTAATGATTTTTGTTTCTACTGCACAGTAAGGCAGATTATTCCAATGTTTCTCATTGTTCAATTAAACTTGTTTTTGCAAAAAATCTTTATAAATTTAAGTTTTGCTAATTTTAATTTATGCCCCCTGGTCTTTTTTTTGGCCTATCTGCATAATATTAAAAGCCTTGAGTATGGCATGCGCTTTGGGTCTATATCATTACTTCCTGTAATGCTTTTTAGAATGACAACCTCTTATGTAAATATTTATAACACTGTGGCATTGCCACATTGGGGAAACACTGTGTGTTTGTAGATAAACCTGTATAATCCCCTTTTAACTGCTGTATTCCCCTCCCCCCGCAAGACAGTTGCAAGCTGAGAGGAATAAGGCACGTTCAGACTTGCCTGCTGCTGTTAGAAGGAAAACCAATCAGGTTCCAGCAGGTGACCAATCCGTGAGTCATCACAGGTTCGCGGGCTTCACGAATTCAGTACCGTATTGTGAGAGTTGGAGTAAAGACCTATTTCTTGTAGCTCGCTGTGTTGCCTATTTCTTTACGCGGGAGACCATAGTCCCCCACAATACAAATCCACATCTAAACATTTTATAATAACAGAAAATGCTGGAAAAACTCAGCAGGCCAGACAACATCCGTGGAGAGAAATTAGAGTCAATATTTCGGGTCAAAACCCTTTATCAAGACTTGATAAAGGGTTTTGACCCGAAACGTTGACTCTAATTTCTCTCCACGGATGTTGCCTGGCCTGCTGAGTTTTTCCAGCATTTTCTGTTGTTATTTTGGATTTCCAGCATCTGCAGTATTTTGCTATCTAAACATTTTATAATGGGAATCCTGCATGTAAACACTTATATGTCACATTGCAGTTGCCAGTTTCGGCCACTAGTGGACAATATGTTGTGAGCCTCTCAATGTGGCTCCCAACACCAGATGCCATTTTATTTTCCCTGATTCTCAGATACTTTCTTCCTGTTTATCAGGTGTTTTAACCCCAATTTAGTGTTTTCACCTGATAAGTGAATGACCCAGAACCAACTTGCCAATTCACAGACCTCCCCAACAATTTTAGCTGTCTGATTGCTGCTGCTCTCCTGCTCTGCCCCCTCTCCCGCTCTGCCCCCCTCTCCTGCTCGCCACTCCTCTATACTGATCACATCCCCTCCATGACTTCATAACTTACTCCGGGGCCTAATTGGAACAATGGAGGCGCACGTAGTGAGAGCCAACTACTGGCCACAGATAGGAAGGTAACAGAAAGTCTGGTACTTCCTGGGGCTTAAAGATAGCGGGGCAGGCACAATAGAAGCCCCATCAAAGTATCATTGATTGTTGTGGCTTTGAATGGATATAGAGCAATGTCTAGCAGGTGGTATTTGCATATCTGCAGCTTATCATTTATTTAAATGTATCGCCCCTGTGAAAGTAACACATGTTGCTGTGACAATCCCAGGAAGGCAGCCAGGCCTGGGCTCTCCCTGTGGGAAGTTAATAAAAGGGCAGCACCATGGCAGTAGATGGAGGACAGGGACAGTGTGGGTGTGAAGAATGAGGGTGCAGCACTAGGAGGAGAGCGTGCTTTGCATGGAGCAGGTGTATGGTCAGGGGGAGTGAGGAACTTTGGTTTGGGGTCGAGAAACATTGTTAGTGGCTCAAGAGGGGGGCCAGGCTGTGGAGGGGGCTGGTGGTTATTTCTCTTTAACTGCCTCCATCACAAAGCGTACTAGACTAGTAGCATTCAGCAGCAAACTCTCAACCATTTTTAATCAAACAGCCGAAGGTAATGCCCATTCCCAAGAATACAAGCCTGTCACTTTAACTCTGAAAGCAGTTAATCAGGAAGTAGCAGCACTTTTATGGGGTGTGTCTGCTTCTGATCTGCATTCAGTACAGGATCAGAGGAAATCTGCGGAGTCAGCTAACAAATATTTACATGTAATTTATATTGCTGCCCAGTCAGGTGCAGACAGAGTGCGAGTCATCAAAGAGTGCTGTGAGTTAGGGTAAGTGGGGTGTTAGGTGCTCTTTTCAAACTTTAACTCTGTGGGTTGTAGTTAATAAGGCCTTTCTGGTGCAGAGTGACTGTTGGTAAACCATTTAACTGGTGTAACTAGAGGGATTGATTTAATTTAAATCCAATTAATTAAAGGGGATACTAGCATCTAAAATCGGGCAGAGGGTGTCCATAACTAACAATAAAAAATTTAATTAATTACATAGAATGGAGCAGGTGATGTGTTACTGTTGCGAGACGTGGGAGCCGGTGAACCCCATTGAGGCTCACGGTGATTACGTCTGTGACAAGTGTCTGCTGCTACAGGAACTCCAGCTCCGTGTTGATGAGCTGGAGTCTGAGCTTCAGGCACTGCAACACATCAGGGAGGGGGAGAAGTACCTGGACTCTGTGTATCAGGAGGTGGTCACACCTATGAAGTTAATTAATTCAGATGTAGCCCATGGTCAGGGACAGGACGGTGTGACTATGAGTGAGGCAGGTACGGGGATCCAGGAGGTAGAGCTGGAGGAGCCGCAGCCCTTGCTCTTGTCCAACAGGTTCGAGGTTCTTACTCCTTGTGGGGACAGGAGCAGGGACTGCAGGGAGGATGAGCAACCTGGCCACAGCACCATGGAACAGGGGGCCATTCAAGAGGGGGGAGTAAATAGAAATGTTATAGTGGTAGGGGATAGTATTATTAGGGGGATAGATAGAGTTCTCTGCAGCCGAGAGCGAGAGTCCCGAAGGCTGTGTTGCCTACCCGGTGCCAGGGTTAAGGACATCTCCTCTGGGCTGGAAAGAAACTTGCAGTGGGAGGGGGTGGATCCAGTTGTCGTGGTCCATGTTGGTACAAACGACGTAGATAGGACTAGGAAGCCGGTTCTGTTAAAGGAGTATGAGCAGCTAGGGGTCAAATTAAAAAAACAGAACCTCAAGGGTAATAATCTCTGGATCATTACCTGAGCCACGAGCGAATTTGGCTAGGACAAATAAAATTAGAGTGTTAAATGCGTGGCTCAAAGACTGGTGTGGGAGAAATGGGTTTTGCTTCCTGGGACACTGGCACCAGTACTGGGGCAGGAGGGAGCTGTTCCATTGGGACGGGCTTCACTTGGCCAGTGCTGGGACTAGAGTCCTGGCGGATCATATAACTAGGGCTGTAGAGAGGGCTTTAAACTAACTAGTCGGGGGGAGGTTCCTAGAGAGCAAATAATAAAAATGACAACAGAGAAGGTGATAGACTTAGGTAGCAGTGGGGAAATTAAAAACCAGAGCGTGTCGGGAAGGGGCAGAAGGTATGGAGTAAAAGGTAAAGTAATAAAAAGGGCAAAAGCAGGAACTAAGTGTCACAAAACATATTTGAAAGTGGTTGAAATCACTAAGGAAGTGGTACTCGGTAAAATAATGGGACTCAAGGTGGATAAATCACCTGGACCTGATGGCTTACATCCTAGGGTCTTGAGGGAAGTGGCGGTAGGGATTGTGGATGCATTGGTAATAATTTTCCAAAACTCCCTGGACTCAGCAAAGGTCCCGGCAGACTGGAAAACTGCTAATGTAACGCCCTTATTTAAAAAGGGCAGTAGACAGAAGGCTGGAAACTATAGACCGGTTAGCCTAACATCTATGGTAGGTAAAATATTGGAGTCCATTATTAAGGAGACAGTAACAGGACATTTGGATAATCATAATTTAATAGGACAAAGTCAGCATGGTTTTATGAAGGGGAAGTCATGTTTGACAAATTTGCTGGAGTTCTTTGAGGAAGTAACATATAGGGTGGATAAAGGGGAACCAGTGGACGTAGTGTATTTAGACTTCCAAAAGGCATTTGACAAGGTGCCACACAAAAGATTATTGCTTAAGATAAAAAATCACGGGATTGGGGGTAATATTCTGGCATGGATAGAGGATTGGTTATCTAACAGAAGGCAGAGAGTTGGGATAAATGGTTCATTCTCAGACTGGCAATCAGTAACTAGTGGTGTTCTGCAGGGGTCAGTGCTGGGTCCCCAACTCTTTACAATATATATTAACGATTTGGAGGAGGGGACCGAGTGTAACATATCAAAGTTTGCAGATGATACTAAGATGGGAGGGAAAGTAGTGAGTGAGGAGGACATAAAAAACCTGCAAGGGGACATAGACAGGCTAAGTAAGTGGGCAGAGATTTGGCAGATGGAATACAATACTGGAAAGTGTGAGGTTATGCACTTTGGCAGGAAAAATCGTAGAGCAAGTTATTATCTTAATGGCAAGAAACTGGAAAGTACTGAAGTACAAAGGGAACTGGGGGTCCTGGTGCACGAAACTCAAAAGGTTAGTATGCAGGTGCAGCAAGTGATTAAGAAGGCCAATGGAATGTTGGCTTTCATTGCTAGGGGGATAGAATATAAAAATAGGGAGGTATTGCTTCAGTTGTACAAGGTATTGGTGAGACCGCACCTGGAATACTGCATACAGTTTTGGTACCATTCTTAAGAAAAGACATACTTGCTCTCGAGTCAGTACAAAGAAGGTTCACTCGGTTAATCCCGGGGATGAGGGGATGGACATATGAGGAGAGGTTGAGTAGATTGGGACTCTACTCATTGGAGTTCAGAAGAATGAGAGGCGATCTTATTGAACATATAAGATTGTGAAGGGTTTGGATCGGGTGGATGTGCGGAGGATGTTCCCGATGATGGGTGAAACTAGAACTAGGGGGCATAGTCTTAGAATAAGGGGCTGCTCTTTCAAAACTGAGATGAGGAGGAACTACTTCACTCAGAGGGTGGTAGGTCCATGGAATATGCTGCCCCAAAAAGCTGTAGAAGCTACATCATTACATAAATTTAAAACAGAAATAGACAGTTTCCTAGAAGTAAAGGGAATTAAGGGTTACGGGGAGCGGGCAGGAATTTGGACATGAGTCTAGGTTCGGATCGGTCATGGCCCTGTGGGTAGCGGAGCGGGCCCAGGGGCCGTGTAGCCTGATCCTGCTCCTATTTCGTGTGTCTAATTCTGTTAGATTCAGGAGATGGTTCTGTGATAGTGGATTGGCGGTTAGGATCAGATCAGCCATGATCTTATTGAATGGCGGAGCAGGCTCGAGGGGTCGATTGGCCTACTCCTGCTCCTATTTCTTATGTTCTTATGTTCTTATTATCAGCCTCAACCCCACTTTCCCGCCCGATCTCCAGATCGCTTGATTCCCCTAGAGTCCAAAAATCTATCTCAGCCTTGAATATACTCAAAGATTTAGCATTCACAGCCCTCTGGGGCAGAGAATTCCAAAGATTCACAACCCTCTGAGTGAAGAAATTCCTCTTCATCTCAGTCTTAAATGGCCTACCCCTTATCCTGAGACTGTGACTCCCTAGTTCTAGACACTCCAGCCAGGGGAAACAACCTCTCAGCATCTACCCTGTCAATCCCCTTCAGAATCTTGTATGTTTCAATGAGATCACCTCTCATTCTTCTAAACTCCAGAGAGTATAGGCCCAATCCACTCAAACTCTCCTCATAGGACAGCCCTCTCATCTCGGGGATCAATCTAGTGAACCTTCGTTGCACCGCCTCCAAGGCAAGTATATCCTTCCTTAGATAAGGAGACCAAAACTGTGCCCAGTACTCCAGGTGTGGTCTCACCAAGGCCCTGTACAATTGTAGCAAGACTTCCTTACTCTTATACTCCAACCCCCTTACAATAAAGGACAACATGCCATTTGCCTACCTTATTGCTTGCTGTACCTGCATGCTAACTCTGTGTTTCTTGCACGAGGACACCCAAATCTCTCTGAACACCAACATTTGAAAGATTCTCACCATTTAAAAAATATTCTGTTTTTCTCTTCTTCCTACCAAAGTGAGTAACCTCACATTTCCCTACATTATACTCCATCTGCCACCTTACTGCCCACTCACTTAGTCTATCTATATCCCTTTGGAGACTCTTTGTGTTCTCCTCACTGTTTACTGTCCCACCTAGCTTTGTATCATCAGCGAACTTGGATACATTACACTTGGTCCCTTCAGCTCGGTCATTGATGTAGATTGTAAATAGCTGAGGCCCCAACACTGATCCTTGCGGCACCCCACTAGTTACAGCCTGCCAATCTGAAAAAGATCCGTTTATCCCTACTCTCTGTTCTCTGTCCGTTAACCAATCCTCCGTCCATGCTACTATATTACCCCCAATCACATGATCTTGTGTAATAGCCTTTTATGTGGCACCTTATCGAATGCCTTTTGGAAATCCAAATATATTACATCCACTGGTTCCCCTTTATCTACCCTGCTAGTTACATCCTCAAAAAACTCTAATAAATTTGTCAAACATTATTCCCTTTCATAAAACCATGTTGACTCTGCCTAATCATGTTATGATTTCCTAAGTGCCCTGATACCACTTCCTTAACAATGGATTCCAGCATTTTCCCGACGACTAATGTCAGGCTCACTGGCCTGTAGTTCCCTGTGTTCTCTCTCCCTCCTTTCTTGAATGGCGGTGTTACATTTGTGACCTTCCAATCCACTGGGCCCGTTCTAGAATCTAGGGAAGTTTGTAAGATCAAAACCAATGCATCCACTATCTCTTCAACCACCTCTTTTAGAACCCTCCCCCCGATTCCCATTTTTACTAGGGCTCCTTGATGCCACACTCGGTCAAATGCTGCCTTGATGTCAAGGACAGTCACTCTCACCTCACCTCTGGAATTCAGCTCTTTTGTCCATGTTTGGACCAAGGCTGTAATGAGGTCTGTGTTGTGTATGTACCTTTAAGAGAGAACTGCTTTATACTGTTGTACCGGCAGTGACCACACCTGTATATAAAGCAGTAGCAGGCTTCTGTACTTTCAGTTCCAGCATACCCTCTGTTCAGTAAACACCTCTTATTACCGTTCTCCTGCAGTCCGTGTGTTATTGATACGTGGACTCTACAGTGGCGACGAGCAGGTTTGAACTCACCTGCAGTACTGCATCACCTCAAGGGGATCCACCCCTGGGAAGAAGCTTCTTGGAGGTCAAAGCCATAGCAACGGGCGTCGACCGTGGGCAACCGCCCAGTGATCCATCGGAGTCCAGAGAATCGCAGGGGAAGCTGTGGAGA
This sequence comes from Somniosus microcephalus, assembly GCF_052327205.1. Taxonomy (NCBI): domain Eukaryota; kingdom Metazoa; phylum Chordata; class Chondrichthyes; order Squaliformes; family Somniosidae; genus Somniosus; species Somniosus microcephalus. The sequence goes on from NC_141014.1 coordinate 44,820,435, forward strand.
GCTGGGCCTGGTTCTCCAGTCAAGGTGTCCCAGCAAATCGGGCTGGTAGCAGGTAGTGCGCTGACCCTTCCCGGACTGCGGCGGGCTAGAGCTCGAGCGAGCGGCTCTGTAAGGGGGCCGAGCAGCGTCGTCGGGAAGAAAAAGAGAGAGAGAGGGTGGAGCGCACAGGGCGCGGCCGGTGCTCAAGAGTCGGGCAGCATTGGAAAAACAAAAGAAAAAAGGGGAAGGAAAGAGACGCGCAGAAAGCCGCGGGGCGCCGCCATTACCTGTTAGAACGCGAGGAGCAGCATTGGCAGCAGGGGGAAGAAGGAAAAGCGCGGGAGGCGCCATTTTAATCCATTGGGGAAGAAGGAAAAGCACGGGAGGCGCCATTTTAAACCACCCAAGATGCCGAAGAGTGGCAGCATCACTGTTTTCGATAATGAAATAGAAGACTGGACCACGTATGTGGAAAGAATTGAAGTGCACTGCAGGGCAAATGAGATGGCCGCTGAAAAGAAGGCGTCGGTATTATTAAATTTGATGGGCGCGAGAACGTACGGCCTATTGCGAAATTTAATTACCCCAGCTAAACCAATGGAGAAAAGTTTTGAAGAGATTGTCAATATCTTACAGGAACATCTAAACCCTACACCGCTGCTGATAGCAGAAAGATTCAAGTTCCATAAACGAAAGCAGCACAAAGACGTGAGTAATGCTGACTATCTTACGGAACTACGCAAGTTATCAACACACTGCCAGTTCAGAGCAGGACTGGCAGATACCTTAAGGGATAAGTTTGTCTGCGGGCTCCAGAGTGAAGGAACCCAGAAACGACTACTTTCGGAAAAGGACCTTACGCTAGAAAAGGCTTTCAGCGTTGCAGTATCCTACGAAGCAGCAGCACGGGGAGCTGCGGAAATACAACAGAAACCGCAAGAATATAGCACCAATGAAATGGCATATGGAGCAGAAAAGTGCTATCGCTGCGGCAGAACAACCCATGACCAGAAGGATTGCTGGGCTAAGGACAAAGTATGCAGGCAATGTGGAAAAATGGGACACATAGCACGAGTCTGCAGGTCGGGAAAGAAAACCAACACTAAAAGAACTATTAAGGAAAAGTACAAGAAAGTACAAAAGATGACGGACAGTAGTTCAGAAGACCAGAAGAATGATAATGACTCCGGGAGCAGGGGACTAAGTTGTCTAAAGCTACACAACGTGATCGCAAAGGAGGATCACCGAACCATTTGGGTCACCCTCATGATAGCAGGGTCCCAAGTAAAGATGGAATCGGACACAGGATCAGCCCTAACAGTCATGAATCGACGAGACTACGAGCGGCTATTCTCACACATTCCCTTGAAGGATACGTCCATTGTCTTGAAGACATATACGGGGCAAAAAGTCTACCCCAGAGGAAAAATAAGGGTGCCCGTTAAATACAACGGCAAGGAAACACAGGAACTGTATCTATATATACTACAAGATGGAGGACCACCATTATTGGGACATGAATGGATCTGAAAAATACAATTAGATTGGCATTCCATTCAGGCGCTAACTGTGGCTGACAAAAAAGATGACGACGCCACACCTGGACGACTGTCAAAAATTCTAACTGACGCGAAAGAGGTGTTCCAGCAAGGACTTGGGACTCTAAAAGGAGAAATGGCAATGATAAAAATTGAAGATAACTCAAACCCAAAATTTTTTAAGGCCAGACCGGTACCGTATGCGATCCGCCCAGCCGTCGAAGCAGAGCTGGAGAGTCTGGAGCATTTGGGTGTGCTGTCCAAGGTGGACTGGAGCGAGTGGGCCACACCCATCGTTCCTGTAATGAAGAAATCATTGAGCAGCACGCCTGGGGAACCGAAGAAGGTTCGCATCTGTGGGGACTTTAAGGTAACTGTGAACCCAGTCCTTCACACAGTACAATATCCACTTCCGCGGAGAGAAGATATTTTCGCCTCACTATCTGGAGGGAAATGCTTTACGAAGATTGATCTGGCCCAAGCGTATCTACAAATGGAGGTAGATGAATCATCTAGAAAATACCTCACGATAAACACTCGCAAAGGTCTTTACCAGTACAACCGACTGGTATTCGGGGTAGCATCAGCTCTGGCTATTTGGCAGAGGGCGATGGAACAAGTCCTGCAAGGGATCTCGGGGACCCAGTGTTACTTGGACGACATCCTGGTTACGGGCAGAAATGACAGTGAACACCTTGCCAACCTGGAGCAGGTGCTCACTAGATTACAAGAATATGGACTACGAGCCAACCGCCCCAAATGCGAGTTTTTCAGGCAACAAATCTCGTATTGTGGCCACGTGATTGCTGAAGAGGGGTTACATAAGTCCCCAGACAAGATTGAGGCAGTAGTCAAGGCTCCAGCACCGGAAAATGTGTCACAACTGAGGTCGTCCCTCGGGTTGGTGAACTACTACCATAAGTTCTTGCCAAATTTGTCTACAATTCTGCACCCGCTGAACGCCCTGCTGCAAACTGGAGTAGCATGGAAATGGAGTGATGAGTGTAAGCGTGCCTTTCAGAAATGTAAATGCCTAATCACTTCAAAAGAAGTATTGGCTCACTGCAATCCATCACTACCGATTCGGTTGGCATGTGATGCGTCTCCCTACGGCATTGGAGCGGTGCTGTTGCACAAATTCCTTGACGGTTCAGAGAGGCCAATAGCCTTTGCGTCACGCTCGTTAACATCAGCCGAGCGTAACTACGCCCAGATTGACAGGGAGGCCCTCAGCCTGGTGTGGGGGGTGAAGAAGTTCAATCACTATCTGCACGGGCAGAAATTCACCTTACTGACTGATCACCGGCCTCTTGTCTCCATTTTTAACCCAAAGAAGGGCGTTCCGGTGATGACGGCGCAACGGCTGCAAAGATGGTCCCTTTTTCTAGGGGCACATCAATACGACATAGAGTATAAGGGCACGAAACAGCATGGAAACGCTGATGGGCTGTCGTGCCTGCCGCTGCCTACGGTGGGGGAAGCACCTGCAGTGGACCCTGTTGAGATATTCTATTCAACCATAGTCGAATGTCTACCTGTTACAAACTCAAGTATAGAGAAGGAAACCCGAAATGACCCGACACTCTCTCGGGTCTATGATTTGACGGTGAAGGGATGGCCAGCACATGGCGACTCACTGTTGCCAGCATTCTCGTCAAGGAGAGAACAGCTGTCAGTGTGCCGGGGGACCTTGATGTGTGGATCCCGAGTGGTAATTCCACCCAAGTTGAGAGAAAGAGTGCTCAATGAGCTTCATGAGGGTCATCTGGGAGGGGTAAAAATGAAGAGCCTAGCCAGGGCGTTTGTGTGGTGGCTGGGAATCGATAAAGAAATCGAGGAAATGACCAAGAGATGCACAGGATGCCAGAAAGTCCAAAACGCTCCACCACAGGCCGCGCTACACCCATGGGAGTGGCCCTCATCTCCATGGCAACGGGTACACATTGATTTTGCTGGTCCATTTATGGACTCAATGGCCTAGAAATTAGGTATAGCCCCGCCAGGTCTTTAGCGCCCGAAATTTAGCGCTCGGCCGGATTCCCGTAGCGCCCGCCTGAAATGCAGTTGCGCCGCCCCAACACGGAGGCGGGCGCTATTGGAGGGTTTGGCCGCCTCGTTTGGGGTGAAGAATGTCAGTTTCAGGCGTCCAGCTGCCGCTGCGGCACCCGATGCGGTGCGGCAGGCTGGGGTACTGCAGGCCTCCTCCTTCTCTTAAGGAGGAGCTGCCTGCAGCCGTGAGATCGCCGCTGGATTCCCCCGGCAAATGAGCCCGGCACCACGGAGAAGTGCCGGGCTCGCGGGAGTGACACACCAATGTCGCGGGGGGGTGGTGCAGGAGTCCGGGGAGGTGCGGCCAGGCGGCCACCGGGAAAGCGGCCGGCCGCCCCTCCATCTTTATGCGCCGGCCTCTCGGAGCTGCAAGGCACCATTTTGCAAACGCTGTTTGCGGCCGCCACGGGAGAGGCGGCCGCAACTGAATTTGGCGGTCGGACCGGAATTGCATTGGAACCGGGGCGCTGCGCACACCGATGACGTCATCGGTGCCGGCGCAGCGCTACCGGCTAACGTCGATGTTACGGACCAACTGAATTTTGGGCGCGAATAAACTTCCGGCGCAAACCACTCTATAGCCCATAAGTGGGCGCAAATGCGACTGAATTTCTAGGCCAAAGTTTTTATTCGCCGTGGATGCACATTCGAAATGGCCAGAGGTCATCAAAATGTCCTGCACCACCACGGAGAAAACTATTGCAGTCCTACGGACTATCTTCGCCAGGAATGGCTTGCCAGAACAGATTTGCTCCGACAATGGACCACAGTTTGTGTCCGAGGATTTCCAGAGGTTTTTGAGGAATAATGGGGTAAAGCATTACATATCCGCCCCATATCATCCAGCCACAAATGGATTGGCTGAGAGGTTTGTTCAAACCTTTAAAAAAGCAATAAAGGCGATGTATAACGACAACATACCACTGCAACACAAGGTGGATAATTTCTTGTTCGCTTACCGAAATGCGACATATGCAGTCACCAACCAAGCTCCAGCCATGGTGTTCTTTAACCGCGGGTTAAGATGTCGCCTGGACTTGATCAAACCAAACATAAGATGAGATGTTGAGAATAAGCAATTCCAGCACATCAACGAAAAGCCAACCAGGAGCTTCAAGATAGGGCAACCAGTCTTGGCCCGTGACTACCGAACAGAAAAATGGCAGCCAGGAACGATATGCACACGGCAGGGACCACTAATGTACACAGTGGACGTTGAAGAGGGCATCGTGAGACGCCATGCTGACCAGATTCTAGAGTCACAGGAACAAGTCAAACCCATACCACGAGCATGCGCACCTGGTGATGAACCCGAAGTACAGATTGCGTCTACCTCAGAATCAGTGGTATTGGAAGCTGACGAACCAACCAATGACAATGAGCCAGAATCGACTCCGCCGCAAGAACAGGATACTCGAGAAAGGCGCTATCCAGACAGGATCAGGAAGCCTCCTCAAAGACTGAATTTATAAATGATTACTTTCAGCTGATGTATATAGTACAAAGAAAATTGTAATTGTAATTAGTTATTATTCAGTTGTTAAATGAATGTTATGTACTGTTTATCTAAAAGGGGAGGAATTGTTGTGTATGTACCTTTAAGAGAGAATTGCTTTATACTGTAGTACCGGCAGTGACCACACCTGTATATAAAGCAGTAGCAGGCTTCTGTACTTTCAGTTCCAGCATACCCTCTGTTCAGTAAACACCTCTTATTACCGTTCTCCTGCAGTCCGTGTGTTATTGATACGCGGACACTACAGTCTGGAGCCGAGTGGTCTTGGCAGAACCCAAACTGGGCATCAATGAGCAGCTTATTAGTAAGGGCTGCTTGATAGCAGTGTCGACAACACCTTCCATCACTTTGCGGATGATTGAGAGTAGACTGATGGGGCGGTAATTGGCGGATTGGATTTGTCCTGCTTTTTGTGGACTGGATATATCTAGGCAGTTTTCCACATTGTCAGATAGATGCCAGTGTTATAGCTGTACTGGAACAGCTTGGCTAGAGGCGCAAGTCTTCAGCACAACAGCCGGGATGTTGTCTGGGCCCACAGCCTTTGCAGTCGGTATCCAGTGTGCTCAGCCGCTTCTTGATATCACATGGAGTGAATCGAATTGGCTGAAGACTGGCTTCTGTGGTGGTGGAGACCGATATGGATCATCCACTTGGCACTTCTGGCTGAAGATGGTTGCAAACGCTTCAGCTTTGTCTTTTGCACTCACGTGCTGGGCTCCACCATCATTGAGGATGGGGATATTCATGGAGCCTCCTCCTCCCGTTAGTTGTTTAATGGTCCACCACCATTCACGACTGGATGTGGCAGGACTGCAGAGCTTTGATCTGATCCATTGATTGTGGAATCACTTAGCTCTGTCTATAGCATGCTGCTTCCGCATTTTAACATACATGTAGTCCTGTGTTGCAGCTTCCCCAGGTTGGCACTACATTATTAGGTACGCCTGGTGCTGCTCCTGTCATGATCTTCTACACTCCTTATTGCACCAGGGTTGGTCCCCTGGCTTGATGGTAATGGTAGAGTGAGGGATATGCCGGGCCATGAGGCTACATGTTGTGCTGGAATACAATTCTGCTGCTGATGGCCCATAGTGCCTCATGGATGCCCAGTTTTGAGCTGCTAGATCTGTTCTGAATCTATCCCATTTAGCACGGTGGTAGTGTCACACAACAAGATGGAGGGTGACCTCAGTGTGAAGATGGGACTTTGTCTCCACAATGACTGTGTGGTGGTCACTGCTACCAATGCTGTCATGAACAGATGCATCTGCGACAGGTAGATTGGTGAGGACGAGGTCAAGTAGGTTTTTCCCTCGTGTTGGTTCTCACCACTTGTCGCAGACCCAGACTGGCAGCTATGTCCTTCAGAGCTCGGTCAGTAGTGGTGCTACCGAGCCACTCTTGGTGATGGACATAGAAGTCCCCCACCCAGAGTACATTCTGTGCCCTTGCTACTCTTAGTGCTACTTCCAAGTAGTGTTCAACATGGAGGAGTACTGATTCATCAGCTGAGGGAGGGCGGTAGTTGGTAATCAGCAGGAGGTTTCCTTGCCCATGCTTGACCTGAAGCCATGAGACATGGGGTCCAAAGTCAATGTTGAGGACTCCCAGGGCCGTTCCTTCCCGACTGTATACCACTGTGCTGCCAGTGGGACAGGTCATACCCATGGATGGTGATGGAGGAGTTCGGGACATTGGCTGAAAGGTTTGATTCTGTAAGTATGACTTTGTCAGGCTGTTACTTGACTAGTCTGGAGGACAACTCTCCCAATTTTGGCACACGCCCCCAGAAGTTGGTGAGGAGGACTTTGCAGGGTCGAGTGGGTGTGCCGTTGCCGTGTCCGTAGTTGGTCCGTCCGGTTTCATTCGTATTATTGTGTTTTGTAGTGGTTTGTTACAACTGAGTGGCTTGCTAGACCATTTCAGAGGGCAGTTAAGAATCAACCACATTGCTGTGGGTCTGGAGTCACATATAGGCCAAACCAGGTAAGGACAGCAGATTTCGAGGGTTCGAGTACAAGAACAAGGATGTCTTGCTGCAGTTGTACAGGGCCTTGGTGAGACCACACCTTGAGTATTGTGTGCAGTTTTGGTCGCCTTATCTGAGGAAGGATGTTCTTGTCATGGAGGGAGTGCAGCGAAGATTCACCAGACTGATACCTGGGATGGCAGGAATGACATATGAGCAGAGATTGGGTTGATTGGGCTTGTACTCGCTGGAGTTTAGAAGAATGAGAGGGGCTCTCATTGAAACTTATAAAATTCTAACAGGACTGAACAGACTGGATGTTCCTGATGGCTGGCGAGTCCAGAACCAGGGGTCACAGTCTAAGGATAAGGGGCAGGCCATTTAGGACAGAGATGAGGAGGAATTTCTTCACCCAGAGAGTGGTGAACCTGTGGAATTCTCTACCACAGAAGGCAGTGGAGGCCAATTCATTAATTATATTCAAGAAGGAGTTGGATATATTTCTTAAAGCTAAAGGGATCAAGGGGTATGGAGAGAAGGCAGGGACAGGGTACTGAATTTGGATGATCAGCCATGATCTCATTGAATGGCAGAGCAGGCTCGAGGGGCCGAATGGCCTACTCCTGCCCCTATCTTCTATGTTTCCTTCCCTAAAGGACATTAGTGAACCAGATGTTTTTTTTTGACAATCTGGTAGTTTCATGTTCACCATTACTGATACTAGCTTTTTATTCCAGATTTATTTAGTTAACTGAATTTAAATTCTCCAACTGCCGTGGTAGGATTTGAACTCGCGTCTATCAGATCATTAGTCCAGGCATCTGGATTACTAGTCCAGTAACATTACCACTATGCTACTAAATGTGTAATCCAAGTGCTCAAGCATTGTATTGATAATGTGCACCTTTTTGTTGTGTCCTCAGTCTTTCACAGATGACATCGCCAATGTGATTTTTCGGCTGAAGAACGCAAAGAAAAAAATGTTCAAGAAACCAAAGTTCATGGTGGCACTGTGATAGCCACAGGCAAATCAGCCTGATGCTGTCTTGGGGCACTGGCTCCCTCTTTCTGGAAACTTTTAAAGCACAGGGGCTGCAACGGTTCAAGAAGAAAAACCACCAGCTAGGGAAGGGCAATAAATGCCGGCCTTACCACATGCTGAAAATAAAGTTTAAAAATATAATGCACTATTAGATGTTATAAAGAGGTGACTGCTAATTGGCTGAATCAGTATCCATAAAATTCAAGCAAATTTCCATTTTTCTCCTGATCTCCCAATTGGTGGAATTGATAGAAAAATGGTGTAAACTTCCATTCAGCCACTTTTCTGTGGTTTCTGCAAATCATCCATCAAAGTTATGGTGGGAGACCAGGAAAACCAACATGGAAATTCTAACCAGAAGTGTCAGCTTGGCTCAGTTGGTCGAACTCCTGACTCAGAAGGACTTGAGGTCATATATATGCTGACAATCCAGTGCAGTACTGCAGGAGTGCTGCATTGTCAGATGCCATCCTTTTGATGCAACATAAAACTGAGACCTGCCTGCCTGTTCAATTAACGATTCCATGGCACTGTTCAAAAAGCAGGGAGTTCTCCTGGTGTCAAGACCAGCGTTTTTCCCTCAATTATCACCACCAAAAACTGATTGGCTATTCATTGCTGCTTGTGGGATCATGCTGTGCAGAAATGGCTCATGCATTGGTTACATAACAATGACTGTAGTAAAGTAATTAATTGTACTGGAGCATTTCTGAGAGATATGAAAAGATGTTATTTAAATGCAAATTGGTCTTGTCTTTGGTATGGAATGTTTGCGCAGTAGTAAAATATTGCCCCAGAAAGCCCTCAAACATGTAAGCACAACACAAGCCTCATCGTAAAGTCTAAGGGGTCGATTTTCCTGGAGCCGTTAGGCGGGGTTTCAGGCGTGTGGGGGGGGGGGCGGGAAATCCCGAATTCGGGGGTCCCGACACCATCCCGCCCAAAACCCGCCTCCACGTAAGTTTCACAGGAGGCGGGTACCCGCCCCGCACTAGGACCCGCCGACCCGAGGCGGGAAGGGATTAGTGCCAATTAACTGCCTGTTAACAGGTAGTTAACAGGCAGTTTTTAGCCTAATCCCTATTTTGAGGGGTGTCATGTGGGATTCCCGACGGCTCCAAACCACGCCAGGTTAGAGCAGGTGGGCCGTCGGGTTGAAGGACTTGGAGGGGTCGTGATGTCAGTGTTCAGGTGAGTTATGGGTGCATGAGTGCAAAGGTAAGTGTGTTTGGTGTGTCTAAAGTGTGTAAAGAAGTTTAAATTACCTGTACTTACCTTAACAGCCTTTCTTCCTCGAGGTTTCGGGAGTCCATCACTCAGCCGGCACTGAAAGCAAAATGGCTGCGAGCTGTCAAAAGTGACAGCCTTCAGCTTTCATTGCCGGTGAGAGTTCTAACTGAGTCTGTGTAGAAGGACTCAGGTTAGAAGTCAGACTGTCAGTGTTTGACAGCTTCAAACAGCTGTGAAACACTGATATTTCATCTGTCAAGACCTCTTGACAGATGAAATTTCAGTCTGTGACGTCACCTGTTGCCGGGTGGCCCTTAATTGGCCTGCTGAGCCCGCTGGGCGGGCTCAACAAGGTCAATCAAGGGAAAATCGCGTGGATTGGCCGGACGTCGATGTAGGCGGGACTAAAACCCGAAAGTTGTAGTCCCGCCTCCTTCCCGACAGCTTAATGAAAATCGACCCCTAAGAGTTTGGGGTGAACTTTAATTATTGAAATTTCCTTTTGGTATGAAACAAACCTTACTAAGAACAGCAACGTTTCATAACAGGTCTACAGATTGTGTTTAGCCCAGAAACCACTAAATTATTACCTTTCTGAGCCTCGGCATTTAGTTTGAGTTTTATAGTTCAGAATTTATTGCAACAAATCATATAGCCAATGTTACAAATATAACCTCAGGTAGAGTTCTGGAGATATTACGGTGACTGATCTGCTCTACATCTTCTCCTTATCTCTCCCTTTTCTTTTTTATTCTTTACTGTAGTGAGTATCCCATTTCCCTTTATCTCATCCTTTCTCTTTCGCTCACTTCTTATCCATGGAGATCAGATGGTAGTGTTTGCAAAATTATGAATGTAATACAAGTAATACCTTTATAACCCCTGAAATATATTTATACCTAAGCAATGGGCACTAGGATGTTATTATTCTAAATGTATTAGTGCTAAGTTTATCATACACCTCTAATAGGACTTTGTCTCCCTGCCTGTGTTGCTGTGTTGCTTTAATAGTGGACACTGTCCTAAGTTGCTGTCTCACAGTGGTATTTGTAGTGTATGTACCTTTATGAGCCCCTGTGTACTGTAATACCGGTAGTGACCACTCGGGTATATAAGCCTGTATAGCGTCTTGTATCTTTTAGTTCACTTCCAGACTTTGTTCAGTAAACACCTGTTAAACCAACTCCTGCATTCCGTGTCTCCATTAACACATGGATACAACAGTATTGATGAAGCTTCACTTTCAGCCATGGAGTAGTGTGTCGCACTCTCGCCTCTGGAGACTTAAGCACAAGATCTAGGCTAACACTCCAGTGCTGCACTGTCGGAAGTGCTGTCTTTCAGATGAGACGTTAAACTGAGGCCCTGTCTGCTCTCTCAGGTGGACGTAAAAGATCCCACGGCACTATTCGAAGAAGAGATGGGGAGTTCACCCCAGTATACTGGCCAATATTTATCCCTCAACTAACATCACTAAAACATCTGGTCATTATCTGATTGCTGTTTGTGGGATCTTTCTTTGTGCAAATTGGCTGCAGTGTTTTCTACATTACAACGTGACTACAGTTCAAAAAGTACTTCATTGGCTGTAAAGTTCTTTGGGACGCCCTGAGGTCGTGAAAGGGGCTACAGAAATGCAAGTCTTTCTTTCACTGAACAGTGGGACCTGGATAAGTTCAGAGTGTTGATCTGTGATATTCTGGTAACCATGGTGACTGTCTTGTTCCTATTTGAAGAGATTTCTGAATAAATATGTAGTTTTGTACATTTTAATATAACTGTAAATTTTCTTTATAAAGTTCACAATTGTAGAGCAACAGCTGGGAGTTCCTCCCACACGCTCGGCCCAACAGCCGGCTCCAACCCCCTTTCATTAAAGACAAGGGGGCGATTTTCCCATTGGAGGCGGGTTTCAGTTTGTGTGGGAAAAAAATTGCAATTTTCACCTAATTGGCCAGTTGATTTCAGAGGTGTGGGTTCCCCTGGGCCAATTAGTGTTTTGGGACTGAAGCCTCTGCTGACATCACTTACCCAGCTTAATTTAAGGGCTGCTTGCTGCCTTGGCTCATTCCACTGGTTTTTGGTCGATGGTGCACCACCTCCAACATTTTTTCTGCTTCAACAATGGCCAACTCCAAGGCAAGGGCCTCCTCGAGGTTCTCCGATGAGGTGCTGGGAATGCTGGTTGAGGGGGCGAGAGCCAGCAGGGAGGTGCTCTTCCCCTCATCTGGGAGAAAGAGGCCTCCCAAAGAAACCAAGGCTGTCTGGCTACAGCTGGCAAGGGAGATCACCTCCAGATCGATGTGCAGCAGAACATGGATGCAGTGCGGTAAAAGGCTCAATAACCTTGTAAGATCAGGCAAAGTGAGTATACCTTCCGCTTGACCCTCCTTCTGCTCCCCTTCTCTCATCACCAGCACTCTGCATTGTCAACCTCCTCCTCCACATCCCACTTTACCCTCACTCTGTTAGTTTGACCCCTCCCCTCGCTCTGTTAGTTTGACCCCTCCCCTCACTCCCTGTTAGTTTGACTCTCCCCTCACTCCCTCTTAGTTTGACCCTCCCCTCACTCCGTTAGTTTGACCCTCCCCTCACTCCCTGTTAATTTGACCCTCCCCTCACTCCCTGTTAGTTTGACCCTCCCCTCCATTAGTTTGACCCCTCCCCTCACTCCCTGTTACATAGATACATAAAAGATAGGAGCAGGAGTAGGCCATTCGGCCCTTCGAGCCTGCTCCGCCATTCAATGAGATGATGGCTGATCATCCAAATTCAGTACCTGGTCCCTGCCTTCTCCCCATATCCCTTGATCCCTTTAGCCTTAAGAAATATATCCAACTCTTTCTTGAATATACTTAATGAACTGGCCTCCACCCCCCTCTGTGGCAGAGAATTCCACAGGTTCACCACTCTCTGGGTGAAGAAATTCCTCCTCATTTCAGTCCTAAATGGCTTACCCCTTATCCTTAGACTATGACCCCTGGTTCTGGACTCCCCGGCCATCAGAAGCATCCTTCCTGCATCTAGTCTGTCCAGGCCTGACAGAATTTTATAGGTTTCGATGAGATCCCCCCTCAATCTTCTAAACTCCAGTGAGTATAAGCCCAATCGACACAATCTCTCCTCATACGTCATTCCTGCCATCCCAGGTATCAGCCTGGTGAATCTTCGCTGCACTCCTTCCATGGCAAGAACGTCCTTCCTCAGGTAAGGCGACCAAAACTGCACACAATACTCAAGGTGTGGTCTCACCAAGGCCCTGTACAACTGCAGCAAGACATCCTTGTTCTTGTACTCGAACCCTCTTGCTACAAAGGCCAACATACCATTTGCCTTCTTAACCGCCTGCTGCACCTGCATGCTTACCTTCAGCGACTGGTGTACAGGAACACCCAGGTCTCTTTGCACTCCCCCTTCTCCCAATTTTACCATTCAAATAATAATCTGCCTTCCTGTTTTTGCCACCAAAGTGGATAACCTCACATTTATCCACATTATAGTGCATTTGCCATGTTTCTGCCCAATCACGCAACCTGTCCAAATTGTGCTGGAGTTTCACGACATCCTCCTCACAGCATACCCTCCCCCCCAGCTTTGTGTCGTCCGCAAATTTGGAGATATTACATCCAATTCCCTCGTCCAGATCATTAATATATATTGTGAACAGCTGGGGTCCTAGGACCGATCCTTGCGGTACTCCACTAGTCACTGCCTGCCACTCGGAAAATGACCCATTTATTCCAACTCTTTGCTTTCTGTCCACCAACCAGTTCTCTATCCAAGTCAATACCTTGCCCCCAATCCCATGTGCCTTAATTTTGCACGCTGATCTCCTATGCGGGACCTTATCGAAAGCCTTCTGAAAGTCCAAATACACCACATCCACTGGTTCTCCCTTATCTATTTTACCAGTTACATCCTCAAAAAATTCCAGTCGATTAGTCAAGCATGATTTACCTTTTGTAAATCCATGTTGACTTTGTCCGATCCAGTCACTGCTTTCCAAGTGCTCTGCTATTACATCTTTTATAATGGACTCTAGCATTATCCCCACTACCGATGTCAAGCTTACCGGTGTATAATTCCCCGCCTTTTCTCTACCACCTTTTTTGAATAGTGGGGTAACATTAGCTACCCTCCAATCCATGGGTACCGTTCCAGAGTCTATCGAGTTCTGGAAGATGACCAGCAATGCATCTACTATTTCTAGGGCCACTTCCTTAAGTACCCTGGGATGTAGATTATCAGGCCCTGGGGTTTATCGGCCTTCAGTCCCATCAGTTTTCCTAACACCATTTCCCTACAAATACTGATTTCTTTCAGTTCCACCCTTTCATCAGGCCCTATGTTCCCCGGCATCTCTGGGATGTTATTTGTGTCCTCCTTTGTGAAGACAGAACCAAAATATGTATTTCGTTGGTCTGCCATTTCTTTGTTCCCCATTATAAATTCCCCCGATTCTGAATGCAGGGGCGGGGTGGGGGGAGGGGAGGGGGGAGAGGGGAGGGGGAGGATTAGTGGGTTAGTAGGTTAGGGTTAGGGGTTGGGTTAAGGGCTGGGGTTAGGGGTAGGGTTAGTAGGGTTAGGGTTAGGGTGCATTTAGGGTTAGGGTGCATTTAGGGTTAGGGTTTAGGGGCTAGGGCTAGAGTTAGGGCTAGGGTTAGGGTTAGTGTTAGGTTTGGGGTTGGGGTTAGGG